>NC_064642.1:549258908-549896573 GCF_023864345.2 Schistocerca serialis cubense
TAGTGCTCTTATGGTGTGTGGTTTGCTGTATGCAACATATGTTATATGGTTCACTGTATGCCACACATTAAATGAGTGCACCTCTTGGTTTTAGAAGAGGACAAAAATATACTAAGTGAACTCCTGCACTATATTTTATGTGACAATGGTACAGGTATGGAAAAACTTTCAAAATTTTATATATTTTCTGAACTCTAACATCAGGTTGGAGGTTTTAGCAAATTGCAGAGAGACTGGAGTATTGGTTTTTAGTCCAGCATTCCACCAGACAGATCGCTTTTGCCATATAATTTTAAACCAAAGTCTCTCCAGTTTCTCCCTTTTTCACTACATGTTTTACTCTTAGTAAAAAAAATTTACTGCTTGGGGGGGGGGGGGGGGGTGCAAGAAATGTCCTATTTTACTTATATGAGAAATTCTTCATGTTTATCATTTTTATTCAGCCGAGCTCCATAATATTTTTATTGGCACTATATAGTTGGCTATCATACATTTAAACATACCATTCTCCTCAAGACCAGCAACAGCATCACTATCACCACCATCTGCATAGGTGTGGTGGAACAGACACACATATATCTTACAAAAGTCTGCCTCACTCATTTTGCACAGAAAATTTCTTTTATACTGTTTCATCACTAGTACACATGTATGACCAGTGAATGAACCTGTAATGTTCCCAGCATAATTTCCGCTTTACCTGATGTTCAATAAAACTTTTACATTTTTTTGATTGCAGCAAATTGATACCAACAAGGATGGTGTGGTGACTATCGATGAACTGGTGGAATGGTGCTCACGAGATGAGCGCATTCTGCAGTCGCTGGAGACTCTCGACACTGTCTTGTGATCCTTGCTGCTTCAAGAGACTCTGATGTCCTCTTTGTCCATGGTGGTTTCTACTCCACTTCTATCAACACCAGTCTTGGAACGCAGCAGTCTGGTAACATGACGCAGTCCGGCATCTGCAGTGCCTGCCACCTGTTGGCAAGTACTGTAAATAAAACATTCAGTGCTGTGAACAGTTGGCGATCAACAGACGTAGAGGGAATGGTGCAGTTATGTGGGCAATATTATCATGAGATAGCATAACACAATCCCTCCTTCCCAGCAACACCACCAAATAAACTTTTCAATGCTGTTTCAGCCAATGTACAACGGAACCCTGCTCGTGAGTGAAAAGAAGTATGCTCACTAGGTTTCCACCTGCTAGATTGACACCACTGAGAACTTCCACTTCCTATTTGTTGAAGCAGATTAACATCGTTATGATTGTTTCCATCACTTTTGCTACATTTTGTGAAAAATACAAGATGCTTACGTGTGTGTGTGTGTGTGTGTGTGTGTGTCTGGCCTGTACATTTTTAGCCTTTTGCAGTGCCATTAAACTAGAGTGAAGCTCAAAACTTCAAAAATAATAAATCTCCTGTGCTGGAAACTTTTACACAGTTTGCAGTAGTGTGCAGTTTTTATGAGTTCAGCAGAGCTTCTGGCCATTTGCCATAAATCTGCACATGTAAATATGAAATAAGCTGAACATAAGCCTGAAACTACCCAAATTGTGCATTTTAGTAGCAATTATAGAGTAAAATAAAATTATTTCTTGCTGAATGACTGCTTTTCAGGCATAAAAACTTGATTCTTTTAAACTGATGCAGTAGAATTTTTTACGCAATTTCTGAGTTCACAGAAACATTGAACACAAATGTACAACCATTGTAAAGTTGATGCACTACAGATTCACTGTGTACACAGAACTCAATGGAAATGGAGTACAGTAATGGAAAATGCTGCCTGTCAGTATTGTCCGTTTACCATAATTAGTCAAATGGGTCTTACAAAGGTAGAATGAAAAAAATTGCAAAAGCTCTCTTTACCTAAAGTGGGGAAAGAAAACTAAAGGGGTGGTGCTTCCATTTGAGACAAAGTGTATATAATTTTTTCACTTTGTACATTAATATTGTTTCTTGCTGACTTTGAAATGCAGTCATTTAGACATTTAACTGAACTGTAAATAAAATTTAAAAGCTATTTATGAACAGTATTGATGTTTGCTTCTAGCAATAACTACTCTTCTTGGAGCAACTAAAATATGAATATTCAGTATTATGTGAGAATCCAAGTGCCCATCTAATAGTGAATCAGAAAGAAATGAACTTGAATTATAATGCTGTCACCTCTGGCAGCTTATACAAAGATCATTGTTATGAATTAAAGCCCTGAAATTATAAGACATTTTAATTAAGCACTTACTGTGAAGGAAAACAAAATTCTCTGAAATTGCAACAAAGTTATTTGTGCAGACTGTGTTCATATACATGTCATTTAAAGTTTCTTTACTACTTCTTGTGAAGATTTGTTTCTAATATTTGAATAATTTTCTAACTTACATAGCTTTTTAACTTTGTGTGTAAATGGCATCTCTTGAGAATAGCATCTGCAGTACTACTTCATGCTTCTCATTTCGGTATACTGAATGAGTGAGTGCTATAGTAGTGTCATTACCTCTTTTGTTACGTAAAATCTCACTTCCCTTTTTTTTTCTTTTCTTTTTTTTTCTTTTTTTTCCCCCCAGCTGTGCAATCGACATGGACACAGTCAATGCCAGTTTATGAGATTGTCCTGATCTCTGTGAAAGTGTTATTTCAAATACACAAAAATCTTCACATAATTAGCTGGAATATCAATCAGTTATGAGTGTAATGTTTATGTTTGGGCTTCTAGTTAGAGCACTTAGGTAAGATTCATTCAAAGGATGTTCCACTGTTTTTTTAGAAACTAAGCATTCATCCTTGATGGGCATTTTGGTGGCTAAAATGGCCAGTTTATTAAAAAACTCACAAGAATCTTTTTTGGCAATAAGAAGAGCTTTAAACAGAGAGCTCTATATAGTAGTGATGGTACTTAGGTCACAGTTTTAAGACACTGTGAAGATAATAGACATTAAACTTTTTTATTCTGACTATGACCCTTTATAGAAATTGCCTCTCCAGTATGGCTTACATATGGTAGTTGTACCTGTCCTCTTCTGTGATATGTGGGTTGCTCCAGATAGACTGAACCTCATGTCAGCTCACCTCACCTGAGTCTTTCATTAGGTTGTAAATACAAATGAGCTGCAACAGTGACCTCATGTCCGGCAGCCAGAGTTGATTGTAATCACCAGTGTTTTGCTACTCTGTGTGTTGTGTCTTGTTCCATTACAAGATCGTATGACATTATGTGTGAAGACTGTATAACTTGTACAGCAATTAGAGAAACTATAACTTTTTTTCATATGAACCAATGAAAAAATGCAGCAGGCAGGTGGACCACAGCAATTTGAAATTTCTGATGAATTTTCTCTGGATCGTACATTTGAGCAAAGATGATACTTTGACTGTAACAGAATTATATGTTTAAAAGGACAATTGACACACATGCTCATAAAGAAAAGTATTCCAAAATGGGAGTGAGAACTATGTATTATGTGATTGAAAAGATAATGTTTTGAGGAGCCAATAACTATTAAATACTCATGGAAAATAGTAACTGGTTTCTCAATTTCTAATTATAAATACAGAAACAGCACTTGCAGTTTGGTCAATATGCCATTGCTTATTAGAGAATGCAAACTTTCATCTCATGTCTTCGTCGGCCCGATGCCTCGAATGATTCTATAGATATCATAACTTTTCCATGTTTGTACTACTCTTCAAATTCATGTTAGTATGCAAAGTAACTGTAATAGCTGTGATATGTCACAGATGAATTGTTTTAGAAAATCTACAAACAAACTGTTTGCTCCAGGATAATTACAACAAAAATGATTTCCTTGAATGACTTCATTGTTCTATAGTATTACTAATGTATTGTACTTCTTGTAACTATAGGAATGAGGTCCATGTGTGACACTTAAATTGCAGACAAGAGTTGTAAAAGAAAATGTTTCTGCAGTGTGTGTCAAAAAGATTTAATTCTTTGTGTATGAACCTCCGATAGTTTTTGGAATGTATTTAAAAACTCTTTTTTTTTTTTGCTGCAGTAAAAATTTGACATTATGGTATCAGTAATTTTTGCTGTTTTTTCAGTGGACAGTGTGTTGAGTTTATTCACATGCTCTTCTTTCTTAAGACTACTCATTATCATTTCTTTTGACTTTTGGTTGTCTTTCTGTTCATTGGAATAAAATTCTGTTATACTTTCAAAAATGAAATGTGCTGATAGCAACTCATACTTGATGCAGTAATCTCTAATTATCACCTCCTCATTAATGACAGTAAATTAATTTCCATTACTCTACACAGTGAAATGTTACATTAGTCCATCCATTATCTCATTATGTGGCTAAGCATAACTTTGTTCCAGAAATTTGGACCATTCTGTCGGCTACTCAGCATATGCATTAATACTGGTTCACGATCAGAAGTGAAACATATTCATTTGTCTTCCCATTACCTGTCCATAAGTGTTCCACAGTATTAATATTCAGTAAATTCATGCACATATACCTTTCATTCATATGTATAAATTTTCATGTGTCATAAAGTTTCACAACTTTTTCACGTACTTGTTACATATATGTTCTAAAGTTCAGTAAAAAAACTCTGTTAGTTTCATATTGATATTCTGTTGCACAAATTGTTACAGTTTCTTAGAATTGCTCTACTATAAACTATATTTTTTATGTAAAAGTTCAATCACTTCATAAAAATATCCTGGTAATATATTTCTTTTCCACATTAGAGTAAGGAAGCATGAAGTGATTGTCATTGCCTTGTAATGAACTTAAGAAGTTTCATTATCCATACAATTATAATTGCACATCTAGGAGGAGACCTTCAGATCATGTTACATTCTCTTGCATCCTGGTAGGTTAAAGAAATGACATTTATAGTTTAGAATGCCCATGTGGTACATGAGTGAACCTTATTGTTCAACATGCTATAACAACAAGCTTATCTATAATTTAAGAGCTATTTTGTAAGATGACATATCTCCTCTTTATGAACCAAATTATTTGTAACGTGCTTACACTGAGCTCATTACACACCTAGTCATTATTAAATTATAGTTACATGTAAATGCATTTGCCACTGCATGTAGTGCAGTGTCTCTTCAGCAGCAGATCCTAAAAACACTAAGACCTGTGATATTCCCACACATTGGATTAATAACATCACAGCCATCAGCATAAATTATTTGCCAGAATTAATTCTTCTTTATAACAGATAGTCTACAATTTATTAATAACAATGAGTTTCTCAAAATTCAGTGGGTTGCATGCATACAGCAGTAAAATGAATAACGAAAGGGCTTAGATTTGTACCCCCTATTATCCAAAATCCTCTACATACAAGGAACTGCATCATAAGAAGTGAATGGAACTGTATTTTAGATCATGACTTTTACAGTGTAAACAATTTTTATAATTATCTCACTATACAAGGTTCCTCTAACTCAAAATGCAGACTGCCAAGAGCAGATTGGAACACAACCACAGATCAAAGTTTGTAGGCACTGAATGGAGAGGTGCATCTGAAAAAGAGTCAATATTCCCCCATTCCCTTTTTTCTCAGCCCTTAAATATACAATGAAGGTTCACTCAGACACAAAAGTAAGAGAAATTAAGCTTGTAGTCCAGGACATTTTTAATCCTAGCATTTCCCACAAAATTTTTAGGGAAATAAAAAATTTTGAAGTTATAAAAATCATAAAGAGTCTTTTTGTTTTTTAAAAAGCAACAACACCATGTTTTCAGTATGTCATATTGCTTTCTGTTTATGCACATGAAGCACCAATCACCTGTGAAATGAAATAGTTCACGGAGATTCCACTTCAAGACAAAGTGTAATATGATGAATGAAATATTTCAAATGGAACATAAGATCTCATTGCAAATGATTGAGGCAGTGTGTATAACACTGTATTTTGCACTGAAACCAGGTTTTAATAACTCACTGGTGTTGTGCTTGCACTATTTACCAGACATTTATATTGGCAGTTTGACTGTTCAACATCTAAGTTGTCTGTTTACAGCATAAATTTAGTGTTAAGATAAATTTGTTCCTTTTGCTTGACACCAAAGTGATAGCAATATTTCCTTAAAAATTATTTTAGTATTACATTCAGATTTGATATGTAACACCTGACTTGACTTTGAAACACAGCAGGCATATGTCCATAGTAGCATCTCTTTCTGCAATAACCTGTCTCACTGTGAGTGCTGGATCACACATCAACTGTATCAAAGTTTATGCAGAAGCATTTCAGATTCTCTGTGCACTTATTGTTGATTCCTTTTAAATGCATAATGAACTGTTGATATTTTATAAAATGGTGTAGTATATGGAAATGTTTTACTTTTAATAAATATTTAACATACAATGTTAAATAGTGATATTGCTATTAAACTTTTCGAAAGTCTTGTTTGTTGTAATAGAATAAATTCTTCTATAAACTTTCCATCAGTGTCTTCATACTAATAGAATATTTCATCCATATCTTTCTAGTGTACTTCAATAAAAAATTCATATTCAAAGATTTTATGAGAAAAGTCACATCAAAACAATCTACTGACAGAAATGTATTCTAGCTAAGAAAATATATTGAAATTTGTGGTAAATCGTAATTTTACTACCAGTGTTATATAAATGTTGGTAATGAATCTATGACAGTGTCAACAGCATATTCTAGTAATTTCAGGTACCAACATTTTGACCTGGTCAAGGAGTGAAAAATGCAATCATGGTGCAGTGCACCCTGCCTTGTCCAAATTTGTTTCCAGGTCATCAGCTGTAATAATATATTTTACTCAGCACTAAGTTATTTACAACTGTTAAAGACAATATGAGAATATTGTAACAGAACAGCAGTACAATGGTGCTGTTAATATTAACAAACTCAAAACAAAGGTACATTTGAATTGAGTGGATTTATTTTGATTTTACCTGTTGAAACAATCACTTGCATATACTTGTATATTTTTCTTCCTATTTGTAATTTGTCTTTATAAATAAATATAAAATTATATTCTTTAAATATAATTTTGTTGTTTGTTTCATAAAAAATATTTAATAGTTGACTGACAAAAAAGAATACTTGACAAAAACTCTGATTATCAAATCTTCCTTTGTTTCAATCCTCTTTTCATAACTTTTCGTCTTAAGGTACATGTGTTGCAAGAGAGAAGGATAAAAAACGTTGACCTACCCTTAAAAACAGAATTATAAGTCACATTTCAATTAACAACTGTTATTCCAGAAAAAAGTGGGCATATAGTGTTATATAATGAAACAATTTAAAATTTATTTAATGTCACTGCTGCTTCATCAAAGGGTATGAAAATTTTAATGACAACATTACATGAAATGACATATGTACTTTTACATCATTGGTATAGAGTAAACAAACAAGGTATTTTTTGAAACAACATAGGGAAAACATTGTAGATTAAGACATAAATAAAATGCCCACCAGACTTTCCACACTCCTCATCCCCATCAATCTCCCAGGCCACACCAGTAAACAGAACTCCCCATCCTCATCAAACTTCCAGGCCACACCAGTAAACAAAACTTTGTTACTCATTTTTATTGCCCATTTAAGACATGTACCCTTTTACACCAAAAATGTACATTGTCCCACAAGAACAATACAAGACTGAATTGCCCTCATATAGGCATTGTCCTGCAAGGTTTGGCATTGGCCTACATCTGTTTGCCCAGTATATATGATTTATGAGGGACACTGTAGGACTCTTAAATAACCGTTATATTTGATTATGACAGTTTACTGGTAAGTGGCCCAAACACTTCCATACCAGACTCATTCGGGGAAATATTGGAGCAAGCTTCTAAGTGGTAAAGGGCAAACAGCTTAGCCCCCAATGTTACAAAGACTTATATTATTCCATTCTAAGTAAATCAAAATTACTCACAGGCATCAAAAGGAGAGATCAATGGGCACACACAACAGTTTCCATGCACAAAGGCCTGACTCTGGTCTTAACACCCAATCATGACAATTTCCATTTGTGTGTGAGTTATGCATATGTGAATATGTGTGTGTGTGTGTGTGTGTGTGTGTGTGTGTGTGTGTGTGTGTGTTTCTTCTTTTTATATGTCTGATGAGGAACTTAATCTGGCAGCTAATAATATTTAGTAGTCTTTTCTCAGTGTACCTGTCTGCACTCAGCGTCTCCTCTTTGTACTGAGTAGCACTCTATCCTTCCCATATGTTATCATTAGTTTATGTTATTTATCAAGAATATTACCATTCTCTCTTGATAATTATCTTGGTTATTAATTAAAATCACATAATTAGCAGAATACCTTTCACCTTTCCAGTCATGTTATAATATTGCTGTGGACTTGTTATTTTACAATGGCTTCCAAAAATTAGGTGAAATAAACAACAGTAAATCTGGCAAACATGGAGAAACTGAATGAAACTATGTGCTTCCAGAGACCTTTCAAGTTTCAAACATCTACTATATACACAGGGTTTCCATAATTAATGTTCCAATTTTAAAAGGCTGTAGAGAGAGAACTACTGCTCTGAGCGACGTCACATTTGAACAGCATTTTATTGACACAGGTGGGTAGGGGCAGGGGGATGACATTATGGAACATAAAAGGTTACCAACAGATGGTGCTGTATCAGAACATGCACACCAACAGACATGTGGCACATGGCTATTCCTCAGTTTGCATCCAACATGCCCAACACTACTGTCTCCATGAAGAGCTGCCTGCTGGTGGTAAAGCTCTTTTGCAAGAATGTTGATTGTGCACCAGCAGCCCTGCAGATGTTCCAGACCATTAAGGGTGTATAGAAAAGCACTGGTCCAATTTCTGCTAAAGGTGCAGAGAAAATGATTACAGTGTTTGAAAAAACAGTCTTTTGAAATGCATTGTGGCAGAGGGAGGAAAGGAGTTGATCTGAAGTATGTCAAAGATCTGGTCACAGCATGCAGGAGGGGTCAAGCGGTGGTGTGCAAGTATGCAGTGCATGGGCAATTGCCCAAATGTCACACACGCACATGAGCAAGGTGCATAAAATACTGTTGCTATCCGTACAAAATCACCCAAGTTTAGGAGTTGTTTCCTGCTGACCTGCAACCAAGACAAACATTCACATGGAAGTGGACAATGAATGGCCATGGAACATTCTGTGGACAGATGAAGCCCTTTTCCATCTCCAAGGACATGTCAGTACATAGAATTGCAGAATATGGGCAACTGAAAATTGACACACAAATCAACCAGCACAATTTTCTGCAAAGGTGACTGTGTGGTGGGGGTTGACAACATTGTTCATAGTTGGGATGTATTTTTTTGAGGAGGTGAGTCCTGCAGGTCCTGTTACCTGTACTGTCACTGGTAAAAACTCAGAGAGTCTTTTGCGCAGCAATGTCAATCCAGCTCTTCAGCAGTGCGGATGTGTGGGTAGGATAATTTTTGTGCAAGATGGTGCTCCTCTGCACAGTGCACATCCAGTGAAGCAGCTGCTGCAGAGGCATTTCGGAATTGTTAGAATCATCAGCCATTATTTCCCTACAGCCTGGCTGCCGATATAATTTTGATCCATGTGACTTTTGGCTGTGGGGTTATCTAAAGATGTTTGGGGTTATCTGAAAGATGTTGCATTCAATGCTCCAGTTATGAATGCAGCTTAATTGAAGGCATGCATTGGGCAATGCGTTCTGAACGTGACCCCTGCAACAGTCTGTTGTAGAGCATGTCATTTCTCAATTTCACCTTGTGGCAGAGAATAGTGGAAAGCATATTGAAAAATACTTGCACCATTTTAATGACTTCTAGAAACATTTTGCTTTTAATTAATTTTTGGTCACAGGACAACTAAAAACCAATTTCCATCTGAAGTGGTATCACTTTATCACAGGTGATGCACTTACCTAATTAAGAGAGCCACAACCGTTGACTGTTGAACTTGTGCAGTCATGCACATTGAACATTACAGATGGTATATCATGTAATTACAACCACAGCTGTTGCATTGCGATTTATCTGTCATTTGTAGCTGAACCCAATTACATTAAGATACTTACAGCACCATCAATGGCAAAATTTTCATTAAATATTTTTTCCTACATGATGATTCCCCCTGTGTCAATAATGTGCTGCTCAAATCTGATGTCATTCTGAGCAGTGATTCTCTTTCTACAGAGTTTTGAAACTGGAACTTTAATTACAGATACACAGTGTATGCAGACTGAAGCAACAAATGAAAAGTTGTACAAAGACTAGGATTCAAACCCGGGTCTCTCGCACACTAGGCACTTGCCCTAACCACTGTGCCACCCTGGCACAGTGGCTTTGCACAACTGCACGGACTAACCTAGCACACCTACCTCCTCAATTTAAGTTTCCATTCACACCTCAGTCCACTTTGTATTCTTCCTAAACTTTATCAGGATTTGATTAAAGCACCTATGCCTGGATTTCAGGCAGGATCCCCCATTTCATTTGATGCTAAGCTGCTATTCCAGTACAGCTGGAGGGGGAATAACAAGTAATTATCACATCTGCCTAGTGAGCAGGAGAGCCAGATTCAAATTGGTGTTTTGGTACAAATTTTCATTTGTTGCTTCAGTTAGCACATATGCATAAAGAAATTGGTTTAATACTGAGCTATTTGTTACTGTAGCAGTGTTGAGGAAACTGCAACTTGTAAAGCAGTTATGATGCATCCTTTTGCATCATTTGCATTTTGCAGATAATTCAATGTTTGAGTGTGTGAGCACAGTTAGTAGAACGATAATGAGAGATGACAGCTGGCCAACTCAATTTGGTGAAATAGTGTTGAGCCATCATTTACTGAACAAACTGTAATGGAGGTCCACTGGTGGATTAGAGGTAGGGTATTTCCCACAGAGTATTTACTCTGTTGTGGAACATGCTGAGGTCTCACCAAGACCTTCACAGACGGGCACTATCCCCCCAGGCCTAGTCCACAAATGCCATTTCCCCTCACACCCCCAATCCTCCCACCACCCCCATACCCAGTACCACCCAGGACTGAAACAACTGAACCACGCCCTTTGCCAGAGCTTTGATTACCTGTCATCATGCCCTTAAATGAGGGATATCCCACCTGAAATACATCCCACCCCTCCAAAAGCTGTGTTCCCTCATCCATCTAACCACCACAACATCCTAGTATGTCCCCATGCCACTCCCAATCCCAGCCCCTTGCCACAAGGATCATATCTCTGTGAAAGACCCAGGTGCAAAACCTGCCCAATCCATCCACCCAGCACATCCTATTCCAGCCTGTCATAGATTTATCCTACCCCATCAGGGGCCGGGCCACCTGTGAAAGCAACTATGTTATTGACCAGCTCTGCTGCAATCATTGCACAGCTTTTTGTATTGGTATGACTACCAAACAGCTGTCCGCCAGGATGAATGGCGACTGCTAAACTGTGGCAAAGAGCAAAGTAGACAACCCCGTAGCACAACATGCAACTGAACATAACACACTTGATTTCAATGGCTGCTTCACTACCCAAGCTATCTGCATTCTTCCACGCACCACCAGCTTTTCTCAGCACAGATGAGAGTTATCCTTACAACACATTCTCTGCTCCTGTGATTATCCCAGCCTCAGCCTAAGGTAACGTGCAGTCCTCACACCCTCCACCCAACAATTTCCTCCCCCTGTGTCATAGTAGCTCCTCCCCATTGTCATCTCCCACCCTGTCTATTTTCTGCCCTCTCCCAATGTGTCTGCCCATCTTTCCCTGCTCCTCTCCTTTTTGCTCCTATTTTTCACCACCACCCTGTCCCACAACTTTCTGATGCTGCACCTGTTGGCAATCTAATCCCTGCACATTCCTCCAGACAGTGTTCACCTCTCTCCCCACCCATACACTACTATCCCTTCCCCTTCCCCACCCCTCCAGATTGCTGCTTTCATCCCACATGATAGTTGCATTCCGGCCTGAAATGCTGGAGTTGGCTGTTGTGTGTGCATGAGGTGTGCTTGCTGGTGTGTGTGAATGGTCTGTGTCTCTCTTTACTGATGAATGCTGTGGCCGAAAGCTCTGTGTAAGTGTCTTTTAATTGTGCCTGTCTGCCACATAACATGTCCAATTTACAATAAGTAACAATCTATCTTTTCCTGCATTGATGATGTTCCTACCTGGAGTTTCCATTATTTGATTTTACTCTGTTAGCAGTATTTTTGATACTCTAAACTTTATATCATTGTCACCATTTTTTAACATTTTGGGTCACCCACTCCCAGGCTGGAAAACTCTACTACTGCTACTGTGTAAGTGTCTTTTAATTGTGCCTGTCTGCCACATAACATGTCCAATTTACAATAAGGAACAATCTATCTTTTCCTGCATTGATGATGTTCCTACCTGGAGTTTCCATTATTTGATTTTACTCTGTTAGCAGTATTTTTGATACTCTAAACTTTATATCATTGTCACCATTTTTTAACATTTTGGGTCACCCACTCCCAGGCTGGAAAACTCTACTGTTTTCAGGATGAAGGTCAAGGAATGTGTGTGGCATCACCAAATGCAATAAAGCCCGATTAAACATTACTTCATTCTTTTCTCTGAATATATCTCATTGTCGTATCTTCAGCAGGGGCTAGTAGCCTAGCAAGATGCTGAGTAATCTGCTGAACGCGGCAGCTGCCTCAAGCTACTGTATCTTGCTGCATCAGCAGTGTGCTCAGGCCAGTGATTTATAGCAAGCAGGTTGCTGCCTGTAGTGTAAAAAGTGCACCACATCAGAAGCGCAGCTCAGAGGTAATGATGACCAAGGTATGTCAGTGTTGTTCTCACAGTCCGTTCTGGAAGTACTCTGTCCCTCCCAAGTCACTGCCCATATTGTCCCAAAAAGTGAACCTCAATGTCAGACACCATAAGGTTTGTTGAATGCTGATCCTGGGCCGCCAGTTTGGTAGGTCATCTGATCCAAGCAATGCTGGAGTTTAGAGCAGTTTGTGCCACAGGCTACAACAGTGTTGGTAGATCCCTGAATTAAGCATCAGTGATGGCTGGTACTGGAAGTTGACTTCTGTCATCTATGGTTATGGGTTTGTGGTCATCTCATAAGGCAACAGGAGCGTGACCAGTACTGGAACAATACCATACACAAAATGTTACAATGCAGTAACCAGAGAATCTAGTTAAATGACATGAGTGCCATTGATCCTAGTGATTCACTGACTCTAGCCTAGCAAGATGGAGTATTTATGGTGTCAAAAAGAGGCTCTGCTTTTTGGTGTCATTCATCATGAATGAATTGGCTCTGCTTTTTACGAGTTGTCAGCAGTCTTCAGTTCTGCTACATTTGGAGAACAAATTTATTTCAGTGTCTTAACTGCTCTACCAAACCCCTGGTGGGTCTAGTTGTGTCCTCCTCAGCATTTCTCGCATAATGTTACAAGAATAATGAAATCAGATTGGTCTGGACTTGTATAACCTTTTTCTGCTGAGCTGGCTGGCACTCCCTCACAAAAGTGTTGTTGTTGCATTGTTGGTGACTGACTAATAGTGTTGAAATGTTTACAACTAGCAGCTAGTTTGTGTTGATACTTCCATGTGCTTGACCAATGCTGTTCTCTTTGGACTTAGAAAATTCCACTTTCCCATTCACTTACTTTCTTAATGCATAACAACTCTTAGACGTTTTCCTGACACTGGTTTACACTAAACATATAATGGTCCCAAGGTTATGGTTATTCCTGTGGTTTTTGTTACTATTGAGTAGATAAGGTCAGAGTTCTTCTATTTTTTTTTTTCTTTAACTCTTTCAATTTTTCCTAAAATTTATGACAAGAATGGAAACTGAAAGTTGCAGACAACAAACAAAATATAAAAATGGTGACATGCAACCAGTCATCTGCAGATGAATGTTACATGGCACACAGCCAGGACATACTTAAAAGATCATAAAATTGCACATTGGTCCTATATCTATGTAACTTCTAATATGATGCTGCTAGATATATAGTTAGTGAAAGCTCTGTAACAAATAGTTACATTGATATGGGAAAGTGCCAAATATACAATAGATTTTACATCTTTTATGCATACTGTGTCTCTTCTGTGCCACTAAACTACAAAGCTATGAAAGAAAGAGTACAGAAGGAATGAAAAACATAAACAAGTCCTCAGGATCAAGATTTATTCAGAGTCCTGAAGCAATGAAAATCCATTCTGAGAGAACACAGTCAAAGCTGTTACTGATGTTGTTGTGCTCCTTCGTGACCTGGAGGAAAAAATGGTTATGATCTGTAGAAAATGTAAATCTTACAAGAAACAGTCAAAAAGGATGCATATTTCTTAAAAATCTAAATATGATCCAACTGAACTGAGTCAGCATATCAAATTCATAGTAAGCCAGACAGCTTACCAGTTTAACTGAGTGACAAGGTCAGAAAAAGGCAAAGAGACACAGAATTATACGGAATGACACATGTGAAGTCGTAGTTAAAGTTCTCCAATTACTCTACTTGAAATGGGAAGAATGACCCAAGACATGGAAAACAGGAAAGCAACCAGTCTGGACAGTATCTGCATTGAGCAGGTGAAGCACTTTAAGCCAACTACAAAACTTTGGTTAATCCAACTTTTTACCAACTGCTTCGTTTCACTGAAACCTCTTGTCATAGTGCTTGTTAAACCAGGAAAAATGTCATATGACCCAAAAACATACAAGGGTCATTCGGAAAGTAAAGAACATTTTTTTCTAAAGGAATTTTTATTTGATATAATAAAACAAAATTGTATTTTACATACAATTTGATACCCAAGTGGCTTTTTGCTGTTCAAATTTAGGCCCTTGCTACACTCTTTTACTAGCTTTTCTATGCCTTCTGCATACACAGTAGCCACCAAGCTGCTGAAACACTGGTTAATGGCTCCTTTAAGTTCATTACCTCTTCCACAGCATTGTTCACTTAAAAGATCTTTCTATTTGGGGCATAAGTGATAATAACTTGGGGTTAATTGTGGACTGCATGGTGGATGTTGAAACATTTCCCACTGAAACTGCTGAAGCAAGTCCTGTGTCACTTCTGCTGCATGCACACATACATTATCATGAAGGAGGATGACTCCATTGGTTAGCATTCCATGCTGCTTGTTTTTAATAGTGTGGTGAAGTCATTGAAGCATCTGACAGCAGGCCTCTGTATTTATAGTCTCACATCTAGGCATGTAGTTGATGATTAGGACACATTTACAATCCCAAAACACCATAGCCATAATCTTTCTGGTGCTCAAAATTTGTGTTGCTTTCTTTCTGTTTTGTTGGGGATTGCAAATGATGCCATTCCATTGACTGGCACTTTGTTTCTGGTGTAAAATGTGATATCCAAGTCTCATCAACAGTGACAGTGTGATTCAAACATCCATCATCATCCTTCTCATAGCGATTGAAAAATGTCAATGCAGCTGCTATTCATCTGGTTTTGTGTTCTTCTGACAATATTTGAGTAACACGTGTCGCACAGAAGTTTTTATAGCCCAGATCTGTACTAACAATTTTGTACTACACAATTCTTGAAATGTCTGGAAAAAAATGATCACAGTCTACTACCTGTGAAGAGGCTGTCTTCTTGGATTTTTGTTTCAATCCTTTCTTTGAGCCAGTCAGTCACCACTGAGGGCTGGCCCAAGCAATCTTCATCATGAAGATTCTTCCATCCACCACTAGATATAATACACCACTTCTGAACTAATGCTTTGTTGATCACATTACTGTAAGCCTAGTTATCTGTCTACAAATTTCAAAGGTTTGCAAGTTTCACATGTAGATAACTCTGTGCACATTGCACTTGATGGGATCATCACATTTTAAAGTCACACAGCTAAACAGTGAGCATAACTGTGAAACATGTTATGTAAATTTGAGGAGGAGGGGGGGGGGGGGGGGGGGGGAAGGAAAGGAAAGGAAAGAGGAAATGGAAAAATAGAAATGGAAAATGGAAATGAAAACTGAAATGAAATTGAATGAAATGAAAGGGATGGGACTACTCATATCAAGACTTTGTGTGGCATCAGCATTGAAAAGTGAAAATTTATGCTGGAATGGGATTCAAACCCAGGATCCCTTGCTTATTAGGCAGTAGTGTTAACCTCTGCACCACACAGACACAGTATTTATCACAACTGCACTGCACTACTTCGGATATGTCTGAAAGAACAGACACCATGCATTCAAATAACTGACTCACCTTGACAGGCAATGGATCTACCATATTCAGTGTAGATGTACAATTACATTCAACGTCTCTAAGTAGAGAGCATGGAGGTCATGGACAAGGACTGCAGATACATGGTGCTAGGTGGGAATGTGGGTCAGCTAGGAGGCATGCTGAGATAGTCTGCACACTAGCAATAAACAATGTGTCCAAATGGCACAGTGATTAATGTAACTGCCTAGTAAGAAGGAGATCCCAGGTTCGAACTGCCTTCCAGCACACATTTTCACTCATTTCCGCTGAAGCCACACAAAGGCCTGATGCAGCTGATATCAATAATCCCCTCCCTTTACTTTCCTTTCTCCCCCTCCTCCTTCAGTTTACATAATAAGCATTAAGCAACTATATTGGACTGTAGCTGCCTCCAAACTGAAGTGAATGAGTACCAAGGTCAGTGATCAGTAGACGGTGGTGGTGGTGAGGGCACACACGCGTGTCAGACAAAACATTCTTTACCTTCTGAATGACCCTCATACCATTCTATTGTACTTCTTTGTCACCTGTATAAATTCTGTTAAGAATTATCCTTAACAGATTACCAACAACCGGAGAACCTAGTCTTGTCCCCAAGCAGGTGGATTTTGACCTGGAAAATTATGTACAAGCGAGGGACTCAACATTGTTCAATACTTAAGAGACAGTTTAAAACAAGATGTAGTTAATGAACTAGTTTCACATTCCATGGATCATTTTACATGATAAATTGTAATGATGTGGAATGAGTCAGTTTACATTCACATTGCAAATTAATTTTTAAATATGGCTACATGCTGAACATTTGTAAGGCTTTTTTTTCCTTTTTAAATACACAAATGACAGTTAGTAATTCCTAACCAACACCTTTTATATATAACAATAATAGAAATTTTTCTACAGAATAGGGGGAGTTGTCAAGAAGAAACTTTTTCAGTTTGTTTTCAAATTTTATTTTGGTGTCTGTCAAACATTTTATATGACTGGGTATGTGATCAAAAATTTCAGTTGCAGCATTGTGCACCCTATTTGGTGCTAAAGACAACCTCAGTGTGGTGGTATGAATGTCATTTTTACTTCTCACCATATAGCAGAGATTCTGAGTTACAGATAGGCACAATAAAAGGCAAGAAGGCCTTCATCAAAAATAGACAATGTATGCACACAACACTCATGCAAATCCAACTCACACACACACACACCCAAAGTCTCTGGCAGCTGAAGGGAGACCCTGGCTTCAGAGTCTGGCTTCATATATTCAGAGCTAAAACATAATGAAGTATCTTGGACAGAATGACCTCCTCCATGCCAACCAGCATGGATTCAAAAACCATTGGCCATGTGAAAGCCAACTCGCACCTCTCTCACGTGACATAGTGAAAGCAACAGATCAGGGCAATCAGGTGGATGCAGTATTCCTTGATTTCTGAAAAGCATTTGACTCGGTGCCAAATCTATGCTTATTATCAAAAGTACAATCCTATGGAGTATCAAGGAAAATTTGTGACTGGATTGAGAATTTTTTGGCAGGGAGGATGCAGCAAGTTACAATGGATGGAGAGTCTTTGGTTGTGCACCAGGGAAGTGTGTTGGAACTCTTGCAGTTTATGTTGTATATTAATAACCTTGCAGGCAATTTTAATAGGAACATCAGACTTTTCACAGGCAGTGCAGTTATTTATAATGAAGTACTGTCCAAAAGAAGCTGTGCAAATATTCAGTCAGTTCTTGATAAGATTTCATAGAGATGCAAAGATTATTGGTTTACTTTAAATGTTCAGAAACATAAAATTGTTCACTTCACAAAATGAAAACATGTAGTGTCCTATGAAGTATAATATTAATGAGTCATGGTTGGAATTATTCTACTCATGTAAGTACCTGGGTGTTACAATCTGTAAGGATACAAATGGAACAATCACATAGTCTCAATCATAAGTAAAGCACACTGCAGACTGTGCTTCATTGGGGGAATACTGGGAAATGCAATCAGTCTATAGAGGAGACTGCATATAAAATACTTGTGTGAGCCATGCTAGAATATTGCTCAAGTATGTGGGACTGTACCAAATACATTAAAAGGAGACATTGAACAGATACAAATAAGGGCAGAAAGTATGCTCACAGGTTTGTTTGAGCCATAGGAGAGAATTACAGAGATGCTGAAGAAACTGAAATGGCTAATGTTTGGAGATACCCTTAAACTATCATGAGAAAGCTGACTTACAAAGTTTCAAGAGTTGGTTTTAAATGATGACTCTGGGAACATACTATAACCCCCTATAATGTAATTGGATCCATAAAAAATATGCTCACCAAGAGGCAGCAGGAGAACAGACACAAAAAGATATTCAAACTTGGAAGCTTCTGGAGCCAGTGGGTCATCCCTCTGGCAGAAGGGTTGAGGAAGAAGAAGGAGGAGGGGGTGAAGGAAAAGGACTGGTGAGGTTTTTGGAAGTGGTTAGAGTTCACAAAAGTCACCCAGAACCCCAAGTCAGAGGAGACTTACTGGACAGCATGAGAAGGAAAGACTGATTGTTGAGACTGCTCCATATGAGATTGGAAAACTTTAGAGAGCTTAAACATGGAAGATAGGGTATTATGCAAGACAGAAATTACTGACAAAATATAATGCATGAGTTAATAAGAGCAGAAAGCTAAGTGCATTGTATGCAATAGTGTGATAGAGGTGGGAGGTAAGAGGGGGAGGGGGAAGGGGGGGAGTGAGAATAGACAGGTCAGAAAATGAAAAGTATAGAAAACTAAAAGGGAGTGAAGAAAGAAATTGTTAGTGGGAAGAAAT
Source organism: Schistocerca serialis cubense (assembly GCF_023864345.2). Taxonomy (NCBI): domain Eukaryota; kingdom Metazoa; phylum Arthropoda; class Insecta; order Orthoptera; family Acrididae; genus Schistocerca; species Schistocerca serialis. The sequence continues at coordinate 549,277,921 of NC_064642.1, forward strand.
GCTGAGAACATAGAAATCACCATAAAATAAGGTAAGGTGGGCGGCAAGAACCAATCATTCTATCCTTATTGAAGATGTCACCATGGGTAGAAAGCCACAAACTTCATTTTGTTACCTTTCATCTTCACTTGCTGACTGAGAAACAACAGCAAAACTCCAAAACACAATGAACATCATTTACTTTTATGAAATGTTGGGCAAACCTTCTTCCTAAGGTTGTAAAACATTTCCTAACTATATTGCAGTAATTAAGAAATTAGGTACTAGAGCAGTATATGAGTTTTGCTAAGTGCACAGTAAACTAAATGATGTTTGGATTGTGGGGTGCTCAACTGCATGGTTATCAGCGGCCGTACAAATTCCCAACCTTTCCTCAGTCCAATCTCGCCACTTTCATGAATGAAGATGAAATGATGAGGGCAACACAAACACCCAGTCATCTCGAGGCAGGTGAAAATCCCTGACCCTGCCGGGAATGAAACCTGGGCCCCCGGGCTCGGGAAGTGAGAACGCAACCACGAGAACACAAGCTGTGGACACTGACGTAGAGAGGCTATGGAATGTAGGATGGCAATGGTGAGGAAAGTATTGCTCAAGAAGAGAAATTTGTTAACACTGAATACAGATTTAAATGTTGGGAAGTCTTTTATGAAAGTATTTGCCTGGAGTGAAGCTTTGCATATGAGTGAAATATGGATGATAAGCTTTTGAAATGCAGTACTACAGAAGAACATTGTTCTTTAGCTAGACTGAGCCAAGAAGACATGTTACCTTCCAAACAATTTGTCACCCTGATGCTCTTCATGATACTTTTTACCTTAATTATTTTCTTGTATGGTTGCCTTATTTGAAATCTCTTGACGTAGTGGATCTGCTATGCAGTGCCACCAATTCTTGCTGTGTGACATCTTCACCTTCTGTAGAGGGTCGTGGGCTAAAGGAGAGTTTCAAAATGTTCAAGCCACTAAATTACATAAACATCTTTCAGAAATCTTCAGAATTTCATCTCCAATACACATATTAACATTTACTCCAGTAGGTGTACAAATCTCTTGTGAATTCGTAGATCAGAACATCTCCAGATTTAGAACAGAACAGAATAGAATAAAATAACATTTCTCTTAAGCTTCTTCCAACTGTTTCAGGGCATTGTCATTGTCAGCAGTGTCTCTTGTTCTGTGCCTTCCAAAACACCTCTAAGCCACGACACCTAAGTGACACCGTTTCAGCAGGTGGGGTCACTCAATCATAGTCGCACTTTGTTGATTTCCTGTACTCACACTTCTCCCATCATATCTGCACACATATGAAACCAAAGCATACACATTGGAAAGTTCTCTACTTAAATGTTGTATAAACATCTGTGGGTCTTATGGCTATAGTGACTGAGCGCGCACAAAAAACTCCAACTTATTATGATCAGGAACTTTTAAAAGGTTCATATAGTTACACAAAACACAAGAAAAACAATACAGAAAATCACAACATGTACATCATAAACTAACTCCAACAAGACCAACCAAAAAACAACGAGTCTCCAAAGACTGTTTATTCTGCACTTCACAGTTACTGGCAGTTGATGGTCACCACAGAGCCCCCACCCCTGGGAGTGCAGAGCACTGGGAGAAGGACATAGATGTCTTCCTGTGTAGTGGTATTGTGGGATGCTCGCTGGTTGATAGAGGCATGCGCAAAGAGTCCATGCTGTCTGTGCAGGGTGGTCTAGCTCTGGTATAGTCTGCCATCCAGTGTGGGGGGGGGGGGGGGGAAGACAGACTGGTTGACCTTCACACATGAACTGGACTGGCACGGAAGATGTCGGCATTGCAGTACAGGCAGAGAGGAGGATGCAAATCTTGAGCACCCCATTGGTGCTGAATGTTGCAGCTATGAGCTATGCCAGCTGTATCCATCCCATTTGGGATAGGCACTGTGCGCAGGATGGTGATATGCGACATGGGTGTGGATTCGCATGAAGTGTCCCCTATGTGGAGGACAAAGATGGATCCATCATGGAGCTGCTAGGAAAGCTCATCATGTGGGCACTCAGATGTGTTGATGATTGAGATGCAAATTTCGTCAACAGTGGACACAGGTGGCACTTGGGGGGGGGGGGGGGGGGGGGGGAGAGGAAATAACGTAGTTCAGGAGAGACACCAGAACACATGAGGGCCACTTTCAGAGTCTTGTGCGGTGGCTCGACCTGTCCATTCCTATGTGGGTGGTAAGCCATAGTGCAGAATCTATCCACTCCACAGAGTACTCAGAGTTTGTTTAACAGCTTGAATTCCAACTGTCTTCCTTGGTCGGTGGTGATGGATGTAGGCAGCCAAATCGAGCTATCCAGGAGAATACGAATGTGCATGCTACGGAATCCACTGTGATGTTCTGCAGAGGTATTGCCTCCACCAAATATATAACGTGGTTGATGACAGACAAGATATACCTGAAACCATCAGACATGGGTAACGGTCCTACAAGGTGCAGATGCACATTTCGGAAGCAGCCTTTCGAGATGTCAAATTTACCAAGACGGGGTTTTGTGTGCGTGCCAAATTTGCTACACTGGCATTGTAAACAAGCACGAGCCCAAGTACGGCAATCCATCTTCACACCCGGCCACACAAAGCATTCTGTAACAAAACACGTAGTAGCCTTAGTACCAGGATGTGAAAGGTTATGTAATGTAGTGAATACTTGGTGATGCAGCACAGGGGGAACTATAGGCCGAGCAGCACCCATGGACGTATCACACCACAGTGGCCCAACCGAGCCCAGTAGGTTGCAGGAAATGATCTGGAGGGAAGTATCTGGGTCCTGTTGGAGGTTGTGCAATCTGGTATCATTGTCCTGTAAGCAGATCAATTCATTTGCAGTGATATGTGATTGGTAGTTGGCCACCACATTTGATGAACCTCAGATGTAACGGATGTCTGTTGTGTATTGGCAAATTAAGTCCATCTGCCGAAACCTATATGGAGGGAGGTCAACAGTGGGGTTGCGGATAGCCTCCGCAAGTGGGCGATGATCTGTGAAAATTGTTATGTTCCTTCCTTGGATGTCTGTGCAGAAATATTTTACAGCTTCATAAACCACAATCAATTCTCTGTCAAATGCTGACCATCTATGTTGAGCCATATATAGTTTTTTGGAGGGGGAAAAAAAAAAAACAGTGTGGTTGCATTGTGTCACTGATGTGCTGTTGGAGGGCCACACCGATTGCAAAATCGCTTACATCCACTGTAATAGAATGCAGGCACATGGCAAAGAGTATGCGAGAGTGACACCTTGTGCTAACACTGATTTAAGGTCTTCGAAAGCTCTCAGCATGTTGTCAGACCACTGTACTTGACAACTGCCTGAGGTTTGTTTCCCGGCCAATACTTCAGTCAGACAGGCTTGAATTGCTGCCGCCATCAGCAGGTTATGATAATAGAAATTTATAGTTCCTAAATACTGGCATAATTCATAAAACAACACTGGGAGAGGTAGATTGTGAATGCAGTCATCCCGCTCCTGAGGGGAGCGTATACCTTCTGAGAAGATGGTGTACATCAGAAAGGTGACAGTGGTGCGGCGGAGTTGTGACTTGTCATTACTGATATTGACTCCATTATGTGTCAATAAGTCCTGTATCGTGGCCAGGTGGAGTTTGTGTTCTCTGTCAGAGGAGGAAAAAACGAGTATGTCATCGAGGTATGCATAACAATATGTGCAGTTAAACAGAAGTGAGTCTATAAAACGTTGCCAAGTTTGGGCAACGTTTTTGAGACCATAGGGCCTGTAACAAAATCCATACAGGTCGAAAGGTGGTGTGATCAATGCTGTCTTTGATATGTCACTATGTTCCATGGGTATCTGTAAATATGCCTTGTGGCAGTCCAAGACACTGAAGATGCATGCTCTGTTAAGTACTTGCGCGAAGTATTGATGCAAGGTATCGGATAATTGCCTAATATGGTCTGTGTTTTGAGGCAGCGATAGTCGCTGCAGAGGCTCACTGTGCCATCCTTTTAGGGAAATAAATGTATGGGCGAAGACCAGTTACTGTCCACCGGACGAACAATACCTGCCCGCAGAAGTTAATACACTGTAGCCTTAGCAAGGTGTAGTTTATGTGGTGGCAGTTGGCGCGCTTTATGATGCACTGGTGGCCCGTCTGTTGTGACGATTCTGTGTGTCGTGCCATTCGTGATAGCATTCACTTGGACAGGCAAACTCACTCAGGACCAATTGCGAACAGGAATCAGTAGCACACAAGAGTCACTAACCAGATGTGCTGGGGAAGCTGTCTGCATTGGCAGCGACAAAGTTCCATGAGGTGAATCTCTGGTGTCAGGAGGTGGCGGTATCAAGGTTCCATGCAATACATCACCAGTGTCTGGGGCTGGTGGTGTTGACAAGCCCTTGGTGAGGGCTTGTGTAGCCAATGATATGGTGTGGTTCAGTTTGGTGTTGCGAGCGTGGAGATCGTCGACTGCAGAGCGCTCAGACTGAAGCTGGGCAATGGAAGTTGCGAGGCTGTCTGACAGTGAATAGCACTCTATGAGAGCCATGTCAACATCATTGGGAAGTTGAGCTGGAGGGGGAGCTGAGGAGGTGACTGAACACACAATATGGGTGGACAAGATGTGGTAAAATAATGCGGCTGACTGGAGACCTGGAGACCGTCCGAAGCGAAAAAGGAAGTCAATGCCTACTACTGGGTCTTCTACATCAGTCACGTACAAGGACCAAGTGAACTGTTTGCCAGGTATGAGTTCAATAGATAACTCAGCCAAACTGTCAACACAAAGTGGTGATTTATTGCTGCTCGAAGGGACAGTTTGGCTGGTGTTGTGTCCTTTACAGTAAATGTGGGAAGTATGACACTAACATCTGCTCTGGTGTTGACGAGAAAATACCAGCGCGAACCTAAATCCAAAGTGTACAGACGTCCTCATGAGATGGGGGATCTGACAGAATGAAACATCTGTGGGGGCCTTTCCATGTATCCGCAAGCCATGGTGCCTACTGAGGCCAGTGTGCAGCATTTCGGAATGCGCAGGGCAGGCGGTAGTTGCGAGCGGCGTCCCTGTAAGTGGAGTGGAACCAGCATATGCATGAGTCATGTGTACTCGTCCCACCAGCTGAAGCGCCAGGCAAGGGGAAGGCAGGGCAGGCAGTTGCTAGCCCAGTTGGGGTGGGGAGAGGCTGGCACCGACCTGCTGGCGATTCCAGGTCTTGACCACTAGATGGCTGTTGTTCCATGTGCTGTCCACGATATGCATGCATCCAGCTTCTACCACCTGACAGTGGAAGTATAATCACAGGATTACCAACCTTGGCAGTATTAGGCACTGTGCTGCATGGAGGAAGGTGGCGGTGCCAAATAATGGCGTATGCCTGGTCTGATGCTGTGGTATGTGGAAGCAAATGTAATTGTAGTTCTTGAAGCAGCTTCACCAACCACAATAACCAGAGCTCTAAGTTCGGCAAGATCTCGGCACTGACCTGCCACCGCAAGCATTACCACAGCTCTGTCACGTAAAGTCTCATCATAAATAATGTTGTGAATCATATCGGCTAGCAGATGTGAAGGCGTTTGATGAGTAGTGCATGGGCAGAGGCATATTTGTTACTCTTGTGTGGGTTCAGCAACAAGTCACTGATGAGATCAGGATGGTCATGCAAGTGGTTCACTAAACACACAAAACAAGTGCTGTCATCTGCAATGGCATGTGTGTAGGAAAGGCACAAATTGTATTCTGCACAGTGTTCAATGATGCAAACTGTGCCTCAGTGATGGGCAATGTGGTGCACTGAACATCCATTAGCTGTGCAGGTGAGACGTGATATCTAGTCGTAATAGGCAGGAAATCTGTACAGCCACACGACAAACACAGTGCGGCAGGTGCAGAACGATCAACAGCCGATGAAGATGATACCTTGAGCACAGGTGTGAAATCGTGATTGAGCACCGAGTGACAGGGTGGAACCACAGCAGGTGTGTTACCCAAGGTGTGTGCAGGGCGGCAGGATGGATAGGCATATTCACGGCCCAGCGCAGTTGATGTGAGTGTCCCTTCGACCTGCATAGAGGGGGACACGTTAAGCGGCTGACCACTCTGAGGAGGGGGCGGCCGTGCATGTGGACCCCAAAACTGGACAGCCACATGGTCCATGTTGTGCGGTACTAACTCGGGCATGAGGTTCCTGGAATTTTGTGCTGGAGGAGCATTCTGTCAAGTGTAGAATGCCATAGAAGGTGTCCACACTGATGTGTACAGCACCCGTTGTGGTTTGCTGGTGGAGGTTAGGGTTGTCTGGCCAGTCAAAGCAAGCACTAGAGATATGAACATTCCCAGTGTATTAGTAGCACATGGTGCAAAGCGTTGCACTTCACAGTCGAATGACCATTCCGCAGTCACGGTCACGACTCGGGCCACCAATGTGGGTTTTCTGGTTATAGCGACTGACCACACACAGAAAACTCCAACTTATTACAATCAGGCACTTTATGTTTAAATATTAGGAAGTCCTTTATGAAAGTATTTGCCTGGAGTGAAGCTTTGCATATGAGTGAAATTTGGATGATAAGCTTTTGAAATGCAGTACTACAGAAGAACATTGTTCTTTAGCTAGACTGAGCCAAGAAGACATGTTACCTTCCAAACAATTCATGATACTTTTTACCTTAATTATTTTCTTGTATGCATGTCTTAAGTCTCTTTATGTAGTGGACCTGCTATGCAGTGCCACCAATTCTTGCTGTGTGACATCTTCACCTTCTGCAGAGGGTCGTGGGCTAAAGGAGAGTTTCAAAATGTTCAAGCTACTAAATTACATAAACATCTTTCAGAAATCTTCAGAATTTCATCTCCAATACACATATTAATATTTACTTCAGTGGGTGTACAAATCTCTTGTGAATTCGTAGATCAGAACACCTCCAGATACTCTTAGAACAGAAAGAATAGAATAAAATAACATTTCTCTTAAGCTTCTTCCAACTGTTTCAGGGCATTGTCACTGTCAGCAGTGTCTCTTGTTCTGTGCCCTCCAAAACACCTCTAAGCCACGACACCTAAGTGACACCATTTCAGCAGGTGGGGTCACTCAATCATAGTCGCACTTTGTTGATTTCCTGTACTCACACTTCTCCCATCATATCTGCACACATATGAAACCAAAGCATACACATTGGAAAGTTCTCTACTTAAATGCTGTATAAACATCTGTGGGTTTTATGGCTATAGTGACTGACCGTGCACAAAAAACTCCAACTTATTACGATCAGGAACTTTTAAAAGGTTCATATAGTTACACAAAACACAAGAAAAACAATACAGAAAATCACAACATGTACATCATAACCCTACTCCAACAAGAACAACCAGAGAACAATGAGTCCCCAAAGACCGTTTACCCTGCACTTCACAGGTGCAGTTACTGGCAGTCAATGGTTGCCACACACCATTTTTACATCAATACCTCTCATTGACTTGAGAGGAAGATGTGTAGCATGTTATTCTGAATGGACAATGTCCACCCGCTAAGATGAAGGATGTGTAAAATATGTTTGTTGAATTGTCATAGTTATTAAACTTGAGGTCTCTTAAGACCTAACTTTTTTCTCTTCACACAATAGAAATGAGGTCTGATTATATTTCATGTCTCAGTTACTTCAGTGAATAAGCATTTGGTTTAAAAATAGTAAACATCATAGTACACATTTCAGTGTTAGGTAAGTATCATTACATAATTCAGCTTATTTGCATCTTCTTAATATCCTAATTTCTTTCTTAACGCTATTTGTTCCAGCTACTATTGAGTATTGATTTCATCATGAGGTTGTTTCTTGTATTCTAATCTACTAAATGATTTACATGGTTCACAGTTTATTGGTCTATTATTACTCTCCGACTATTTTGTTCACACATTTTCATACTGCATTAAAAAAAAAAAAAAAAAAAAAAAAAAAAAAAAATCCTGAGAGGTTTGGTCAGGCTCTATCAAGATTATAGTGCTCTTACTCAAAGGTAATCACATTTGATTAGCTTGTAACAGCATAAGATTCTTGAATTAACTGAAATTCAAAAAGATTATTTCTTTAGGTACTGCAAGGACTTTTACATGCAGACTTTTTATCTATTCTACTTTCGATAATTTCAAATGTCAGACTTGTGTTAAGTCAACATGTACAGAAACAAAGATTCAAAGAATCAGTCATTACCTAGGTAAGTCTATTTGCTTTAGGATATTTTGTAGACTACTTTGTTAGTGCAATCACAGTCATTTTCTAACTTCTTATCTCTGAAATATTCAAGGTTAACCTTATCCTTCAGACAGGTACTGTGTCCATACATTGTCATATTAGTGATCTGAGTGACCCTTCCTTTCATCCTTCCACACAAAAATGGTTCAGGCCATTCTTTCTATGGATTCACGTGACCAAGGATTAGACCATCCCTTCCCTAGGTCCACCTATCATTCCTTTCTCCCATACCTAAATAAAATGGGGTCCATCCCATCTTAAAAATTTGAACAGTGTGAGCAGCTTCTGACCATTACCTTAATAACTTCCAACGATGAAGTTTCTTTGTAGCCTATTGACCCTATCCCATCATTTCAAACACATGTTCTGTAACTATCTCCTTGTTTTGTACTCCTTTTTCTACGCTTCTTGCAGTGCCATAACTCATTTATACTCTTTCAATTTTTTTTCACCGAAGTAGTCACATTGCACTTGCCCTAAAAAAATCCTACAGGCAAGGCAGTTTTAGTGACAGAGTTACTTCTTGCACCACATACCTGCTCTCTATATTAAAAGCCTCTTCTCAACTATTATTGAGAATAATTCACTCTTACACTATATTTACTCTTCTCCATAATTATAAGACACATCTGCTTAATAACACTCCAATTTTCCCACTGTACATTACAAGGTGTAATATATTCATAACTATCATAATTTTCTTACACTTACACAAACATCTATGCATTAGTGCACTCTTATCAGAGACAATGTGACTCTTTTAGACTAGATTTGCTCCTCATTTGCTAAAAAGTCATTAGCGCTTGACACTCTCTTGCTAGTGACACCACCACAACACCAATTCCATCCACCACAGCCCAAGAACTTGTTTGTTACACTATTTTCCTTTCACTGATGTGTTAGCATGTCACAGTCTCATTTACAGACAAGTATTAGCTCCCTTTCTTCACTGCCACCCCCACCCTTGCCAAATTTATTTGATGTCACTAAGTCACTATCATGTATTTTATCACTGTCAGAACAATGTACTTAGTCATAAATACCTGTGTACTTAACAGCTTACAGTACAGACCTAATATCTCACATTACCTAACCTCCCGTGCAAAAGACATAATTATGAAACCCAAGGAAAGGTAGGAAATCCCACATGAAAATAAAGCTTATAATCATTATTCATTAATGTATGCCCTTTATACTCAAATGACATACTTTTCTTGTTACTTTTACGCTTCAGGATAGGACAGTAAGAAATGAATGTAGATCGTAGACAATAGGATAGTTGAAGAGGAAGAAATTGCTTCATGGAAAACCTAAATTTGAAGTAATGAAACAATTAACTCAGACTGCTGACCAACATCATTCCCCAAATTTTCAAGGCTGCTAGGGTGCAAATTCTCATCTTCACTTGACAACAAAAAAAAAATTGTTATGTAGGGTCATTTTGCCTCCTGTTACCTAAATAAAATTAGAATCTCTATCTTTTTATTGTTTGAACTCATTCCATTCAAGGTAAATCTTCTGTCATTTCTCTTCCTAGCGATAACATAAAAGGTAACTTACACTTCACTAAAATAAATCTTCAATTCGAATAGCATGAATACTAGGTTTAATACATGGAAACGCCTTAGTGCTTGAAAAAAAAATTGTTCACCTTTCAGATTATACTTTATTGCTGAACCAGTGATTACATTTAACACTAAAATTATGGCTATAGCAGACGAGAAAACAAAGGCACATCTAATGACATTCATTAGGTTATATAAATAAGTAAACCTTTGCATTTAAGAATCTGTGAATAATAACATAAGGATAATTTTGCCTCCAGTAAGTAATTACAACAACAAAAACAAATAAATATCAATAAGCAACTCATAAAATAAATGAAAGTCTTCTCCATTCCGACAAGGATTATGTAACGTCACATTGACAATGATGATATGTGTACTCAACAGATAGCAATGTAAGCACCACTGGTGTTAGGAGAATAGATATAAATCAATTTTATTTCTGCCCTTCTTTTAAGTACTACTCTTCTTATAAGTACACACTTCTCATCTTTATACTATAGAATGCATTTCACACATAGCATCTATTCCCCATAAGCAAGTTTCTCTCACCCAATAGCAGTTCATACAAGAAATTAAAAATTCCACATGCCTGTCTTAAAGTTTCCTTTAAATACTCATTGGCATTTACACTATATTACCACAAAGCTTAAAACTAGTACACACACATGAATATCATTACTAGTAAGTCTAGTTCCTAAACATGTAGTAAAACCAAAAATCAATTTCTTATTGATGTGTTCACTACAGCCTAAATATTTTTCATATGTAGGTTTAAGATTATCATATACTCTACTACACTCACTATGATACAGAAATTCTATTTGTTTTCTACAGTATTGCCTTAAGAATTAGATGTAGCAGCAACAGATCTAACATTCCTTTGTACTTTCGGTTCATTTACTTTCTATAGATGCTCCTCCAAACTGGCCACATACTTTGAGCCACAAATTGCTTCACTGAAGTCTTTCCTTTGTTCTAATGCCTTTACCCAACCTCTCATATTTGAGATTCGAATATTTAATGCAGCCCTGGCAAAGATTTGCGCTCCCGGAATGTGTCCTCACTGCGCAAGCACAGCCAAGTTTGTTGAGCACTCCAGCTTCCCCCACCACTAAGATATTGCAAGCAGGTATGTGAATGAGATGGCTATAAACTGACAGCTTCTTACGTGGAAAACTACTTCCAAGAGGCAAATATTCACATGTGTTTATTTTCAACTCTTTATTTTCCGGCAGAGCAATAAATTTTATTTCCAGATTAAATAAGTACATTAGATAATGCTAATGTGATAATCAGAACTACAAAAATCTTTAAATGCAGACATTTAGCATTAAACTGTGATGTTTCTAAATTGATATACTTTTTGATTTAGAATATGTACTGTATGTGGAACAATGGTTTGTGATACAGTCAAACACAGGGCATTTATACAGATTTAAATTTGTGAAACGTGACCGTTGATGGGATCATCAATTTCATAACAGAAAAAACATTTGCATAAATGTGTTGAATGAAAACTTGAAATTACTTTAGCAGTTTGTCTGTGCAGTCAAGGGTGGTAATATTCTATAAAAGTCTTGAAATTTCTTGGATCAGACAAACAGGTCATTGAACTAGGTGTAATACACCTATCAGCTCAAGTTGGAAGTTATGGAGTACATCAGCAGTGAAAATGGAGGATGGTCTGAAAAATAAAAAGAAACCTGTCTAGTTGTTTTTTACATCCTAATATAATCACTTTGCATAATACTCAGATGATACGAAAAGTTGATCAATTCCCATTCAGCACTGAACTCTGTGGTTTATGCACTTTATCTTTTTTGGGCACACATGTAGATGCCATAGTACTCTTAATGCAGAATGTAAATCTAATTGAACACAAGGAGTAATGTCAACAAACTGCCTGGCATCTAACAAGATGACTCTAGCGGCATCCAGTTGCAGTCCTCACTTTCCTTTTCACCACCATTCCCCACTTGATTGATCGTCCAGTCATTCCGACATAAATTTTCCGCAGGTGCCTGGTATGCGGTACATTCCTGACATTGCAAGTGGGTTGCTTTTCTCGTTTGCTGATCTAAGACGTTTAGTTGATCTTCTTTGTCAGTTTGAAAATCGTCTTTACACCATGTTTGCGCAATATACAGCTGATTCTGTCACTCTGGGAATGCATGGCAGAAAGGCCATACTCGACATTTCTTTCTCTGATTTGTCACTTCGCTCAGTGTTTGGCTCTGTTACACTTCTAACATAACTTGTACAGTACCCATTGCACTTTCCAGGTGTTGCACTTCACATCTGAGGTGCTGCAGCTCACATATTTGTCCCGCTCATTTTACAAGCATGTTACTCATGCCTCTTTTGGACTTTAGGTAATCCATACAGGTGAGGTGGTAAGACTCCTGTGTTGCACAGGTTCCTCTGTATGTCTGCCAGCAGAGAAGAAGCCTTGATTAACCAATTTGTATTCTGTATGATACACTGCATTGGATCTAATAGGTCCTGGATCTTTTGTTCATAATCTTCAGTCTTCATTTCCCTTATTGGCAGGCAGTACCAATATACTCTTGTTGGCGTTAAGATTCTTAACAGCTTGTAGCTCTTCTTTTTTCAGATTGCGAGCTGGTGGTTTTGCTCAGCGCAGTATCCTGGCAGTTTCAGTGTACATTTCCTCTGCTCTTTCACAAGGAAGGGTCCATATGGCCGCTTCGGTATTAGTAATGATGTCCTCCATAGGTATAGTTCTTGGGATGATAGCAAAATTCCTTTTTGAAGAAGAGACACTTCCTCTTTGGTCAACTGTCATTCAGTGAGGTTGACCACTGTGCATAATATGTTGAGAATCTCCTTGTCAGTCAGCTTCCAGTATCTTTCAAACTTTTTCTTCTGTTGCTCAGTGCAATGCTTGAGTTCATTCTGCATGCTCCTGTCGAGGTCAAAGTACTGGGTTCTGTTACTTAAGATATCTACAAGCTACTCGCGTATCTGAGAACCTATTCCATATGTTCATACCTTCTTTAACAGTCTGCATTGGGGTACTGTGTCAAACACTTTTAGGAAACTACAAATATGGAATCTGCCTGTTTTCCTTCATCCATAGTTCACAGTATATCATGTGAGAGAAGGGCAAGCTGAGTTTCATATAAGCAATGATTTCTAAAACTGTACTGATTTGTGGGCATAAGCTTTTTGGTCTCTAGGAAATTTATTATATTCAAGCTCAGAATATGTTACAGAATTGTACAGCAAACTGATGTTAAGGACATTGGTCTGTAATTTTGTGGATCTCTTCTTTTACCCATCTTATACACATTAGTCATCTCCACTTGGGACTTTATGCTGGGCAAGAGATTCACAATAAATGTGAGCAAAGTAAGGGGGCCAATGAGATAGTGTACTCTTTTGTAAAACTGAAGTTTGATTCCATCCAAACCTGGCAACTCTTTCAATTGTTTCTACAAGCCAGGGATCCTTACTACTACGTCGTCCATAGCAGACCCAGTGTAACAGTCAAACAACGATACGTTTGTACAATTCTCCTATGTGAATGATTTCTTAAATGTGGAATTTAAAACTTGGGCTTCCTATTGTGAATGGGTCTAACTGACCCAGTTCACTTACTAAAATTAACATAAAACTGCAATTAATATTTTTCTCTAAAAGAACCTTAGGCATTACTAAGATACATAGTAATTTATGTTGTCCTCAATTTTTATTTCAAAATCTAAAATAATTTGGGAGACGCACAGCTTTGACACACTCATTGTGAATGGATCGTTTAGACCCAGTCACAAATTGTCATTTGAATTCTAAAAAAAAATTATTTGAAATAAATACAAATGTTGTCGTATGGTCTACAATATTTCAGACACATTTCACAATGATGTAAGAATAAATACAATTATAACAACTACATCATTACTGTGATTTTGTGTGTCAAAATGGCCAGAAGTTTTCTAAGTGATGATCAGTGAGAAAGGCTTTTGAATGAGTCAGATGATGAAATGGTAGATGATCCTCTCAATGATACTGATTTTCAAGGTTTTCTTGGTGGTTCAAGTAATGATGCTAACATAAGTGAAAAGAGCGATGTTATTGAAGAAGATGAAGGCGAAGTATCGTTGTCTAAAGAAACGAATGTAGTTGGAGATGTATATACACTGCATAATGGTACAGAGTGGTCTTCAAATCCTCCAGAAGAGTCAAGAGCAAGTTGACATAATAAATATATTGTACATAACTCTATTTTATGGAAATACTATAATTATAATTATTGCACCGTGCCATAGTCTAATGACTAGTGCACTTGGGTGTCACCGTTGTGGTCCCAGGTTTGAAACTTCGCCCAGCCATAGGTGATTGTTTTGGTGAGGAGCATGGCACTGGGACAGGCTTTCTCAGAGTTATGCCTTTATCTCTTCATGGTGCTGATTGTCCACAAAGATGAAAACCTCTAAAATCCATCACTCCTTGTGGTTTGTACACAGTATATTTTACTCTTTACTTATTGCCAGGTTTGGGTTTTATTGCATTTCTTTGTAATGTATTTTATTGCATTGTATTTAATTCTAGTTTAGTTTTTTTTTTCTTTATTTTAGGGCTGCAAACATTCTCCTTTCTACTCCAGGACCTACGTAGTTTGCTCTTCAACCAATTGACGAAAGGAAAGTATTGTCATTTTCACCGTTCATAACTGAAGAGATGCTGATAGTGGCTTTGAATGAAACCAAAGGAGAAATGACATGAGTGTCACAAGTCAAAGCTGTGACTTTCACTCCTATTTCAAGTCAAGAACACAAGGCTTATTTGGGACTTTTTATATGAGCTAGTGTATACAGATATGCTGGAGAATCTCTTGAAGAGCTATGTGACAGCATGAGTGCTCAGCCAATTTTTTGTCCAAAGATGTCACTTCAGCATTTACATACAATCAGCAGTTTTCACAGATTTGACAACAAAGAAGATCGACAAGCTAGGCAACATCGTGATGAACTAGCTGCTATCAGGACTCTCTTTGAAATGTTCCTGGAACAGTTGCCTAAAATGTTTGTTCATTATGAAGATGTCACAGTGATGAACAATTGGTTCCATTCAGAGGAAGGGGTCCCTTCCGGTAATATATACCTTCAAAACCTAGAGGGAAATATGAATAGAATTATGGTTGTTATCTGATGTAAAAGTAGCATATGTTTGTGCAGCAGAAGTATATGCAGGAAAGTGGACCATGAGAAACAAATCAAGGCAGAAATGTTGTTGAGCGGCTTATTGCAAGTATTAAGAAAAGTGGGTGAAACATTAGCAGCATAATTTTATTATGGACTACACCCTGGCCAAAGAACTCCTCAAGAAAAATCTGACATAATTAGGAACTCTTGGAAAGAACAAAGCTGAGATTCCAAAGGAATTGCAGCTGAACAATAGCAGACCAGTACTTTTAACCATCTTTGGGTTCCAGAGGGACATAACGCTGATTTTGTAAGTGCCAAAAATAAAAAAAGAAAGAAAAAGGCAGTTGTGGTACTCTCTACAATGCACCATGACTGTACGCTGTCTTCAGAAGAGCATAAGAAGCCTAAAGTAATACATACATACATTACAACAAAATGAAAGGAGGAGTTGACAACAGATAAACTCACCAGCAAAAGGTGTACTAAACAATGACCTGTTTGTTGGTTCTATAATGTGCTGGATATTGCTGCAATAAATGCCTATGTATTGTATGTACACATCAATCCACACTAAAATCAAAATAAATTATACAGAATGTGGCTATTTCTAAGAGAACTTGGATATGAGCTAACAAAATCAATGCAACAGGAACGAAGGACCAAAAATCTTTCTAATAAGATCAAAATTAGTTTGGAGAATGTTACAGGAAGGAGTTTAGGAGCAAAAGAAGAGAAGAGGGGCTGGTGTAAAGAGAGTGGACCAAATAAAGACCGAAAGAGAAATAAAAAGTGTAATAGATATCAATCATTCCTCTATCAAAATCATGTAAACATTTATTGCAAAAATTGCTTAAGGTAATACAAAAGGCACAGAAACTGAGTTCAATATTGTTCCTCAAAGTCAAATTATGTAGTTTAATGTAAATTTTACAATAATTATTGTCTGCAATAAACATCGAAATTTAGGCTCTAATGTGTGTTTTTCTGCAAAAAAAAAAGGGGTTTTGAAGTACCATCTAAGAATAATTTATTTTTCAACTAAAATTTTGTAAATAATTTTTTATTTTGTAATAATTATATCCAGTAAGTGTTGATTAGTTCCAATGTCTGCTTTTCTACATAGAAAACCATCTACAAAACATAACTTGAAATACCACCTAAGAATCAAACATTTTTTGTAAATAGCAGGTCTAACTGGCCCATTCACAATATGTGTGTTTCTGTTTGAAACACAGTAGGATGGTTAAATTGCCAAACCAGATTGGTCAATGAGATTGATGGAAGCCTTAGATCAGCCTAGCAATTTTACATAGCACCAGAATTTTGTCGGGTTCTAGGCCAGATCTTTTGCTAAGGTGTGACTATGATAGTTTACTGTATGCTTTGCACATAGATCTTTTCATAAATGCATTAGTCGCTAACAACTTTTGCCTGTCATCATTTACAGCCTTTGCTTCCTCGGCATTTTTCAAATTTTGTTGCCAAAATATTGATGAATTGTTTCTCCACTCACTTGAGAAATGGTTGCTTAAGCAAGCAGGTATCTTTTTCTGTTGACCTCATTGCTAGGGTCAATTAATCTCCTTCACCCAATCTTTCATGATAATTCACACTTCTCCGGTTTTAACTAAATGAAAATTATTTCTCCTTGAATATTGAAATATCATTAGGTGACACTACAGTGTGCGTTCACCTGTATCTTCTTCTCTCTCCAATGTGGCTCAAACAATGTGAATTGAAGCAGGTAGACACCACTTTCAAGTTTCGAGAATATTTCACCAGATTTGGCTGTAGGAAACGGTAAAATGCTCTTTTAAGATTTACCAATAGAGTATGATAGATTTTTGAGCAATATTTGAAATATTAGTGCCGCGGTGCAATGGTACAGCGCACCGTCTAACAATTCAACAGCTCCGCTTCAATTCTCACTGCTGCAATAATTTTTAAAATTTTCACAGTGTTAGACTATTAAATATAAAATTTAAATATCTTTAAATGGTTCAGTTTATATACATAAAATTTATATATTTACTTTAGTTATGATTACTACCCTTGTAAGGTGGTAAAAAAAGTGAGTACACCAGAAAATTTAGTATGAAAGTATATTAAATGACTTGGATTTGCAGGTTTGCAATGCACATTTTTGCTATTCATGTCTGCTATTCAGGAACAGTGATGCTGGGGTACAGGGGAGTGAAAGATCTAGGACATATTAATGCATTAATTTTTAAAAAAGCGGAAATCATAAACATATAAACAATATACTTTATCTTCATGGATTAGGTAAAGCTAATATTGTAACATCATCCTCTCATGCCTATAATGATAACATAGTGGAACACAATCTGTTTATTTTTGTAACATTGCAGCACACTGGTAAAATTTTGCACAGGCCATCACTAGGGGGAGACCAATAGGTGAATATACACTCCTGGAAATGGAAAAAAGAACACATTGACACCGGTGTGTCAGACCCACCATACTTGCTCCGGACACTGCGAGAGGGCTGTACAAGCAATGATCACACGCACGGCACAGCGGACACACCAGGAACCGCGGTGTTGGCCGTCGAATGGCACTAGCTGCGCAGCATTTGTGCACCGCCGCCATCAGTGTCAGCCAGTTTTCCGTGGCATACGGAGCTCCATCGCAGTCTTTAACACTGGTAGCATGCCGCGACAGCGTGGACGTGAACCGTATGTGCAGTTGACGGACTTTGAGCGAGGGCGTATAGTGGGCATGCGGGAGGCCGGGTGAACGTACCGCCGAATTGCTCAACACGTGGGGCGTGAGGTCTCCACAGTACATCGATGTTGTCGCCAGTGGTCAGCGGAAGTTGCACGTGCCCGTCGACCTGGGACCGGACCGCAGCGACGCACGAATGCACGCCAAGACCGTAGGATCCTACGCAGTGCCGTAGGGGACCGCACCGCCACTTCCCAGCAAATTGGGGACACTGTTGCTCCTGGGGTATCGGCGAGGACCATTCGCAACCGTCTCCATGAAGCTGGGCTACGGTCCCGCACACCGTTAGGCCGTCTTCCGCTCACGCCCCAACATCGTGCAGCCCGCCTCCAGTGGTGTCGCGACAGGCGTGAATGGAGGGACGAATGGAGACGTGTCGTCTTCAGCCATGAGAGTCGCTTCTGCCTTGGTGCCAATGATGGTCGTATGCGTGTTTGGCGCCGTGCAGGTGAGCGCCACAATCAGGACTGCATACGACCGAGGCACACAGGGCCAACACCCGGCATCATAGTGTGGGGAGCGATCTCCTACACTGGCCGTACACCACTGGTGATCGTCGAGGGGACACTGAATAGTGCACGGTACATCCAAACCGTCATCGAACCCATCGTTCTACCATTCCTAGACCAGCAATGGAACTTGCTGTTCCAACAGGACAATGCACGTCCGCATGTATCCCGTGCCACCCAACGTGCTCTAGAAGGTGTAAGTCAACTACCCTGGCCAGCAAGATCTCCGGATCTGTCCCCCATTGAGCATGTTTGGGACTGGATGAAGCGTCGTCTCACGCGGTCTGCACGTCCAGCACGAACGCTGGTCCAACTGAGGCGCCAGGTGGAAATGGCATGGCAAGCCGTTCCACAGGACTACATCCAGCATCTCTACGATCGTCTCCATGGGAAAATAGCAGCCTGCATTGCTGCGAAAGGTGGATATACACTGTACTAGTGCCGACATTGTGCATGCTCTGTTGCCTGTGTCTATGTGCCTGTGGTTCTGTCAGTGTGATCATGTGATGTATCTGACCCCAGGAGTGTGTCAATAAAGTTTCCCCTTCCTGGGACAATGAATTCACGGTGTTCTTATTTCAATTTCCAGGAGTGTAGTAGTCAGCTTCCAACATATGTACGTTGCAGAAGTTATTTGGAGATGAAGAGGATTACTCAGGATAGTGTCATGTAGAACACTGCATAAAATCAGTCTTCGGACTGAAATCCACAATAACAGTAGTGTAGTAATTGTGAGGACTACAGTCTTACATATTTTAAACTCATTAATGCGACACTGTATTCGAAAATCTGGTAACATAATATTCATTAAGTCTAAGTATAGAGTTTACATTTCTGATTCTCTCTTCCTCTTCCCTTTATCTTTTACTGTTATACAATTATACTACCATCTGTCTTTAAGCCACTTACCAATCCAGATTTTGTTAACAAAATATATTTCTGGGAGGGGCGAGGGGGGGGGGGGGGCAAACTGTTAATCAAACTGCTTATCCAGAGTTTTTGGGAATAGAAGCAATAATAATTATCTTATACTTACCACTGTAGTTATTATAATTTATATTTTTCCTTCCATGTGGGAATAGCTCACTGGATATTGACTGTCAGAAAGAAATTGTTATGGGACTGAATTGCTTAAACAAAAGTGATGGTGCAATCCTACTATCAGAACTATTAAATACATCCTCACACAGGAGAAAAATATAAGTTGAAGAAAGTTCAAAAGGAAGGGCAGGTTGTGATGGACCCTTATATGTTGTTGTACTCAGTTTTGATGATACTTGAAGTCTCCTCCCTTAATGTACTGAAAAGACATCCTCGAAATGAATGCTATGAAGGATAGTGCTGAATGATGTAAATTGAATGAGAAATGAATCTTAAAAGTAGTTCATTGCACTTTACTTGCAATTCACACTGAGGCTGGTATCCAAGCATATTGTTGTAGCTACAAGCTTACTCCTTTAGCAATCTATTTGTTATGCCTGTCTGTGACTTGACATCTCCACTACACGGTAAGTAGTAATCTATCCTTTTCATAATACTGTCCAAAAAATTCAAGGATTAGTTACATGGCTTACTCAGTTACCACTTTAATTTAATTTAATATTGTTATTATTTTTGTTCATATAGAAATTTATACTCTTTGTCTTCTTTATATTACATGTTACTTTATTCTCCTCTGATCATTTGTTTAGATCTTTCAGCATGTCATCAGTTTAGCACAGTAGTAGTCTGGTTTCATATCTATGGCTATTATACAAGGTGATTTTTTTCCCACTGTGTTCAAACTCTAGGAATTGATCAATGAGAGGATATGGAACAAAAATGGTCTGATGAACTTATGTCCAGAAATGTATGGCTTCCATGCTAGAGACCATTTATTCAGTCACACATTGTTACAGAGACTACGATCTCATATGCGCTGTATCATGCAGCCACAGTTACAGTATGTGTTGAAAATAGTTTCCATGTGCCTCAGTGCATGCATATACACACCATACCATGTTCTGTTTCACACATTCACATCGGCCATGCTGCCTCAGTATATGCTGCTCCAGTGTCTCCACTTCTGCAATGGGGAATGGGCTCTGCATACACAACACTTTTGAGACAGCCTCACAACCACCAGTTGCATGGTTTGACATCCAGTGAATGAACAGGCCACACAACTGGACACCCCCATTCAATCCATCAACCAGGGAACACACAATTTGAGGTGAATCTGGATGTTGACAGTGAAATGGGCTGAGGCACAATCTTGTAGCAGCCACATAACCCTTCAAATCATCAATGGCACTTCTGCCAGCAGGGGAGGCAAAGTCACTGGCCTGTTAGGTGATGTGGAAGGAAGACTGGTCGCAAAATATGGTCACCAATTATCCCAGCACACACATTCCAGCTGCACTAAAGCTGATGATTCACTGTCACCATACCATTGGGGTTCTGCATACTATCCCACAGATGACTGTTATGAAAGTTGAACATACCACTCCGAGTAAAGGTGGCCTCATCTATGAATAGGATGGAGGACACAAATCCCAGAATCTTCATTGCCTGCTAAAGAAACAAGTGACAAAACTGTTCCTGATGAGGATAGTCTGTCACTAGTAAGCCTTGCACACACTGCAGGTGATAAGGGTAGTAACAATTGTCATGGAGAATGTTCCACAAGGTCATATGGTTTACCCTGTACTGACAGGCCAACTGCCCAGCGCTGACATGGCAGCTGTCTTCCACAGTGTTAATGACATTTTCCTTCAAGTCTGGTGTCTGAACATTTCGAGTATATCCTTCATGATTTCCTGCTTCCTGAAATGACACTTTCTCCGATAAATGGCAAAACACTGCTGCAAATATTGAATGCTGTGGTTGTTGTCAGCATGGATAAGTCTCCTGATACAACCAGGCTGCCTGCTGCCATTTACCTTCTCATAAGTTAACACCACGTCGGCAAGCTCTCAATTTTAATACAACACCATATCACATCCACTAGAAGGTGAGTCAGCAAGTGAAGTGAATTGGATGCAGCATTACCAATTACTATGGCAGGAGAGGGAACTAAGGCATAACATATGAGGAACAGTACCACCCTCTAGGAGGAAATCATTAATACTGTAACTATGGCTGCATGGTACAGTGCATATTAGACCGCAGTCTCTGTAAAAAAGTAAGATTGAATAAGTGGTTTCTAGTGCAGAAACCATGCAATTCCGTACGTAAGTTCATTAGACCTCTTTTGTTCCATATCCTCCTATCAATCAATTCCTAGACTTTGTACATGGTGGAAAAAATCACACTGTATAACTGTCATCAACAAACATTATTTTGTCACCCGGTGTGATTCATTCTGGAAAGTTATTAATATACATCAAAAACAAAATTGGCCCAGAATGCTCCTCTAAGACACCCTGAAGTTGGTTGTTTAGCATCTGATTTTTGTTTCTCTACACAACTGAGATTTTTTTATTGGTCTGTAATAGTTCTGCTCTGTGTATTCTATTTGTGAGATATGACTGGAACCACTTGTTTACTTCTTCTCTTACTCCCAGTGCCCCCAGCTTGTGGAGAAGTATTTTGTGATCTACTGTGCTGCTCACCTTGGACAAATGTAAAATTTTCCTGTCACATGATCACCTCTGTCCAGGGCATCAATTATGATTTTAGTAAATTCTGCTATTGCTACTTCTGTACCGCTACTAACCTGTCTGAATCCACATCTTGATTACATTAGCAAAGTATATTTATTAAGTAAATCCACAAGTGCCATCCATTAACTTTGAAAATGAAGATAACTGTGATACTGGTCTATAGTTTTCTTTGTTTTTAGTATTACATTCTTTGTGCACTGGCAAAACTCTGGCTTGCTTTAAGCATTCAAGAAAGCTGTGTGTCAGCTTCCATATAGCTTGAGTCAGGTTTGGTGCTTTCTCATATCTGGAGACAGTTTTTGGAGTGTTAGAAATTTGGCTGGGAGCTGTTCTAGGCTAGAACACAGAGCCTCCCACCTTTCATAGAAGACTTCAATCAGTTCCTAGAACATCTCAAATCCATTCCCACCTCACTTTTCGCATTTATTTATTTATTTATTTACGCCCTGAATCTTTGAGGTACATATACCATACCTTAGATGTTGGACAAAATGACATTACATTAATATACTGTTACATTGATTGTATACATTACATTTATAAATTGTTACATTGTTATATTGCTATATTGTTACATTGCATTTTTATATTGTTACAACCGAAATTAACTTATTTTTCAAGATACTGCGTTACTGAGTAAAAACAGTTTTCCAAGAGATATGAAGTTACAGATTTTTTAAAGCTATGGATTTTGTTTATGGCCTTTAAGTTACAGCAGCTTATTAAACAAATGTGAACCTGAGTGATATACACCTTTCCTGCACAGTGTGGTATAACAATGATGTCTGTGTATGTCACTATTTGCCCTTGTATGGTGTTCATGTACAGATTTATTTTGAATAAATACATTTCCATTTTTTAGCATGCTTTTTTTTAGGTACATGACAACTTCTAGTATATAGATACATGGTAGGGGTAGAATCCCCAGTTCTTTAAAGAATGGTTTGCATGATTTTCAGCTGTTAGCATTTTTCATTATCCTCAGAATCTTTTTTTGTTTCCAGAATGTGGTTATGCTATGAGCAGAATTTTCTCAGAATATGATGCCATATTTCAATAGGGAGTGTATGCAAGCATAATACACTGCTCTAACTGTTTCAGGACTTGCGTTGTTCCATATAATCAACATCGCGTAAGTCATTTTCGATAGACATCCCACACACACACTACTCTCCTAATGGCCATCTGGAAATCTTTCTGAAAATTTGTTTGTTGTCACATTATCCTACTTCATCATTTCCCATAATTCCTTCACTTTTGAGGGCCAAACCTACAAACAAATCACAGTGGGAGTCAGAATAGCTACTTCTTAAGCCAGTCTCTCCATTAGCTGCATGGAACAGGCATTTCTCATGACCCAAAAGTTGGGCCCATGGAATGGCAGAATCAATTACATCTTTGTGGCACAGATTCACAGTGAAGAACTCCTCCACTTCTTGCAACCATTTAACCCATTTTATCAGTTCAGTTTCACCTGGTATTTTTCCAGGTTCTAACCCACCTAGCTCGACATTGTCCTCCTCATCACTGTAACCCACAGTTAACCTTTAGTCCATAAAAAAACAATCAATAAGCAACAAAAGCTCCAACAGATCCATCCCTTTCACATCAGCTACCACCTTCCCTATTGCCTAGGTACCTGTGGCAAACATATCTGTTCCAGCACCAAATCCATCAACACTTAATGCCAGCAGCCTCTCCCAGGACTTCAATACCCACAACCGCTTCACTAGTCTTATCCACAAGCAAATCTCTCAAGCAGTATTCTCCTCTCAAGTACTTCCAAAAAGCTAAAAAGCACTTCCCCTGCTACATAGGCCTTGAATGCCTCAGCACATAACTTCACTAAGGCTACGACTTTCTCCATTCGAGTCCTGGAATGAGTTCCCTCTCCCTTATGTCCTCCCCACATCACCCACTGTCACCTTCTGTTGCCCTCCCAGATTATGAGGCGTCTTAGTCAACGTGTAAGACATTCCCAAACCATTATCTCTACCCCAAGGTTCCTTACCACTGC
This sequence comes from Schistocerca serialis cubense, assembly GCF_023864345.2. Lineage (NCBI taxonomy): Eukaryota > Metazoa > Arthropoda > Insecta > Orthoptera > Acrididae > Schistocerca > Schistocerca serialis. Next base: position 549,301,829 of record NC_064642.1, read on the forward strand.
AACTGTCCCTGCTGTAAAAACTGCCCCATACATCCATCACTGCCATCTAGCCCAACACCACCACTGGTAAATCCTACAATATCAGAGGTAGAGCAACTGGGGAAACCACAAATGTTGTTCATCAACTAATGTGTGCCCCCTGCAGTCTTTTATAAAGGCATGACCACAATTAAACTGCTGACCACATGAATGGACAAAGAAGAACTGTTCAACTCTGGGACACTCAGTACCCAGATGCTGAACATATTTTACAGCATGACTCAAGGGACACAAGTGCTTGCTACAGCACATGGGCTGTTGGATCCTTCCACACAATACTGCCTTCCCTGAACTCTGGAGACAGGAACTTGTCCCCCAACACATCCTCACATCCCAACACCCCTGTGTATTTAATCTACCAGAACATATCCCTTCTGTCAATTTCATTACATTTTCATATTTTTATTATTATATTTCATTTATCTCCTTTATTGCTTTCTTTTTTATCTTTGTTATCACCTTCTCTCTCTCTCTCTCTCTCTCTCTCTCTCTCTCTCTCTCTCTCTCTCTCTCTCTCTCTCACACACACACACACACACACACACACACACACACACACTGTCTCTCTCTCTCTTTTTATTCTATTCCTCTCATCTCTGGACTGAAGTTAGCAAAGTGGTTATGAATGTACTCTCTCTGACCTTCTTCTCTCTCTAATGCTTTGGCCTTCATCTTCGACTACCCATGGCCTCACTACAGCAGAGTCCCTACAAAAGGCACTTAAGAGTGATTTGGAGAGCATCCATTTAGATGTAAATGATTGTTTCATCACTTTTAAATCTATATGTGTCTGTCAACAGTACTAAACATTTTGCCTCCTGGAGGTAAGTACTGCTCATCAATTCTCTTAATTTAAAAGACATTATTACTGTAATTTAGTAGGGTGCTAATGCACAAGCTGGATATTTATTAGTAACTGCATTTGTGCTGATAAAACACTTGATACACTTGCAAGGTTAGCTGTGGCAAACACAATGTAAAACCTTCTCCCATGCATTTGTCATTGGTTATCCCCTATCCATCCTTTCATTTGTCACCCTGAGGTAACACAGCTAGTACTTGCATGAAAATTAACAGATAAATGTATATCTCAGCTACAGCAGCATTCCTGGGGGGAATTCAAAACTTCAGGACACTATGCCATGATTGACATGCTGCCTGTAACATCTAGAAGTCCCAGAGGCAATATGTCTGATGGCATATGTCAGGCATGTTTCAGTGCCTGGGACCTAGACCTATGTCCATCAGATATAATTCTACAAGGATGTAAATACCTACCATGAAAGCCTGTATCGATAGTCATTGGTTTATCTAGCCATGGTCAAATGTTAATAATAAAATATGCTGACCTGTTAGGTCCTGATTGTACAAAAAAGTACTGCATCACACAACCATAAACAATGAATCACTCAGTGTTTAGAGAGAAATTATCTGAAGAATGCCAGGAAGAGATTTATAAAACTGACAGTGTGGCTGGAAAATTTAACTCTTTGTAAAGATATTCCTAGAGCATTTTGAATCTTGTTATCCCAAAAAACAAATGTGTGCAGAAATGAACCAATGAAAGGACAAGTAGAGAATAACTCATGGGATTAGTGTATTGTGCTAGGTAAGGAAGCTCTGATTAATTCAGTGGATCAATTGTAGTCAATAGCCAAAACCCTATCACCACCAGTATAATAAAATCCCCCAATATGTTATAAACCACTATAGTAAACTCCCACAATCTGTTATTAGAAAGGTGAAACACATTCACTAAACTTGCAAAATAAAACACTACAAGGAAAAAGAAAAAATAATTTGATTAATAACTAAACAGAACTAAACAAAACCAGAAATGAAACTGAGTGCCCTGAAAGTAGCTGTGGCAAAAATGATGACACTTCAAAATCAGAGGCCACCAAATTCAGATTTACAGTGGTAGCAGAGAACCTGCTAAAAACAACCAAATACAAATGCATTACATTCATTTAAGCAGACACTGCATGCACCACCTACAGAAATTAGTTTCAAAATTTATTAGCCTTAGAAGAACACAAAATTCACGAGGTCACTAAACAGCAGTAGTCCGTTGGGTATGATTGTTTTTCTAGCAGAGTATTAGAATCTTCTGCTGACTTAATACAACTACTCTAAATCTTTCTCTGGAATCAGTCAGTGTCTAAGGGCATACTTTCTCTCAGGTTTAAATAGCTATAGCTTGTAATAAGAGGAAAAATTATACAATAATAGAAGCACTGCAATAAACAAGGGTCCACAAATGAACCATTTGCAAGACAATTGCTGATGTGTGGTTACAATCCACCACTGACTTCATTACAAAAAACTATCCTAGTTAGTACCCCAATTAGATGTGGTTTAAATTTAAAAAATTACATTTTAAATATATTTGTACTAATTGGGAAGATAGTTCATAGTGACATCAGTGGGGGCTCATAACTGGACCCTTGTTTACTGGAACATTTTTGCTTCTGTTATTGTATACTTCCACCAGACTCAGCTTTTGCTATGAATTAGGGTACACCCTGTGTAAAACTAGATGTAAGCAATCCACCACCAATTACTCATTTCATTCCTTCTAGTCATTTCAAAAGACTTTTAGAAGGTGGCCTCTGACAGAATACTGACTATGGTATTGGAAATTCTGCATATATGTAAATAATTTAATGAATGGAGGTAACAGGTCAAAAAACAGTAGAGGTTTTGAGCCATCAAAAGGCTGACAAACAGGACTGAAAATTTTGCTAGCTTTGGCTCGATTCCCAGCCAGGTTGGAGATTTTCTCCGCTCACAGACTGAGTGTTGAGTTGTCATCATCATTGCATTATCATCAACATGCAAGTCACTCACTGTGACGTCAACTGAAATGATTTGCACCTCACCAGCTGAACTTCCCCAAGCAGGGACTCCCAGCCATCAATGCTATACAGTCATTTCATTTCATTTCATGTGTATCCATGTATTCTCCCACCGAGTAGAGACAGTGACTGTTGAGGAATGGTACAGGACTTGTTAATTAAGTAGAATACACTGGGTACACACAACGCAGTTACAATAATCAAAACCAAATGCATGTGTAGGTGACTTTGAGGTGCAGATGAGAAACCAGCCAGTAACATAAACCTTGTGAACAACAGTGCGAGCACATAGTCTGAGCATTGAGGGAGAACAACATGTATGTGGCCCTCTGCTAAGAGTCTTGGTATCTTCATTCTGAGCCAGAAGAAGATTACTGACACTATGTGATCCTACGTGAGACCAGGTGGTGTGTTCCTGGCTTGTAACACTCCTTGTAGTGTAACTGTGGTGATTTGTGTGCTGCTGATGGTGAGACACACAAATCCGATCACATTTATTGATACTTGAATCACTGGATATAGTGTACTAGAGAAGCTGTGTTAACTGCTGTGAATGTAGTTTTACATGAATCCCTTATTTTGTTCTTGTTTCTAATGTACTTCTCTTTTAATTTTAAGGGGACGTGGATGTGAACGGGTTGTGTTTTTATACCTCGCTCTCAATGCACATTACTCTTGATCTACAATGTGGAGGATGTTGTGGTTTTTTCCAACAATGAATGACATTAACTCAAGCTGTAACAGGAAATTTATTGAAATATCTGTTATAGTTTACGAATTACAGTATTTTGCCTAATAGATGTTTTTATAATACATGTTTCCATTCTGGTATCATTTCCTGGTCCATCAGCAGTCTAATAGCATTCAAACTGTGACAGGCTGCTGTCAACATTCATAGCAACACATTATGCCTCTCGTTCTGTAGTTTGGAGTATATCTGAGCAAATAGAAAAACCCTTATTATACCACATTACTATTTTGTAAATACTGCTAAAATTATTTACAGAATGACAAACATAGATCATTTCTGTGATGTATTAGGCATAATACAAAGATACTATCCCATTATTCACTTGAGAAAAGTTTGGTGAACATAGATAAAACCATTGTGAAATTATATGTACCTAATGTTCTGAAAATGTAGTTTCGAGAAGATGAGAAACGAATGTTCACAGTGCTTTTGACTCACCATATGCCTCTTTCAGAACATTTCAGCAGCATGGACAGCTGCTTCTTTATCCTCTGTAGACCTTTTCAGGAGCCTTTTCCTTACTCTGGACTCTTTAGTGGTGGCTTCCACAGCCCTTTCAGCTTCAACTAGTCACTGACAATCTATGGCAGTCAGAGCAGCTGTCATATTATTTCCTGGCTTGATGCCTTATTTGTCCATTACTTTTGTCCTGCTGATTACACCATCATTGAAACAGATGACAGCATCCATCACATCCATTTTGAGTACTGTCTATCCAACAAACACTGTTTTTGGTACTCGTTGCCACATGCATCTGTTGAAACTCTCATTAGGCTTTTGTGTACAGCCATGTAGACATTTGCTAAGTAATTTTTTATCTGCAAGGTCCCTGTATATTAGCTTTATTGTTTCCATGACTGTGGCAGGCGTGGAATGTTTATGGTGATATTCCTTGCCTGAAGCCAGTGTGCAGACATTTGTTCAATTTAAAAGTTAATATACCATATATTTTTGGAAATGGGAGGAATTTGTCTTTCAGATGGCGGCAATTTTTTTTTTTTTTTTTTTTTTTTTTTTTTTTTTTTTTTTTTTTTTTTTTTTTTTTTTTTTCAAATTGTCTGGCAGCCAAACACAAAGGAATTTTGTTATTGGGCTAGTTTTCACTTGACTTTCCTTCAGGAAAATGCTGGGTTTGTGTGAATCCATATTTTATGGGAACAATCTTATTGTTATTCACAGTTAACTGATTGGGTCTGCTCAACTGCTGATCTGCTTCATTGCACAGTTTTCTAAAAGTTGCAGTTTGTTGCTGTTCTCATCCTTCTGTAGTACTGTCATGTAGTCAGCAAATAGACAGTGTTATATGAATCTACACTTATACTCACATAGTGGGTGTTACAACTATATGAGACATATTTAGCTGAAATTTATAGATCAGGCTCATTTAGAGTCAGTGAACGCAGTGGTGAAGATCCCCCATTAAGGAAATGCCAAATTTTCAAGCAATAAGATCATGCATTCATGACCAAATATCCATTTTGCAGGTAAACAGCAGTGTTATTCACTAATAAAAATAAACACACACACACACACACACACATACATTCACAATCAGTATAAGATATAACATTTCTACCAAAAAGAGGTTGCACTTTTCTACTGTACAATAGCATTTCTATACTGGTGTATTTTGCTGCATCATACAATAGTTTTCACTTTTGATAATGAGGTCTTACTACAAACTGTTCTAGAGAACAGTACAAACAATAACATCATTGTCTTCAAAAGGTTTGATGCCACAATCACTATTTCCTGTTTATCACATTGATTCTGGTATGTTACTGAAATTTGTTACAGTTTTCTCTGCCACATAACCACAAGTCTGTGAGCCATAAATGATCATGTCCTTGAAAACTAGTGACGTATGGTGATAAACAACTGAGTGAAATTTCACTATTGAAGTGGACTGAAGACCACAACAACAACAACAACAACAACTTTGTCATGTCATGTATCTTGCAATGCTCTCAAAATAAATTTATTTCTAATGCAAACAACAAGTTTATACTGTCTGAAAAAGCAGATATCAAATGGCTGGAGATATTTAGTGGTTTGTGGGAGGATTATTTCTGTGCAAATACATTTTCCATTTAAGGAATACTGAATTTCAGGTTCTTGAAATACAGCTCCATCAGTCAGCCCAGGCCAAGAGTCAAGCAACAGAAGGTGTCTTTTAACTCTGGAATGAAAATATTTTTTAACCAAAAGACAACATGATTCCTTGCAAGCTTACCAGAGGTGTTAGCATCAACAACTATAGTGAAAGGTGCTTCCCACATTACTAGCTGTCTCAACCTTGGTCCAATCTGCCCATTTTGTTCTTAAAAACAAATATACATCTTTGTACCAAGAAATCCAGCAGATGGCATATGAAGTTGGACAGTACAAGAATGTGTTACAGATGAAATAGATTTCACCACAGATTATGTGTGTTTTTCTCCTACATTTGATAACGTTTATCCACTTGCCATCTCATATTCAAACCAGGACTGGTTTTTGTTGAAAATACTGTTTCCACTAGATTCCTCACCTGCAGTTATGGTGTTGACCTTGTGCAGCTAAAAATGCTGCTCAGACCCCATTATGTCTTTTTTGTCCTTCATTTCTTTTGTAGAACCAAATGATGTTTTAGGGGGGAAAATGTGAATCTCTCTTTAAATCCCTTTACAAAAGTTTTTGATGCAAGGCTACACAACTGTGTTTTATGGCAGAACTAACAGCCCAAAATTTTATAAATTGTGATCATGGACAATCAGACCACAACCTCCGCATTCTTTAAGTTTTTCAGCCATTTCATTGTTATTAAAGAACAGTGATACAATTCTGGAAGGATTCTGCAGAAACTTACTGCCTTATTAACTATATTAAACTTTTTTGCAGTTGCTGATACATATTCTCTATTACACCTCTTTTTTTTTTAATGTTTCTGCATATACATACATTCTCAATAGGGGTTACTCTTTGTGGTGATGTGTTTGTCAAAGACTAAGACTGAAAATGCAAATGTGCAATATCTTTGTTTCTGATGTGATGTGATCTTTGTGTCTAGCCCCCTCCCCCCCCCCCCCCCACCCCCCCACCCCCCATGTGCTGTAGCTCGTATATCATCTTACTGAATTAATAACCTGTGTGTAACTAAAAGTATATGCATATTAAGTGACACCGACAACGACAAAGGCCATGATAAACAACAAATGCAACAGATGTGAGGATACTACCAAGCATGCTGCCTCATCAGGGCAGCCATTTGGTACATCAGAGGAAGTGAATACTGCTCCACCACTTGCAATAAATTTCACACAAATGCCAGGCACTTTGAATTAAATGCAGCTCACAGGCAATTTGCCTACAGTGAGTCTTCTGCACCACATGGAAAATTTGTCATTCTGCTTTACATGCATCAGCAACCTGATCTTTGGCTTTGGTTCTTGGAATTTTCTTTAGAAGTCTACAGCATCACAGAAGACAACTTGCAATTCATTCTGACTTTTAAATGCTTTGGACTCTCACATCTTTTTGTTAGTGACCGATATCATGCATAATGTGCCTTTGGTCTGCAGATACGTGTATCACAAGGACAATGTGCTTTGTCGAATGCATCAATAGCTGAATTGCAAAGCCAACAATTTTTGACAAGTGAATCTAATGGCAACAGATCATCTTATACATTCTGGCACCATCTTTGGTCCTTTTTAAAGGGAGCTGAAGTATCTAACACCACACTTAAACTGTAATGGATTAACCAGTGGTCTTCAGCAGTTAGGTGTGCTGTGGTTGCAAATAACGCCTCAAATTTACTCACAGTTACTATTGCTGATCAGATACATAATTTGCAGGTATGTGATAATGCAAGCAGGGCAATCCAAACATAACATCACAGCTATAGTCACAGAGGTCACTGATGGGGGTGAGCAGCTTCCACCTGCAGAACAAGTTGACTCACTACACAATGACACCAGCACTCTCCGACACTCCAGGCGACTTCCAATAGATCCCAGCTTTCCTCAGCCTGCTGCACAACATGACATTCACCATAACATCAGTGCATGCTCTAACATACAATACCTCCACTCTGCTACTATGGCAAATAAAGGATCTTCCATTGCACACAATATGGTGTTGACCAACAACAATCATTCTCACAAATGCAGATCCTTTACTACTACAGAACGTGACTCTCCCTGCCATTTCAACTCGACAAACCACAGGCCACAGAACTGGTAAACCACATCTCTTACATATCTAGGACACATGTGTGTGCCAAAAATATTCAATCAACTCAGGACTGGATGTCAGCATACTTTCAGTGAGATCTGAATGCCAATCGTCTGTTGAATCCTGGGCAAAAGTCACAACCAACTTCTGAATTCCTTTAAATGACGATGTGAACTGTGTGCTTGGGTCTCAAGAAAAATTTCCAGTGGAATTTCCTTGTAGCAGATGTTGCTGAGCCTACTTGCAGCAGACTATCTACACCACCCCAACATTGACATATCCCACCCCAACATTGACATATCCATACAAGAGGCTCAGCTCCAACTGAACAATGAAAGTGTTTATGGAAATACTGGATGTTTACATGATGCTCACAAACTAAAGGTGACAGCCGCATAGGAAGTGAGACTGCCCATCATTAACATCAATGAACCTCAAGCTTCTGCCATCAGGAAAGCTCCGATTAAACTCATAAAGTTAAAAGATGATTTCATTTTCCTGTCTATTTTGCCTGACCCAAAACAACTGTGTCCACCTCTCACCAACATGTTTCAAAACACCTGCCATTACATTCCTGCCACACTGGGTCTGCTGGAGACCTTGCTACCATGCAGGTCAGCACCTGGACTATATACCAATGTGAAGAATAAAAAAAGGAGAATTCATCTGATGCACCATGGGTGTCAAACTCCCTCCTTTCAGTACAGCATAAATCTTGATACTATATGATACTATCGCCTACGACACATCATATACCGGCCAGACACTCTGCCCCGCTGCCAGATAAAACACATAAAATCTATGCCTATGCTGGCTGATTCCCCCGCCACCGATGCCATGGTCTCACCAGAAGAGCCTCCACAGGACTCTTCCCCAGTTTCTTGTGTTTTATGGCTGGTCCACACGAAGGCTGGCCAGAGCATACAATTGCACTATTCATTCATTCCAGCGTACAAGGTGACTATTCATTCATTCCAGCAGCTCCACTGTATAGGATGGGAGAGGGAAGAAGAGGTTGTGTGGTGACACAGTTAGTTGAAGATAAGACTGAAAATTCAAATGTGAAATATCTTCATTTCTGAACTGACATAATCTTTGTGCCTGTGTTTTCATGCCAGTTCAGCTTATGTTTCGTTATAATGTATATCCTCACTGTGTAGGTCACATATTATCTTAGTGAATTAATGAAGTGGGTGTAACTAACTGTATACCCATATTAATGTGGATCGTTGTTCCCACAGTTTCTTCATTCCCACTTTCAATTGCTACAGATCGATAAACATATTCATCGTCAAAGGTATTCTCACTGTAAACATCTAATGTATCATTTACAGTCAGAGATTTTTCTACAAATAATTTATAGTTCATGAGTTCGAATAGTGTATTTGTAAAAGTAAGGCCTTCAGTTCCATCTTCTATGGTATTATGATACACTGTTGACAGAGCTATATAGTTGCGTAAAATGTCCGTGACAAGAACTGGATTGATGTGATGCATGCTGGTTCAAAAAAAGTTTATAATATTAATTTTACAAACTCTTGACTAGAAGAATAAATGTACTAACAATATGATCATAAATACTTTGCTCTTATACTTTAAACATACATGAATATTTAATAGAATTAAGCCAGAATGTTCCAGGATGTGGAAATACACACTACTGCAATATGGTTAGTTCCTTCTGCTAAACAGCAGTGGGAACAATTTGACTGAGCATACCTGAATACCCCATCTCACAATACCATACAGCATGCAATGTAGTTGGGTACAACATTATAGTTCACAAATCATATATCTTTATAATTCAAAAACTAGACTACCACCACTGCAATCTGCAACACACAAGGAGCCCAGTATGTATGTTTCATCCAAATATGACCCAAACAGCTGAAACATCTGTCATATCATTAATATACAACAGGAAGAGGAGCTGCCCCATAGCTGCAGACCCATAAACACATTCATTCTCAAAGGTATTCTCATTGTCAACATCTAATGTATCATTTACAGTCAGAGATATTTCTCTGGACAATTTATCATTAATGAGTTTGAATAGTATATTCGCAAAAGAAAGGTCTTCAGTTCCATCTTCTATGATCTGATTGTAACATTTGACAGAACTTAAGTGGCTGTTTTGTATTTTTGATCATTGTGCCTCAACGAGAACGTATTTTCCAGGATGGATTTCATCCACATGTTCGCAAGGCTTCATATGCCACAGTATTCAATCTTAGCAGATTTTCATAATTAACCATTTCTAACAGACAGAGCTAAAAATATTCAAGCTGTTGCCGGCCAAAGTGGCCGGGCGGTTCAAGGCGATGCAGTCTGGAACCGCGAGACCGCTACGGTCACAGGTTTGAATCCTGCCTCAGGCATGAATGTGTGTGATGTCCTTAGTTTAGTTAGGTTTAACTAGTTCTAAGTTCTAGGGGACTAATGACCTCAGAAGTTGAGTCCCATAGTGCTCAGAGCCATTAGAAACCATTTTATTCAAGCTGTTAACGATATTTCACTGTCAGATTTAATGTATAGTGCTGTTAAGACAGTCACATATTGCTGTCTGCATTACTTTGGACCTTCTGAATCCATGCTGGGGTGTAGATATCATCATTTTCCTATATAAATGATAACAGTTTTTTGGACATAATTTCCTCTAAGACTTTTGATATACAAGGTGAAACGGCATCTGGCCTAGAGTTGTTCATGTCATGCTCAGAACTATTTAAAAAATAGCATTCAGTATTTACCTAGTGAATTTGATTCATGTATAAATACTGGCTGTGCATTTCCAAACCGTATTCCAGTCACCAAGCTTGAAGGCAAGGGGAGGAGAAGGGAGCTCTAAGTTCACGTAGAAAAGCCAGCACAGGAGCTACAAACACAATATCCCTAATGAATCTCCATAAAAATAATAAAAAAATTGAGTGGAGTCAGGTCAGGGGGACATGAGGTGCAGTTGGTGCATCACGGCCAATCTGTTGACCTGGAAAATGGTCACTGAGAAAATCCTGGACATCAGCCAGGTAGTGGGGTGGTGCACCATCTTGCTTGAAGTAAGTATTTCGTTCTTGGTCATCCTCATCGATCTGTGGTAGCAACATATCCAGGTACACTATGCTGCTGATGGTTCTCTCATGGAAAAAAAAGGGGCCGTACACTTTGCTCTTGCTCAATGCACAAATAACTTTCAGTTTAAGACTATCACAAACATGTTGCAATGTTTGATGTGGATTTTCACTGCCCTGAATCCTACAGTTACGTTTTTTAACCTTGCCACTTAAGTGAAAACTCATCAGAAAAGATGATTTTGTCCAAGAAAGGTTCATCCTCATCTAATCGGTTTAACAAATCTCCACAGAAGTTCTTGCAAGCAATTTTATCAGTGTCTTTCATTGCTTGCACAACTGTCCATCTGCACGGATTCAAATGCAAATGGTTTCTCAACGCACACCAAATAGTCATATGTGCGATTTGCAGTTTGCGAGATGCAAACCAAGTTGATTTCATAGGGCTATTGACAAAACATCGTCTCACTTGCTCAACATCGTCGGATGTGCTTGGATGATGTGATTATCTCCCGTGTCTTATCGAGCACCCTGTTTCTACAAAACATTACACTACTCATAAATTGTAGGCCTACTAGAAGTATCTTTAGCCTACTTGGTATGGAAAATACACTGGACTGTTGTCGCTGACTTCGATTCTTCAAACCATAACACAGCTAGCATTCTCGGGTCCAGTGAAGGCAGTCATCTTTAACACAACTGCTGCTAGCATTCCTTATGACGCAATTCGGCACTAGCGAACTACACTAGGACAAATCCCACTAACTTGACTAAACCTGAGAATGGCTCATGATTCTGGCTAAAATGAGAAATCATTTCAGCCCACCTTCGAGTTAGAAAAGTGATATTATCAGACCATCCACTGATTTCCTCACTAGTCACAAATGTTTCTCACAGACGTACCCATCATAGGTTTCATTTTCTACAAACAGAACATATGGCAGTGTTTTGAAAACTGGAGAAGAAGTTCTTTTAATGTCAACACGGTTCTGACCTGAAACCACCAGGCACATTAAAACTGTGTGCCAGACTGAGATTCAAACTTAGGATCTTTGACTTCTGCAAGCAAGTGCTCTACTGACTGAGCTACCGAAGCAACTTCTGCCAGTACCTCATCCCTTACCCTCAAGCCTTCATAAAAATTCCCCAGTGAAACTTGCAGGACTAGCACACCTGGAAGAAAGGATATTGCCCTGAAATGCAAAGATCTTTAGTCTCAGTCCAGCACACAGTTTTAATCTGCCAGAAGTACCATACTGATATGGTTTGTGGTAGAGTAATTATGGTGTACACGTACATGGAGAAAGTGATAGCGCAGCAAATGCTGACATAGTGTAACTGAGGCGGAATAAGGGGAACCAGTCCACTCCGCTGCAGAGCGAAATACTCACTCTGGAACAAGGGCGCCCATAGCTGAAGGCAAGGGGATGGCCATAGCCCTCACCCCCCTTGCTCTTAAGGAAAGGATAAAATAGTCAGGTATTTTTCTTTCAAAAATTTAATGGTCGGTATTATGTAGATATTTAACAGGGTTGCAACTGGAACTTTTTTATGACTACTTGTAAATCGTCATTCATCTTCCAAATTATTAAAAATGCTCCATACCCTCAGGACTGGCCCCCCTTCCCTACAAATTATCCTTTGGGCACTCCTGTTCTGGAAGCATTACGGCTGTGGCTAAGTCATGTCTCCGCAATATCCTTCCTTCCAGAAGTGCCAGTCATGCAAGTTTCACTGCAGAACTTTTGTGAGGCAAGATAGTGGCGGGAGTAAAGTTCTCAGGACAGATTACGAGCCTTGCTTCGATAGCTCATTCAGTCGAGCACTTACCCCTCAAAGGAAAACTTCCTTAGTTCAAGCCTCAGTCTGGCATACAGTTTTAAACTTCCAGAAGTTTTATATCAGCGCACACTCTTATTGTGATCATTTCTTCAAGCACCTCCAAAATCACAAATAGTAATATCACACGCAGACCATTTTCTAACCATTGTTCATTGAAGGAGCACTTGCACTTCTTTGAACTCATTCTTGTTGTCAAGTATGGTGTGGTATTTCCAGGCGGGAAGGCGTGATGGTCCCCGGCACGAATCTGTCCGGCAGATTAATGTCGAGGTCTCGTGTGCCGGCCAGTCTGTGTATGGTTTTTTAAGACGGTTCTCCATCTGCCTCGGCAAATGCGGGCTGGTTCCCCTTATTAAGCCTCAGTTACACTATGTCAGCAATTGCTGCGCTAACACTTTCTCCATGTATGTGTACACCATAATTACTCTACCACACAAACATTGGGGTTTCACTCGTTTGGTGTGAGACATTCACAGAGGGGGGGGGGGGGGGGGGGGGGTGTCCACTGGGGGCCAAACCGCACTATAACCCTGGGTTCGGCGTGGGGTGGTGGTGGGGTGAGTGGACTGCTGTAGCCTGTTGTGGGATTGTGTACCACTGAGGGCTATGGTGGGGACAAAGCCTCTCCACCATTTCTAGGTCCCGGTTCTATACAATACAATGGTGTGATATGGTTATTGATGAAGAAAAGCAACTAAATTTAGCTAATGAAATATATCACAACACAATGTAGCACGCAATACAATCAGATACGGTTTCTCGCATACAGATAGTGTATCGTTGTCCATTTTTGTTCATTGTGCGCAACAATATACGTGATTACTCACTGGTAACAGTGGAATCTCTTTGTCAAACAGATTCGCCGGCTTAAGCTAGTAATAATAAAAATCATAAAAATGAAATAAATACCTAATTCGGGTTAAATCGCTTCATAATTGTTTAATTTGGGACAGATAGGTGTCCAGAAGTACCTTTGGAAAAATTTGGAACAGACACAAGAATCGTGACTGTACCAAAAAAATGAAACTGATAGTCATCTTAGTAAACGCTAGGCAGCGTGCGCAAACGGCATTCGGTCGTACGCGGTTCGTATTCGGAGCCTCACAACCTCCAGATGACAAAATGACAGTATGTAAACTCAAATAGCAACAATGAACTAGAAATAAAAAATGACAATCGATAAACAAACCTACAGCAACTGAATACCAACATGCAAAATCTAAACGCTACGAATTTATGTACCATCCTAATGTAACTGGTGGGAAACTGCCGAAGCTCTCAAAACTCCTAAGGGGGCGTGATAAAGGCGATAAATTTATTGCTTGCATCAACCGGGTACGGAGTGAAACACGAGCTTCGTAATTTCTTTTATTGAAAAAATAAAGCACAATAAATTTACGAATATATATCCATTATGCTGACTAAAATTAAAAATATTTGCAAGACCTGACCATTCTCGTTGCTAATGTTCAAGGTGTTATGAAATATGGGCTCAGTTGTTGGACGAAGGTACGTCTCCGATACATGTGCAATGTCGATTTTGGGACGTTGTAAAAATTCAGTGAATTCTGTTGTCTTGTGTTTCAGTCCGTAGGCGTTCCATACACAGATTTTCAGATATCTCGTGGTCCCAGGGCGATCCATCTTAAGGTGTCCCAAAGGCCTTCAGTAGCGATTAGAGAAAGTATCCCCACTAGTTGTTGCTGGACGTCGGTGAGAAGTTTGGCGACATCAGAGAGCGCTAGAGGTACGGATTCCATCAAATGTGCTGGTGAGACGAAGTTTCCGATTCCGGTCGTCGTGGTGGTGCTGCGTGGGCGTATGAATAATGCTGGAGTTGCTGTCGTGGTGGCTTGCTTCAGGAGGAGGCTGTGGTTCTGGCTGCCGTCGCGTGGCCGGCTGTTCTTGTGATGTTTTCTGACGGTGTGGCTGTGGGTGTGTCGTCAGGTTGGAGTTCTGTATTACAAGAGTCCTCCGTTGAGAGGGCTGCGGCGGAGACAATTGTCTGTATTTCCTGAGAAGTTCCTGGTACTTCTGGCAGCCACGCCATGTGGCAGGATGGCCCTTTTCACAGTTCGCACATTTCGGTAGAGCCCCTCTGGGATGAGTACAAGCTGAAGATCTGTGTTGCCCTCCACAACGAACGTAGCGAGCAGGCAAGCTGCAATAATTATCTGTATGTTCGAATCGCTGGTAGTGGCGATATTGAACAGGTTCTTCTTGTCCGTTGTAGCTTTCAATAATGACTTTAGTATACAGTAGGTATTTGATGCCGTAAATCTTGTAGTTTTCCTTTAGGGTTGGCAACGTGACACAGTAAGCAGCTTGAGGTCGTAATTCGTTGGAGTTGTTGTCTCGATTTTTAAATTGGTGGACGTTGATGACTGGGAAACCCTTCTCTATCAGTGAATCTTTCAGTTCTTGCATCGTAGCTTCGGCTTGTAGGTGTTTTACAACCACTTTGAGATCCTTGTCCTCTCCGGCCTGATGTGTAAAAATGTGGATGTGCTTCGACACAAGGAAATTGATGGCCCGTCGTTGATCTTCATAGGAGTCAAAGTGATATTTGATCCTGTCTCATTGGTAGTTCTTGGTATGGTAAATAGTAACGGGCGGGACTTTGCGTAGTGAGTTCCGGCCAGAGCCACCTATCCCCTCTTTATCTGCTTCTAGATTGATGTCCATCCGTTCTGGAGCATCCATAGTATCTTCTGTCGCAATAGCCGCATAACGGTTGGAAGTTTTCAGTTCTTCTGGTCGTTGTCGCTTCTGAGAGTTGTTCCGCTTAGGAGAAGCGTTGAGTCGTTTTGTTCGGCGAACTAGTGTAAAATCGCCATCTTAGTCGGTGGGCTGCATGGTCCAGACTTCTTCAGAGGAGATTCCCTGCATTTCGTTGTCGTCTTCTGGTGGAGAAAATTGTTCCAGGTCGTCTTCTTGTTCTTCAGGCTATGAAGTAGGAACTGTGCTAGTGCGTCTGTCGTATACTTCCTTACTATGCAGAATCATGTGTTGTATTTCACGTCTTAGTTCCCGTTGTTGCCGATCTTCCTGTGTTATCTGATGTCACTCTTCATAGGGTTTTGACGTATGTTGTCCTCTTCTCTGCATTCGTGGTCCTGTCCTCATTATCTTGCCTTTCAGAATCCGTTGTCGTATGCAGGGGTCGTCGCCATTGTATGTGTCCTGTAGGGAGCGGCCGGCCCCGGGGCGACCGAGACGGCTGGCTCGGACTCGCGCGCTTCGTTGCCCGCACTCATCGGCATCGCGTGCTCAACTGCGTATACAAATACACTCCTGGAAATGGAAAAAAGAACACATTGACACCGGTGTGTCAGACCCACCATACTTGCTCCGGACACTGCGAGAGGGCTGTACAAGCAATGATCACACGCACGGCACAGCGGACACACCAGGAACCGCGGTGTTGGCCGTCGAATGGCGCTAGCTGCGCAGCATTTGTGCACCGCCGCCGTCAGTGTCAGCCAGTTTGCCGCGACAGCGTGGACGTGAACCGTATGTGCAGTTGACGGACTTTGAGCGAGGGCGTACAGTGGGCATGCGGGAGGCCGGGTGGACGTACTGCCGAATTGCTCAACACGTGGGGCGTGAGGTCTCCACAGTACATCGATGTTGTCGCCAGTGGTCGGCAGAAGGTGCACGTGCCCGTCGACCTGGGACCGGACCGCAGCGACGCACGGATGCACGCCAAGACCGTAGGATCCTACGCAGTGCCGTAGGGGACCGCACCGCCACTTCCCAGCAAATTAGGGACACTGTTGCTCCTGGGGTATCGGCGAGGACCATTCGCAACCGTCTCCATGAAGCTGGGCTACGGTCCCGCACACCGTTAGGCCGTCTTCCGCTCACGCCCCAACATCGTGCAGCCCGCCTCCAGTGGTGTCGCGACAGGCGTGAATGGAGGGACGAATGGAGACGTGTCGTCTTCAGCGATGAGAGTCGCTTCTGCCTTGGTGCCAATGATGGTCGTATGCGTGTTTGGCGCCGTGCAGGTGAGCGCCACAATCAGGACTGCATACGACCGAGGCACACAGGGCCAACACCCGGCATCATGGTGTGGGGAGCGATCTCCTACACTGGCCGTACACCACTGGTGATCGTCGAGGGGACACTGAATAGTGCACGGTACATCCAAACCGTCATCGAACCCATCGTTCTACCATTCCTAGACCGGCAAGGGAACTTGCTGTTCCAACAGGACAATGCACGTCCGCATGTGTCCCGTGCCACCCAACGTGCTCTAGAAGGTTTAAGTCAACTACCCTGGCCAGCAAGATCTCCGGATCTGTCCCCCATTGAGCATGTTTGGGACTGGATGAAGCGTCGTCTCACGCGGTCTGCACGTCCAGCACGAACGCTGGTCCAACTGAGGCGCCAGGTGGAAATGGCATGGCAAGCCGTTCCACAGGACTACATCCAGCATCTCTACGATCGTCTCCATGGGAGAATAGCAGCCTGCATTGCTGCGAAAGGTGGATATACACTGTACTAGTGCCGACATTGTGCATGCTCTGTTGCCTGTGTCTATGTGCCTGTGGTTCTGTCAGTGTGATCATGTGATGTATCTGACCCCAGGAATGTGTCAATAAAGTTTCCCCTTCCTGGGACAATGAATTCACGGTGTTCTTATTTCAATTTCCAGGAGTGTATGACAGTACTCACCAAGTTTCCATTGTGCCCACCAGTTGGGTTACGGGTGCGGTGCATTGACAAAATGGTAACAACGCAGGAAAAGAGTTTTTATGTATTGCAATTGTGAGATTATCTGTGACAATAGCGCAGCGTATTTTCAGAAAAAATTATGGGAAAAAACCCATCATGTAACAGAGCGCTGTGCTTTGGTATCGACAATTTATGGACACTACCTGTCTCTGTATCTATGAGGGTTGTCCAGAAAGTAAGTTCCGATCGGTCGCTAAATGGAAACCACAGTAAAAATCAGAAGCATTTTATTTGCAAGAGTTAGCTACACTTTCCAGATACTTCTCTACGTAGTCGCCGCTCCGACTTCGATATTTGTCGGAGCTTTATACCAAATTTCCAACACCATCGTCATAGAAAGCAGCCGCCTGTGCTTTCCTAATTCTCTACGCTGGTCTATAGCGTGTAGCCTGCGCCCAAGTGTTGTCTTTGTATCCAGCGTTTCATGTGAACAAAGATGATGTGCAGTACGAGCCAACTAGGGCTGTGTTGTGGGTGATCAAACACTTCCCGTCGAAAAGGCTGCAGCAGCGTCTTCACTGCCCTGCAGAGCCTGCCGGCCTGGTCGAGCGGTTCTAGGCGCTACAGCCTCGAGCATGGATGTGTGTGATGTCCTTAGGTTAGCTAGGTTTAAGTAGTTCTAAGTTCTAGGGGACTGATGACCTCAGAAGTTAAGTCCCATAGTGCTCAAAGCCATTTGAACCATTTTGCCCTGCAGAGGGCGGCTGAGAGAAGCCACGAAGAAGGAAGTGCATGGCAGTTGTGTTAGGTGGGCTGCGTTCATTAAGGCGGAGCCTCTTAGCTGGCCTTCCTACTTGGCGGGAGACATCGTTGTTCTAGCCGCTCACAGTGCGCTCACAGCTGAAAAGAGCTCCTTATGCGATCGACGATCATACTAGAGAGACTACCCAACACATCTGTGCAAGGCTTCATCGGGTTTTCACAGTGGTGTCCATTTCGCGACCGATCGGAACTTACTTTCTGGACAACCCTCGCAGAAAAGTACTGGTCAATCAAGTGTGCCAGATGCAACAGCGGAGAGTATGAAGGATATGCAGTTCAAAACAATCAATGATCCGTGCAAGCCACCAACTTGGACCACCACAGCAGACTAAGTGGAAGATTTTGCGATGGCAGCTACATTTCAAATCGTACTGTCTGCAGCTTTTGCACCAATTGAAACCGGAGAATTATGGCTGGCGCTTCGATTTTGCATCACAGTTTCGCCTCCAAACTGATATTCTGCGACGAAACGACCTTCCATGTATCTGGAAAGGTTAGTTGCCACAGTGTGAGAGCTTAGGGCTCTGAATAACCCTCATGAAATTGTAGCTGAAATGTTACAATAAATAATTTCGGTGCCAGATGGAATACTATGATCTCTGTAGAAAAACCGTAGATATGTCAAGGTTGATCTTGATTTGTCACAGTCTGGTATCTTTACTTTTTTGGCGTTGAATGATTTCGGGCATAGGGGAGTATGTCCGTTCATTATTTAATAACAACCATACAAGTGAAGGACTTGGTGTGCCTAATTATTATCACGGTCCTGTGGCACCTTTTACTATAGAAAAGGTGAAGTAGTTTAGCTATTCTTCGAGGCTGTAAAAGGAGGTAAGTGAAAAGGAATTAGTTCCTGACCGGCTTGGACTGTGTCAAAATGGCCACTTGCACGGTACGTAAAAATTAAGAGAGTAATTCTCACCATTTTCAAGAGATTGCAATCTTTAAATTTCCTATTTCACGGTCAAAACATAAAAGGGGTAATAGTTTTCTCCAGGTCAGCACATCAGAGAAGCTTTCTGCTTCCTGCATACCAGTCGAAAACGAGACAGGAATTTTTTTTCTAGATCGTAAAACTAACCATAGTCATGAAATATGACACTACGAAATAACCCGTTTCTACCTCTCCCTAATGTAAGTCCCTTTCGTGTACTGCGACTAACGATTCCATCGAGAATCATCCTCAAATTGCGGGCGTATCTGATTTTCAAAATTATTAAATTATTTTTCTCTCACCAAGCAGTCAACAATTTTTCTATCCCCGTCAATAAACGAAATTCACACAGAAGGAGATTTTACATGGAGAATGAACGAGATTCGCCGAAGGTTAATATTTTCTGTAAAGCTATATGGGCCGATGGGCCGTTTTTCTCCAGTGAGAGGACTGTGATGGATACCTGGTACCCAGTGGCGCGAGGGGTGAGCCTCCCCCCCCCCCTCCCCCCCTCTTGAAGGGTCACTCACCAGTCAGCCCGCACACTATTCGTTGGTTTCTTTCGTCAGTCGACTCGACTGAATCGAGTTATTGAGTAGTTGTACTTTCCTATGTAGCACGCGCGTCCGCGTCCGCGTCATCGTATTTTATACGTTTCTGTCTGGCACATAGATAACTAACACATACCTACGAGAGAAGTCGCGGCCATTCTAGTGATCTCAATACGTTATTCTCTCTGGCATTTGTTCGAGAAAAATCGCGAATATTCTACTGCTTTCTTGTACAGAGATCCTTCGATACGTAGCATTACGAATACGGACTGTTCGCCGAATAGGAAGCTAGTTTACATTCAAATGCAGAAATATTAAGACTGAAGAATGAATAAGTAAAAAGTCCTAGTTGTAGCAAGTGCAAGTGTGAAGATTAGTCACGAGTGAGAGTGATCAGTTGATTGCCACCCTGACATTGATTGTCCTATTGACGATGTAATCAACCAATTTCCAGGACGAATAGGCGCATAGAATTCATCATTTAAGGAAGAGAACCACAGTTGTAGCTTTTTTACATCACAAGAGAGCATTATGTTGTATATGTGTATAATCAGTTTAAATAAAACTGTCTTAAACTTTGCATGTGACTTGATTATTTTTTATTATGGTAAGAGTAAAGGTAGCTCAAGATATCTTTAGCGCCCCCTCCTTGAGGTTTTTCTGTACCCCCCACTGCTCTTACCTTCGTATGTTTTAGTTTTGGTTGTCTCCACAGCTGACTGCAGTTTCCGAGAATGTCATCTTCCAACAAGACGGGGCACTGGCTCATTGGAACATCGACGTTCGTCACTATCTAAACTACGAACTTCCGCATCGCTGGACTGGGCGTAGTGGTGAAGATGGTGTGGCCCAGTTTCCTTGGGCTCCCGGGTCGCGTGACCTAACGCCTTGTGACTTTTTCCTTTAGGCGTACATCAACGACCGTGTTTACGCGCCACCACTGCCAAGGACACTGGGACAGCTCAAAGAACGCATCAGTGCTGCTGCGCTGACCATTGACGGGATGTTGCTACGTCATGTGTGCAAAGACCTTGACTACCACTTGGAAGTGGGTCGTGTGAACAGAAGGGCACTCATAGAACATTTGTAGAGTGCAAAATGCAAACTTGTTGAGTTTACGATTCTATTCATGTGAAATCATACTTGCACATGTAATATTTTGAAAAATATAGAGCTTTGAAAACAAATGACTCATTTATAAGAGCCATTAGAGAGCCTATACAGACACTCTGTACATGGGCCCTCTAGGAGTCCTGTGTATCACTAAATGGCTAACCGGTCTGTGGTGCACAATTCCGTTGCAGATTGCCTATCAAACGGCTACCAGGAGCAGCAAAACTTTTGACTTTCAATTCGATATAAGTGTTGTCATAATCTGCTTATTAAGTGATATAATATTCTGTTAAAAGCTTAACACGTGTATGTCTTTAGATAATCTAACTCACTACACACACGTACCAGACCAATTCATCCAGTATTTGACAATGAGAGCACTTAGTGACTTGCGACAAATTTTACAGGTAATTTGAAACCTTTACGATACTTTTCCTCGCTGACACCCCAACAAAATGATGAATGGAAAAGAAGTTGATCTATTACAACATTTTCGCTTTTTATGTAGTAAAACTGCCGCATCATGAGTGATGTTTTAATTTGTTACTCCTAACTCTACCCGCAACACATTTTGCAGACAGTGTCTACATATACCATTGAATGTATCTGCAAAACTGTATCATTGTAAGACACACAGTTTAGAACGAGGCCTACGAGAAAGGCAGGCCGCGGTGCGTACGTCACGAGTGTAGGCCGAGCTCGCTCGCTCGCTCAACTCAGCAGAAAAACTGCGTTTCTACACCTGTTAACTCGTAACTGGGTGTGTATGTTCAAACGAGAATTGCTTCTTCTACTTGAATCCACTATTATCGAATCTTACTGTAATTAATCCTATAATTATAGAAAGTGCATAGGCCTGCTAATAATTTGTTACGGCTGTACTGGTGCACAATAAAATTAAAATTGTGTCAAAATGATTATCAGTTGCATAAGGCACCACATCTTGTATGAAATGAGGACCGTTACGCAGAAGAAACTAAAAACTACAAACAAGTTGTTAAACCATTTATGTCGAGAGTTGATCTTGAATTTTGTTGTACGACTAGTAATCAGTAAGACTTCATAATACCAGAGTCCAGTAGAAGATGCAATTCTCATTAGTACGTACACACCTAGTTGCGAGTTAACAGGCTTTGAAACGCATTTTGTCTGCTGAGTTAAACGAGCGAGCTCACGCCTACTTTCGCCGCGGCCTGTCTTTCGCGTGGGCCTCGGTTCAGAAGGTGTGACGTCATAAACATTGAGATACATGGACAACTAGCTTTTGCTTCGAAAGAAGCGCAGATTACCAGACTATACTCATCCAGTCAAAATACTAACACTAATTCTTTACAGAAGAATGGAAAAGCTGGTGGAAGCCAGCCTCGGGGAAGATCAGTTTGGATTCCAGAGATTACTGACCCAACTACTTCTCGTAGTACATAGGTTAAGGAAGGATAAACCTACGTTTATAGCAGCTGAATGGAATGGGCAGTGTTTTGAAAGGAGAATGTAAAATGAACATCAACAAAAGCAAAACGAGGATAATGGAAGGTAGCCGAATTAAATCCAGTGATGGTGACCGAATTAGGTTAAGAAATGAGACATTTAAAGTAGGACATTAAAAGTAGCAGATGAGTTTTTCTGTCAGTGGACTGTGCGGCTGGTCCCGGCGGAGGTTCGAGTCCTCCCTTGGGCGTGGGTGTGTGTGTTTGTCCTTAGGGTAATTTAGGTTAAGTAATGTGTAAGCTTAGGGACTGATGACCTTAGCAGGTAAGTCCCATAAGATTTCACACACAATTTTTTTTCTTCTGTCAGGGAAGCAAAATAACTGATGATGGTCGAAATAGGATGAATATAAAATGTAGTCTGGTAATTGCAAGAAAAGCGTTTCTGAAGAAGAGAAATTTGTTAAGAGTACAGATTTAAGTGTCAGGAAGTCCTTTCTGAAAGTATTGGTATGGAGTGTCGTCATGTATGGAAGTGAAACATGGACGATAAAAAACTTAGACAAAAAGAGAATAGACGCTTTTGAGATGTGTGATACAGAAGAATGCTGAAGATTAGATGGGTAGATCTCTTAACTAATGAGGACTTACTGAACAGAATAGGAGAGAAGAGAAATTTGTGGTACAACCTGACTAAAGGAAGGGATCCGTTGGTAGGACATATTCTGAGGAATCAAGGGATCACCAATTTAATACTGGAGGGAAGCGTAGAGGGTAAAAATCGTAGAGGGAGACTAAGAGATGAATATAATAAGCAGATTCAAAAGGACGTAGGTTGCAGTAATTGCTCAGAGATGAAGGGGCTTGTACAGGATAGAGTAGCAGGAGGGCTGCAACAAACCAGTCTCTGGACTGAAGACAACAACAACTTCTCATCCGGTGCTTGATACTGATAGAACTTATCGACTTCCAACAAACTTTAACCATAATTTCAAACTTTTTCTCTCTTACGCGCTTCACATCAAATATTTAATACATTAACTCATTTGTAAAGTTCTAAGCTTTTTTATACATAAAGTTAGATTTTTTAATAAATCGGGGTTTATTAGTATTGAAAACAAATGTTTATTTATCATCGTATGAACTTTTAACAGCCTGTTTTTGTAAACACGGCTTTTTATATTCTGGTATGTATTATTCAGTACAGGGTGTCTCTATTCACTATCAATTTCCATGCAAACGCTAATCTTTTTTCTTGTCTCTTCAGATACTGGTATCTTAGTGTGTGCGTGTGTCTCTAAAGTCACTATCCATTTCCATGAAAAGGCTAATTTGTTTTTCGATTCTCTGCAGATACTGGTATCTTCGTGCAAGATATTTCGCACGGAAAAACGGGTTGCCATTGTTTGTGCTCAGGTAAGCGGCTTATCGTAAGAAGCCACCAGAGCAGAATTTACCCGTAAAGTCCACAAATCAGCCCCATCGTATCAGGGAACCAACAGGCCACTTTACAGTTGAAATGGGAAGGTCAACATTTCGTTCCATTACTGAAAGATGGAGTGTTTTGACCCAGATGGCGGTCTTGTAGAAGGGCAGTAGAATACGTATAAAACTTCACAATAAAATTGATTTTTCAATTACTGTCTTTCTTTATTGAAATGGATAGTGACTTTAGAGCCACCTTGTAATTTCGCTGTAATTTTTTGTAAATACAGGGTATTTCAAAAAAATATTCGTATTACAAAATATTATTTTGTTCAAACTATCGATCGCTGCGTCTCGCCTCGGCTGCTTGTGGCGTTCGCTGTTTTATTCAGTCGTTTGGTACTTAACAAATTTGTAAATGAAAATGATAATCTTATTTTATTACATTGAGTAATTACTAAATAATTTTTCTCCCGGCTAAAGATTTGGTCAAGTTGCTAAAGAACTCCAAGTTAACGTCGTGTTAAAGTGTTGTCTGTAAGTTGTGTAAGTGTCACTAAATCACAGTTCATACAACAGATTCTATACAACTATTGATTATGATGGAAGCAGTTATCTTCAGCAAAATGATCATTAAAACCACCGAATATCAGCCGCGCACAACACTGACGTATGTTACCTGAAACAATATTCTTCGCAACTCGAGCTTAATTAATTTCGGCTTCATACATCAGCTAGAAAAGCTTGTTATAAGGATCGTGCTATGAGCACTGTTTTTAAAGAGCCAATCTGATTCGAATTATTTTCATTAAAATGAGTTCGGGACCACCGGTGCACATTTATTTTTACACATTTGTATTACCTTCGGCATTTATGCCTGCAGAGTTGCGTAATTTGAATTTGCCGCTGTTAAGATGGCGGCAGACAATTGATAGAGACTTTCTATTGTTAGAGCAAATGGGATAAGTATTTGAAATGCTTATTAAACTTTACTTTCGTATTGTGCACTATTTAGACTTCATCAAGCAAACATTTTATTTTTTTCCTAAGGAAAACACAGACAAAAAACGCGATACAAATCGCTATCATCAATGGCTGCGCTCCTTGCAGCGGAAAGAGATAATTAACACAGATAATGCTTATTGAGTGAGGAATTAAAGTTACAAATAATTATTCACTCATATTTATAATAATAATGAACTCTATTCTCAAGTAATAATTAACAAATAATTGCAATTTCTTAACAGACCTCAGTTTGATATGCGTCCGCAACCTACAAAAGCCATCCAACGAAAGGTAAAAACAAAAGAAGACAAACGCAGATCATAAAAGGAATTTACAATTATCACTGTCTTTGTATGATACACATCGATATGTCCAATTACATCATAAAATATTACATAAATAATTAATATTTATCATCGTTTTCACTGTTTTTTTATATGTTGAATAGATAATGTTTATAATTGTTAGAGGCATAATTTCCTCTCGTCGCACCAGCGTTGCCAACCATACGATAAATTATCGCGATATACGATAATTACAACGTGAACACGATATACGATAGTACATTGCTGATAATTCCGGAATCTACGATAATTTTTGTGAAGATTTAAAATGAAAATAAATTGATACTTGTAGTAGTTTCATACGCTAGTAATCTGTTTTCATATATTTAAGTCCATACTCCATTCAATATAAGCAATTTCCTCTTTTTCTCTCGTCCACTCCCCGCAACAGTCCAACGACTCTTAACACTGTATATTCGCTTCCGGGGAATACCCTTACCGCCTAACAAATATTGTTTCACAACAATATGGGCTATTAGGGCTAGGCCATCGTCATCAGTTGCTGGTGAAATTGGGACTTGAATGCACGGGTAGTTGTCTTTGTGCTCTTAAAAGAATATTAATTTTTTGTTCTTAAGAGAAATTAAAGTGTGGTGTTCTTTAAATAAATACTGTAGTAGTGTATTCAAATATAAATAATGGAAAGTGACAACAGTGATGTAGATTCTCCGCGGACCCCACAGAAGAAACTGAGGCTGCGTGGTGAGTTGAAATTAAAACGTTTGAAACAAAAGTTCAGAAAGGAATGGTTGACTGATTTATCTTTCAAGGATTGGCTACAACCTGTTAGTGATGATGCATATAAAGCTCGGTGTAAAGTTTGTAGATGTGAATTCAGTGCTGAGTTGACTGTAGTGAAAAATCCCGCTAAAGGGAAAAAACACTTAAGTGCCGTAAAATGTGTCGGGCCTCTACAAAAGAAACTTGACTTTTCATCACAATCAAAATCGTCTGATACATTTGATAAGCAGGGCAAGACGACTGAAATATTGCTATGTGGATTTTTGGCAGAACATAACATCTATATTAATACAGCCAATCTCTTAAAAGATGTAATTAAAAGTGCCTTTCCCGATTCTAAAATAGTTGAGAACTTGCAGTTGGGTAGAACAAAAGCCACAGGGGTGATAAAGAATGTCATTTGGATGAACTGAATGAAGTTTTACGGAGACAAAAGTTGACAAAAGTTCAGTTTCATAATTGATGAATCTACCGACATTTCCGCTACGAAAAATTTGTGTATTTGTGTGCGGTATTTTGATGAAGATAGCTCCAAAATACATACTAAATTTTGGCAGTTGTTAGTTACAGCTGTTTGACGAGAAAAATGCAGAGGCCGCTCATGAAGGTGCACTGCTAATCGTTTGTACGATCTCGTACGTAAAGCCTTGTCAGTACATAATATTCCTCCTGAAAATTTAGTAGGATTTGCTTCGGATGGGTGCAACACAATGATGGGGAAATATAATTCTGTTGCTAGTCGAATAATTAGAGATTTTCCTGGTATCTTTATACAGAAATGTATATGTCATTCATTGCACCTATGTGCAAGTGAGGCTTGCAAACAATTACCAAGACTATGTGAAGACACAGCAAGGGATACATATTCATTCTTTAAGCATAGTTCAAAAAGAATAGCCCAGTTTGTGGAATTCCAACAGTTTTGTAATGTCGAACCTCACGAGATACTGCGTCCGTCTCAAACAAGATGGTTATCTTTGTTAACTGTTGTTTCACCTATTCTAGAACAATGGAATGCATTGCAATTATTTTTCACTTACAAGTGGGAAGAAGAAAGACTGTATGCAGCTGAACAGGTAGCAAAGGCATTCAGGGACAACTTCGTATGTGTATTTTTTATATGTCTCGAGTGGATTCTACCGAAATTTGTGTCTTTGAATCAATATTTTCAAAGCGAGAAATTAGTAATTTGCTCTTTGCATGATAGAATGTGCAAAACCTACAAAGAAATCCTTCTGTGCTATATGTTTCCTGATTATATCAATAAAACTGATTTGACAGACATAGATCCAGCAAACCCATCACAACTTGTGCCTTATACTTAAATGTATTTAGGTATAGGTGTGATGGATTTCATGAGCCAATCTGAAAACAACTCACAAAAATCTAAAGTGACTGATTTCTACTACAGAATGCAACAGTTTCTTATAGTATCTTGTTGTGAGATAAAAAAGCGGTATGATTTCAACAATTCTGTTCTAAAAATGTTGAGTTGGTTAACACCAGAAATAGCATTGTCAAAAAGTGCTACAAGGCCGTCAACGCTTGTTCCACTTATAAAGTCGGTTCAAAGGATTTCTCCAAAAGACAAAAGGCTTATGCAAATGATTGATGATCAGTGGAGAGCATTGCCACATGCAGAATTTCCCGAAAATCTACGGCCTAAAGAGGTGGACGAATTTTGGATGTTCATAAAGAAGGCTAGGGATCTTCATGGTAACAAAGAGTTCCTCCAAATAGTAATCTTTGTGCTAGATATATTAATTTTATCACTTTCTAGCGCTGATTGTGAGCGGATCTTTTCAAAAATGAATCTAGTGAAGACACCATTGACAAATAAGTTACATTCGGGTACAGTCAGCGCAGTAATGCTCACTTCCCAGCGTGTGAAGATTTTGTACAGTTCGAACCAACCAGTGCAATGATTGCATCAATGAACACGTCTAACATTTATGCTAAGAAGAAGGAATCTCATCGGGATAGTGACGCAGATTTCGCCGATGTGGAGTTCGACAACGATGCTTATTAGGGTGAGTTTAATTAGATTATTATTTTTAATTATATTACGTGCACAGTGCTACTTTTCGATCGGGGTTTAGCGAGTTTTCCTTGCATAAAATGTGTGATGCTTTGGACACTTCCGAGTTTATTTGGTTCTGAACGTATTTTTAGTACTTAGCATCGCGATTAGAGACTTTTGGTTCGTATTTAGGAGGTTTTATGGATAAAAATTTTAAAAGATGAGAAGACTTTGCCATTCGCGATTGAAAACAAATATTGTGTACGTCATATTATCAGCAATATTGTTTTTGTCTTTTTAAGATTATCAATATACGATAATTTTAGATAAAAAACGATAATTTTAAATACAAAATGCCATAATTTTATCTTATGGGGTTGGCAACGCTGCGTCGCATTGTAGCTAAAATTTATCTCGTGGATGTTACAAAGAGAAACGAATACATAGTCTAATTTATATTAATAGCCGCTAGATGTCAATTGTCTTCTATTTTGCTTGGTAAAAAATAGCTATTCTGCAACAGAAATCATTTTGTGTTCTAGAGTTTGCGAAGTGCAATTCCGTGATTACAATGCAAAGACGTTTCAGATGGTTCAAATGGCTCTGTGATGGGACTTAATATCTGAGGTCATCAGTCCCCTAGAACTTAGAACTACTTAAACCTAACTAACCTAAGGACATCACACACATCCATGCCCGAGGCAGGATTCGAACATGCGACCATAGCAGTCGCGCAGTTCCAGACTGAAGCGCCTAGAACCGCTCGGCCATCAGGACCGGCAAAGACGTTTCGGGTTGAGGTACCAAATTGATCCTCCGAATGGGTGGAACATTCGCAGATCGTATCGACAGTTTCTAGATACAGGATACGTATGTAACGGAAAGAGTCCTAGACGCCCTCGTGTTCCTGAAGAAAATGTTGCACGAATTCAAACTGCTTTTCAACGTAGTCCTTCAAATTCAATTCGTCGTGCCAGTCAGGAGTTACAACTGCCAACAACATTTTGTCGTGTTTTGAGACGTCGGTTGGTTATGAAGCCGTAAAAGTTATAGCTGTTATAAGCTCTGTATCCTGATGACAAACGCAAACGTGTGGCATTTTGTAACGAGATTCTTGATGCTATTGACAATGATAACACTTTCGCACAACGCATCGTGTTCAGTGATGAAGCGACTTTCCGTGTTAGTGGTCAGGTAAACAAACACAATGTTCGAATTTGGAGCCTACAGAACCCACATATGGCAATTGAACATGTGCAAACACAATGTTCGAATTTGGAGCCTACAGAACCCACACATGGCAATTGAACATGTGCGAGATTCGCCAAAAGCCAATGTATTTTGTGCGATATCCCGATCATCTGTTTACGGCCCGTTCTTCTTTGATGGAAACACAGTTACCGTTCAGCACTATCTCGCTACGTTAAAAAACTGATTGTTTCCGAGGCTGCACGAAGACAACTTCATTTTTCAACAAGACGGGGGGGGGGGGGGGGGGGGGGGGCACCCTCTCACCGGAGTCGCTAAGTGCGTGAATATCTGGATGAAACTCTACCGAAGCGTTGGATTGGTCGTCAAGGTGTTGGCGGCTTAACATGTCTCAGCTGGGCTCCACGATACCGGATTTGAAACCCTCTGACGTCTTCATGTGGGGTTTCGTTAAAGACAACGTTTATGTACCACCACTCCCACAGAACCCGGAAGAGTTGAAGAACTGGATCCGTACTGCCATATCATCAGTGACGAAGGACATGCTTGCCCGAGTATGGAAGGACCCTGAGTATCGATGTGATATTGTTCGTGTCGCTGATGGAGAACATATTGAACATCTGTAATCTGAGCTTGAAAGATCCGTAAATACGTGCGTAAAGTTTCGACAGTTTAAGTGTCGGATTTACCGTCTTCCTGCAAGTTTTCGACTCAGTGAATAGTTCACTTCGCGTATCCTGGCCATCGTTGTAACGCAACATGTTTACAGAGTTTATAGAGGAGCCCTCACCTTTCTCCTTGACCACTACCGGAAGGCATGGGGCGGACAACATTAGTTTAAAGGCGTGGACGGGCTGGGTTGGCTTTCGTTCACAAATTCTACTATCCTAACTCGTTGGTCCTGATGCTGCTGCATCATGACTGTTTAGTTCCTGCACATTTTGCTACTCGGAATTACTTCTGTATTGAAAGTTTCCGACAGGTGGCCTATAATTTTGCCTTGGCTGAGCTGCCTGTTGGTTAGCCCACCTGTCAGCAATAGATTGATTAGTTTTAGGCTGTTGGAAGTTGGGATTGTTGTGTCCCATGACGCCTCCGCGTCTTTTCCTATTATTTACTTGCTAGTCATTGACATACCAGTTCCCATTTGAGTTTGCGTATGCCGCCTTCTGCTGTGGTCACTGTAGTTATCGTAGTCGTTCTTTCCTCTGTTTCCGTTACTATTGCCGTTTTTATTATTATTTCCGCCGTTTTGCGGAGGGTAACCAACCTTTCTGCATCTTCGTGAATCAAATCTAGTGAATCCACGATGGCTAGAACTCTTTCCAAGTCACCTTCAGAGACGTTAACTAACTGCTCACTGGGTAGAAGAGGTTATTTCGGTTTTAATATTCTTAACGCCTCTCTCGTGGTCACGGGGTTCGTCCCAGTAACGAGTTTTACTAATGGAACTCTCTATGTATTTTCTCATGCTACCTAACTTCGGATCGTGGAAGGTAGGATTGTTCACCTCTTGTCTTAGACACTCTTTGGCACAAGTACTCCAATATTTTGTTAAGAAAGTTTTCTAGAATTCTTCGAGTGTTGAACAGCTGTTCACTATCTCCCTTGCCCATAGTGCGGCTTCATGTACAATATGTGAAGTCACAAACTGTATTTTTTGCCGCTCCGTCCAAACTTTGGCAGAACGTGTCTAAAACTTTTAATGAAAATGATCGGATGCTCGGTCTTTTTCTCTGCAGAAAATGTTTAAAAGCGCCTGTGTTCTATTAGGCTTCCTTTCAGTTTAATCTCAGAGCAGCTCGGCTTTTGTTCGTCAGCTACCGCTGATATCGTCTCTGGAGAAAGACTGTAAACATTTCGTTCAGGGAAAGTTGGTGACCGATAACAGCTTTCGTTTCCGTAGCGCCTACGGCCTTGAATCATATTTCGCTTGGTATCTTGCACACTAGACTCACTACGTTCTAGCAGTGCAATTCTACCTTGTATTCTTCTTTGCCAATGCGGAACTTGCCCCGCTAAGGAGTATTGAATGTGGTTTAATTCGTTTCGCAATTCATTTGCGGTTTCGCCATTGGCGAATGCAGCTTCATTTGTGAAATTTCGTACCATATTTTGTAGCCCAGTGCTCACGTATACCTTGATCTCTAAATCCTTTTGCTCCAACCACTGAGTTCTTTCGGTCGCTATCTTCTCCGATTGAGCCTTCAAGTGCTCTTCGACCTGCTCCGTTAATTCTACAGGAATCTGGTCTAATATGTTTGTCACTTCTGTTACTTTAGTGTCCTGGGCGTTTTGTGCATCCTGACACTTCCTGACATCATTAATAATCTGAGATACTGCTTCAAATAAGTCACTCTATACTTCCCTCATAGCAGTGATTTCGATTTTAATAGTTTTTAGCTGCTTTACTAGGTTTGTTAACAGCGCTTCGTCGCGCTTAGTTAGAAGTTCATTTAATTGACGGGTGATGTTCTCATCCCATACTTTCTCTCAGGTCTCCTGTCTCTCTTCACGTTCTTTCTGTTTGCTGTATAACTTCGGAAAGAACATTGTAAAGAAATCATCACCGGGCATTCACGTCATGATGGTTTTCCATTACTGTACAGTTTGACAGAGGTCGATGCCGTCGATTTATTATCGTCAGTTAAGATATTCCTATCGAATTCACTGGGTATCAGTTGATCCGATTCTTATCCTGTCGCAGTTTCTTGCGATAGGAGTTCCGTTAACACTCTACTTTTATCTGATAGATCGTGTATATTATCAAGAGATTCGGAATCGGAGTATACTGATTCCTTTCTCGATGCTTTTTAACACGATGCATAGAATAAACAACAGCAATCTTTTTCGTCCTAGCCATGGCTGCAACTCAACAGTCAATTGTTGCACCCAGCTATTATCTGAGCTTCGAGTATTACTTGCAACAAAAACACAGTAAAATCTTAACTGAAGCTTCACACGAATACAGCCTCTTGCTGTAATATACACAACACATACACAAAACAATACCTAACTCACAATAATACAATGTATCTGGAGTATCAAAGTGCTTTCCTGACCCATCAGCACAAAAAAACCGAAGGAAACACACTCTAGTGCCCTTACCTTAGTTATATTTAGCGACAGGTCCAGGTTGCATGTTATGTATTCGTGCCCAGGTATATAATTTCTTGTCGTTATAATTTCTTCTCCATGCAAGAAAGGTTGTGGGATTTTAATTATCCAATGAAGCACAAGTGATGAACATGTGGAAAGAAACATTCATCAGTTAATTACAAATACATGAAAATTACAATACAATACAATACAATAACGGTTTCTGTCAGACATTGTATTTTGCGTAGATTCGAGCCGCACGTTAGGGCACCATTTATACCATCCCTCTCTCTTCTTTGGTATTAAAGTGTTTTGACTTTAATGTAAGATGTGGTCGGGATTGTCGGGAAAAATTTAAAGGATATTTAATACACTGTTGGCATCGCGTATATTTCGCGCGCTCATAAATGCGGCTTGCGTATACGCCGAGGATAATCACTGTTGCATAGCAGGCACAAATATTAGTAAAAATGGGTACAGTTTTGCTCGTAGCGATTTAATTACGTTATCTAAACACGCGGTTAGCTCAAGATGATCAGGAGTAGCAAGAAACTATCACTGTTATTGATCGTTAATTAATTGTTGCCAAGAGAGAATCGATATTACCGCCTACGTAGCGTAAGGATTTGTACTCACGATAAATAATTTCATTGATATCACACTGGTTTCATTTTAGGTTAAGCATTTCTTTGACAGAAATACATTTAATTGCAAACTCATAGATATCGTGAAATAAACCTAAACCTTGTTGCCCACTGCAGTTAAATCTATCCACGAAATTCCATAAAAATTCTGATAAAATGAACTTTGCAAATTTTAATGCTTGAAAATTATTAACAGTATTCAAAGTACTTATTATGTTAACTTGAGGATGAAGTCCAATATTTTATATTTTAATTAAATTACACGTAATGGCTGCCTGTGCGCCATTACGCCAAAAGAAGGCCAGGTGGACGATTTTCTATACAATTCACTTTAAACAATTATTTTTCACTTAAATATTTCCACAAGGAGGGAGAGGTTTTAAATAAGAACAAGAGAAACTCTATTTTACCGTATATTATAAAGAAAATACGTAATCAAATGCTTAGTAAGTCACAACAGCTAAGCTACTTGATTCTTTACCAGCTGGGACACAAGTAGTATTTGATCCTTGAACCAAGTCTTATTTTGACCTTAATGAGAAAAGTCTTTTTTTGACCTTAATGTGAAAAGATGTCCACAATTACAAAGAATGTCTTTAAATTGTATAGTTACTCTTTGATACTAAAATACATATTTTATTAACACTTTTGACACAAAAAATATCATCTTAACAAGTTGTAGGCATTGTAGTTATCTGTCGTATTAGCTACAATTTTTATCGACGGAAATACACAGTTTCGTACTTTCTTTACACTTCTACATCTACATCTACATCCATACTCCGCAAGCCACCTGACGGTGTATGGCGGAGTGTACCCTGAGTACCGCTATCGGTTCTCCCTTCTATTCCAGTCTTGTATTGTTCGTGGAAAGAAGGGTTGTCGGCATGCTTCTGTGTGGGCTCTAATCTCTCTGATTTTATCCTCATGGTCTCTTCGTGAGATATACGTAGGAGGGAGCAATATACTGCTTGACTCTTCGGTGAAGGTATGTTCTCGAAACTTTAACAAAAGCCCGTACCGAGCTACTGAGCGTCTCTCCTGCAGAGTCTTCCACTGGAGTTTATCTATCATCTCCGTAACGCTTTCGCGATTCCTAAATGATCCTGTAACGAAGCGCACTGCTTTCCGTTGGATCTTCTCTATCTCTTCTATCAACCCTATCTGGTACGGATCCCACACTGCTGAGCAGTATTCAAGCAGTGGGCGAACAAGCGTACTGTAACCTACTTCCTTTGTTTTCGGATTGCATTTCCTTAGGATTCTTCCAATGAATCTCAGTCTGGCATCTGCTTTACCCACGATCAACTTAATATGATCATTCCATTTTAAATCACTCCTAATGCGTACTCCCAGATAATTAATCGAATTAACTGCTTCCAGTTGCTGACCTGCTATTCTGTAGCTAAATGATAAGGGATCTATCTTTCTATGTATTCGCAGCACATTACACTTGTCTACATCGAGATTCAATTACCATTCCCTGCACCATGCGTCAATTCGCTGCATCTTTAGATCCTCCTGCATTTCAGTACAATTTTCCATTGTTACAACTTCTCGATAGACCACAGTATCTAGGAACTCTTCAATCCAATCACACAATTGGTCTGATAGTCCATATGCTCTTACTTTTTTCATAAACGACTGTGGGGAACTGTATCGAACGCCTTGCGGAAGTCAAGAAACACGGCATCTATCTGTGAACCCGTGTCTATGGCCCTCTGAGTCTCGTGGACGAATAGCGCGAGTTGCGTTTCACACGACCGTCTTTTTCGAAACCCATGCTGATTCCTACAGAGTAGATTTCTAGTCTCCAGAAAAATCATTATACTCGAACATAATACGTGTTCCAAAATTCTACAACTGATCTACGCTAGAGATATAGGTCTATAGTTCTGCACATCTGTTCGACGTCCCTTCTTGAAAACGGGGATGACCTGTGCCCTTTTCCAATCCTTTGGAACGCTACGCTCTTCTAGAGACCTACGGTACACCGCTGCAAGAAGGGGGGCAAGTTCCTTCGTGTACTCTGTGTAAAATCGAACTGGTATCCCATCAGGTCCAACGGCCTTTCCTCTTTTGAGCGATTTTAATTGTTTCTCTATCCCTCTGTCGTCTATTTCGATATCTACCATTTCGTCATCTGTGCGACAATCTAGAGAAGGAACTACAGTGCAGTCTTCCTCTGAGAAACAGCTTTGGAAAAAGACATTTACTATTTCGGCCTTTACAGACGAATGGAAAAACTAGTAGAAGCCAACCTCGGGGAAGATCAGTTTGGATTCCGTAGAAACACTGGAACACGTGAGGCAATACTGACCTTACGACTTATCTTAGAAGAAAGATTAAGGAAAGGCAAACCTACGTTTCTAGCATTTGTAGACTTAGAGAAAGCTTTTGACAATGTTGACTGGAATACTCTCTTTCAAATTCTAAAGGTGGCAGGAGTAAAATACAGGGAGCGAAAGCCTATTTACAACTTGTACAGAAACCAGATGGCAGTTATAAGAGTCGAGGGACATGAAAGGGAAGCAGTGGTTGGGAAGGGAGTAAGACAGGGTTGTAGCCTCTCCCCGATGTTGTTCAATCTGTATATTGAGCAAGCAGTAAAGGAAACAAAAGAAAAATTCGGAGTAGGCATTAAAATTCATGGAGAAGAAATAAAAACTTTGAGGTTCGCCGATGACATTGTAATTCTGTCAGAGACAGCAAAGGACTTGGAAGAGCAGTTGAATGGAATGGACAGTGTCTTGAAAGGAGGATATAAGATGAACATCAACAAAAGCAAAACAAGGATAATGGAATGTAGTCTGATTAAGTCGGGTGATGCTGAGGGAATTAGATTAGGAAATGAGGCACTTAAAGTAGTAAAGGAGTTTTGCTATTTGGGGAGCAAAATAACTGATGATGGTCGAAGTAGAGAGGATATAAAATGTAGGCTGGCAATGGCAAGGAAAGCGTTTCTGAAGAAGAGAAATTTGTTAACATCCAGTATTGATTTAAGTGTCAGGAAGTCATTTCTGAAAGTATTCGTATGGACGATAAATAGTTTGGACAAGAAGAGAATAGAAGCTTTCGAAATGTGGTGCTACAGAAGAATGCTGAAGATTAGGTGGGTAGATCACATACCTAATGAGGAAGCATTGAATAGGATTGGGGAGAAGAGAAGTTTGTGGCACAACTTGACCAGAAGAAGGGATCGGTTGGTAGGACATGTTCTGAGGCATCAAGGGATCACCAATTTAGTATTGGAGGGCAACGTGGAGGGTAAAAATCGTAGAGGGAGACCAAGAGATGAATACACTAAGCAGATTCAGAAGGATGTAGGTTGCAGTAGGTACTGGGAGATGAAAAAGCTTGCACAGGATAGAGTAGCATGGAGAGCTGCATCAAATGGTTCAAATGGCTCTGAGCACTATGGGACTCAACTGCTGAGGTCATTAGTCCCCTAGAACTTAGAACTAGTTAAACCTAACTAACCTAAGGACATCACAAACATCCATGCCCGAGGCAGGATTCGAACCTGCGACCGTAGCGGTCTTGCGGTTCCAGACTGCAGCGCCTTTAACCGCACGGCCACTTCGGCCGGCGAGCTGCATCAAACCAGTCTCAGGACTGAAGACCATAACAACAACCTCTGTTTCAGTACTATTTTGGCCACAGAGTGTCTGGACATTTTGTTTTTATCCACCTACCGCTTTGACATAAGACCAAAATTTCTTAGGATTTTCTGCCAAGTCAGTACATAGGACTTTACTTTCGAATTCATTCAACGCCTCTCGCATAGCCCTCCTCACACTACATTTCGCTTCGCGTAATTTTTGTTTGTCTGCAGGGCTTTGGCTATGTTTATGTTTGCTGTGAAGTTCCCTTTGCTTCCGCAGCAGTTTTCTAACTCGGTTGTTGTTACACGCCTGGTTTAGGTTTAGTTTAATTTTTATAGGGCTTTCCAGGAGACGCCACGGTGAGAATGGGCTAGTGGGAGTGGATCGGTATAAGAGACTTACAGAGATGGACTAGTGGGTGTGGGCGAGTGACACAGAGGGCATCTTACGGGAGTGGGAGGTAAGTTACGCGTTAAAAAGAGCACGAATACGCCAAATTTTTGCTATAATTTTTATAGGTGCTGAGGAAGGTAGAATGAGGCAGCTGGTACCCCAGTTTTCAGAGTCCTTTAAACAGGACCATATTCGCCTCCTTTGTGCTCCGATAGGAGCCTTTTTCTGTTGGTGAACTTACGGTCTATTCGTGAACGCTGACGGACTACAAAGACATCCACGCTGCATTTCGGGTAAATGCCGCCTTGACATTGGAAGTGTAGACGAGCAGGAATGCAGAGCACCGCAGCTAAAGGCAGTCAACTGACAGCAGGAACAAGCGCGGTCGTGATCGCCGCTGCCAAGGACGCACGTAAGCTGAACTGCGGCCGCTATCACCTCGGTCACGGCAGGTCGGGCGTCGTCGACTCTCCTGATCCCGTCCAACTGTGGCTACAAGCCAACTACGCTGCACAGTAACATCATCTGGGCCATAGTAATACTTTATCCTCACAAAAGTATCCGGACACCCTTATGTAACGCGGAATTGATCATTAGATGTCACGAGAGGAATCGGGAAACGTTGTATAGTCCATAGAGAAGTGATAACAGTACAATGGGTCGGTCACGAAGGCTCTATGACTTCGAACGCGGACTAGTCACTGGGCTTCACCTAAGTGACAAAATCATCAAAGACATTTCAACCGTTCTGAATCTGCCCAAGTCGACTGCTGGTGATGAAGTCGTGAAGGTACAACCACAGCTAAACCAAGACGACGCAGAACTCATGCATTTACAGACAGATACCGCCGAGTTTTGCAATGGATAGTTGTAAAAAATCGCTTGAAATCAGAGAAAGGAAGCACTCGTGAGTTCTAAAGTGCTACCAGCTGTCCAGCTAGCACAGAGACTGTGCTGTGTAGAGAATGCCAAGGGAGCTTTCGGCGCTGTAAAATGTGACGTCGCTGGGCAGTGAATGACTGGAAACAAATTACGAGGGTCACTCCAAATGAAAACTCATTCCGCATGTGTGAAAGTTTTACATCCTTCCCGCTTGTTTTCAAACTTAGTTCAACCTGTTCCCGTGAGTGGCGCCGTCACAGCAAGATGGCTGCTACACTTGACGTTCGTCAGAAGCAACGTGCTGTCATACTGTAGAATTCCTGTGCTGTGAAAACGAGGCAGTGGGAAACATCCACAAGAGGTTGAAAAAGGTGTATGGAGATGCTGCTGTCGATCACAGTACAGTTAATCGGTGGCCAAGCAGGTTACGTGATGAAAGCGGGCAGCAGCAGGCCTTGTACTGCACACACTCCAGACAATGTGCAGAGAGTTAACGAATTGGTGACTGCTGACAGACGCATCGCAGTGAACGAATTGTCACGCTACGTTGGGATAGGGGAAGGAAGTGTTTGCAGAATACTGAAAATGTTGGCGTTAAAAAAGGTTTGTGTCAGGTGGGTTCCCAGGATGTTGACAGTGGCTCGCAAAGAAACAAAAAAACGGTATGCAGCGAACTTTTGGAACAGTACGAGAATGGTGGAGATCAATTTCTTGGAAGAATTGTGACAGGTGATGAAACATGGCTCCATCACTTTTCACCAGAGACGAAGAGGCTATCAATGGAGTGGCATCATGCAAATTCACCCAAGAAAAAAAATTAAAAACCACACATTCTGCTGGAAAAGTTATGGCTACGGTGTTTTTCGATTCCGAACGACTCTTGCTTGTGGACATCATGCCAAATGGAACCACCATAAATTCTGATGCATGTGTGACGACACTGAAGGAACTTCAAGCTCGACTGAGTCGTCTTCGACTACATCGGCAAAAGCAGGATATTTTGCTGTTGCACGACAATGCACGGCCAAAAACCATGGAAGCGATCACAAAACTCGGATGGACAGCACTGAAACACCAGCCTTATAGTCCTGACCTGGCTCCATGTGGCTATCATCTCTATGGGAAACTGAAAGACTCTCTTCGTGGGACAGCCAAACAGTGGCTGCAACAGGTTGGTCCAGAATTTTACCGTGCGGGTATACAGGCGCTGGTTCCAAGATGGCGTAAGGCAGTTGAGAGGGATGGAAAATATGCGCAAAATGAAAATATTGTTCCTAAAGGATGTATCTACACACTGTAAAACTTTCAAACACGTAGAATAAAAGATGATCTTTTCTAAAAAAAAAAGAATAGTGTGCATTTCTTTTGGGGTGACCCTCATATTTGGAATAGTGAAAGTTATTCCGTGCGGCAATCCGATGGAAAGGTTTGCGTTTAGCGAACGCCTGGAGAACGTTACTTGTCATCATGTGTAGTGTCAGCAGTGAAATACGGAGAACGTGGTGTTATGGTATGGGCTTGTTTTTCGTAGTTATGCCGCGCTTAAGAAAACGCTAAATGAGGAAGCGCATGAACATATTTTGCAGAAGTGTGTTCTATCTACAGTAGACGAACTGTTTGTGAACAGTGATTGCATGCGCATGAGAATGCATCCTGTCGTAAAGCAGGACCTGCAAGACAACGGTTTGTGCACAACATCTCTTAAATGGACTGGCCTGTCCAGAGTCCCGGCCTCCATCCAATGGAACACCTCTGGAATGAGTTAGAACGTTGCCTTCCTCTATACTCCAGCCTCCAACGTCACTACCTTCTCTGATTTCGACTCTTGTGGAAGAATGGGCTGCCATTTCTCCACAGACATTCGTACACCTCATTGAATGTGGTCCCAGCAGAGTCCAAGCCGTCATCAAGGCGTAGAGTGGACACACCGCATGTTAATATGCACTAATGGGCGCCTGGGTACATTTGATCAGGTAGTGTGCAACACTCACTAGCCCCGAACATTATGTCACATATGTTCACTTAGATCTACATCTTTACTCTGCAAACCACCGTGAGATGCATAGCAGAGGGTACCTCCCATTGTACTAGTCATTAGAGTTTCTTCCTGTTCCAATCACTTATGGAGTGCAGGAAGAATGATTGTTTGAATTCCTCTGTACTTCAGTAATTGGCCTAATCTTCACGACTTCTACGTGAGCGATACGTAGGGAGTTGTAGTATATTCATAGATTAATCATTTAATGCCTTTCTTGAAACTTTGTTAATAGACCTTCTCGTGATAGTTTACGTCTATCTTCAAGAGTCTCCCAGTTCAGTTCCTACAGTATCTCTGTGACACCCTCCCACGAATTAAACAAACCTGCACCCACTCGTGCTGCCCTTCTCTGTATGCATTCAGTATCCCCTGTTAGTCCTATCTGGTATGGGTCCCATATTCTCGAGCAATATTCTAGAACTGGTCGCACGAGTACTTTGTAAACAATGTCTTTTGTAAACTGATTGCGGTTCCACAGGATTCTACCAATAAACTGAAGTCTGTCACCTGCTTTACCCACAACTGAACCTTTGTCATCATTCCATTTCATATCCCTAGAAAGTGTTACAACTAGATATTTGTATGAATTGGTCGATTCTAACACTGACTCATTGTTATTAGAGTCATAGGATACTACGTTTTTCCTTTTTGTGAAGTTCAAAATTTTATAAGTTGCCAGTCTCAACACCACTTTGAAATCTCATCAAGAATATTTATGCAACTTCTTTTAGATAGTACTTCATTATAGATAACTGCATCATCTACAAAAAAAAACGTGATTTTACTGTTTGCTTAATACGTCTGCAAGATCATTAATATATAACATGAACAGCAAGGGTCCTAACTCACTTCCCTGGGGCACATCTGGCGATGACTCTCCATTCAAAAACTCCTCAATCCAGTCACAAATTTCACTTGATGACCCATATGATAAAAATTTGACATTAAACATAGGTGCTATGCTGAGTCAAATCCTTCTCGGAAATCAAGAAATACAGCATCTATCTGATTGGCTTGATCCAATACTTTCAGTATGTCATGTGAGTTGAATTTCACATGATCGATGTTTTCGAGATCCATGCTGGTTGGCATTGAGGAGATCATTGTGATCAGAGAGAGGATTTGAAATTTAGCTTGGCCTGTAGGTTCGCAAATTTAGTTTAGATTCGATATACTGTCCGTTCTATAGATCCATAGTGAGGAGATCATCAAGGATATGGAACACGCCATGAAACAACAATTCTTAAAACACATTAAAAAAAAAAGAGCACAATGTTCCTTCCATACATCTTACATGAAACGGTCATCATGGATGTGGAGTAAGTAAAAGATGTGAAACATGTTTTCATTTGAGATGTAATAACAAACTAGTCACAAAATGACTGTATGTATTATGCGCTTAGGTACATAATTCTTACGCTCTGGTAGCCACGCATTACCAAACAGAAAATCGGTTTGCAACCCTTATTTATATTGAACACGTTACTGCACTGAAGATGTTCAGAATTTAGATTTTATGTAATACTCACGTTAGTAATACATACACTGCCCGCCCGGTTAGCCGTGCGGTCCACCAGGGGCCGAACCGCAAAATAACCCTGAAAGAGTGGTTCGGTGTGGGGAGGCGGAGGGATGAAGTGGACTGCGGTAGTCGTCGTGGGGTTGTGGACCACTGTAGGTGCTACAGAAGAATACTGCGCAGAAGAGTGATGTTACAGAAGAATGCTGAAGATTAGATGGGTAGATCACGTAACCAATGAGGAGATATTGAATAGAATTGGGGAGAAGAGGAATTTGTGCCACAACTTGACTAGAAGAAGCGATCGGTTGGTAGCAAATGTTCTGAGGCATCAAGGGATCAGCAACTTAGTATTGGAGGACAGCGTGGAGGGTAAAAATCGTAGAGGGAGACCGAGAGGTGAATACACTAAGCAGATTCAGAAGGATGTAGGTTGCAGTAGGTACTTGGAGGTGAAGAAGCTTGCACAGGATAGGGTAGCATGGAGAACTGCATCAAACCATTCTCTAGACTGAAGATCACGACATTATAGAGACAGCAAGGCTCAATATTTCAACGACTTGAGTCCAAGCTGTTGCTGCACTACACTGGGCAAAAAGAAGTCCGATATTAGCAAGTATCCCATGACTTTTGTCAACTTATTGTAATCTGCCTTTGTCATAACTTGCAAAGAAGGCTGACATTATGGCTAGCTACTTAGAAGACGATTTTCGTGAAGAAGTTTCTTCATTTTCCTGTGTGCGTCCCAGAGACGCGCGTATCGAGTGCTGAAGCCATCGGCTCTGAATTGCACATACCATTCTCAGTCGCCTCTGGTGGCAGCACTTCATACGAATTCTCACACAGGTCTGCACCTGCCAGCAAATCTCGTGTTTATAGAGGACTGAACTTAACTGTGATGCAAATGCTGCACAAAGAAGACTAATTGGTGTTGGTTCCGCATAAAGTATGGGCGCAAAGCTTAAAAATGTGCACTACCATGCAGTTTTCCTAGCGGGATCTTAAATAACAACACGAACATAGGTTGTTTATTAAAGAGGGAAATTCAGGATGCAATTTTTTTGTCGATTCGGGTTCTGAGATTAGTGTTTTTCCATGGCATCTGTGTTCTGACTCGGCGTTGGGTAATTATCATATACTGACGGCGGCAAACAATACACACATCAGTTCGTACGGTGAACGGGAGATCTCGTTATACTCTCTCCTAATTTTTAG
This sequence comes from Schistocerca serialis cubense, assembly GCF_023864345.2. Lineage (NCBI taxonomy): Eukaryota > Metazoa > Arthropoda > Insecta > Orthoptera > Acrididae > Schistocerca > Schistocerca serialis. The sequence continues at coordinate 549,344,268 of NC_064642.1, forward strand.
CCTACTTGGAGGTTTGAGGATCTATGCCAGCTGATCTATGATAGATGCTGATTTTCTGAAATTTTCCGAAGTGATGCCAGATCCAAAGTGATGCTGTTTGGTCAGTACTAAGATGGATAACTTTTTACTTGTCAAGTGCCCACGCCAGTTCGTGATGAATGCACGAGGCCCGTCATGGCCGACATGAAAATTTTCGTGCGTATTTCAGATCCACGAAACTCATACGTCGACAAATGCGGATCGCAGTAAATGTGTCGCACGCAGGAAGCTACCTGCCATGTACTCTCCTTTCTTCTAAAGAGACCGGTAACCTCTCTGACACTGAAGCATCACGGATTTGCATATGTACAAGGCGTCGACTTCATGGACTATGTGTTCACAACAAGGACGACAGAAGGCAGGACAAGCGCCACTAGAGGTCCTCCATGCCAGAGAACTATTTCTTCCGCTGTGTCACGTGTGCGTAACTGTGTCGGCATAAATTCCTCCGCGCCCCGGCTACGCCGGAGGTCTGGGCCACTTCATGCACAGGCCTATGATAGGTTCATCAGTCACGCGCTTGTCGGAAGACTCCGCAGCGGAACCTACGACTTTCCAAGAATATCCTGAGACGTAGGGGAAAACGGGGCAAGATGGGGAAGCTAACCTTAAACCCTTACAAAAGGGACAAAAATAAACAAATTCAAGTAGGTTTGATTATCATTTGGTCCAAATGGTTCAAATGGCTCTGAGCACTATGGGACTTAACATCTGTGGTCATCAGTCCCCTAGAACTTAGAACTACTTAAACCTAACTAACCTAAGGACATCACACACATCCATGCCCGAGGCAGAATTCGAACCTGCGACCGTAGCAGTCTCGCGGTTCCGGACTGAGCGCCTAGAACCTCTAGACCACCGCGGCCGGCGATTATCATTTGTTTACTTAACCATTGAATTACAATAGCATGCAAAGAAACCTGCAAACTTGTTATATTTAGTTAGAAATACCTCGATTTGAAGCATAAACTACCATTTCCCCGTCTTGCCCCATGTGCGGGGTAAGATGGGGAACTATCATGAATTCATCTCTAAAGCTTAAATAAGGACTAGAATAACGAAATCATGTGACGATAAGGTTTCGAAACATGGTTCTGCGGATTGTAGAATCAGGTATTACGTTTTATTTAGGCCTCTTACTTTCACATAGTACACAAGTGTGGACAGCCTCGTCATTATCACTTTCTATCCCTGCACAAGTGTCGTGGGCCCAGCGTCCGAGCTAATACAGCGTATCCAGCCTCCTTCAGAGAAGTCATAGCAGTATAAACATTCTTCATTCTCTTCCTCGTTGTCATTCGACCTCAGTTTATTACCCCTTGAGCATGAAGGGGTGGTTAAGAAGTCAGTAACATTCGTCACTTTTTCGTTGTCATTATGTCCTTTTGGTTGTATCCCAGGTTTATTAAACGTCTTTGAGAAGAGTTTTCGTTTACATGCAGCACGTTTGGGGACTCATTTTCGTTTAATTTCTTCAGATAGTTCACTCCTATAAGGAGATTCGGTTAAAACAACGGGTTTTCCACGCCTGTTAGATGGTTTCCTTTTGGTTTTTTTATCCACCTTTGGAATAGCTGACACCATTTCAGGGCTGTTAACCTGAAAGTTAGACGAAACAGAGGCTTGATCGTCAGTTGTTAATTGTTTAGGTGTTTTACGTCTTGACAACATCTCTGGTATTTGGTCTTCCGTTTCTGTAACTTCAGATGTGTGAGCTTGATGAATGTCTGTAGTTGAACAGGGAAGGTAATCACTTTCTTGAAACACATTTCTGTTTACAGGACATATGCCTGTTTTCCGAAACCTGTTCACTGCTGTGGACATTGTAGCTGAATGAATGAAGGCTTTGCCGAATAAACTTGCGATCTGATGCAGCGTAACAACTTTTCCAGGATGGGTGCGAAGCCACGACCTTACTTCATCTTCGTAAAATGTACTGAGAGGTTTCATAAATGCCACGTCCAATGGTTGAAGACGGTGTGAGCATTGTGGTGGCAAACACAGCAAGATAACCCCATTTTCGCGGGCCACATCTATCAGTTGTAAATTCTTGGTGTGCGTTTTGTGGCCGTACAATATGAGAAGATTGGTCTTTCCTTTGACGCTCCAGCAAATGCAATAAACTTCTTAAACCAAGTAAAAAATAGTTCTTTCGTCATCCAACCAGTTTCTTGGACTGCTGCCTAGGCACCAGGTGGCAGGCCAGTCTCAAACGCTTGTTGCATTCGTTTACGAGGATAAATTAACATAGGTAGTACGTAGCACCCCGACGCTGAAACACAGATTTCTGCAGTCACAGTCTGGCCTCTTTCTGCTGAAGTAACTGCTCCCACCTGTCTTCGCCCTTTCAAAGCAACCACCTTTGTATGACCGTTTGGAATGACTGTTAAACCAGTCTCTTCGCAACTGAAAATTTTGTCTCCCGTAAGCCTGCCGGAGTGCCCGAGCGGTTCTAGGCGCTACAGTCTGGAACCGTGCGACCGCTACGGTCGCAGGTTCGAATCTTGCCTCGGGCATGGATGTGTGTGATGTCCTTAGGTTAGTTAGGTTTAAGTAGTTCTAAGTTCTAGGGGACTGATGACCACAGATGTTAAGTCCCATAGTGCTCAGAGCCATTTGAACCAATTTGTCTCCCGTAAACGTGAATGTGTCTAATTGACTTTCTAACAGATCGAAAAACCGATCTACAGCAACTCGATTAAACCCCATTGTTTGTGCGATTGATGTGACCTCTGGTTTTCGTATTGTTAAGGTAGGATTTCGTCCAAGAAACGCATTTAACCAATCTCTTCCAGCAGATTTGGCTGCAGTATTAAATGGATGTTTGATGTTTTTTCGTTCAGCTAGCTGAAAAGCAAGTTCACAAAGTTCCTTAAGTGTTAGGCCAAAATACTGTCCTTCCATCTGTGTTAAGTAGTCTTTAAGTTCTGCCTAGTGATTGGTCCTAACCTTTTCACATCTGTATAGCCAGGTTTAGCACGTTTATTTGCCACATTTCGTTCAATCGTTGTCTGCGGCACGTTGAACTGTCGAGCAGCCCTGAAAGAACGCATATGACCTTCTATAAACAGCATTTACAGCGCCTTCCATTGACTCCAATGACCAATCTTGCCTAGACGTTTGTCGCCGATACTTGCGAACCATGTGAAATAAAACACGTGAAACGTACTATTGAGTCAGATCATTCCTGGTAATCTATATTATACAGTAAATACCATATTTCCCATAGTCAGTCGTTAAAGCATAGCAAGATACTGACTTTGCACGATTTGTGTATTTTTATTCACCATATAGCCTAAGGCATACTTTGTAATTAATTAGGAAACGTTGGAATAACGAATACCATTACATTTACAATTGTATTCAACGTATAATGTACGTGTTCAAAACCCGCAGCGAGGTAAACACTTGAGACGATAAGAACGTAATCATTGGACAAATAGTAGGGGCAAGACGGGAAAGCTATCACCCTAACAATGACAGCATGGTGGAGCACATGCACTGCTCCCTGAAGTCTATTACCATGTGCCATAAGATGCTTGGATCAATTCGTTGCCATTGGTACTGCTCCGCCTACGGACGGGCATAAAGGCTGATATGTCTTGCTCACCAGAGCAGTTGGTACTCAGCGAACAGTTGCGTGTTCTTGGTGACCTTATCATCCCAACAATACTTCCAGCTCGGCCGGTCTGTGACCACACAGATTTTCTACAAAAGCTTGAGTTATTCATACAAGAACTTCGGCTTCATAGCCCGCAAAGCCACGGACAACATCAACGTTTTATTTTCAAAGATTTGAAAATCTCAACACGTTTGGCTGCATTATGACTGTACTTCCGCTTCTTATTCCTCCATATTCCGGCCTGTATGAAGCAATGTAAATAGTCACGAACACCTTCCTCATCCGCAAGGTCCCCGTGCATGACACTGTATCCACTGCGCGACTTCAGCCTGCTTTCCTCGACAGTTCGACAAATGAGCGCAAGAGGATTTATTTGGCATTGGGACCAGCACAGCAACAAGATATAGCGACCACGCCCCCTTCCGCACTACATCCAACATACTTCTGCAATGACTCGCGTAGGCAGATCGATCACGTGTAAGACCTGGATGCTCCTAGCGAAGCACGCTATCGTGCAGACAGACAGTGGCAGGGCAACGTCACCCAGATGACCGAGATTCCTATGAACATTCTTGGGCTCTGTGTTGGTCATTCTCTTCTTCCACCCGCCATTCATACTGAAATAACCCAGCAGCCTTCCAAGGGCACGTTCTGGTCGTCTTTCTCAAAGCACTCGGGAAGGACACGTCATTCGTTCTAGATGTCACCTGTACAGTTTTTCAAAGGGAGGCAGCTATTGTGGCAACGATAATGTCGACTCGGCTAAGTGCATTGTGGAGTGTGATGTAAAGTTATATCTGTACCTCTCTGGTGTCTTTCATGTTTGTAATTTGCTTATGTTACCAGCGTCTCTTTCAAAGTGTATTTTCTGAATAAATTATGGTTATACATCGAAGAGCCAAAGAAACAGATACACCTGCCTAATACAGTGTAGGGCGTCCGCGATCACGCAGAAGTGCCGCAAGACGACGTGGCAGGGACTCGACTGATGTGCTGGAAGGAACTGACACCATGAACCTGGCAGGTCTGTCCATAAGCCCGTAAGAGTACGAGGGAGTGGAGATCTCTTCTGAACAGCACGTTGCAAGGCATCCCATATATGCTCAATAATATTCATGTCTGGAGAGTTTGGTGCCCAGCGAAATGTTTAAACTCATAAGAGCGTTCCTGGAGCTATAATGTAGCAATTCTGGTCGTGTGCGGAAACGCATTATACTGCTGGAATTGCCCAAGTCCGTCGGAATGCACAGTGGACTTGAATGGATCCAGGTGATCAGACAGGGTGCTTATGTACGTGTCACCTGTCAGTGTCGTATCTAAACGTAACAGGGGTCACGTGTCACCCTAACTGCACACGCCCTACAGTATTACAGAGCCTCCATCAGCTTGAAAAGTCCCCTGCTGACATGCAGGGTCCATGGATACATGAGGTTGTCTCCATACTTGTACACGTCCATCCGCTCGATATAATTTGAAACGAGACTCGTCCGACCAGGCAACATGTTTCCAATCATCAACAGTCCAATGTCGGTGTTGACGGGCCCAGGCGAGGCTTAAAGCTTTGTGTCGTGCAGTCATCAAGGGTACACGAGTGGGCCTCCGACTCCGAAAACCCATATCGATGACGTTTCGTTGAATGGTTCGCACGCTGAGACTTGTTGATGCCCCAGCATTGAAATCTGCAGCAATTTGCGGAAGAGTTGCACTTCTGTCACGTTGAACGATTCTCTTCAGTCGTCGTTGGTCCCGTTCTTGCAGGATCTTTTTGCGGCCGCAGCGATGTCGGAGATTTGATGTTTTACCATATTCCTGATATTCACGGTACACTCGTGAAATGGTCGTACGGGAAAATCTCTACTTCATCGCTACCTCGGAGATGCTGTGTCCCATTTCTCGTGCACCGACTGTAACACTATGTTCAGACTCACTTAAATCTTGGTAATGTGCCATTGTAACAGCAGTAACGGATCTAACAACTGCGCCAGACACTTGTCTTAGCGGGTGACCAAAAAGTCAGTATAAATTTGAAAACTGAATAAATCACGGAATAATGTAGAAGAGAGGTACAAATTGATACACATACTTGGAATGACATGGGGTTTTATTAGAACCAAAAAAAATACAAAAGTTCAAAAAATGTCCGACAGATGGCGCTTCATCTGATCAGCATAGCAATAATTAGCACAACAAAGTAAGACAAAGCAAAGATGATGTTCTTTACAGGAAATCCTCAATATGTCCACCATCATTCCTCAACAATATCTGTAGTCGAGGAAGAATGTGAACAGCACTGTAAAGTATGTCCGGAGTTATGGTGAGGCATTGGTGTCGAATGTTGTCTTTCAGCATTCCTACAGATGTCGGTCGATCACGGTACATTTGCGACTTCACGTAACCCCGAAGCCAATAATCGCACGGACTGAGGTCTGGCGACCTGGGAGGCCAAGCATGACGAAAGTGGCGGCTGAGCACGCGATCATCACCAAACGACGCGCGCAAAAGATCTTTCACGCGTCTAGCAATATGGGGTGGAGCGCCATCCTGCATAAACATCGTACGTTCCAGCAGGTGTTTATCAGCCAGGCTGGGGATGATGCGATTCTGTAACATATCGGCGTACATCTCACCCGTCACGGTAGCAGTTACAAAACCAGAATCACGCATTTCCTCGAAGAAAAAAGGCCCGATAACGGTAGATGTGGTAAATCCAACCCATACCGTGACTTTCTCGTCGTGCAATGGAGTTTCCACGACAGTTCTAGGATTTTCGGTAGTACAAATTCTGCAGTTGTGGGCGTTGACAGAGTCTCGGAGCGTGAAATGAGCTTCGTCGGTCCACAACACGTTACTCAACCAATCGTCATCTTCCGCCATCTTTTGAAACGCACACACCGCAAATGCCCTCCGCTTCACTAAATCGCCAGGTAACAGTTCATGATGCCGATGGATTTTGTACGGACAGCACCGGAGGGTACGCCTCAGTGCCAACCAAACAGTAGTGTATGGAATGCCGGTGCAACGTGCGACTGCACGAGCGCTAACTTCTAATAAAACCCCATGTCATTCCAAGCATGTGTGTCAATTTTTACGTCTCTATCTACATTATTCGGTGGTTTATTTTCAAATTTATACTGAGTATTTGATCACCCGGTACGCAGCGCCATATTCTACCTGTTTACATGTCTCTGTATTTAAATACGCACATGCCTATACCGGTTTCTTTGACGCTTCACTGTATGTTACCGTATACCGTTTCATCAGTAGCAGTTAGGATAACACCAAAAAAGGAATCCTGAACTGGCGACATTCCGACTATCTCACGCAGAATATATACAAGCGGTGTCGGCATTTTCATCGTCCTAGACCAGAGGTGGTCAGACAGGCGCCCGTTTCCCCTCGCCCGGTGCAGCCTGGCAGACGTGACGTAACTGCGGGTACTCACCCAGCAGAAATACGTCACAATGTAGCGAGACGAAGCGGGAGAGCGGCCGGCTGCCATCGCCGCGCGGTGGAACGCAGCGCGTTACGGGGCGCGGGGCTACTGAGTCCTCTCTCAAGCGTGTGTGTGTGCTGTTCTAGGTCACATTAGGTTAAGTACATTCTGGACATTAGATACAATCCTGTGGTGATAAGAATTCATTGACAGCAGCTGAAATGTACTACTATTATATAAAGAATTCGACACATTTCATCAGCAGATTGAATGGCATAGTTGTCCAGCCGGAGGACATATTGGTCAGCTTCGATGTGGTATCGCAGTTTACCATGGTTCCACTTAATGATGTATTGGAACAGCTGGATCGAATTTTTTCCTGCCGATATTTTAGAACTGTTAAGTGTTGTTTGATGACCACATACTTCAAGTGGAATGAACAGTTTTATGAGCAAACGGATGGCGTGGCTATGGGAAGCCCCCTAAGTCCCGTAATTGTAAACTTCTTTATGGAGAAATTCGAAGAACAGGCCTTAGGTACTGCCAGCAAAAAACCAAATGTATGGTTCCGATACGTGGATGACACGTTTGTGCTGTGGAGACATGGTAGGGAGGAACTAAGCCGGTTCCACGATCATCTAAACAGCATAAACTCGAGAATTCAGTTTACAATGGAGGAGGAGGTAGACGGCAAATTACATTTCCTCGATGTGGTTGTTTTTAGAAACGAAAATGGTAGTTTGGGTCACTCAGTATACCGCAAACCCACGCACACGGACCGTTATTTGCACCGGGATTCAAACCACCACCCACAACAGAAGCGGGGTGTTATCAAGACGTTAGCGGACAGAGCTAGAAATATTTGTGAACCTGAGTTGCTCGACGCTGAGATGGAACATCTCCACAATGCACTAATGAAGAACGGATATTCGTCCGCCGAAATAAAACGTGCGTTGAGGCAGCCACGCAGAAATCATACTGACGTACAGGCTACTGCAAAATCTAAGGTTTTCCTGTCGTTTGTTAAAAATGTAACGGAAAGAATAGGGAGGATCTTGACGAAGCGGAATATTACCGTAATTTACAAGCCCACCAGGAAGATACAGGAATACCTCAAGCCTGCCAAGGACGCTCACAAACCTTTGGAAAAAGCTGGAGTGTATAGGATCCCATGCAGCTGTGGTAACGTTTATGTGGGTACAACTAAAAGAACTGTTTCTAAACGTTTGGAAGAGCACAAGGGAAATTGTAGAAGAGGAGAAACGGAACGATCAGCTGTTGCGGAGCATGCTTTCCAGCCAGGGAACCACAATATTCGTTTCGAGGACACGCAAGTACTAGCGGCCACAAGCGGATATTACGAAAGGCTCTACAGGAAGGCAATCGAAATCGCTAAACACCCAAATAATTTCAACCAAAAGGAGGAGTGTGTGAAATTAAACGGTATATGGATGCCGGTGTGAAAGAAGATGTGTACCACCCGTCCACTACTGGGTGATGGCAACGGCGATCGACGGCGACGGACAGCGGCCAATTGCACTGACGTTTTCAAAACACGTGACGTCACGCCGCGGCGCGTGGGCGCCCGGACACGGAATTTAGCGGCAGTCAGTAGCGAGCCAGTGGGTGTGTTGGACCTTCCATCGACCTACGGACCCCCTTGAAGACGTCTCCCGCAGTCGGAGACGGAACGTTGGGAATTGAGACAAAATTCATCAACCGACCACGGCATAACAACCCGGATAATTATAATGGACACAATACTATTTTGTTACTTAAAATGTATAATCACATTTCATACCAAAATGCAGACACTGCTACATTACATTTGTATACAGGGTGGTCCATTGATAGTGACCGGGCCAATTATTTCACGAAATAATCGTCAAACGAAAAAACTACAAAGAACGAAACTCGTCTGGCTTGAAGGTGGAAACCAGACAGCGCTATGGCTGGCCCGCTAGATGGCGCTGCCATAGGTCAAACGGATATCAACAGCGTTTTTTTTTAATGGGAAACCCCATTTTTATTAGATATCCGTGTAGTACGTAAAGAAATATGAATGTTTTAGTTGAACCACTTTTTTCGCTTTGTGATAGATGGCGCTGTAATAGTCACAAACATATGGCTCACAATTTTAGACGAACAGTTGGTAACAGGTAGGTTTTTTAAATTAAAATACAGAACGTAGGTACGTTTGAACATTTTATTTCGGTTGTTCCAATGTGATACATGTACCTTTGTGAACATATCATTTCTGAGAACGCATGCTGTTACAGCGTGATTACCTGTAAATACCACATTAATGCAATAAATGCTCAAAATGATGTCCGTCAACCTCAATGCATTTGGCAATACGTGTAACGACATTCCTCTCAACAGCGAGTAGTTCACATTCCCTAATGTTCGCACATGCATTGACAATGCGCTGGCGCATGTTGTCAGGCGTTGTCGGTGGATCACGATAGCAAATATCCTTCAACTTTCCCCACAGAAAGAAATCCGGGGACGTCAGATCCGGTGAACGTGCGGGTCACGGTATCGTGCTTCGACGACCAATCCACCTTTCATGAAATATGCTATTCATTACCGCTTCAACCGCACGCGAGCTATGTGCCGGACATCCATCATGTTGGAAGTGCATCGCCATTCTGTCATGCAGTGAAACATCTTGTAGTAACATCGGTAGAACATTACGTAGGAAATCAGCATATATTGCACCATTTAGATTGGCATCAATAAAATGGGGAACAATTATCCTTCCTCCCATAACGCCGCACCATATATTAACCCCCCAAGGTCGCTGATGTTCCACTTGCCGCAGCCATCGTGGATTTTCCGTTGCCCAATAGTGCATATTATGCCGATTTACGTTACCGCTGTTGGTGTGTGACGCTTCGTCGCTAAATAGAACGCGTGCAAAAAATCTGTCATCGTCCCGTAATTTCTCTTGTGCCCACTTACAGAACTGTACACGAGGTTCAAAGTCGTCGCCATGCAATTCCTGGCGCATAGAAATATGAAACGGGTCCAATCGATGTTGATGTAGCATTCTCAACACCGAAGTTTTTGAGATTCTCGATTCTCGCGCAATTTGTTTGTTACTGATGTGCGGATTAACCGCGACAGCAGCTAAAACACCTATTTGGGCATCATCATTTGTTGCAGGTAGTCGTTGACGTTTTGTATGTGGCTGAACGCTTCCTGTTTCCTTAAATAACGTAACTATCCGGCGAACGGTCCGGACACTTGGATGATGTCGTCCAGGATACCGAGCAGCATACATAGCACACGCCCGTCGGGCATTTTGATCACAATAGCCATACATCAACACGATATCGACATTTGCGTAATTGGTAAACGGTCCATTTTAATACGGGTAATGTATCACGAAGCCATCGAAGAGGTCCAACTAAACCATTCATATTACGTTACGTACTAGACGAATATGTAATAAAAAATGGGGGTTCCTATTTAAAAAACGCAGTTTATATCCGTTTGACCTATGGCAGCGCCATCTAGCGGGCCAACCATTGCGCCATCTGGTTTCCCCCTTCCAGCTAGACGAGTTTCGTTCTTTGTAGTTTTTTTGTTTGGTGCTTATTTCGTGAGATATTTGGCCTGGTCGCTATCAATGGATCACCCTGTTTATATTATGATCCATATTTTCCGGTGTTTTGCTACAAGCGAGGGAATGTCCGGACAAATATCACTTGTGGTGTGAAGTCGAAGAAGGACCCTCTGATGGCTATCTGTTATTTGCGATCTATGTTTCTTTTTGCAAGGCTTTAAGGCTGAGAAAAGTGGTTCACATAAATAAGTAGAACCAAAAATATGCAGATTACAGCTGATACTTTCGCATGTAGTTGACGAAATCTATCCCGCGGAAGCCAAGAATAGAACTGAATGATGTCATTCGCCATTCTAAACTTTTCCTTAAAGAAGCGGTCACACTGCAGATCTATAAATTCTCATTGCACCTCTGCGAACACACTTCTGACGTCCACCGAGCATGGTAACATGAAGATGTCAAAATCTGCCTCAAGTGACCTCAAATCCTCGAATTGTTTTGCGAATGCTGCCTCCAAATTATCGGGAGACTAAACAAGTGACGCATCAAGGTCATTATTAATGTTAAGTGCGAATGGCGATACATTCGGAAAATGCGTGAAATTACGGTCCTGTAGCTGACCTCGCCATATCTCCAATTTCATTTGCATTTCGCGAATTTTAGAAAATAGAGTTACATTTAACGGACCTTTTCCCTGCAACGAAGCATTAACACTATTCGAATGGCTCTGAGCACTATGGGACTCAACTTTTGAGGTCATCAGTCCCCTAGAACTTAGAACTACTTAAACCTAACTAACCCAGGGACATCACACACACCCATGCCCGAGGCAGGATTCGAACCTGCGACCGTAGCGGTCTCGCGGCTCCAGACTGAAGCGCCTAGAATCGCACGGCCACTCCGGCCGGCTAACACTATTCAAATGATTCGTTATGTCGGTAACAAATGCTAAGTTAAGAACTCACTGAGGGTTAGAAAGCTCAGGTACCGACCTTCCTTTCACATCCATAAAAAGATTTACCTGTTCAAGCTAAAGGAGGAAACGTTCAAGGGTTTTACGCCATCTCAGCCATCTTAACTGACAGATAGGGTATATCATTGAACTCAGACTCCAGTGAATCCATTAACTCTCGAACCGGCCGGCCGCGCTGGTCTAGCGGTTCTAGGCGCTCAGTCCGGAACCGCGCGACTGCTACGGTCGCAGGTTCGAATCCCGCCTCGGGCATGGATGTGTGTGATGTCCTTAGGTTAGTTAGGTTTAAGTAGTTCTAAGTTCTAGGGGACTGATGACCATAGATGTTTAGTCCCATAGTGCACAGAGCCATTTGAACCATTTGAACTCTCGAACCTGTCTGTGAGTCAATGCTGCAGACCGTATGGAGTTTATAGTCCTAACAACGACATTCATAGCCCTGTCAAGCTGCACTGCCTTGGCACAAAGTGCCTCTTGATTAATTATACAATGCACTGAGTGAAATTGCTGTCCTGGGATCAGCATAGTTTTCAGTCGTCCTACCAATCCCAAGTTACAGCCAGCCATACCTGGGGCGCCATAAGTGGCGATGGAAACGAGCTTATTTCAGGGCATACTCAATTTCGTAACAGCATGTTGAACAGGGCTAAATATATCTTCACCGTGATATTTAAATCTATATCCACCCCTCGGAAGAATATAGACAATTGTGCTGTATCAGTGACGTCGGTACTTCCATCAAGGCACAGAGAATATGCAAAGAGTTTTTACCCTCGCATCGTTAGCTGTCATTCAACATCTGGCCCAAGGTCTTCTATACGGCGAGAGAGAAAAATTGCACGAAATTGTACTCTGCTTAGAGGACATTCAGATTCACTAGCATGGTCGAGGCATTCTTTCACAAACGGCCCGGTGGAGAATGGTCGAAGATCCCGAGCAATTAAATGGGCAATCCTAAAGCTCGCCCTCACTGCATCTTCATTTTTAGCTTCAAATTCCTAGAAATAAAGTAGTCGGGTAAATCCAGTTGTAATAGAACTTGAATAATATTAATAGTTGGTGTAAGATTGAGATAACCGAACTTACCTCATTGCTGAAGGGTTCTTTTAACTTTGCAATCAATTACAGACGCTCGTCTCCATGAACACTATTATACACGTCACAGGTTTTGAATTGCAGTGTCGCTGAACTTTACATTTTTTCGGCATAACAGAACGACGACATATCAAGCATGCAGCACGTTTTCCAGTATGCACAAAAACCACCGCAATTCCCATTGGGATTTTTGTTGCACGCAGTTTGCACTAGAACTTGGTCTCTTCTCAGCTGAGTCCTTATTCACAGACACAGCTGTCACGGCAGCGAGCCAATAGATTTGTTTACTCAGCGAAGACACAACACGCGACTACCCGGCGCGCTAGCTGCCCGTATACTAAGCCGGCGCCCACTAGCCGGAATGCGGTGTGAGCAAGCCTGTCCTAGACAGTGGATACTCCTCCGAAGACACTTTATGCTGCATCAGACACCAACAACTCTTCACTCTCTGCTCCAACCACAAAGATGCGATCGAGTTTTGAGTCATGATACTGGAAGATATTTGTCTTGTCATATCTAGCTCGTCGATCTTGATATAATCCGTATTATTTCTATCCGTTAACAGGTATTCAGTGCCGGCCGGAGTGGTCGAGCGGTTCTAGGCGCTACAGTCTGGAACCGCGTGACCGCTACGGTCGCAGGTTCGAATCCTGGCTCGGGCATGGATGTGTGTGGTGTCCTTAGGTTAGCTAGGTTTAAGTAGTTCTACGTGGTTCTACTGGTGACCTGAGAAATGAAGTCCCATAGTGTTCAGAGCCATTTGAACCAGGTATTCAGTCTCCTTCATATTGAGGTGTAGTGTAGTACCTCAGTATATGGACGTGAGAGTGTTTTTTTTTTGTGGTTTTAGGGCGCACAACTACAGTGGTCATTAGCGCCCAGACTAAGTTATGAATGCACTGCGAGGCACAAGGTCAAAACAGCAACTAAAAAGGACAACACTATAAAAGGCACATTAACAGGCAAGGGATTAAAAGAAAATAGCATAATCAAATGTCCTTAGACAGGTTTGTCAAGCGGATAAAACGAAGAACGCGAGCAGCTGCTCCTGGGTCATCCGCTAAAATTTCATCCAGAGTACATGGCAGGCCAAGATCAATGCGCAGTGTATTAAAATTCGGACAGGACGTTAAAATATGGCTTACCGTCAACAATTGCCCTCATGGGCGGGACGGCGCCGGCGCAGCCGTCGGTAGATGGCGATGGCTGAACCGGCAGTGTCCAATCCGTAACCGGGCAAAACGACCTCCTCCCGCCGAGAAGGGCGTGAAGAGGTCGTCCAACCCGTGGGGAGAGGTTTCAAGGTCCGAAGCTTGTTTTCAGTAAGTGTAGACCAATCGGCATGCCATGGCGATAAAATGCCCTGACAAATGACCCTGCTAAAATCAGGTGAAGGCACACAACAAGAAGCTGTCCGAGGCTGGACGACCGCAGCCTCAGCTGTGAGTGTGGCTGGTTGTAACAGCCTAGCAGATCACGCGAGAGCTGTAGGTGGATGTGTACACATCATGCACATCAGTATCCACATGACTTCTCTGCAGTTCACATTTATGTGACTGGCAGATGGTGGCCAAAATTATGATAATTCACCTTGCGTCAGCTGAGTCTCCCTCGCAGAAGATCATACAAAGACGTGGTTCCGTTGATGATTTGGCTCTGTGAAACTGTTACATGAATGTGCAGGTCTACTTTTCAGTAATGAGTATATGAATTTTAAGGGATACCGGAATTTACTCAACAGTTACAATGCTTCATGCAACACTTTCGACGATTGCTGATACAATCACTAATACCTTCTGCTACACACTTCCAGGTGATGGCACATGTTATATCTTCATATACCGGGTGATCAAAAAGTCAGTATAAATTTGAAAACTGAATAAATCACGGAATAATGTAGATAGAGAGGCACAAATTGACACACATGCTTAGAATGACATGGGGTTTTATTAGAACCAAAAAAAATACAAAAGATCAAAAAAGTCCGACAGATGGCGCGTCATCTGATCAGAACAGCAATAATTAGCATAACAAAGTAAGACAAAGCAAAGATGATGTTCTTTGCAGCAAATGCTCAATATTTCCACCATCATTCCTCAGCAATAGCTGTAGTCGAGGAATAATGTTGTGAACAGCACTGTAAAGCATGTCCGGAGTTATGGTGAGGCATTGGCGTCTGATGTTGTCTTTCAGCATCCCTAGATATGTCGGTCGATCACGATACACTTGCGACTTCAAGTAACCCAAAAGCCAATAATCGCAATGACTGAGGTCTGAGGACCTGGGAGGCCCAGCATGACGAAAGTGGCGGCTGAGCACACGATTATCACCAAACGACGCGCGCAAGAGATCTTTCACGCGTCTAGCAATATGGGGTAGTTCTAATAAAACCCCATGTCATTCCAAGCATGTGTGTCAATTTTTACCTCTCTATCTACATTATTCCGTGGTTTATTAAGTTTTCAAATTTATACTGAATTTTTGATCACCCGGTATATGACTGCTCTGTTAGGCTGATCGGAATGTGAGCCATCAATTTATCGAACTAAATTTAATGTTGAATCATAAATCAATACAATTAAATATCCTGAGCAGTAAACACATTTCTGTTCATGTCACGAACAGCGACGCCTGACTCAAGACGCTCTCGGCTGCGGCGGCTGTGAAGCTGTGCTTTAATTTTGGCCAATCAGAGGCCAGGAAAAGCCATGCTACCATATAAAGCCATGTTATGGTAAACCAATCAGACGTGGAAACACTGCCTCCACGTGAACAGCCAGTCCTTAGCTCGCTACCACGACACAATACGACACGCAATAATATGATTTAAGACATATTGCATAACATTATGGTTTGCACCAGGTCAATTAGCCATAAAATGTTACAAAAGTCGAATGTCCACGGCAGTTCTTCCATGCTTTGACTTGCCGTTGAAGGCGTCCTTATCTTCAGCAACCAGTGCAACATCGTCAGCATACAGTAGTGTTCAAGGTACTAATTTCTGAAGAACTCTGCTGACTGTGCCCATTATTATGACGAAGAAAAAAGCAAAGGAGCAGGTCCCTGATGGACACCCACAGAAACGGCCGAGTTAAGGTATCCCAAGAAATTTCTCTAATTTTATCTTCGTGGTCATTATGAGCACTGTATGTTGGAGGATATAAAATTATTCTTAACTTGTAGGTGCAACGTGAGCTATCGGAAGTTTCAGAGTAATCCTGTTCTCTGTAATGTCTTTGCAATAGGCTCTATAAGGTTACTAAAGATATTTACCATTATTCAACAGGCCGGGTAGGTAGGAAGGGGAATATAAGGGTCGGTTTGCTCGTGATCAACAGCATTTTTCCAACCATTTTATTTACGCTACAAACCTCGCAACCAGAACTTTAACAATTTAAAAACACAAACAATTTAAAATTACTTCATAAAAACTAATAAATCAAACTTGAACTCTTTTGGAATAGATGGGCCCCAATAACGAATGCCAAATATTAAAATTAAGAACACATGGGGTGGCTCTAAAATTAACTAGGAAAAGGACACTTTTTGGCGCTACTACGTCATTTGAAAAGGATATTTGCTGGCGAGATACATGAGGCAGTCGATAATGCCAAGAGATAGGTATACATCTTTTACAAGAAGTTCATAACAGTGAGACCTTCAATGTGTGTCTTGTATTTACTTTCTGATATACAGAGTGATTCCGTGATAATGTTACAAACTTTCAGAGATGCATCAATTTGAGGTAAGGGACCCTGGTCCGGAAATAACCGAGACAAAAGTTTTAAGCGAAAATAGTTCTGATACCTTTGACAGTGGCCCCATTCTACTACAGCCTCTTTGGTTTCCATATTTTGAGATGTGGTAGTATGGACTAAAACTAGAATAAAATGTCCAGTAAATATGGGCTCTAAAGTTCATATCTTGAGAACTATAAGCACTTGTTTATCTTTGCTACTGTGCATCACATCTCTTCAACTAAATAAGTGTCCATAGCTCTTATAGTATGCATTTTAGAGTGCATATTTACTAAACAGTTATCTCTTGTTTTGTTCCGTATTACCTCTTACCAAAATATAGAAAGCAAAAAGCTTGAAGTAGAAGAGATCCACAGTCGGAGATATCAGAATATTTTCCCGTATAACTCTCGACTCGATAGTTTCCAGACTACAGTCCTTTACCTCAAATTGATACATTTACCCTTCTCCATCATCCATGAAAGTGTGTAACATCATCACGGAATCACCCCGTACTCTGGCAGTCACGTTAAGATTCTGGCTACTGGGCCAACATTCCAGTAGTTGGGCTATGTGGCCAATGGTTCAAATGGCTCTGAGCACTATGGGACTTAACTTCTGAGGTCATCAGTCCCCTAGAACTTAGTACTATTTAAACCTAACTAACCTAAGGACATCACACACATCCATGCCCGAGGCAGGATTCGAACCTGCGACCGTAGCGGTCGCGCGGTTCCAGACTGTAGCGCCTAGAACCGCTCGGCCACTCCGGCTGGCAATGTGGCAGGAATTGCAGCAGACATTATTTATAATAAATAACAACGACTACTGCAGATAATATCACTATTAAATTAATAAGAAAGCCCCAAAATCCTTTATAAAGCAAAAGATGAAAAAAGTTTTGGACGTAGGTGATGCAAACCTTCTGCTTATGTATTTGCTATTTGTGACGCTATTGACTGACTACGTACTGTTTCGACATGACAGAAGTGCCTCCGTTTTAAGGTATCCACTGTGTAAAGGCTATATACAGGGTGTCCCATTTATCTTGACCACCCTAAATAACTGTTTGTCCAGATCCAAATTACAAAATGTTTCAAGCAAATGTTCTTTAGCCGTCAGGGGGGACATCAGTCAGCATGATTGCCTTCGTTGTAGCTTTGTTTTTTACAAAGATATGAACAGCGGTATGACTTTTTTAAATGGCACCCTGTATTTTTTATTCGGTAATTCATTTCCTCTCCTAAAGACCTATTCAAAAATGTATCACAGTGTACCATTCGCTGAAACACAACGTAATTAATTACATGACAGACATTGACGTTGACGCTCCCAGCGCTTAGTGCAGGTACTCGGGGTAATGGAACACATGAACTTGCTGACGTTGACAGAGGACAAATGTAAACATAAAAGAATGCACACCCGTCATTCCTTCAACCATCGTCAGTTGAAGAGTTGTGTGAGCAGAATGTACACCAACGAAGAGAAGGTATAAATGTTACTCATCTAAGGGGAATGTAAGTTAGCAGAACAGTAATTGCAATACTGTTTTTTATGTAGGGGTACATTTAGTACAGTAGTTTAGTCCTTTTAAATACTTTTGTGTAGAGTAGTCATACAGTAAAGGCTGTCCTTCCTACAAACTGCATCGAAATAATGTTTCTTTTATTGTTTTTGTTGAAGATAGGCGAAGTTCTACGCAGACAAAGGAACTGTACAGAGACCGAGATCCTGACAAGAACCCACCTTCCCGACGGATGTTTTCTCGTGTTGTTGCGACGCTTCAGGAAACGGGACGTTTCAATCTACGACAACGCAATCGTCGTAGCACTCGCACAGACGAAGCTGCCTAAGTTGCTGTTCTCGCTTCCGTTGCTACGAATGCACATGTGAGCACACGACAGCTTGAACACGAGATTGGCATTCCTAAAACCAGTGTACATCGTATTCTTACACGTCACCGGTTCCATTCTTACCATGTACACCTACATCAAGAATTACATGGAAATGATTTGCAGAATCGTGTCAGTGGGCACAGCAGCAAATCTTCGCCAATCCGAACTTATTCTCCAATGTTCTATTTTCCGATGAATGTTCCTTCTCAAACAAAGGACAGGTAAATACAAGGAACATGCATTGTTGTTCCAGCGACAATCCACGATGGCTTAGACAGGTGGAACATAAGCGTCAATGGAGAGTCTACATCTGTTGTGGGATGCTTGGTACTACAATTATTAGCCCTTATTTCATCAATGGCAGTCTAACCGGCACAGCGTATGCCAACATCCTGAGATGAATTCTTCCTCTTCTTCTGGATGAAGTGCCGCTAAGAACCAGAATGCTTATGAGGTATCAACACGATGGATGTCGAGACATAATGCCTTGCGTGCACGTCGTGTTCTGAACCGAAGGTATCCTGCCAAGATGGCTGGTCGAGGAGGAACAGTTACTTAGCCTGCTAGGTCTCCTGATTTAAATCCTCTGGACTTTTTTCTTTGGGGATGCCTTAAAGACGTTGTCTATCGCGATATTCCAACAACTCCACAGGACATACAGGAACGCATCGTGCTTGCTTGTAGTTCTCTTCAGCAGACAACACTAAAATGTAAATGTCGTGAGACTAGGGCCTCCCGTCGGGTAGACCATTCGCCGGGTGCAAGTCTTTCGATTTGACGCCACTTCGCACTTCGGCGACTTGCGCGTCGATGGGGATGAAATGATGATGATTAGGACAACACAACACCCAGTCCCAGGGCGGAGGAAGTCTCTGACCCAGCCGGGAAGAGAACCCGGGCCCTTGGGATTGACATTCTCTCGCGCTGACGACTCAGCTACCGGGGGCGGACAACAGGCAACAATGGAAACAGTGAATAATTCTTTCATTCAATGAGTGCATCAGTGTATCGGTGTCCAGGGTCACCACTTTGAGCACATTTGAATGTTCTACTCCTGGGCAATGGTACAGGAGAGTCAAAGTCAATTTTGTTTTATGTTTTTACTTGGTTTTCATTTGTTTTCTGACAACTCCAGCAAGTGGACGCTCTTGTGATCCCGAGCTCAAAGTCAATGTTGTGTTATGTAATTAATAACTTTGTGTTTCAGTGAATGGTACACTGTGATACATTTTTGAATAGGTCTTTAGGAGAGGAAATGAATTACCGAATATAAAATACAGGGTGCCATTTTAAAAAGTCATACCGCTGTTCATATCTTTGTAAAAAACAAAGCTACAACGAAGGCAATCATGCTGATTGATGTCCCCCTGACGGCTAAAGAACATTTGCTTGAAACATTTTGTAATTTGGATCTGCGCAAACAGTTATTTAGGGTAGTCAAGATAAATGGGAAACACTGTATACAAACGATATTATTTTATGTTTCACTATGACAAATTTTATCAAAAAGACGAGCTTATATAGATCATGAACTTACCGTAGCAAGCAAATCATAACACTAAAAGCATAAACACGGAAAGCTTTTAAGTACCGATATGTAGTTTCCTATCATTTTACTACCAAATAGCCGGCCGCTGTGGTCGAGCGGTTCTAGGTGCTACAGTCCCGAACAGCGCTGCTGCTACGGTCGCACGTGCGAATCCTGCCTCGGGCATAGATGTGTGTGATGTCCTTAGGTTAGTTAGGTTTAAGTAGTTCGTAAGTCTAGGGGACTGATGACCTCAGATGTTAAGTCCCATAGTGCTTAGAGCCATTTGAACCATTTACTACCAAATAGTACCTAAAACGACGCGTTTTCGAGAGATCCCCAATGTTCTGGTGCTTTGAAGCAGCTTGTGTCCATGGAAATCATAGGGCACCACTAAAACTCATGTATGAGACAATAAAACTTAACCAATGTTAAATAATACAAGACATCAACAAATACAAGCAGCACGACTGCCCTTCTTGATTAATTTAATGTTAATATAAAAATTAACATAAAACTGATCGAAGCAAAAATTCGTCGTCCCGAAAAGGCCTTTGTTTCAGCAAGTTGGATCGTTAGTATCCTCTTAGGTTTGGGATCCCGGGGTAACAACGCGGTCAGTGTCCCTACCAGCAACAGCAAAGGTGCGAATCCAAATCTTATCCCGGATCTTACATGAGGCTGGCCGCCTCCCAGCACTATACCTTCTTAATAGCATGGCTGGATCTCAAATTGGCGCTGGCCCTTCTCCAATTCTACCGGATTTGCGCCGCATTGATCAAGTGCGGCAGGAGAGAGTTAATATTCTACAAGTTGGCCAGTGGATAATGAGGCTTCAAAGTCAACATGAGAACAACCAGAGTTTGCTTATGGGACTCCAATGTCCAAAAAAATGTCATCATTCGTCCGTGCAAAATATGTACTACAATTCCACAGCAAATTAAATAATAGGTCTGTAGCTTATCACGACTTTGCAGCGAACCTTCTCAAAGCGTGGAAAAACCAGTTCCTTCTTCCATTCAAGTATGAAGCTCCTTTGTTTCATCAACCTGTGGCAGGCTTCTGCTAGAATTTCCTCTGCATATTCGGGTTAGAATCTATTGGTTTCCTCATCTGATCCTGTAGAATGCTTTTCAATTTCGTTATCCCTGTATCTTAAACTTTCACAAAATGGGAAATGTTTGGCAATCTCCCTTAGAAAAACAATTAGTAGAGGTGGATAAAAACTCTGACGTACGAAAGAGATTATCAAACACGTTCGATGTATTAGTATGCAGAGATGATAAGACAAGCCTTAGATAAGGAAGCAAAGACGGCATGAAGGAAGCTGAAAACCCGATAGCGAAAATGTGTTTATTTTTTATAAAATAGATGACGGGAAATACAAATAAAATTAAGCAAAAAGAAAGTGTAGTCGTTCATCTACTGTAATCCTCCTGTTATTGTGTGCCGTATTTAGGGTGGGCTGTGCAGAAAAGGTGAATGTCGATTTATGCTGGCTGCAGCAAATCTTTCAACTGGCGAGTTTACAAGATGAATCATAATCACGCCAGCGCTGAAGTGGTCTAATCTATTGTTGTCCGTATCAGTCTTAATCGGTTTTTGACCCTCCGTGAAACACACCTAGGACTTTGCACCTGGGTGTATTGCATATCAACGTAGTTCGGTAAAAGATTGCAGCAGCGAAACCGAGCACCTCTTGTCGAGAGCAGCCCATTCGAAACGACGGAGTAATGATCTTCTTTGTCGGATCGAGTTAGATCTGTGTCTTGACATTCGCCCAGAAACGAAAGAATGCTAAAAAATAATCGTTGTCTGGATGCTATCGTTACAGCAGATCACTACTGGACGATGTGAATTGCAAACGAAACGAAGACTGTGGAGAATCATTCTTATTTAGCCATACCAACCGCTGGTGTCAACCAAAAGTTAGCAACCCTAAATAACACTTGTTGTCCTGAAAATCCAATACCTTTCTCACCGTTACAAACTAATCGTGTCAAGACGAATGAGCCGAAGAATCAGAGGCTAATCGCCGTAACGTGAGCGTCGAAGTCAGCATGAGAAGCACCTGAATGGAAGTACTATACCCTTCAGGAATCATTGTACCATGTTTGACTACATATAGACACATCAAAAAAAAATTTGCATCACCTCGGTTCCGAGAGTTCTGGAACCCGTATAGAAACTTGGAATAGAGATCAACATAAACATCATTTCCGCCCTTTTTATTGCTCATGGAAACCATGCATTGCATGTTGTACCACCATACAGCGAGACCTTCAGAGGTGGTCGTCCAGACAGCTGTATACACCGGTACCTCTAACCCAGTAGCAAGTTCTCTTGCATTGATGCAGGCCTATATTCGTCGTGGCATACTATCCAAAAGTTCATCAAGGCACTGTTGGTCCAGATTGTACCACTCCTCAACGGCGATTCGGCAAAGATCCCTCAGAGTGGTTGGTGGGTCACGTCGTTCATAAACAGCCCTTTGCAATCTATCCCAGGAGTGTTCGATAGGGTTCATATCTGGAGAACAAGATGGCCACTCTAGTCAAGCGATGTCATTATCCTGAAGAAAGTAATTTACAAGATGTGCACGATGGGGGTGCGAATTGTCGTCCATGAAGACGAATACCTTGCCAATATGCTGCCGATATGGTTTCACTATCGGTCGGAGTATCGGTCGGAGGATGGCATTCACGAATCGTACAGCCGTTATGGCGCCTTCCATGACCACCAGCGGCGTACGTCGGACCCACATGATGCCACCCTAAAACATCAGGGAACTTTCACCCTGCTGCACTCGCTGGACAGTGTGTCTAAGGCGTTCAGACTGACCGGGTTGCCTCCAAACACGTCTCCGACGATTCTCTGGTTGAAGGCATATGCGACACTTATCCGTGAAGAGAACGTGAGCGGTCCATTCGGCATGTTGTTGGGCCCATCTGTACAGCGCTGCATGGTGTGGAGGTTGCAAAGATGGACCTCGGCATGAACGTCGGGAGTGAAGTTGCGCATCATGCAGCCTGTTGAGCACAGTTTGAGTCGTAAGACGACGTCCTGTGGCTGCACGAAAAGCATTATTCGACAGGGTGGCGTTGTTCTCAGGGTCCCTCCGAGCCATAATCCGTAGGTAGCGATCATCCATAGCAGTAGTAGCCCTTGGGCGGCCTGAGCGAAGCATGTCATCGACAATTCCTGTCTCTCTGCATTTCCTCCATGTCAGAACAACGTCGCTTTGGTTCACTCCGAGACGCCTAGACACTTCCCTTGTTGAGAGCCCTTCCTGGCACAAAGTAACAATACGGACGATCGAACCGCGGTATTGACCGTCTAGGCATGGTTGAACTAAAGACAATACGACCCGTATACTTCGTTCCTGGTGGAAAGACTGGAACTGATCGGCTGTCGGACCCCCTCCGTCTAATAGGCGCTGCTCATGCGTGGTTGTTTACATTTTTGGGCGGGTTTAGTGACATCTCTGAACAGTCAAAGGGACTGTGTCTGTATACAATATCCACAGTCAACGTCTATCTTCAGAAGTTCTGGGAACCGGGATGAAGCAAAACTTTTTTTGGTGTGTGATGGGTGTATTTTCTCTTTGTATCTTGGTAACAGTGATTATCCGTGTCCAGAATTCCGTCACCCGTGTGTGATAGTTGCATGCCGACACGACTCGATCAGGGGAATAACTGTCTGATGAAAAATATACGATTTCAATCACCAATTGAGTTTGAGAAATTTTTCAGCACATCAGAACATTAATAATGTGGGTGTATGTGTGTGTGTGAGTGAGTGAGTGCGTGTGTGTGTGTGTGTGTGTGTGTGTGTGTGTGTGTGTGTGTGTGAGTGGTGTGTGAGAGAGAGAGAGGGGGGGGAGGGAGGGAGAGAGAGATAGAGAGATGTCTAGCGAAAAAGAGTTAGAATCCTTTGCAACAACAAATAAAGGATATAAAAACCAATTTTAATATTTCCATTACGTGCCAAGTTGAATCATTTTCTGAGGAGAAAAAGAGTTGCACATTCCCTCGCACAGCGTCGTTACAATTCAACGTGTTCTGGACTCTGTGGATATATTTCATTGTTACTCTCCTTCATAACCCATCAGATCGTGTACATGATGGAGGAAAACTCGGAGAACAAGATAAGGATTATCTCTTTTGATTCATTGTGATGCGAGACAGCGTCCGGTTAAACAATTACCAAGGAAAATCGCCAAGGAGCCGTATGTTTTGAGAAGTTGTTTTATTTAACCATTTTCGGCATCTCAGTAATGCCATCTTCAAGCCCATACCCACTCCATGTTTAGACAATCAAATATATCGATATATGAATACTGGAGCCATCAATATCTGGATTCCCTGAATTCGTTTTTGGAATGTTTACTTTGAAAACTTCAACGTAAATACTCCGAATTCACGGAATCCAGATACTGGTGACTCCAGTATGCAAGTATCAATATACCTGATTGTCTATACATGGAATGCGTAGGAGCCTGAAGATGGCTCTATTGAGATGTCTAAACTGGTAGTCTAAATAAAATAACTTCTCAAAAGATACGGCTTCTTGGTGATTTTACTTGGTAGATAGGGATTATAGTCCATGCTGAGAAAAACTGACTAGATTCCACTGAAATATAAAGAATTCCTCTACGCGGTGAAAACATTGGTCTTTTTGGTGTTAAAAGAAGAAAATGCAAGGCTTGTCAGCTCACGGTGTTTTTAATAGTCATATAATATCTCCGACATGGAAACTTGGAAATGACAGAACAACGACTTACTTAGCAACATCCTTAAATAATACTAAATTGAATGTAATCACGTTGTGGTTGAGGTGAGAGATCGTATTATAAATTAGTTAAACGCGTCAAGCTAGTAAATATTAGTAAAAAGTAACTGAAGCAGCAACAATTACTTCGTAGAGCGTAGACATTAAACTGGCACATAGTGACATTGGAATGCAAGAAAAAAAGGCTCTAAGCACTATGGGACTTAACATCTGAGGTCATCAGTCCCCTAGACTTAGAACTACCTAAACCTAACTAACCTAAGAACAGCACACACATCCATGCCCGAGGCAGGATTCGAACCTGCGGCCGTAGCAGCAGCGCGGTTCCGGACTGAAGCACGTAGAACCGCTCGGTCACAGCGGCCGGCTGGAATGTAAGAGAGCAAAGGTCAACGGCAGAGTATATACACAATATTCATTTCTATAATTGATACATTTTGAAACCACAGATCAGGAATACCAGCAACTCTTTTCTTAGTGTGGCAAACATGCATTAAGAGATTGCTACGTTCTGTCGGGAAGATCACAAGGAATTTTCTTTATTGACGGGGAACTGGTTAACACAAACACAAGAGACAACACGATGGAATTTATTAGTTAGAACACACTGCTTCCGTAAGAAATGTAAAGAAGTATTGGCTACGTTAAGACGTATTTGAAGAGACATCGGCTACACTAAAGGATGTGATGAAGAATTAGATACCTCAAGCAACAAGACAAGTAAATGTCTATAACAGATATACATCAGTGTTAGAAACGTTAAGAAAAACGTCTAAATTAAGAGAGAGTACTGGGTACCTTTACAGAAATGAGGATGAATTCTCACTCTTAAAGAAATGAAAAACAGTTAGGTACATTAAGATAGAGGAGTGAATAAGTTACCCTACGAGTCATTACGAGGACCCACCAGTGTTTAGTACTTGAGTCCAGCTGCTGTCTTACATAAATATGTTGGCGCTCACACAATACGACCTTTTTGTAGAATGAAGGTCTCCGCTATACAAATCAAACGGATTCTGCAAAGATCTTGCGAAACTCAGCTCGCTTTGTTCGTTCATGAGGTTCAGAATGCAGTAAGCAACGGCGCTTAGGTTCACATCATGCTCCTTGACCTTCGCAAGGCATTAGATACAGATCCGCGCTGTCGTTCTGTGAAAAAACGTAAGAGGGGTGTTCAATAAGCTATGCAATACTTTTTTTCTGAAAGCAGGTTGGTTTTAGTCAGGATTCCAATACACCGTATTATTCCCTGTTCTTTTGACTATAAAATCCTTTTTATCAACGTAATCTCCGTTCAATGCGACAGTCTAACGCCACCTTATGGCGAGGGCCTGTATTCCCATGAGGTACCAGTCTAGCAGTCGAAGTCAGAGGCGATGCCTGCATCAATACCTTCCCCATCATTCACGTACTGCTTCCCGCGGAGTGCATCCTTCACTGGACCAAACAGAAGGAAGTAGGAAGGTGCGAGTTCCGGGCTGTAAGGTGGATAGCGAAGAACAGTCCTTTGAGTATCGCTACTGGTGGACGAATGTGTCAGCGCTACCAACAGAGACGTCCAAAAGAGCAGTGAGTGTCTGATTGTGACCCGTTCATCACTTCAAATGAGAGTGTCCGCACACTCCAACTTTGCAGGAGTCATAGCTGTGTGCTGCCGGCCGGCACGCGGCAGATCGTACAGGTTTGCGCGACCTTGTTGCGATGATGACAGACGCCTCGCCCAACGACTCACCGTGCTTTTGTTCAGTGCCACGTCTCCGAAAACGGTTGGAAGCGCGTTTTTATACCTATGATGTTCTGGTTTTCCGCCAAAAGCTACTCAGTGAGCGCTGTCTGCTTGGAACGCACCTCCGTTACAGAAGCCATTTTGAAGGCTAAGCATAACGTTCAAATGGTTCACATGGCTCTGAGCACTATGGGACTTAACATCTGAGGTCATCAGTCCCCTAGAACTTAGAACTACTTAGACCTAACTAACCTAAGGACATCACACACATCCACGCCCGAGGCACGATTCGAACCTGCGACCGTAGCGGTCGCGCGGTGTCGGCCGGAGTGGGTTCGAATCGTGCCTCGGGCATGGATGAGTGTGGTGTCCTTAGGTTAGTTAGGTTTAAGTAGTTCTAAGTTCTAGGCGACTGATGACTTCAGAAGTTAAGTCGCATAGTGCTCAGAGCCATTTGAACCATTTGGTCGCGCGGTTCCAGACTGAAGCTCCTAGAACCGCACGGCCACATCAGCCCGCTAAGTATAACGCCGCCACCAATCGAAACTTCATTAAACAGTAGGGCTACGCTAGGAGTGTTCCACGATTTCCCACAACAAATTCCGCATTTTTCCTACCGAAATCGTCCGAGGAAAAAAAAAGTGTTTCATTACTTATTGAACGTTTCTCCTAAAAAGGAGAGGATCGGAAAGAATTTGTCATTGAATTCAGAAGTTCCTTGCACACAGAACTCCGCAAATCGTTCTTAAGCCGGCCGGAGTGGCCGAGCGGTTCTAGGCGCTACAGTCTGGAACCGCGCGACCGCTGCGGTCGCAGGTTCGAATCCTGCCTCGGGCATGGATGTGTGTAATGTCCTTAGGTTAGTTAGGTTTAAGTAGTTCTAAGTTCTAGGGGACTGATGACCTCAGCAGTTAAGTCCCATAGTGCTCAGAGCCATTTCAACCATTTGAAATCGTTCTTAACGGTATGTAAAGGTAATTTCAGGTCTATCTCAAGGAAGTACTAGAGCAACGTCACTGTTTACAGCATGTATAAATGATGAAGTAGATAGCGTCGGAAACTTTGAGAGGCTCTTTGTGGACAATGCTGTTGTCTGTACGAAGATTGCAAAGCCGTAAGAGTAGCAAAACGCAGTTACACATCCTGACTGTCGACGTATGGTGCCGGGACTGGTAGCTGACATTGAACATAAATGAACGTAACGTACTGACATAAGTAGCCGTATTAAGTGGTTATATATAACTGGATACAGTAACAACCGTAAAACTTACTTTGTGTTCTGCCTTTCGGCAGGTCTTGTCGTGGGGGGAAGCCTCATCAGAGAGGTCCACCGCATGAGCGTCTAGGGAAGTGATTCCAGTGGTGGTTTCCCCTTGCCTTCCACTGGTGATGATGAAATGATAATGAGGACAACACAACACCCAGTCCCTGAGCGGAGAAAATCTTCAACCCAGCCGGGAATCGAGCCCTGGTCCCTTGGCGTGACAGACCGCCGCGCTGACCCCTAAGCTGTCGGGGCAGACTAACCGTAAAAATACACTATCTGATCAAAATAAATCGGACACCCCCATGAAATGCGGAATCCGCCGCTTCATGTTACGAGATGAGGACTCAGAGGTATAAAAAGAGGAAAGAAATATTATCTTGGCAGCATAAAAGTAGTAACAGCGAAATGGTTTGGTCAGAAGAGCTAAGTGACTTAGAACAAGGACTAGACATTGGACCTCATCTGAGTAACAAATCCCTCAGGATATTTCAGTCCTTCCAAAAAAAAAAAAAAATGGTTCAAATAGCTCTGACTACTATGGGACTTAACATCTGAGGTCATCAGCCCCCTAGAACTTAGAACTACTTAAACCTAACTAACCTAAGGAAATCACACATATCCATGCTCGAAGCAGGATTCGAACCTGCGACCGTAGGAGTCGCGCGGTTCCTGACTGAAGCGCCTAGAACCGCTCGGCCACCGCCGCCGGCTCAATCCTTCCAAAGCTGCCCAAGTCAACAGTTGGTGAGGTGACTGTTATGGGGAAACGCGAAAGAACAACCACAGCTAAACCGGCTGACAGCTATCGTCGGGTATTGCGCATGGTGGTTGTAATAAACCGCAAGAAATGAGCAGAAGTAGTCGCTCTTGAGTCCCAAAGTGCTACCAGCAGTCTAGCTAACGCATTGACAGAGCGCATGGAGCTAAAAAGAATGGGGTACAAGGGTCGAGCAACTCCTCATAAGCCACACATTTCTGTAGTGCCAAGCGATGCTTGAGATAGTGTGAAGGTCGAAGCGACTGGACTGATAAACAACGCTGTACCGTGTGTCAGGGCAATGGATAGGCGTGGATTTGGTGAATGCCTGGTAAACAGGAGACATGGATTCAAGTTCCAGCCTTGCCACAGATTTAATTCGTTACTTCAGTTTCTGTCTTTATTGCCATCATGTGTAGTGTCAACAGATAAGTACAGAGAAGATGGTGCCGCGCGGGATTAGCCGAGCGGTCTTAGGAGCTGCAGTCATGGACGGTGCGGCTGGTCCCGGCGGAGGTTCGAGTCCTCCCTCGGGCATGGGTGTGTGTGTTTGTCCTTAGGATAAATTAGGTTAAGTAGTGTGTAAGCTTAGGGATTGATGACCTTAGCAGTTAAGTCCCATAAGATTTCACACACACACACACAGAAGATGGCGTTACGGTATGGTGGTATTTTTCGTGATTATGGAGTAGTGCTCAATGGCGCTTAAGAAGAGCTAAATACGAAAGCCTACGAACACATTTTACATCATTCCGTACTGCATACAGCAGAGTAATTATTCGGAGACGATGGTTGCTTGTGTCAGCATGACAATGCCTCCTGACGTAAAGTAGCATCTGCCAGGGACTGGTTTGTTGACAATAATATTCCTGAAATGGACTGGCCAGCCGAGAGTACCGATTTGACCTGCGGCGTAAGTCAGAAAGTCGACTACTGACCCCAGAGTCCAGCATAACTACCTTCTCTAGTTTCGGCTCCTGGGTAATAATGGGATGCCATTTCTCAACAGACACTCAGACGCAAGTGTCTCCCGCAGAGTTCAAGGCGTCATAAAGGAGAGGAGTTGACATGCCCCATATTAACGTCCAGTAATAGGTGTTCGGAGACTTTTGATCAGATAGTAACCAATTGTAACGACCTGAAGAGGGATGGCAACATGAAACAAACCCGGTTTGCAGGTTTAAATCACCTCTGGGTATGACCATGCGATACATTTGACCTGCGGTCGTCGCACGGTGGCGCTGGCAGCAGTCCACATACGCAGAGGTGTGTTGGTGCATGTCAGAGTAGGTGCAGCGAGTAAGTGTGCAGACGTTTTCAGACGTGCTAATGGTGACTGGGTGTTGAAAATGCTCAAAGAACACATACTGACGACGTGATGAGGGGTATAATACTAGGGCGAATGGAACTTGGTCAAACACAGCAGGTCGTAGCACGGGCCCTCCGTGTGGCACAAAGTATGATCTCAAGATTATGGCAACGATTCCAACATACAGGAAACGTGTCCAGGCGCTACAGTACGGGACGTCCACAGTGTACAACACCACAAGAAGACCGATATCTCACCATCAGTGCCCGCAGACGGCCACGGAGTACTGCAGGTAGCCTTGCTCGGGACCTTACCGCAGCCACTGGAACACTTGTCTCCAGACACACAGTCTGCAGATGACTGAACAGACATGGTTTATTCATCCGGAGACCTGCAAGGTGCATTCCACTGACCCCTGGTAACAGGAGAGCCCGTACAGCCTGGTATCAAGAACATAGTACATGGTCACTGGAACAGTGGTCCCAATGTTCACGGACGAGTCCAGGTATAATCTGAACAGTGATTCTCGCTGGGTTTTCATCTGGCGTGAACCAGGAACCCAACCCCGTAATGTCGTTGAAAGGGACATGTATGGAGGTCGTGGTTTGATGGTGTGGGGTGGGATTATGATTGGTGCACGTACACCCCTGCATCTCTGTGATAGAGGAACTGTAACAGGTCAGGTGTATCAGGACGTCATTTTGCACTAGTATGTCTGCCTTTTCAGGGGTGCAGTGGCTCCCAACTTCCTCCTGATGGATGATGATGCACGGCCCCATCGAGCTGCCATCGTGGGTACCTTGAAACAGAAGATATCAGGCGAATGGAGTGGCCTGCCTGTTCTCCAGACCTAAACACCATCGACCACGTCTGGGATGCTCTCGGTCGACGTATCACTGCACGCCTTCAAACCCCCATGACACTTCAGGAACTCTGACAGGCACTGGTGCAAGAATGGAAGGCTGTACCCCAGCAGCTGCTCGACCACCTGATGCAGAGTATGTCAACCCGTTGTGCGACATATGTACGTGTGCATGGTGATCATATCCCATACGATGTCGGGGGAAATGCGCGTGAAACAGTGGCGTTTCGGGATGGTTTTCTCAACTTATCACCAATACCGTGGACTTGCAGATCTGTGTCGTGTGTATTCCCTATGTGCCTATGCTATTAGCGCCAGTTTTGTGTAGTGCCACGTTGTGTGGCACCACATTCTGCTATTATCCTTAATTTATGAGCATAAGTGTAGATTGAGAGTTAGTGAGTGAGTCTTAAGTAAATATAATTCATCCAAGAAAGAAATTATCTTGGGTACTATTCAACAGAGTGAATTAAAAGAAGAGATAGATTAGATTCAACGAAGAACGGTGTGTTTCGGAACGGGATTAGCTCAACACAGACGCCTGTGGCAGACGCTACAAGAGAGGAATTGTGCATCAAGGCGAGGTTTACTGCTGAAATTCCGAGACGTACATTTCAACAAGAGTTGGGCAACACAATACTTCCACCCACATACGTTCTGCGGAATGACGACGAAGTGAAAATTCAAGAAATTAGAGCTCGTACCGAGAGTTCACGATAGCCGTTCTTGCCACGCACCATTTGCGAATGGAACAGAGAGAGAGAAAATTTAACTTCGTTCCTCATGTTCGATATTTCAGGAAAGCCTGCAACTGTGTCATTCATGATGTAAATAACGAAAACTGCACCGGTTACTTATTTTTTCATGCTTGGCGCAACGCGTTTCGATAATTTATTCTTATTTTCGAGTGCATTTTTGAATCAGTTTACAGGAATATTGTTGGTGACGTTTGCATGCGCATGCAGACATCACCAAAAATAGTCATATAAACAAACGCATAAATGCATTTGAAAATGAGAATAAATTCTTTAAACGCGTTGTGCTAAGCGTGAAAAAATAATTAACTGATGCAGTTTTCATTATTTAAATCAAGAGAAAAAATGATAGTGATACAAGAAATGTCGTCTGCCACACACCCTAAAGATGACTTGTGTAGTATACTTGTACGTGTAGTTGCAGTCCAGGTGTTAGTTGCAGACGCGGATGTAAACGATTTGTGCAAGACGTTAAAGATTCTTTTAGATAGCTTGTAATGTTTGCTCACGACAGGGACATGCCGGTCAAGTGCTTTCGTAACTGAGAGCGGGATGTTTTGCCTCACGTGTATTGTAGCAGCACTCGGGAGCGCTCCACTCGGTCTGCTGGCGTGCTCTGCCAGCGTTTGGCACAGCGTGACGTGCGCTGACGTCATCCGCCCAGCTGTTGCCTCACCTTGACTCGCCTCACCCACGCGCCACAACAAAGGCTTCACCTCTCGGCGCGACCGATCTCCGCGGTGCTAGGCCGCGCATCTGAAGGCCTCGAAGATACGAAATTGGAAACTGGATCACAGCAGCGGGCGGAGAAGAGGAGTGTCACTGGCTCCTAGCGCCTGACTAAATACGATGCTGGCTCGACAACACTGCGGCTAAAACACAGAAAAAAAAATCTCTCTCCTCAAATATGGAGGTCTTGTTCTCAGAAGTTTCAACGACTTTTACGAAAACTTCGGAAGCTGCAATCAGACGGGCGCTTACAGAAACAACAGAAATGGCATAAGTCCGACACAGTTCTAGTCTGCATAATTAGAACTCTGTATGTTGGACCTGGAACCTACATCAGCAAGTTAAGTAATTGATACCGTTCGAAGATATGATAATAAATATGAAAATGATGTCAATGTAATTTCAAAGCGGCTTAGAATCCAAATCTCTTTCTGCCAATCGAAATTCAGGCAGTGGATTAGGGGCTCTCACACAATCAATATTTCTCGTGCAATTTACTGAAGGAGACTGAAGAGTTTTAAAAAGTATCAATATTTCTCGTGCAATTTACTGAAGGAGACTGAAGAGTTTTAAAAAGTATTGAAGCTCGCTCTGTACGTTGTGCAATATATTGCAGCTATAAAGATGGCATTGCGCAATACACAGCAGTCCCGGCAGAGACTGAGAGGACTTCAATTCGCTCCGAGCGAATTTCCGCAAAAAAAGTAAATGACAAAAGGTCAGTAACTGGGATAGAAAACTTGTATGAAAACACAATGCGGTACTTTGGGAAATGAAATTCCTGATTGATCGGGGAACGTCTGATAGATCGTTGTCTACGACAACAGAGGAAACTGAATACCTTAGTGCCATGACAGTAAGCAGATAAGTTTATTTTACTTTTAGCGGTTTTCAGGCCCGACAGATAAGTCAGCTGTCCAGTGAGCATACGTTTGTATTTTTCTTGGAACAGCTGTCACAGCTCATACAAAAGATAATTTGCGCTTTGAATCAGTAAATATTTTTTTTTATTTCTTTTGCACCAGCTGTTGCAGTAGAGAAGTACGTAGAAACCAGCACATGTACATGATAAATTACACAATCATGTTGTTGTAGTGGTTTGCGAATGTTTGCTGTCATAAATAAGCCTCTGGTCCATTGAAACGTCCAATGGAACTTTTTACGCTTGTTGCGCCCGTTCTGCACAATTTCTGCTTGCGTTGTGCAAGCCAAGCAACTCGATCGAAATACACGCATGTTCCACATAGTCGAGCACGCCGAAATGTTCACTGTGAAGGCAGAGTTCTGACTGAAGCTTCCCCGACATAAATATCACGAAGTACTACTATGCCGTTACTGACCACGCACTCCCGCGCGGTATATTGAAACAATATTACTGCATCAATAATACTTAGTTTATGACGGCTGCTTTATGTTTCTCAAGCTACAATATCACCAAACAGTAAACGTATTAGTTGCAAATGGACTTTATGAGATAGAAAGATGAGACGTATGTAACGAAACAGCCGGAACCCAAAAAGTGGAAATCTGCATCCACATACATACATACTGTGCAAAACACTGTGATGTACGTGGGACAGGGTACTTAACACGGTACCATATGTTAAGAGTTTCTCCCCGTTCCAGTCACGTAATGACGCTCTCTGGTGAGTGAAACAAACCTGTGAGTATTCTTGCCGCCCATCGTAAAAGTTCAGTACCCCTTGTTAGTTCTATATGGTAAGGGTCCCACACATTTGAGTGATATTCTAAGATTAGAAACACAAGTGATTTGTAAGCAGTCTCCTTTGTCTTTGTGGACTGACTCCATTTTCCCAGTAGACTGACTCTGATTATTGATAATTGATATTGTAGTCATAGGTAGTCCGTAATTGTACATTTCTGTAGATTTAAAACAAGATGCCAATCTTTGGTACGTTCTGCCTAGCGCCTACCAAGAAATTTTCAGTCTACCCACTAATTTTGTCTGATACAACAAGCCGACCGCTGTGGTCGAGCGGTTCTAGCGCTTCAGTTCGGAACCGCGCTGCTGCTACGGTCGCAGGTTCGAATCCTACCTCCTGCATGGATGTGTGTGATGTCCTTAGGTTATTTAGGTTTAAGTAGTTCCAACTCTAGTGGACTGATGACCTCAGATGTTAAGTCCCATAGTGCTTAGAAGCCATTTGAATCTGATACCGCACGTAATCTTACTTTGGTTAATAAACTTTGATGCAATACTGAGCCAAATGCTTTTCAGATGTCTAGAAGTTTCCTTAATAAGTGGGTTTCAGTATGTTTTGCGAGAAAAGCACAAGTTGAGTTTCGCATGATCGATGTTTTCGGAATCCATGCTGGCTGATATGGAAGAGGTCATTCTATTCGGGATACTTCATTATGGTAATTCGGAATATGTTCCAGGACGCTACAACAGATGGCCGCCAATGAGATTAGAAGTTGTTTTGTGTAACATTCCATTACCCTTCTTATAGACAGCCTGTGCTTTCTTCCAATTGTTGGACATAGTTTTTTCGACCAGGGGTCTGTGGTATATTATGGCTAAAACGGCAGATGAATACCCTGTATTGAATCTGACAGGGATTCCATAGGGCCCTGGAGACTTGTTTCATTTTAGCCATTTTAGCTGTGGTGGCCACTGGCCGTAATGCGTGCATCAGGGGTCCCCAAAGTTCTCGATATCGAGCCCTAGAAGTCGATAAGAGTTCTCCAGAGGTCGATTAATACCAAAAGAGGATCAATTAAACCAGTGGTCGTCAACCTTATTGTTCAAGAGCCAATACTGACGTTGTTGGGCGGCACATTTGGCAGCAAATTCAATTCGTAACCTACATAAATTGGTATGTTATGAGCTCCCAATAGGGTAGTTACAGTGAGGACTAGGTAGGTTGGATGTCGGCCCCCAAATACTGATCGTTAATTCGGCGGTACCATTCGGAAAGCCGACCGGTGTGTCCGAGCGGTTCTAGGCGCTTCAATCTGGAACCACGCGACCGCTACGATCGCAGGTTCGAATCCTGCCTCGGGCATGGACGTGTGTGCTGTCCTTAGGTTAGTTAGGTTTACTTAGTTCTAAGTTCTAGGGGACTGATGATCTCAGATGTTAAGTCCCATAGTGCTCAGAGCCATTTGAACCATTTGAACCATTCGGAAAACTTCCTGTCGAGTGTTTTCTCTTCTAGACTGATACCACCCTCGGCGACCCCAAAGTTGTGACGTAACTGTCCGACGAAGAGTTGTTGTATTGTGTTAGTGGTAAATTGATTAATAACAGTAACTATACTTCTGTTTAAATGCATTCTGCAATATGAGACGCGGTCACAAATGTTCCAAGACGCTTGGGGATTGCAACCAGATACTGTCTACTTCTTGCCACGATTTTTCGGCTGACATCCTTACTGAAGGTGGCTGAAGACGTCTAAATGTCTGTCAGTCGAAATATCGCGGCAAGATGTCGACGTCATCCGGCTGCATTTTCTCACGGAATCCTCTTTGCGCCGCGAAAATTTCAAGAATCACATGATCACAAACGCTTACTAAATGTTTTGAATGTCATTTTTCTTCTACTCATTGTGTTGTACGAGGCGTGTTTTTTTTAAGTAAGTACCGTTTTGAAATTTAAAAAAGACGTGCTAAGATATTTCAATAATTTTATTTTTACAGGAAAGCCTGTACCTTAATCTACGCACTGATGCCATTACAGTCTGATTCTTCCTTGTTTACGTTGTGTACTGAGAGTTTCACCGATAATCGTGAGTCCCGCCGACTGTGACGTACGGGCTGTTATAAGATTTCTTAGTGCTAAAGACCTAAAAGCGATCGATATTCACTGTGAGATTTGTGCAGTTTACGGAGAAAACATTATGAGTGATGGTATGGTAAGAAAGTGGATGAGAGCATTTAAAGATGGCCGCACAAATGTGCATGATGAACAACGGAGTGGGCGTCCTTCGGTCGTTAATGAAAGTTTGGCGCAGGCAGTGGATAATAAGGTGAGAGAAAACAGACGCTTTACGATTTCCTTCTTGCGGGATGACTTTCCTAATGTTTCTTGCAGTGTTTTGTGACCGAGCACTTGAATTACCGAAAATTGTGCGCACGTTGGGTACCGAAAATGTTGACGGATGTGCACAAAACCAAACGTTTAGACAGTGCTTTGACTTTCCTTGAGCGGTAAAACAACGGCGGTGATGATTTCTTAAGCCAAATTGTTACAGGCGATGAAATATGGGTGGCCTACGTCACACCAGAATCAAAGCAACAGTCCATGGAAGTTGAGCAAGGGCATCGTTTTGCTGCAAGACAATGCCCGTCCGCATGTGGCGAATCAGACCAAAGATCTCATCACATATTTTCGACGGGAAACTCTAGATCATCCTCCGTACAGCACCGATCTTGCGCCCAGTGACTACCATCTGTTCCTGCACTTGAAGTAACAGCTGGGCGGTCAGCTTCTTCAAGACGATGACGAAGTCAAAACAGTGGTGACGCAGTGGTTAACAAGTCAGGCGGCAGACTTCTACGAGGAGGGTATTCAAAAACTGGTACAACGTTATGACAAATGCCTCAATATTGACGGAAATTATGTAGCAAAGTAGATTAAGGTACAGGCTTTCATATAAAAATAAAATTATTGAGATATCTGAGCACATCTTTTTTTTTTTTAATTTCAGAACAGTACTTACTTAAAAAGCACGCCTCGTATTACAACGGCCTTAATTTTATATTCTTTGCGGCAACTGTGTACCTCCTTTCATGAGGATCTTCTCTATAGTGCACATTCACGAATCCAATTTACTCCTCTGCCAAAATTTGTACTATAGCAGCTCATCGGTACAAGTTGCGCACGCCCTTGTGTTGCCAGCACTGGAAAGTCAATCTCACTTTCTCCAACACGCAGTGCCCGCACTACTTACCCCTCTTGCCCTTGTAATAAATGATCAACTTTATTTTGCTCACGGCCGAACTCACCGTCAATTACAATTAAGCACTTTTTAAAGTATCACAAAAAAGAACAAACAACGTGCGAACAGGCCTTGTCGGCCCAACGGCACAGACCGGCCGCAGTGTTATCTTCCGCCCTTAGACATCACCGGATGCAGACACGGAAGGGCATGTGGTCAGCACACCGCTCTCCCAGCCATTTTCAGTTTTTGTGACCGGAGCCGCTACTTCTCAATCAGGTAACTCCTTAGTTGGCCTCGCAAGGGGTGAGTGCACCCCGCTTGCCAACAGCAGTCGGCAGACCCGGACAGTGACCCATCCAAGTGCTAGCCAAGTCCGGCTGCGCTTAACCTCGGCGATCTGACGAGAACCGGTGTTACCACTGTGCCAAGGTTCAAATGGCTCTGAGCACTATGCGACTTAACTTCTGAGGTCATCAGTCGCCTAGAACTTAGAACTAATTAAACCTAACTAACCTAAGGACATCACACACATCCATGCCCGAGGCGGGATTCGAACCTGCGACCGTAGCGGTCGCTCGGCTCCAGACTGTAGCACCTAGAACCGCACAGCCACTCCGACTGGCTGTGGGCAAGGCTGTTAGTTTAAAATATCACAGTCTCAGTATTTTTGTTTGTTACCGTGCAGGAAAACTACGCTCTTAAGACGTCTTTGAATTCGGCTTTAGGCGGTCGCTCGGCTCCAGACTGTAGCACCTAGAACCGCACGGCCACTCCGACTGGCTGTGGGCAAGGCTGTTGGTTTAAAATATCACAGTCTCAGTATTTTTGTTTGTTACCGCGCAGGAAAACTACGCTCTTAAGATCTCGTAATGTCGGTCGACGTCTTTGAATTCGGCTTTAGGCGCTTTGTGAACATTGTTACACAAGGTGTTTCTGTAAAGGTCAGTGAATTGTCTCACAAAAAAAGGAAACGAGAATTACAAGCTAAATACCTTTCCTGGCGTTCAAACTAATCACCATTAGCTACAGTACACCGTCGACAAACGCTTCTTTTGGAATCGCTCGAGGTAGCGTGGTCTCGCGTTGTTGGATACAGGCAACGTAGGACTGCTCAACTTTCTCGCTCAAGGCAAGGTGACTGTTCTTCAACACCCTCCTTATTCTCCAGATTTAGCGTCAGTTGACTTCTTTCATATCGTCACCTTAAAATAGCTTTGAAAGACGTACGCTTCGCAGATGTTGGGTATGACCACGGTGCTTCGAGCGATTCCACAATAAGTGTTTTCTGAAAGTTTCCAACAGTTTTACAACCGCTGTCACAAGGGTGTTGTAGATAATAGTAATTACTCTGAAGACCAGTAACGGTATTTTGTTTATAACTCTTGTTTCTGTAATTTTTGAGACCATTCATCGAACTTTTCAGACACGCACGAATAACTGATTCGGGCCGCTTGTGTCCCACGGGCTGCAGTTTGACGATCACTGAATTAAACTGTCTAGGAAAAATACAATATTCCAATAAAGATATCGTAATATTTGGAAAAATCATTAAATGTAGATACTTTTTTACTGTCTTTTTCCTATCTAATAGTACTGAAAAGATAAAATTTAGATGTAATTATAATTCGTTCCAATTGTAAATATCTGTTGTTAGCTAAAGGTGGGAACACTGCACTCTGGGAAAGGACGGGCAATTCTTTACAGTTCGTGGAGCAAGTTGTGCCACTTACTACTGCTGTTATCTTGTGCTGCAAGCGTATCGTGTTTCTTATATTAAAAAATACCGAAAATGTCGACTACCAATGCTCAGAAGAAATGCAGACAATATTCACAGGCGTATTATAAATATCGTTTTATGCCATCGTTTGCTTATGAAACTATTCCTATGTGCTTACTACGTGAAAAAACAGTAATGATGTTACAAAGAGGGCGAAAATGAAAGACCAGCTGCAAAGGATCCATTCCCAAAGGATAACAAACAGTTTGGCTATTTCAAAGCACTATAAGAGAAATTGAGATTTCGTCAAATAAAAATACACATTTGAAGTTATCTACTGTTAATGGAGAATGAGGACTGAAGATGAAATGGAAAATGTTGTGAAAAAAGGTTCTCACCTAGTTTTAAAATGCATGCCATTAAGTGCAAATACTGTGCAGTGACGTCATGCGGATATAGCCGATTATGTGGAAAGAACTGTGCGCTCCAACATTGTAAGTCTACTATTCAACTCGACGAATCGACTTTCGGAAGATCAAATCTTCTCAAGGGGCTATTGTTGGATTTCTGTTTGGTAAATATATTTAAACTGATTCAAAATGTGAGACAATTCTTTATGTTTTGCAAGATTATTTGAATAAGCACAACGTTCGTTTCGAGAAATTTTTGTGAGGACGGGATAGAGACCCTCCTGTTCTCACACTATTCACTTCGGTGATTAGAGAGTGGATGTATTTAGAGCGAGTAAGAGGAAGATGGTAATCGGGATATGACGCTTTGCTTGCTCGTGTTACTGCACTGTGTCAAGAGACCGAACCATTCAGCGGTCCACTGCTTCCTTGAGTCCAAGTCTCAAGGGGCAAGTTGTAGGTGCTTCCTATGAGTCGGTGCGGTCCGCGCCCCGCGCGCTGTCCAGGTGCAGCGTCCGTTCTCCCGCCGTCTGGGCGCTGCGTCCTAGGTCTTCTCGTTCAGGGGGGTCTGCCGGCACCGCTCTCGTTATTCTTCCCTCCTCCCCCGAAGTCGGTACACACTGGGAAATATCCTTTTTCTTCTTAATCTGGGTGATCGCGGGTTCCCACGCCTTGCTAAGGATGTAACCGCTGTCACGATTTAGTTGTGGCTCTCTTACTCTGATCTCTATGGCTTCTTTAATGACATTGTCCCGGTATTTGGAAGTCTGTGTAAGGACTTTGGTTTGGTCACAATCCATGCTGTGGAGTTCCGACAGGCAATGCTCAGCGATTGCCGACTTACTGGGCTGTTGCAGTCTAGTGTGCCGTTGATGTTCTCGGCATCGGTCCTCAATAGTACGAATGGTCTGTCCTATGTATACACCCCAGCATTGGCAAGGTATCTGATAAACCCCTGATTTACGTAGACCAAGGTTGTCCTTGACACTACCAAGAAGGCTCTTGGTTTTCCTTGGAGGACGGAAGATGGTTTTCACTTGATGTTTACGTAAAATGGTCCAATTTTTCCGGATAAGGGGTTTATCAGATACCTTGCCAATGCGGGAGTGTATACATAGGACAGACCACTCGTACCATTGGGGACCGATGCCGAGAACAAAAACGGCACACTGGACTGCAGCAGCCCAGTAAGTCGGCAATCGCTGAGCATTGCCTGTCGGAACTCCACAGCATGGATTAAGACCAAACCAAAGTCCTGACACAGACTTCCAAGTACTGGGTCAGTGTCATCAAAGAAGCCATAGAGGTTAGAGTAAGGAAGCCACAACTAAATCGTGACAGCGGTTACATCCTTAGCAAGGCGTGGGAACCCGCGATCACCCAGATTAAGAGGAAAAAGGATATTTCCCAGTGTGTACCGACTTCGGGGGAGGAGGGAAGAATAACGAGAGTGGTGCCGGCAGACCCTCCAGAACGAGAAGACCTAGGACGCAGCGCCCAGACGGCGGAAGAACGGACGCTGTTCCTGGACCGTTCGCGGGGCGCGAAGTTGTAGGTGTTTTGCCGGCTACTGTGGGAGTCAGCACCGGCACAAACAAGGAAGGAGAGAAGTTGTGATAGCCGGCGGCAGGAATCCAAAATGATATGTACATAACACATTCTTTACAGGGCTATTACAAATGATTGAAGCTATTTCATAAATTCACTGTAGCTCCATTCATTGACATATGGTCACGACACACTACAGATACGTAGAAAAACTCATAAAGTTTTGTTCGGCTGAAGCCGCACTTCAGGTTTCTGCCGCCAGAGCGCTCGAGAGCGCAGTGAGACAAAATGGCGACAGGAGCCGAGAAATCGTATGTCGTGCTTGAAATGCACTCACATCAGTCAGTCATAACAGTGCAACGACACTTTAGGACGAAGTTCAACAAAGATCCACCAACTGCTAACTCCATTCGGCGATGGTATGCGCGGTTTAAAGCTACTGGATGCCTCTGTAAGGGGAAATCAACGGGTCGGCCTGCAGTGAGCGAAGAAACGGTTCAACGTGTGCGGGCAAGTTTCACGCGTAGCCCACGGAAGTCGACGAAGAAAGCAAGCAGGGAGCTAAACGTACCACAGCCGACGGTTTGGAAAATCTTACGGAAAAGGCTAAAGCAGAAGCCTTACCGTTTACAATTGCTACAAGCCCTGACACCCGATGACAAGGTCAAACGCTTTGAATTTTCGGCGCGGTTGCAACAGCTCATGGAAGAGGATGCGTTCAGTGCGAAACTTGTTTTCGGTGATGAAGCAACATTTTTTCTCAATGGCGAAGTGAACAGACACAATGTGCGAATCTGGGCGGTAGAGAATCCTCACGCATTCGGGCAGCAAATTCGCAATTCACCAAAAGTTAACGTGTTTTGTGCAGTCTCATGGTTTAAAGTTTACGGCCCCTTTTTCTTCTGCGAAAAAAACGTTACAGGACACGTGTATCTGGACATGCTGGAAAATTGGCTCATGCCACAACTGGAGACCGACAGCGCTGACTTCATCTTTCAACAGGATGGTGCTCCACCGCACTTCCATCATGATGTTCGGCATTTCTTAAACAGGAGATTGGAAAACCGATGGATCGGTCGTGGTGGAGATCATGA
Organism: Schistocerca serialis cubense; assembly: GCF_023864345.2. NCBI lineage: Eukaryota > Metazoa > Arthropoda > Insecta > Orthoptera > Acrididae > Schistocerca > Schistocerca serialis. The sequence continues at coordinate 549,386,030 of NC_064642.1, forward strand.
TCAGCAATTCATGTCATGGCCTCCACGCTCTCCCGACTTAACCCCATGCGATTTCTTTCTGTGGGGTTATGTTAAAGATTCAGTGTTTAAACCTCCTCTACCAAGAAACGTGCCAGAACTGCGAGCTCGCATCAACGATGCTTTCGAACTCATTGATGGGGACATGCTGCGCCGAGTGTGGGAGGAACTTGATTATCGGCTTGATGTCTGCCGAATCACTAAAGGGGCACATATCGAACATTTGTGAATGCCTAAAAAAACTTTTTGAGTTTTTGTATGTGTGTGCAAAGCATTGTGAAAATATCTCAAATAATAAAGTTATTGCAGAGCTGTGAAATCGCTTCAATCATTTGTAATAACCCTGTATTTCTGAGAATGAAAGAAACATAACATTGCTTCTCGTTATGAAGTGGCTTCCTGCGCCACTTAAGCGCAATTACTTTTCACTATAACTACCCGGAGAACGCAGGCTAAGTATCGTCTTCCTGTCACTCAGTACTGATGGGCAACTGGTTAAATCAGCATTGACAGGGGGCGCTGGAGATGTGGTGCAGCCCGTTCTTTCCATTGGCGCGCGGGTCGGCGCCTACTTGATACTATTCTGCGGCGCTGCACTGATCGGTGTGGAGTCGATGTTTCAGGACTGCACAATGGGTGCAGTTGTAACGGATATTTTTCTTCATTGGGATCCTAAAAATATGAGTTGTATTAGAATTTACGCTGTATAATAATCGCAGATATATTTAAAACAATAATAGTGATTTCTATACATTTTTACCAATTATAACGGTGTGTTTATCATGTATCCTGTGTCTTGAACTATACTTCCCATCTGCTGCCAGAATGGAACATATATTTCAACTTGCATCTCACTGTGACACCTGGAAAAGACGCTATATTTTCTTTGAGGTAAGATGGATAGTTGTTATGCCTTGATTTATTTGCAGTTGATGCCTAGAAACTACGGAGAAGCATCCTAATGGAACCAACAATCTTGGTTGATATGACAAATCAGAACCCAACACTCCTAATGAATGTGCATGCTCAGAAATTCATCTAACGCTAGTTTAGCAGCTAAAGTAGGGACCTGTACCACATTGCATCGATACCAAATTTGTAACACCAGAGCAACAGCTGAATTGATGTTGATGGACCAGGAAACACTACAAAGTTGAAAAGCAGCACAACAGAAAAGGACTGACACCAAAAGATAGTCTTCCAACCACGAATCGACGGAGAAAAGTAAAATCGACTTCTGAAGGCAGTCTGATCAAATCCTGATGAAATACACCACTTCACATTCACTACGTCTTGGTGAATACATATAAAGCCCATATTTACTGTTCTAAATATGTACGAGAGCAAAAGAAGGCTGCAGTGCTGGCTGAGAATTCTACGTTCAGCGCCAGCATCTAAGTTCTGATCTAAGTTGGACACATATCACTCTGCAGTTGTAAGACATCCCAAACAAAAATTTTTTCTTTGCAGAGCTCCCGAAGCAAATGTGTTCTGTGACGTCCGTCCAGCAAGTGCATTCTTACTCTTCCCTATAAAACCTAGCTGGTTCTGCCAGCGTCAGAATCTCGCCAGCCAACTGCAACAGACAAATTTCGACCAATTATAATTTAATAAATGGGCGAACAATTTCCCTACTCTTACGGATCTCTCCATGGTTAACCAACGGGGTATGTTTCTCCCTTGGCGTGGGCAAGAAGGCAGAAAATGTCCCCCACTATGTTACATATTTCTAGGTACGACCAATGACAAGCTGCACACGTACATTCACGGGGGATCCCGCCCCACTACCTGAATAATCACAGAAATCCTCACTAAAATCTGAACAATGATTCTGGCTTGTCTGCTCTGGTCATAACGGCTGGTCCCACGCTCGTGGGCACTTGTTTTTTCCTGTCCTTCAGATGTTTATCTCTGGAAAAAAAGGTTCTTTTAGCTTCCCCCACAATCAAGCTTTATGATAGTTTCACCGCCCTCGCTGACCACTCCTGCTGAGCTCGGCTGCCAGATCGCATACAAAGTATCCACCTCCACACACCACAAGGGGGCTTGCGGAGTATCCACGCAGATGTATATATACATGGACATGTAGACGCTCTTAAGGATCTGACAAACGTAAGTTGTAAGAATAAGAAATGTAACGAATTAAGTGTAGCGGTAGGTCTTAAAAACATAATCTCGCCCTTTTCAGATTCATTGTAAATCACAGCAACTGTTGTCTGAGAGTCTGGACGTTGAAGCTGCATGTGACTTCTTAGGAATCACTTTGTCAGGTGTGAAGGTGGAAAATTAGGATTTAAGGCCCTGTCGACAACGAAGCCATTAGAGGAGGAGCACAAAATGCGATAGGGGAAGGATTAGTAAGAAAATCAGCTGGACTCTTTCCAAAGAAACCATCCTGGCATTTGCCACAAGCGATTTTCGGCGAAATCACGGAAAACCTCAAACTGGATGGGCGGACGGGGATTTGAATCACCGGTGTCCCTGATGATGATGGTGGTGGTGGTTAGTGTTTAACGTCCCGTCGACAACGAGGTCATTAGAGACGGAGCGCAAGCTCGGGTTAGGGAAGGATTGGGAAGGAAATCGGCCGTGCTCTTTCAAAGGAACCATCCCGGCATTTGCCTGAAACGATTTAGGGAAATCAAGGAAAACCTAAATCAGGATGGCCGGAGACGGGATTGAACCGTCGTCCTCCCGAATGCGAGCTGATGATGATGATGATGATGATGACTGGTTTGTGGGGCGCTCAACTGCGCGGTGATCAGCGCCCGTACGAAGTCCCAATTTTTACACAGTCTAGCCAAACTACTGTCACGAATGATGATGACAACTCACACACACCCAGTCCCCGGGCAGAGAAAATCCCCAACCCGCCAAGGAATCGAACCCGGGACCCCGTGAGCCAGAGACAGTAACGCTAGCCACTAGAACACAAGCTGAGGACTTGTCCCTGATGCGAGTCCAGCATTTGACCACTGGGACATATCGCCCGGTTGCTGTCAGAAGTAGCTGGCATCAAAGGATCATGCGACAAATTACCTGAAAAACTTTCAACATCTGTGAAAGGTGGAAAATTGAGTGTAAATTATCTAACGAATCAATTTAAGCAGGAAAGATGAGTTTTTGTATCTAATGATTGACAACATTTATTCGCAACTAAATACACTGACGGAAAAAAATATCCCAGCACCAAGAAGGAATTGTGCGAGATAAACGAAAGTTGGTTGGCGTGTTTCTTCATCTGAAAGATGATGTATAGGAGAATGTAAATCAAGTTTGCTTTAAATACACGCTGTAACGGTCGTGAGCGTAAATTACCTTTGAGACTGGACCTGTTGATCTGATATTAGTGAGGAATGCCTTTAAGATGACGAAGGCGCCAGTACCAACAGCCCACTGACACTGAATGAGGTCGTGTGATACGGCTACGAGAAGCTGCATGCTCCTTCTGCGATATTGCAGATAGACTTGGTCGGAAAGTAGCCACTATACATCATTGCTACAGCAGTTGTCATGGGAAGGTACGGTCGCAAGAAGACCGCACACCAGACAACCACCGCGGCGCTACGAGCGAAGACCGTCGTATTCGACGTATCGCGCTGGCGCATCGTACTACGTCTGCAGCAGCAGCTCATAGAGCAGTTGGCACCACAATGACACAATGAATTCTTATAAACTGGTTACTTAAAGGACAGCTTCGAACCAAACGCCTTTTAGCGTGAATTCTGCTGACCCCAAACCACCACCATTTGCGACTTCAGTGGTTCAAGCAAGAACTCGTTGGAGAGCAGATGGATGTCTGTTGTGTTTTATGATGAAAGCTGGTTCTGCCTCGATGCCATTGATGGCTGTGTGTTGGTTAGAAAGATGGCAGGCGAGTGTCTACAGCTGACCTGTCTGTGGTCTAGACACACTGAACCTACACCTGGAGTCTAGGGTGCGATTTCGTATGACAGCAGATGTACTCTATCAGTCTGGTGACTCGACCTGTTGTGCTGCCATTCATGAATAGCATTCCAGAGGATGTTTTCCAACAGCATAACGCTCGCCCAAATGTCGCTGTTGTAACACAACATGCTCTACACAGTGTCGAAATGTTGTCTTGGTCCCCTCGATCACCAGACATGTCTCCAGTCGAGCACGTGTTGGACATCATAGGACAATAACTCTATCGTCATCTCCAACCAGCATTCACAGTCCCTACATTGACTGACCAAGTACAACAGGCATAGGACTCCATCCCACAAACTGAAACCCGGCACCTGTACAACAAAACACATGTACGCCTGCATGCTTGCATTTAAGATTCTGGCGGTTACTCGGGTTACTAACGTACCACCATTTCACGTTTTCAAAGGCTTTTTTCGCGCTTACATTAATGTGTGACCGAGCGAGGTGGCGCAGTGGTTAGACACTGGACTCGCATTCAGGAGGACGACGGTTCAATCCCGCTTCCGGCCATCCTGATTTGGGTTTTCCGTGATTTCCCTAAATCACTCCAGGCAAATGCCGGGATGGTTCCTCTGAAAGGGCACGGCCGACGTCCTTCCCCATCCTTCCCTAATCCGATGAGACCGATGACCACGCTGTCTGGTCTCCTTCCCCAAACATTCAACCAACCATTAATGTGTGAACTTGCAACGCTAATCACTTAAATATGTTACAGTACCTTGATAAATGTATTCTCATAATTTCTGTTGTGACTTGACAAGACAGCCAAGCCACTATGAGATAGCCGAAAGGCACGCGTTTAAGCTCACGCAGGCTGGCGTGAGGTCTGGAACAGTTACAGGAGTTGAGTCTAGTAAAAAAAGTATGTAGCTTCTGGAATACTTAACTTTAATCCATAATTGGTAAACATCGGTCTGACGGTACATGCATCACAAGATAAATAGCTAATGATAATGGCGCCTTGCTAGGTCGTAGCAAATGACGTAGCTGAAGGCTGTGCTAACTATCGTCTCGGCAAATGAGAGCGTAATTTGTCAGTGAACCATCGCTAGCAAAGTCGGCTGTACAACTGGGCGAGTGCTAGGAAGTCTCTCTAGACCTGCCGTGTGGCGGCGCTCGGTCCGTAATCACTGATAGTGGCGACACGCGGGTCCGACATATAGTAACGGACCGCGGCCGATTTAAAGGCTACCACCTAGCAAGTGTGGTGTCTGGCGGTGACACCACATTTTCATTACTCTAAGTTAATTATTTCTTGGTACTGTTACTTTTTCCGTCAGCGCGACTGACAGTAAGTGTCAGACAGACGCTACTTTTAAGGAGTGAAGTATGTTACAGACGCATAATTATCGATATAAACTTACTTCATATCTACTAGCTGTGATGAAGATTTTAGAAATGAAGCACAAGTTTCACAGTGAAATTTTCTGATATTTCTGTTTCATTTCAAGCACAGCTAATGTTGACAACAGTATTAGAATTACACGCATTTTTTAAAAAAAATCTGTTTTACAATACTTAGCAAGGCCGATGTCGAGCTAACCTGACATATGCGCAGCCGTCCTAAGGTGTCTAACAAAAGCTTACAGCTATTGCAAAAACTGAACGTTTTTTCTCGAAGCTAAAAATATTTTTAAAAAATCATTGAGCTGTGCACGGCCGTCGTTTATCCCATTTATTGTTTGTCATCTTCTATTACAGTACTGCCGCCTCGATTTCTTATTACGTTTACTGGCGTTACTAACTTCCTGCCTTACTTGGCCGTGAGCGGCAGCAGCAGCGCGTATCGATAAGTGCACTGTCGTACCATCTCTGGAGCGACAGATAGTATTTCCGGGTCGCTGTGTGTCTGGCAGTCAGTTGGAGACGGACCAGCAATGCAGTCGGCACGCAGTAGCAGTGAAGTCGGGACGGAGCGCCGGTGAGGCGCGGACAGCCAGTGCTCGCCGACTGGCGACATACAGGAACTGTCCGGCGGAGGGAGATTGGAGCGGGACGACCGTTGGTTGGTCGTTCGATTGATCGTCTCATCAGCCGACGTATATTCGGTCCTTTCACTGTTTCCGGGCCTGGGAGTTGGCCAGTTGGCGTGGAGCAGCGAGGAAATCTCCGCGGCGCGTTGTTTGGCCGAGCCCGCTGGCGGCCTCTATACAACGTCAGAGTGTATGGTGCTGTTCCCGTTGCTACGAGGTTCGTGGCTCACCGATCCTGGACATGAAAGTTGAGTTTTGACTTAATCTACCAGCAAGTCACGACTGTTCACATCAGAAATTTACAAGGCAAAGCCTTATCTTAAAACAGTTCCTTAATTAGTCTGAAGGCCCAAAGAATCTGACACTTGCTGCCTGCCGACTGCACTGCTGGTCCGTCTCCAACTGACTGCCAGACACACGACGACCCGGAAATACTATCGGTCACTCCAAAGATGGTACAACAGTGCATTTATCGATACATGCTGCTGCTGCCGCTCACTGGCCAGTAAGACAGGAAGTTAGCGACGCCAGTAAATGGAATAAGAAAACGAGGAGGCAGTACCGTAATAGAAGATGACGAACAGTAAATGGGATAAATATAGGCTGTGCACGGCTCAGCCGTGTTGTACAGTGAGTCAGGGAGGGCTACACAGTTTCGCTGTGTTATCGGTAAGAGAGGGGTGGCACGAATGGTGATAGGCTTGTTTGACTGTTGAGTGAGCGAGACAGAAATGTTGAAAATCTTAACTTGAAGTAATAAGCCGAACATCTCTCAACAATGTGGTTTGAAAACTGTGACCCATCTTTCTGCGCAGAAAACACGAATGTTTTTCAGCCCCTACGCGTCTATCCCTTGAAGACCGTGCAGATAAAATTATGGAAATAGCGGCTCTCACAGAGGTGCAAAAGCATTTATTCTTCTCAAGCTCCACCCGCGAAAAGAAAAGAACAGACTTCAATGCATAGTTTGATGAGAAGTCTCCTTGCTACGCATATTACAGCGCAGATGAAGCTGTAGGTGTATGAGTTATGTAGAAAATAAAAGAGGACGTAAAATTGAATTTTCTAAGATAGTTGACAATTCTGCATACACAATTTCGAGGAAAAACTCAGTAAGACAATTATTTAGATAACTGAATAACTTATCATTAGCATTAGCATCAAGCTTATCAACTTATTTGAAATTATCTACTGATCCTTGTTTTGGAGTTCAGTATCAGATAATTATTTCATTTTTGTAACATTATTCAGCTTTTAATTAATTAGTTTTTATGTTATAATTCTGAGTGTAATAAGGTTGCTTCATTAATCGAATAACGATTCTCATAAGAAACAATTTGATCTTGTACCTTTTTAGAATCTACCTTAGTAGTACGCAGAATTTCTTGTGGTCAGTGATGCAAGTACGAATATCTGTTTCCTGTATTGATAAATCAGGAAAAAAATGTTAGGATTATATTTCGTTTCACCAAATTGTTTAAAATAAAATAAAGTTTTTTTTAGTTTTTCTTGTTTATGTTGCTTTTTGACTGAATTCGGAGGAGAGCAGTGGGAGTAATGGTGTAATGTAGTGTTTGAGAGAAATGGGAGAGTGGGGGGTGGAAGAAATCTGAATGTGAAAGACTATAAGTGGGCGACGTTTTGTTGAGTTGGGTGGCATGGTGGTAGGCTAGTAGAAGGGGGGAGTAGACCCACTTTTTTTTTTTTTTTTTTTTTTTTGTAGTTGTTCTGAAACCTCTGTCTCATACCTCTCCTTCCATTTTGGTTACAGTTAAAAATTTTTTTGGTTAATCTTTCTTCTCCCATTCTATTCGCACCTTATTTCCATCAGTAACTGTATTTAGCTGTTTAGGTATAATGACTTATAAATTCTACTCAACTCGAACGTTTTCACTTTCAGTTAAATATCTTCTTGTCCAGCTCTTCACTCTCCTTAAGAACCTCCTCTGTGCTGCTTGTATTTTCCTTTCATCTTTCTATGTTTCGACCTCTCGCTCCCATGCAACAGTAATATTGTCATGGTTTTGCAAAATTTAATTTTTGTATGCTTTCAGTTTTTTTAATCACATTTCCTGTTTTATGATCCACATATTCCTTGCACTGTGTATAGCATTTCGTCTACAGCATTATCACAATTCGTGTCCCAGCCCAGATATTTAAAATTTGACACCTTTCATTTGCAAATAGTAGTACACCTTTTTAGATTCTCCTGGATAATTTTCTTTGGTAGCCCTACACTGCTTTTCATTTTGAGGGCACTGCTGTAGCTGCTCTTCCTTGTACTACAATAGTTAAAATTTATTTTCTTGATTAAAATTTTATTTCTTAGCCCACAGACATCTTAAAATGTCTGGGGTGTATAACGATAGGTATGGCCGCAAGGGACTATCAGATGTGATTTTCAGACAACATATCAGTGTCTAGAGAGTTCCAGGGAAAAGCGATGGTCGCTATGACTGCACAGAAAACGTTTCGTTGCGCGCATCAGTATCGGAAAAAAGGTCCGCAGTGAATGCAGTCAGCTGACTGCTCCCATCGGTTCCGTTTTCTCCTTCATCGGACAGATGGACTTTCGCTTACAACGTAAGAAACAGCTGAGACTAAGCAAACAACAGCCAATGAAGGGAAAACAAAAACCAAAGGCTGCGCCGTTACTATGTTGAGATAAATGAAGATGGTATCTGTCCTTTCTGCCTATCCGAAAGAATAGATACCATCGGTGACTATGCATCTCGTTATAATGAAATTACAATGAAATGAATACCCCTAGCTGCATACAGGCGTTGATATACATCAACGGGGACAGTTGAAAATGTGTGTCCCGACCGGGACTCGAACCCGGGATCTCCTGCTTAGATGGCAGACGCTCTATCCATCTTCTTTCTTTTTTTTTTTTTTTGTTGATCTCATTTTGTTCTATATTGTTCGTTGAATTTGTTTGGGGCAGACGTCCGATGACACCCCTTCAGGTTCTTCGTTGATCTGTTCACACAGGTCTTTTATTACAGAGGGCACACATCAGCGTCGGAAACAGGTCCGCATTGAATGCTCACCGGCCATTTGACCATCTTCTTCTGTGCGGATGCACAAACAGTGCCCGAACTCTTACGGGAATCGGCAAAAAACCGCGCGTAATGAGTATAATGGGCAGAGACACTATGAATATGGTGCGGGACAATAAGTTGAGAATGTGGGTCTCACGGGAGGCGTGCTAGAGGTAAGTCCCTGCAGTCGCACTATCCTCTCTGTCCTCGGTGGCGGGCCGGAGTGGCCGAGCGGTTCTAGGCGCCACAGTCTGGAACCGAGCGACCGCTGCGGTCGCAGGTTCGAATCCTGCCTCGGGCATGGATGTGTGTGATGTCTTTAGGTTAGTTAGGTTTAAGTAGTTCTAAGTCTAGGTGACTGATGACCTCAGAACTTAAGTCCCATAGTGCTCAGAGCCATTTGAACCATTTGTCCTCGGTGGCTCAGATGGCTGCCGGCAGGGTAGCTCAGCGTGTTCGGTCAGAGGGTCAGCTGCCCTCTGTAATAAAAAAAAAAATGAGTTAATGGATCAACGACGAACTGAAACGGGTGTCTTGCGACATCCGCCCCATGCAGATGCAACGAAAGAAAAAGACCAAAAAAAAAAAGTCTAGAGCGTCTGCCATATAAGCGGGAGATCCCGAGTTCGAAATGGCTCTGAGCACTACGGGACCTAACTTCTGAGGTCATCAGTCCCCTAGACTTAGAACTACTTAAACCTAACTAACCTAAGGACATCACACACATCCATGCCCGAGGCAGGATTCGAGCTTGCGACCGCAGCGGTCGCGCTGTTCCAGAATGTAGCGCCTAGAACCGCTCGGCCACGCCGGCCGGCCCCGGGTTCGAGTCCCGGTCGAGGCATACATTTACAACTGGCCCCGTTGACGTATATCAACGGCTGTGTGCAGCTAGGGGTATTCATTTCATTGTAATTATGTTGAGAATTTAAATTCACCCATTTGTAATTTATCCGTGAATATACTAAGTAGACGTCTTCGCATATGTATCGGTATCCTTCACCTATAAAAATTTCTTAATTTTCGTCAGCGTAGTAGTATACCTGAACTTCTGGGCCCCCTCTTTAGGTGGAGCTCGTTTTCAGGCATTTACTTCTTTTCCATCTTCCTTCACATGAAATACTTTATACAACATTTCGCTGTTTTCCGATATACAGTTAAAAGGAACTAGCAACAAACCTTCCACATAGTGTAACACTGCTTTATCTTTCTCAAATATTACCTTTATTTTTTTGGTGGTGAAACAGGTTTCGACTGAGTACTTGTGACCATGGCCCATAAATAAACTGCCTGACAAAAAATGTGAACCGTCCAGAAGAGGAGGAGAAAACGAAATTAATCTTCGAGGGTTGCGAATGGGTTATTTCACTGATCAGTGATTACAGCAAGGAGTTAGATATATGAAAAACTTGGCCGTGTGAGCCCGTGTATGAGTATGATGTTCTATTCCCTCTGGCTTGGATGCAAGGACCGATTCGATTGGGAACGTTGTTATACAACCGTTGTATCCTCTCCTGAGGCAAGCTGGCCCACAACTGTTGTAACTGGCCCTTGATATCATGGGAACTGGCACTGAGAGAGAGTTGAAATCCAAGCTAGTCCCTTAGATGTTCTATCAGGGATCGATCCGGGGATCTTGCTGGCCGCAGGAGTATCTTAAAACTACACAGACATTTCATATATACACTACTGGCCATTAAAATTGTTACACCACGAAGGTAACGTGCTACAGACGCCAAATAAAACCGACAGGAAGAACATGCTCTGATATGCAAATGATTAGCTTTTCAGAGCATTCACACAAGGTTGGCGCCGGTGGCGACACCTACGAGGTGCTGACAAGAGGAAAGTTTCCAACCGATTTATCATACACAAACAGAAGTTGACCGGCGTTGCCTGGTGAAACGTTGTTGTGATGCCTCGTGTAAGGAGGAGAAATGCGTACCATCACGTTTCCGACTTTGATAAAGGTCGGATTGTAGCCTATCGCGACTGCGGTTTATCGTATCGCGACATTGCTGCTCGCGTTGGTCGAGATCCAATGACTGTTAGCAACATATGGAATCGGTGGGTTCAGGAGGGTAATATGGAACGCCGTGCTGGATCCCAATGGCCTCGTATCGCTAGCAGTCGAGATGACAGGCATCTTATCCGCATGGCTGTAACGGATCGTGCAGCCACATCTCGATCTCTGAGTCAACAGATTGGGACGTTTGCAAGACAACAACCATCTGCACCAACAGTTCGACGACGTTTGCAGCAGCATGGACTACCAGCTCGGAGACCATGGCTGCGGTTACCCTTGACGTTGCGTCACAGACAGGAGCGCCTGCAGCGGCGTACTCAACGACGAACCTGGGTGCACGAATGGCAAAACGTCATTTTTTCGGATGAATCCAGGTTCTGTTTACAGCATCATGATGGTCGCATCCGTGTTTGGTGACATCGCGGTGAACGCACATTGGAAGCGTGAATTCGTCATCACCATACTGGCGCATCACCCAGCGTGATGGTATGGGGTGCGATTGGTTACACGTCTCGGTCACTTCTTGTTCACATTGACGGCACTTTGAACAGTGGACGTTACATTTCAGATGTGTTACGACCCGTGGCTCTACCCTTCATTCGATCCCTGCGAAACCCTCCATTTCAGCAGGATAATGCACGACCGCATGTTGCAGGTTCTGTATTGGCCTTTCTGGGTACAGAAAATGTTCGACCGCTGCCCTGGCCAGCACATTCTACAGATATCTCACCAATTGAAAACGTTTGGTCAATGGTGGCCGAGCGACTGGCTCTTCACAATACGCCAGTCACTACTCTTGATGAACTGTGGTATCGTGTTGAACATGCATGGGCAGCTGTACCTGTACACGCCATCCAAGCTCTGTTTGACTCAATGCCCAGGCGTATCAAGGCCGTTATTACGGCCAGAGGTGGTTCTTCTGGGTACTGATTTCTCAGGATCTATGCACCCAAGTTGCATGAAAATGTAATCACATGTCAGTTCTAGTATAATATATTTGTCCAATGAATACCCGTTTATCATCTGCATTTCTTCTTGGTGTAGCAATTTTAATGGCCAGTAGTGTACTTGCCATGTGTGGAGGAGCAGTGCCCAGTTGAAAAGTGGCACGATGATGGTGTCATGCAAGAAGTAATACATGGGAACACAGGATGTCTGTGACGTACCGTTGTGCTATCAGAGTTCCTTCAATCACTACCAGACGTAGAGTTTGCACAGAATACCGTGGCCGGCAGATGCAGACATGGCAGGGCACGTGTGGGGAGAGCGATAGTGGAGGGAGCTGCTGTCAGGCCCTGTAGGGGAAACACCGAGCGCCGATATGAGGTAAGTGTCACATCTGAGTGCCCCATAAATCTGTATGTTGCACGATTCTACCAGACGGCCAGATGGAGACCCACAATGAGATCCATTTCAAAATCTGTCAGGTTCTGGTAGCGCTGTTCCACACCAGTACATGACATTTCCACGTCCATCACAGTTATCACATGACATCTGACACTGTTCACACCCTTTATATACACTACCAGGCCTGGTAACAATACTTAACCCGAACAACACTAATTCAGTCTGATGTTTGTTCTACTCACCACAGAGAATTGTAATTCTAATCAGTAAAATAAATAATTGACAAGCGTGTCATGCCAGACGGATCATTTGATACCCTTCCAATGTGTCCACTTGCATCGTCTTCCATAATCTGATGATAATATTTTTCTCTCAGTATAGCGAAAACGTAAATTGAAAACACTTGATCAAATTACGCCTAGTTTCTGTTCCTCCAATTGACTGATTAAGAACACCCCAATGACTCTTGCTCGAACTGGTCGGCTCTTCTGAGACATTACCTCTATATCAGAAACGCTCTTTCATCAATCGTCCTCGAGGTATATTGGTTATATTCTTCCCCCAATGGTTTTGCTCTCTAAAACTCACTCTGACGGCATGTAATCTATTTCCTGACATCCTAACACGCATCCTATAAGCCTTTCCCTTCTTCTAGTGTGTGTTTTCAACATGCTCCTTTCTTAACCATTTCTTCAGAAAACCTACTCAATTCTTGTCTTATCGCTCCACTTACTTTTCGGCATTCTTCTGTAAGACAAAATCTTAAACGTTTCGGTTCTCATTCGGGTTCCCCACAGCCCATGACTCATTCTCGTATAATGTTGTGCTTCCATCGTCAATTTCTCAAACATTTCTTCCCCAAATTAATGTTTGATAGCAGCAGACTTCTTTTAGCGAGGAATGCTATCTTCATTAGCCTGCTTCTTATATCCTCTTCGCTTCGTCTGTCACGTCTTATTTTACTTCCAAAGTAACAGAGTTCCTTTACTTCATTGTCCATTGTTGTTGTTGTGGTCTTCAGTCCTGAGACTGGTTTGATGCAGCTCTCCATGCTACTCTATCCTGTGCAAGCTTCTTCATCTCCCAGTACTTACTGCAACCTACATCCTTCTGAATCTGCTTAGTGTATTCATCTCTTGGTCTCCCTCTACGATTTCTACCCTCCACGCTGCCCTCCAATGCTAAATTTGTGATCCTTTGATGCCTCATAACATGTCCTACCAACCGGTCCCTTCTTCTTGTAAAGTTGTGCCACAAACTCCTCTTCTCCCCAATTCTATTCAATACCTCCTCATTAGCCATGTGATCTACCCATCTAATCTTCAGCATTCTGCTGTAGCACCACATTTCGAAAGCTTCTATTCTCTTCTTGTCCAAACTATTTATCGTTCATGTTTCACTTCCATACATGGCTACACTCCATACTAATACTTTCAGAAATGACACTTAAATCTATACTCGATGTCAACAAATTTCTCTTCTTCAGAAACGCTTTCCTTGCCATTGCCAGTTTGCATTTTATATCCTTTCTACTTCGACCATCGTCAATTATTTTTCTCCCCAAATAGCAAAACCCCTTTACTACTTTAAGTGTCTCATTCCCTAATCTAATTCCCTCAGCATTACCCGATTTAATTCGACTACATCCCATTATCCTCGTTTTGCTTTTGTTGGTGTTCATCTTATATCCTCCTTTCAAGACACTGTCCATTCCATTTAACTGCTCTTCCAAATCCTTTGCTGTCTCTGACAGAATTACAATGTCATCGGCGAACCTCAAAGTTTTTATTTCTTCTCCATGGATTTTAATACCTACTCCAAATTTTTCTTTTGTTTCTTTTACTGCTTGTTCAATTTACAGATTGAATAACATCGGGGAGAGGCTACAACCCTGTCTCACTCCCTTCCCAACCACTGCTTCCCTTTCATGCACCTCGACTCTTATAACTGCCATCTGGTTTCTGTACAAATTATAAATAGCCTTTGGATCCCTGTATTTTACCCCTGCCACCTTTATAATTTGAAAGAGAGTATTCCACTTAACATTGTCAAAAGCTTTCTCTAAGTCTACAGATGCAATTGTCCATGTCGTCGCTAATTTTGATATTACACCTGTCGCTGATGTCATTTCTGCTCCTCCTTAACACTTGCTGTTCGTTTAGTTTGCTCTCACAATGGGAAGACGCCTACTCGTCGTCATCTATTTCGTCCAAATTTATGGCATGTGCAGGGCTTAGCCAGAAATGACTGTAACAGAAGTGGAAGATCCAAACGGCCAAGCGTTTAGAAAAAGTAGCATTTTTGGCGCGGATAGGGCGAGGCACTGGCCGTTTATGTTAGCGTAGTTTACAGCGAGCGGTTGCCGCAGTGAAAGAGTCAACGGTAATCCGAGGCTCGGGCGGTTTTACATTAGTTTCACTGCAAATAAAATGCAATAATGCTCAATACATTGTATTTATTAATATTGTCATAAAAGATGTGAAAAGGCTAAGAAAAACTTCGGATTCAATTCCCAGGATGGGACTATAAGGATCAAACGAGAACTTCTATTGTTTCGCAGTCGATAATTTACCTGTGCTGTGGTGATTTTCATTATAAAAACAGGGGAAGCAGTAATCCTCTCGGCATCTTGCACACGTTACAAACGCCACATTTTTACATGTTCCTTTTAATGTTTCTATAGGAAAATAAACTTGTTTTATATTCGTAAAAGGTTCTCTCTCATCGCGCAGTTTGACAAAACCACGCTTAGCGCATCATTTCATCAAGTATTATCCAGAATAGCTGGTAATGTACAGTGGAATATATTCTGATACAGTCTTCTCGGGAGGTGATTTATTTTTCTCTCTCGATGAGAGAAGCTTTCTGATCAAATTCTTTACCAGATAAAAATAGGTATCGCAGGATTGCACCAGCGGAACGCATTTTTGGGGAAATAACTTTAATATTGCACAATAGCAGCCATTCTTTATCTTGAAAAACCTTGTTGTATAATTCTGGGTTTGTTTGTCCTCCGCACGAGTCAATTAACAGGAGAAATTTGTTCTCCTGCACGTAGGGCTTCCACACAACAGTCAAAATTTTTCGTACAAGGCTGTTGTTAATTCCCAAAATATTTATGTTGACGACATTCCTATATTTTGCCGCGTCCAATCCACCGTTTTTGAATCCTCGGTCCAAAAGATCCAGTAATGTCTTGTAGGCATACATAGACTGTTGGCAATAACTTTTTTGAAGAGTTATACACTGACGAAAAAAAATGCAACATCTAAAAGTAGCTAATATAGAGTAATGTAATTTCGGGAATACATTTGTCTAGGTAACATACTTAAGCGATTAACACTGCACGATCACAGGAAGCGATTAACACTGCACGATCACAGGAAGCGATTAACACTGCACGATCACAGGATAATTTAAGTACGAGATAAGCCACTGCAAATGTGAAATGCAGGTACATTAATAATTGTGTAACAGCGAGAATGTTGAATGCAAGCATACAAACATGCAAGCTTTGTGTTGTGCAGGTGCCTGATGTCAATTTGTGCGACGGCGTTCTATGTCTGTTGCAATTGATCGGTCAACACAGAGGCGGTTAATACTCTTTGTAGATGACACTGGAGTTGTCCGATGATGTACAATGTGTGCTCGATTGGAGACAGATCTGGTGATCGAGCAGGCCAAGGCAACATGTCGACACTCTGTGGAGCATGTTAGGTTACAATAGCGGTATACAGGCGAGCGTTATCCTATTGAAAAACACTTTCTGGAATGCCTTTCGTCAACTGCAGCACAACAGGTCGAATCACCAGACTGACGTACAAATCTGCAGTCAGGGTATGTGGAATACCCACGAGAGGGTTCCTGCTGTTATACAAACGTCAGATGTAGGTCAGTGTATCTACACTAGTGGCCATTAAAATTGCTACACAACGAAGATGACGTGCTACAGACGCCAAATTTAACTGATAGGAAAATGATGCTGTGAGATGCAAATGATTAGCTTTTCAGAAAATTCACAAAAGGTTGGCGCCGGTGGCGACACCTACGACGTCCTGACATGACGAAAGTTTCCAACCGATTTCTCATACACAAACAGTGGTTGACCGGCGTAGCCTGGTGAAATGTTGTAATGCCTGGTGTAAGGAGAGAAATGCGTACCATCACGTTTCCGACTTTGATAAAGGTCGGATTGTAGCCTATCACGATTGCGGTTTATCGTATCGCGACAATGCTGCTTGTGTTGGTCAAGATCCAATGACTGTTAGCAACATATGGAATCGGTGGGTTCAGGAGGGTAATACGGAATGCCGTGCTGGATCCCAATGGCCTCGTATCACTAGCAGTCGAGATGACAGGCATCTTATCCGCATGGTTGAAACGGATCGTGCAGCCACGTCTCGATCCCTGAGTCAGCAGATGGGGACGTTTGCAAGACAACAACCATCTGCACGAATAGCTCGACGACGTTTGCAGCAGCATGGACTATCAGCTCGGAGACCATGGCTGCGGTTACCCTTGACGTTGCGTCACAGACAGGAGCGCCTGCAGCGGCGTACTCAACGACGAACCTGGGTGCACGAATGGCAAAACGTCATTTTTTCGGATGAATCCAGGTTCTGTTTACAGTATCATGATGGTCGGATCCGTGTTTGGTGACATCGCGGTGAACGCACATTGGAAGCGTGTATTCGTCATCGCCACACTGGCGTATCACCCGGCGTGATGGAATGGGGTGCCATTGGTTACTCGTCTCGGTCACCTCTTGTTCGCATTGACGGCACTTTGAACAGTGGACGTTACATTTCAAATGTGTTACGACCCGTGGCTCTACCCTTCATTCGATCCCTGCGAAACCCTCCATTTCAGCAGGATAATGCACGACCGCATGTTGCAGGTCCTGTACGGGCCTTTCTGGATACAGAAAATGTTCGACTGCTTCCCTGGCCAGCACATTCTACAGATCTCTCACCAATTGAAAACGTCTGGTTAATGGTGGCCGAGTAACTGGCTCTTCACAATACGCCCGTCACTACTCTTGATGAACTGTGGTATCGTGTTGAACATGCATGGGCAGCTGTACCTGCACACGCCATCCAAGCTCTGTTTGACTCAATGACCAGGCGTATCAAGGCCGTTATTACGGCCAGAGGTGGTTGTTCTGGGTACTGATTTCTCAGGATCAATGCACCCAAATTGAGTGAAAATGCAATCACATGTCAGTTCTAGTATAATATATTTGTGCAATGAATACCCGTTTATCATCTGCATTTCTTCTTGGTGTAGCAATTTTAATGACCAGTAGTGTAGCACGCAGACTGATTGGTTGCAGGCGTTCATCTCGCCTCCTTCTTACTAACATATGGCCTTCAGTGGCACCGATGCAGAATCAGCTTTCATCGGAAAACACTACAAACCTCTACCGCGCCCTCCAATAAGTTGTCGCTTGACACCATTGAAGTTGTGATTAGCGGTAGTTTGGGGTCAAGTGGAGGGCACGCCGGTGTCTGTCTCGGAGCTGTCCTTAAAGTAATCGATCTGTAACAGTTCGTTGTGTCGCTGTGGTGCCACCTGCTGTTCAAATAGCTGCTACAGACGCAGTACGATGCGCCAAGAGTCATACGCTGTAGACTTCGGTCTTCCCTGTCTGTAGTGCCAATTGGCCGTCCGGAGCTCGATCTTCTTGCAACCGTATATTCTCGTGAGCACCGCCGCCAGCCATTATTTAGAGTGGCTACATTCCTTCCAAGTCTTTCCAGCACCTTGTAGCTCTATTACACGACCTCGTTCAAACTCCGTGACGAGTTGACAATTTCGTTTTTGTCACCGTTAAGACATTGCTGCGCGGGGTAGCCGCGCTGTCTGAAGGGGCCCTGCGCGGCTCCCCCTGTCGGAGGTTCGAGTCCTCTTACCGGCATGGGTGTGTGTTATTGCGTAATTTTTTTAATGAATTAATTTGAATACTGCTTTATGCAACGATAACTGCGCCGTTATTCCTATTGTATGAAATGGTTTTGAAAGTACTCTTTTATGTTTGTTAAAAGCCACGGCTAATTTTTCTCAGGTCGCTATCGCCAGAAATATCTTATGTATCCCAACGTGAAGACATCTGTCTTACTCGTGATGGATTAAAATCCTTCTTTAATACTACGCTATAATCCATTTAAACAATGCAAACAATGCTTAATTATTTTTTCTGTGAGGCTGGATGCTACAGCAATGGCAACGTAAACATTTATAGATATATTAATAAAAAACTGTACCTGGGGCCTAATATGAATTGGAAAATATTACGAGACGCCGTTTTCAATTTATAGAGATTATTCTTTTTAATACTTTTAGCATTAAATGACTGTTAAAATAACTCATATAATTTTTGTCATCAATGGCGCCGATACAATAATGAGCCTACACAAAATGGCCAAGGCAACATTTAATTATTACATACTGAACCATATGCAGGATAGGTACTCACTACTGACAAAAACACATATTACAATTACTAATTTCATATGTATTAAACAAAATTCTGTTACTACTACAGATAATGGTATCAGTTACAGATCGTGAACAATTAGCGTCCGACAGCTACAACATCAGAATCGATAAGATAATGAAACAAAAAAATACGCTCATTATTCTTGTACAAAGGGACAAAAAGCGCAGATAGCGTTTCTCCATTGTTGAGTATCGACGACTGATTTATACTCTTTTTTACTGGAGACGATGCTGTAGTGTGTTGTTCTTAGCACAAGTTAGTTTAAGTTAAATTACGTAGTGTGTAAGCCTAGGGACCGATGACCTCAGCTTTTTGGTCCCATAGGAACTTACCAGCACCTTTAAGGCATTCTTGTCTAACATGAACTCACCACGAATGCTCACGAACGTTATAGCGTGCATTTAAAGCAAATCTGATCTGTATCCTCATAGGGGCGACACTAGCGACACTCTTATGAGTCTGGCGCGAAATTTGAATACGAATCGTCTTTCAGATGTAGAAACACGCCTACCAACTTTCGTTGATGTCGCACAACTCCTTCTTGGTCTTGCGATTTTTTTCCGTCAGTGTAACGCTATATACGAGTGGGTGACTTTGTTCATATCCTGTCGTTTCACGAGAACAACTTTGCCCGTCGATGGTCCAGGGTTTGGCTGTAAGTCGATTGGTACTGGCAACATGAAAAGAGAACAGATAAATGTAAATATTTTATTATACTGACGTTAAAAAGAGTATTTCGGTTGACGGCGGCGAATGATAATTCTCAGCTTACCTGCATCATCAGTGCTCATTGGTAAAAATTGAAAATAAAAAAAGAAAAGAAACTTTTTTGCATAGAGACTCAACAATACGTCTCTAGGATTACTGCTTTGTACTTCTTGGGCCACGCCTGTTGCTACCTGGAAACCGTAAATGGCTTATGTCTCGTCCGACCTGCGACAAAAATCCTGTTTTTTCTAAACGCGTGATCACGTTGAGCTTCCAATTCTGTCACTTCCTTCTGGCCAAGACCTGCGTATACCATTTTTTTTTTTTTACATGGCTGCACGTTCAGAGACCGTGAATAGTTACAATTGAAAGAAAACAGTCCTTGGTCACTATTTTTAACGAATTAACCGGTTTTCAACACTGCTAGGAGTGTCCTCCTCAGAATTTAAATCAAAGAATGGTCTACAACACGGTCACAGAATTATGACTAAAAACGTATGATAAAAAGTATAAGTACAGAATCGTCGTGAAAGACTGGCAGTACTTATATGTTATTTATAAAATAATAAATATGCCAAAAGGGAATTAGTCACAAAGATATTTAAGATAAAAACTGTGATGGCGAGCCACTAAGGGCTGCTCGTTACTTAAGCGGTTACAGGTTGCAAACGGATTGACAGTGACGTGCCCGCGTTAACAAATGCGGCCAGGTGAACATGGAACTGCAACGAGCGCGCCATCTAGTAGCTGTAGATACAATTAGGCTACTTCACATTTGTTATGTTGCATGCTACTACCAAACAAACATTGCTTTCCATTATGTACCAAATACTGCTCATTTATAATCATTTCTGCCTATATTTCAATGTGAAGTAGCCTAATTGTATCTACGGCTTCTAGATGGCGCGCTCGTTGCAGTGCCATGTTCACCTGGCCACATTTGTTAACGCGAGCACATCAGTCCGTTTGCAACCTTCAACCGCGTAAGTAACGAGCAGCCCTTAGTGGCTCGTCATCACAATTTTTTATCTTAAATATCTTTGCGACTAATGCCCTTTTGGCATATTTATAATTTTATAAGTGACATATGAGTACTGACAGTATCACGATGATTCTGTACTTACACTCTGTACCATACGTATTTAGCCATAATTCTGTGACCATGTAATAGACCATTCTTTGATTTAAATTGTGAGGAAGACACTGCTAGCAGTGTTGAAACCCGGTTAATTCGTTAAAAATAGTGACCGAGGGCTGTTTTCTTTCAATTGTACCTGCATATACCATTCATTTGGACGAAATCGGTGATGACGAGGAGGCGAGGCCGCCTTGTCAATTTATTTTGCATTAAACAGGTCATTCAGTTCTCCTTTTTTTCCATTGAGGATAGCAATTTCATCAGCGAAGCTTGCCACTGACAACGTTTCAACCAGAATTTTGATCTCATTTCTGAATCTTTTATTTCATTTCCGTGGCTGGATTTACGGGCTGTGCGCAAAGGTGGAAGTCTGCATCCCGGCCTTACGTTGTCAACCAGATCAGTTTTCTCTCAATCATCCATTCTTATTGTTCTCTCTCGGTTATGTATCTGTTGCATATTTTGCACCATAGTACACTTTATGGCAACAAAATCCTGTGAAAGTGTCCTCGTTTTTCTTAAATCTTGCTTCCACTATCAAGCGTAACACTAGAACTGCCTCGCTATTGCTTTTAGCCGCGCGGGATTAGCCGAACGGTTTAGGGCGCTGCAGTCATGGACTGTGCGGCTGGTCCCGGCGGAGGTTCGGATCCTCCCTCGGGAATGGCTGTGTGTGTTTGTCTTTAGGATAATTCAGGTTAAGTAGTGTGTAAGCGTAGGGACGGATGACCTTAGCAGTTAAGTCCCATAAGATTTCACACACATTTGAACATTTAATGCTTTTACTTTTCCAAAAGCCAAACTAATCGTCATCTTACAGCTCTTTCATTTTATTTTTCATTCTTTTGTATATTCTAGTGGTCAGCTGTGAAGATGACTGCGCAGTAACACAGATACTCAATTTTCCATTCTGCTGTATGCTTTTCTGGTCAACAACTTGGATGCATGAGCTGTCAAGTAGTTTGTACAATTCTCGTATTTATCTTCGGAATTCTGCGAACGGTGTCCTTCTGAAAGTACGATGGTACGTCTCCAGTCTCATATACTCAACATACTAAATTGAATGATCGTTTGGTTGATACTTTCCCTAATAATTGTAGAAATCCTGCAGGACATTTCTCTGTCCTTCTGTCTTGTTTGATTGCAAGTTTTTCAAAACTGGATACTAATACTATCCAAATCGACACGCGTTCAATTTTTCGATGTCGTTCATTAACGCCTTCATATTTCACTTTCCCAAAGTTAGGTTTAATTTGTTTGCTATGATTAAGTTCTGCTCTGTGCAAAATTCTACCAGGCGGCTTCCTCTTTCATTTCTTAGCCCCCATCCATATTCACCTACTACATTTCCTTCTCTCCCTTTTCCTACTGACGAATTCCAGTCACCCATGACTATTAAATGTTCGTCTCCATTCACTATCTGAATAATTTCTTTTATTTCATCATACATTTCTTCAATTTCTTAGTCATCTGCAGAGCTAGTCGGCATATAAACTTGTACTACTGTCGTAGGTGTGAGCTTCGTATCTATCTTGGCCACAATAATGCGTTCACTATGCTGTTTGTAGTAGCTTACCCGCATTCCTATTTTCCTATTCATTATTAAACCTACTCCTGCATTACCCCTATTTGACTTTGTATTTATAACCTTGTATTCGTCCGTCCAAAAGTCTTGTTCCTCCTGCCACCGAACTTCACTAATTCCCACTACATCTAACTTTAACCTATCCATTTCCCTTTTTAAATTTTCTAACCTACCTGCCCGATTAATGGATCTGACATTCCACGCTCCGATCCGTAGAACGCCAGTTTTCTTTCTCCTGATAATAACATCCTCTTGAGTAGTCCCCGCCCGGAGATCCGAATGGGGGACTATTTTACCTCCGGAATATTTTACCCAAGAGGACTCCATCATCATTTAATCATACAGAAAAGCTGCATGCCCTCGGGAAAAATTACGGCTGTAGTTTCCCCTTGCTTTCAGCCGTTCGCAGTACCAGCACAGCAAGGCCGTTTTGGTTAGTGTTACAAGGCCAGATCAGTCAATCGTCCAGACTGTTGCCCCTGCAACTACTGAAAAGGCTGCTGCCCCTCTTCAGGAACCACACGTTTGTCTGGCCTCTCAACAGATACCCTTCCGTTGTGCTTGCACCTACGGTACGGCTATCTGTATCGCTGAGGCACGCAAGCCTCCCCACCAACGGCAAGGTCCATGG
Source organism: Schistocerca serialis cubense (assembly GCF_023864345.2). Lineage (NCBI taxonomy): Eukaryota > Metazoa > Arthropoda > Insecta > Orthoptera > Acrididae > Schistocerca > Schistocerca serialis. The sequence goes on from NC_064642.1 coordinate 549,408,950, forward strand.
CTCATGGGTGGTTTCAGATAGATTATATAATGATAAGACAGAGATTTAGGAACCAGGTTTTAAATTGTAAGACATTTCCAGGGCCAGATGTGGACTCTGACCACAATCTGTTGGTTATGAACTGTAGATAAAAACTGAAGAAACTACAAAAAGGTGGTAATTTAAGGAGATGGGACCTGGATAATCTGACTAAACCAGAGGTTGTACAGAGTTTCAGGGAGAGCATAAGGGAACAATTGACAAGAATGGGGGAAATAAATACAGTAGAAGAAGAATGGGTAGCTTTGAGGGATGAAGTAGTGAAGGTAGCAGAGGATCAAGTAGGTAAAAAGACGAGGGCTAGTAGAAATCCTTGGGTAACAGAAGAAATATTGAATTTAATTGATGAAAGGAGAAAATATAAAAATGCAGTAAATGAAGCAGGCAAAAAGGAATACAAACGTCTCAAAAATGAGATCGACAGGAAGTGCAAAATGGCTAAGCAGGGATGGCTAGAGGACAAATGTAAGGATATTGAGGCTTATCTCACTAGAGGTAAGATAGATACTGCCTACAGGAAAATTAAAGAGACCTTTGGAGAAAAGAGAACCACTTGTATGAATATCAAGAGCTTAGATGGAAACCCAGTTCTAAGCAAAGAAGGGAAAGCAGAAAGGTGGAAGGAGTATATAGACGGTCTATACAAGGGCGATGTACTTGAGGACAATATCATGGAAATGGAAGAGGATGTAGATGAAGATGAAATGGGAGATACAATACTGTGTGAAGAGTTTGACAGAGCACTGAAAGACTCGAGTCCAAACAAGGCCCCCGGAGTAGACAACATTCCATTAGAACTACTGACGGCCTTGGGAGAGCCAGTCCTGACAAAACTCTACCATCTGGTGAGCAAGATGTATGAAACAGGCGAAATACCCTCAGACTTCAAGAAGAATATAATAATTTCAATCCCAAAGAAAGCAGGTGTTGACAGATGTGAAAATTACCGAACAGTCAGTTTAATAAGCCACAGCTGCAAAATACTAACGCGAATTCTTTACAGACGAATGGAAAAACTGGTAGAAGCCGACCACGAGGAAAGGCAAACCTACGTTTCTAGCAATTATAGACTTAGAGAAAGCTTTTGACAATGTTGACGGGAATACTCTCTTTCAAATTCTGAAGGTGGCAGGGGTAAAATACAGGGAGCGAAAAGCTATTTACAATTTGTACAGAAACCAGATGGCAGTCATAAGAGTCGAGGGACATCAAAGGGAAGCAGTGGTTGGGAAGGGAGTGAGACAGGGTTGTAGCCTCTCCCCGATGTTATTCAATCTCTATATTGAGCAAGCAGTGAAGGAATCAAAAGAAAAATTCGGAGTAGGTATTAAAATCCATGGAGAAGAAATAAAAACTTTGAGGTTCGCCGATGACATTGTAATTCTGTCAGAGACAGCAAAGGACTTGGAAGAGCAGCTGAACGGACTGGACAGTGTCTTGAAAGGAGGATATAAGATGAACATCAACAAAAGCAAAACGAGGATAATGGAATGTAGTCGAATTAAGTCGGGTGATGCTGAGGGAACTATATTAGGAAATGAGACACTTAAAGTAGTAAAGGAGTTTTGCTATTTGGGGAGCAAAATACCTGATGATGGTCGAAGTAGAGAGGATATAAAACGTAGACTGGCAACGGCAAGGAAAGCGTTTCTGAAAAAGAGAAATTTGTTAACATCGGGTATAGATTTAAGTGTCAGGAAGTCGTTTCTGAAAGTATATGTATGGAGTGTAGCCATGTATGGAAGTGAAACATGGACAATAACTAGTTTGGACAAGAAGAGAATAGAAGCTTTCGAAATGTGGTGCTACAGAAGAATGCTGAAGATTAGATGGGTAGATCACATAACTAATGAGGAAGTACTGAATAGGATTGGGGAGAAGAGAAGTTTGTGGCACAACTTGACTAGAAAAAGGGATCAGTTGGTAGGACATGTTCTGAGGCAGCAAGGGATCACCAATTTGGTATTGGAGGGCAGCGTGGAGGGTAAAAATCGTAGAGGGAGACCAAGAGATGAATACACGAAACAGATACAGAAGGATGTAGGTTTCAGTAGGTACTAGGAGATGAAGAAGCTTGCACAGGATAGAGTAGCATGGAGAGCTGCATCAAACCAGTCTCAGGACTGAAGACCACAGCAACAATAACAGGTTTAATTTCTGTGTAGGTAAAGGCCATTTCTCCTATTCTCGTTCGATTTACTATACATTAAATGCTCCGCTCTATGCAATTTAAAAGAGCAAGCGAAAGCAGCTTTTTCAGCGGATGAAATGTCGATTCCCGTTAAACAAAACCAAAGTCTATCAGCTGAGAAAACTACAGATTAAAAATTTACTTAAGTTATTGAATAGTTTTAGACAAATTAACTGACTCTAAACTTAAGAGAAAAGTTAGCTCGGTTCTCTACTCTTCTTTTACACTCTACTCTACAATCTGATTCCATACATCTCTGTTCTCGGTTTTCCTCTTCCGTCCGCGGATCTCCATCTTGGTAAGCGCAGGCAACTCTTTGTCTACCCATCCTGCTCTTGGTGATACCTTCCTTTTAGTGGAATTCAATCCCATGTGTCCTGAATAGCATATTCTTTGAAATATGATAAATTTCACTACAAGTTCCGTTTCTAAACTTTACTTTAATTCATGGTTTTATCTTATTCTTTAGATCTCTGTCGCTCTCACAGTGTTACAGAATTTTCGCAAGGTCTTGTTCACTGGAGATTATAGTACTACCGGCAAAAGCAGTACACCTACAGGAGTCAGTAAAATGGGTGAACCGCTCCGAGTTTTTGAGATTGTACTATTACTTCTAAAAATACTACGTATCTTCTAGAGCGATTAAATGAGCTACTTATCATCAGAATAACTGTAGTACTGGAGACATGTAAATAAATAATTTGACGGTTTTCCGCTATCACCGGCACCTGAAGTGCAACAGTTAGACAGGGGATGAAGATATTCGTTCCACAAAAGACTGGAATTAATATTACTGACTGATCACTGCGATGAGAGTTTTTGTGTTTGTATTGTTGTTGATTGTTACAGAGGAGGAAGAAACTGAAACCAGGTGCATAAACCTTGCCTACTCCTTTGGAATGGCTTCGACGGAGCTTAAAATCGACATCCGACGAATGGTTTACCATCGACATTGTCACAAGCTCACACTCATGAGACTTCACGGAGTAGTTGAGCCCTAATCATTCGGGATTTAAGTGTGGACACCGGCACGGACCCAAGGGTAGGGGTCGAGGTCATCATCCCCCACATCTTTTTAGAAGCGTTTATATTTTTACATGTTAGGTGTGTGCAAAAAATTACGGAATTTTTTGTTTTTTGGCGGTAGTTTTATTTTTTCGTCATACCCGTACGCCAACGCTTTTTCCAATCTACGAAACACTTCTGGGACTCGTCTTTGGGTTAGCTTTTCGTTCTCCCATCGATGTGTTTCTAATCTCATCTATGCTTGTAAAACGACGGCCCTTAAGTTTTTCTTTATTTTTGAGAACAGAAAAAGGCACATTGGGCATGTCCGGCGAATAAGGAGGCTGAGGCATCGTTACAAAATTGTTTTTGGCCAAAAATTTACGAACAAGCAGCGAAGGATGAGCTTGTACCTTATTGTAACGCAAAAGCCGTTTGTTCGTTTTGCCGCAAATTCGGGTACTCAGGTTTTCGGAATGCTTGACGGAAACTTGTAAGTAGTGCTTCTTAATAGTTCGACCTTGTAACAAGAACTTATGGTGCCTTCTTCCATTCAGATCGAAGGACGCAGGGAGCATAACGTTCGTATTTGACCGTATTTGTCGCGATTTTTTCTGTCTTGACGATCCAGAATGCTCCTACTGGGACGATTTGACGTTAGTTTCAAAGCCATATCCGTAAACTCGTGTCTCATCACTCGTTACGACTCGTTTCAGCAGCTCTGCATCGTTGTTGACTTCAACTAGCGATTCCTAAGCAACTTTCATTCGACGCTATCTTGATTCGGAATTCAACAACTTGGAGCAAATATTGCTGTCATACTTTTTATATCTAAAACACGCGAAAAAGTCCAATGGCATGAGCGAACTAATATACCAACATCATCAGTCACGTCTCTGATTGCAGCGGGGCGTCGTTCACATTTATTTCTTTCACATTTTTCCACGATTTAATCGGCCGATGATGTGTTGGGACGGGGAGTCATAGCAGCCTCGCCAAAGTAATATTTGGCATTTATAAATCTTTTCTGCACTTGATTCCGTTCTCATATCAAATTGTGATACATCTTTATGCAAACTATCGATCCGCCGCCGCTTCCCAAAGGTATAGTTAGGTGTCAACGACCGGACCCCTTGTCTGGTGTAGAGGTAAATTTGTTTACGTGTCACTGCACAGAGTTATGCATAAAATTCTAAGAACCATGTTAGATAACTGAATATCGTCAGTTGCAGATAATTAGAATTATTTAAGCAGCGCACACCAGGAAAATTCTTAGGAGTCATGAATGTTATCTGTTCCACACGTAATGACATCGAAGTGACATCTTGTGGGAACGATTGCAGCACATCATGATTTTGATTAACATGTGTACAGATGATATAAATATTCTATGCAAATCGTGGGTGTCGAGCTGTATGAGAAAAGTAATGAGATTGACAACTCCACGACCGATCTGGCTACGCTGTGTTGTTTCGCATTTGTAGACCGGTGTGTTCATCCCTTCCAGATTCTCAGTTCGTTTCAGCTCCGTACAGCCATCACATTATTCTGCCTCTCCTTTTGTCTGATTTTAATGTTGTGTATTACGTTACGTTGCATCTTACGGGAATATATAATAAGAATTTCAGATGAATATCATTGAGACAATTTCCAACAACGTAACAATACAAATTTGATTTTATATCAGATTCTGTAACGTTGCCCACGGAGAAATTAATAATAACATGTAGTTAATCCCGTGGTGGGATTTTCTATCAGTGCGAATTATACCGAATTTATTATTTACATTCTCTGGTCTGACTACGTAAAGAATTGGGAATTAATTGTAACTGTTCACTATTCTTTGTTATATTATCTCACTTGATTTTGGTTATTAAAACTTTTGCTAACAGTTACAAACACTTTATATGTTATATCGCTACACTTAAAAAATATGCAGTGCATTTCTTTGGCACGATTTAATTTTTTGCCTAGCTGCTCTTGGGAAATGAGACACAAAAGGTAATTGTTTGAATTTTTAATTAGTCAGATCAAACATAGCCCACCAGGAATCTTACCAAAATCAATTATTTGCTTTGAAATTTTACGTGAAATTCAAAGTGAAGTCTTTGCACATCCTGGCTAATGTCTAGCCACAAATTCTCCTCCACATCTGCTAATTTTACTGAAAGAGAAATAGATTAATGTTATTTCTTGTTACTACTTTTCTTTCTCCCGCGCTGTAGGCGGGCTGCTGAAATATTTAATTTCCATGCTCGCAGCGGCAGCAGATTCCGCCAACCGTCGTTCTGCTCCGAGTCAAAGAAAAAGCTAAATTTGCTGAAAAAGTAGGTATTATGGCTGGGCAAGCTATCCCCAAAATTAATAGCACACTTTGTCATATATGGTTATATTCTAAAGCATAAGTTTCTTACGATACGCTTCTTTTTACAGTATCTTGCCCCTAATGGCGGCTAAACGTTTCAACAGACAAAACTCGACCACTATAGATAAAGATACAGTGCTACATGCCTGTGCACTCGTCGGCGAGTCAAGAAGAACAGAGAGATTATTGCCCCTAATTCGGTTATATATATAAAACACAATGAAATTTTATCACCTTAGCTTGAGCGACAGTGGCAGTCTCTTTCTCTGTCGGCTTCTGCGATCACTTTTACATGTTTGCCTTTACGTTTCACAAAGAAATAAAAAATCTAAATGACGTTAAGTACAACTTATCATGATTTCATAAATGTTTATCCAGAAGACGTTATAATGTGATTTTCAGTGAAGTTGTACTTTTGCTTTGTGTTACGAAAATGGGACAGTGGATTTTGTGCAACGTTACGCCGTCAAGTTTTGTGTTAAACTTAGGAATCCGCAAATGTGACGTTTGAAAAGCTGAAACTGATCTACGAGAAACATTCCTTGCCAAGACTGTAAGTTTTTCACTGGCAGAAATCACTTTGGGAATTTCGTGAAAAGAAAAAAAACCACAAGGACTCAGATCAGTTCATTAAAAGGGCTGTGGGACAACGAGAATACCTTTTGAGGTCAAAACTTGCTTGATGGATGTGACCATGTGACATGAGGCGTGGTCATAACGCAGCATCCACTTGCCTACAGTGTCCGATCTCACTCGATTCACCCTTTTCCTGAGCCTTTCAAGGACATATTTGTCAAACGCTTGGTTGTTTGTTTGTCCTGGAGCAACAAATTCTTTATGCACGATGCTCCTGCTGTCAAAAAGCGAATCAGCATTGCTTCGATTTTTGATTTGCTCTTAGAGCTTTTTTCCGTCAAAGATGGTTGGTTGGTTTGGGGAAGGAGACCAGACAGCGTGGTCATCGGTCTCATCGGATTAAGGAAGGATGGGGAAGGAAGTCGGCCGTTCCCTTGCAGAGGAACCATCCCGGCATTTGCCTGGAGTGATTTAGGGAAATCACGGAAAACCTAAATCAGGATGGCCGGACGCGGGATTGAACCGTCTTCCTTCCGAATGCGAGTCCAGTGTCCGTCAAAGAAATTTCTCTTTGTGTCACTCCTCACTTTGCCGCTTTGTCTCAGAATCGCAATCAGAAATCCAGGATTCATCACCTTTGATCACACAACTGAACCATTTATGGTCACTGGCAATCCTCTCAAGAAGATCAACACACACGTCCCTCTGCTCAGTTGTGAGTTTTACATACATATAAAACCACACATTTTGGATTCGCATGTTGTTTTGTTTTTTCGCTATGCAGTTTATTGTTCTCGAATGATTGCTTTCGCTACCTCGAAGTTAAGTAACTCACTGCCTGTTCTTCAAAGAATGTACATTGGATTATGAGAGCGAATTGCGATCTCAAATGTGAGAGAAGCAGGAACCGGTAGTCTGAAATTGCGTCCCCGCGTCTGTTCTCCAATCGTTTGTTAGGAGTTTCTGAATGCCATTCCATCCTCTATTTTTAAGATGTGAAGAAAATCGTAAGCACATCTGTTTCCTTCTTTAAGACGCTCACGAATCCACTATCGTTTATAAACTACACCGCTACTTTTCGGTTGGTGCACTTTAGGCTATTGAGCGCTGCGCATCAAATGTAGCTTAATTTCCAAGTGGCCTAACAAATAATAACTGAATAGGTTGAGTCACGTCCACTCTGACCGCACCACGCTAAACACGTTTCTTCTGTTGTCGGTAAATCAAAGGAAACAGAGCGTTCGCCCGTGCTCATTCTGGCCTTGGCTACTACATAAAACACTTCCGTGCATTGCGCTGTGCAGAGCTGTGGATCCAAGCAGTTCTGACATTCTAAACTATATCGCAATGGCCTCGTTTTCGCAGCGGTGATTGACAAATTCATCAAAGTTCAGTCAGTATGCTCGAAATATTTATAAATTTATACACAAATCATAAATCAGTCTTCCTATAAGTAAAAACCGTGTCAAATCCCCTACAGCAGTTCCTGAGGTTAGCTCGGATATACAGAAAGAAGCAAGCAAGGGATTTGATCTTATACGTGTGAAGAAGAAGAAGAAGGTAATTATCTGCTGCTGCTATCTTTTTTGACGGGGCACTGACGATGTCCTGTCCCATCCATCACAAATCCGAGATAATGCACCGTCTGCAATGACTTTGCGGAAAGTTCCACGGGACGGGAAGAAGGCCCAGGTCATAGCAATGTAGAAAATCGGATGCACATTATTACCGGCCAATTTCACTGACATCGATTTGTTGTAGAATCATGGAACATATTTTGTGTTCCGACATAATGTCTTTTCTAGACTATGAGAAGCTCATCTGCAGAAACCAGCACGGTTTTAGGAAACAGCGGTCATGCGAGACACAGCTGACTCTCTTTGTGCATGATATACAATAGGCTCTAGATATCGGCTCACAGGTTAATGCCATATCTCTAGACTTTTCGAAAGGCGTTCGACTCAGTTCCGCACTGTCGCTTGCTCCAAAAAGTGTGCGCGTACGGTATATCCGATGTCATATGCGGTTGGATAGAAAGTTTTCTAACAGAGAGCATTATGTCGTCCTTAATGGGGTGACTTCAGTAGAAACAAGCGTAACTTCAGGTGTGCCCTTGGGCAGCGTAATAGGTCCACTGCTTTTTACGATTTACGTAAACGATCTGGTTGATGGTATTGACAGCGGCATTAGGCTGTTTGCCGATGATGCTGTAGTCTACAGGAAAGTAGTATCACACGAATGTTGTGAACAAATCAATGAGGATTTTCAGAAAATAAATGAGTAGTGTAATGGCTGGCAGTTATCTCTCAATATTAGTAAGTGTAAACTAATGCGTATAACAAGGTGAAAATCCCCATTAATGTACGAGTACAAAATAAATGCCCAGTCTTTGGAAGCGGTAACGTCCGTCAAGTAGCTGGGCGTGACTGCTCGAAAAGATCTCAGATGGAATGATCAGATTACACCCGTAACGGGCAAGGCGAACTCTAGATTGCGGTTTATTGGTAGAATCCTGAAGCGATGTAGTCATTCAACAAAGGAAATTGCTTACAATACGTTAGTTCGTCCAGTCTTAGAGTATTGTTCGCCTGTATGGGACCCTTACCAGTTGGGTCTGATTCAAGAGATTGAGAAAGTCCAAAGAAGAGCGACAAGATTCGTGACTGGTACATTTAGCCATGTAGCGAGAGCGTTACAAATCTCATAGAAAGTTTGAAGTGGGACACATTTCCAGATAGACGATGCGCTAAATGTAAGAGGCTGCTCACTAAATTCCGAAATCCGATCTTCGCCGAGGATGTAGAGCATTTATTATTATCACAAACTTTCAAATCGCGCAATGATCATCATTCAAAGATAAGGTAAATTAGAGCTCGTATTGAGGCGTTCAGACGGCCGTTTTTCCCTCGGGCGATCCGCGAGTGGAACATAGGGGGAGGGGGGGGGGGGCGGGGAATATGACTTTGGCGCGAATTGTGCCCACCGCCACAAACATCATAATGGTCGCATCCGCGTTTGGCGACATCGCGGTGAACGCACATGGGAAGCGTGTATTCGTCATCGCCATACTGGCATATCACCCGTCGTGATGGTATGAGGTGCCATTGGTTACACGTCTCGGTCACCTCTTGTTCGCATTGGCGGCACTTTGAACAGTGGACGTTACATTTCAGATGTGTTACGACCCGTGGCTCTACCCTTCATTTGATCACTGCGAAGCCCTACATTTCAGCAGGATAATGCACGACCGCTTGTTGCAGGTCCTGTTCGGGCATTTCTGGATACAGAAAATGTTCGACTGCTGCCCAGGCCAGCACATTCTCCAGATCTCTCACCAATTTAAAACGTCTGGTCAATGGTGGCCGGGCAACTGGCTTGTCACAATACACCAGTCACTACTCTTGATGGACTGTGGTATCGTATTGAAGCTGCATGGGCAACTGTACCTGTACACGCCATCCAAGCTCTGTTTGACTCAATGCCCAGGCGTATCAAGGCCGTTATTGCGGCCAGAGGTGGTTGTTCTCGGTACTGATTTCTCAGGATCTATGCACCCAAATTGCATGAAAATGTAATGACATGTCAGTTCTAGTATAATATATTTGTCCAACGAATACCCGTTTATCATCTGCATTTCTTCTTGGTGTAGCAATTTTAATGCCCAGTTGTGTATGTAGATGTAGATGTAGATATTGATCTTCCTTCCTCTGACATGAGGCTAAGCATCAATGTGCACATGACTGCAAGCATAATGGATTAGTTTAAAACATGTGTTTCGTGTCGGAATGACTCAACGGAGTGAACTAGGGCTAGTTGTAGTTGTAGGGGCTTGTAATTGTGACCAGTCCATCAGTCATAGGAGCCACACAGCTACATCTCAGGTCCACTACTACGGATGATATTATGAAGTGCACACCCAGCAGAGAAGTAGTATACACAGCCATCGTTCTCATAAACCTAAAAAAAAAATTCAGGATCTGGTAATTTCTAAAGATTTTGTCTCAGAAATAAATTTAAAGCAATTCCAATCTCGCGAATCTGGCCAAAGTTTTCAAGAGACTTCTCTTTATTGCTAGGCAATATTTGAATCTGGTATTCCCCACTCAAATATTCTCAACTGGGTCTCGCTGTGCCCCTCTGTCAACACACCTGGTATTTGGCTGATATGGACTGTGCTCTGAATGGGTGTGATCTCGTTGTGGCTCGCGTAATTGGAGACATGGACAGAACGATCTGTTTAGAAGCGACAGGATTCGGTTTTCGTGGTCGTGCTACTGTTCAGAAGACGCTGATAAACACGAACGCGTGACATCGCTTACAGCAGTGCAAACAATGCCGTCCTTGGTCTGTGGGACATTGGAAGCGAATGAGTCACGGTACACAGTGTCACGCTAAAAGGTACGCGTGAAGCTGGCGGATGCTGGATGAGAGTACTGACGTATGTTACAGCGAGAGCGAAAGGCGAAGGAGATGGGACCGACCGAGCCAGCGCAGTGATAAGGCAAGGGATACGTATCGGGGAGGACGTCGGTTCAAATCCCCGTCGCGCCATCCAGATTTAGGTTTACAGTGATCTCCCTAAATAGCACGTTGGTTCCCTTGAAAAGGACTCTGTCGATTTCCTTCTCCATTTCTTTCCATGCAAGCTTATGCTTTGTCTCTGATGATTCCATCGTCGAGGGGACGTTCAACCCTAGTCTTCCCTCATTTCGGTGGAGGCGATGTGACGGTTGGAAGCATTTATTCTTGTTTGAGCCCTGACTATAAATTTTGTTTTACGCACAAATGAATTATACAGGTGCTTGGAAATGGGAAGATGGGTACACGCTCTTTCCGCAAGAAGTCTCGTTGACTCATTTCTGTGGATGGAGACACTCGCAGTGTCCTATCAAACTATCTCTCGAAACGGAAAAGCATCAGGTCCGTTCACTGATGGCTCACTGAGCGAACAATATCGCGTTACTTACTGCAATCTTATTGCTAAAAGCTAAAGAAAGTGCGACCTAATACCGCTATTCGAACAGAAGAACTAACAACCCCTCTACAGTGTCTCCAGTAAAAGGTGGAGAATCAATCATCATATTATCAGCATCGTGATCAGCTCTTACTCTCCTAAAAGAATTTAGTGTCTCCAGTAAACTTACTAAAAGGTGGAGAATCAATCATTATATTATCAGCATCGTGATCAGCTCTTACTCTCCTAAAAGAATTTAGTGTCTCCAGTAAACTTACTAAAAGGTGGAGAATCAATCATCATATTATCAGCATCGTGATCAGAGTAACAATATCATCTTAGTATTCGAATCAAAATATTGTCTTCCTATCGTAATTATTTGTTGACTGAATTTTTACTTTAACATTCGCTCAACCGACACAATCTCAACATGTTCCTATGACTTCTTCTAATCATTAATGCTTCTTTTCATCTCTGGCAATGTTGTGTGCAAGGGGAAAAAATGGAATCCCGGAGTGATCGGGATTTGACGCCAAGCAGTAGGCTTGGATGCAGTTATGATACGGCATTTGCATAGTTTCTCAGAACCATTATTTTTAAGCTTGGCTGCTTCTGTAATGGTGTCGTAACTGATTCATTTCTTTCGGTTTAGTAAAGGACACCGTCCTTGGAGTTCCATGATTTTTGTCACTGTCGTGTTTAATGTTAATGAGAAAAGCTCTTTCTTGCGGATTTCGTGCTTTGATATAAAGAAACCATATCGTAGCAGATAACAATGAGAAACACATAACCCGTCTCGAAGAAGTCGTTAGCTATGAAATACAAGTTATAAATTAAACAGAGCCTCCAAGCAATTAACGCTTCGCATGTTTAGAAACTCTTACACGCCGTTTCGCTGTTATGTGAAGGAAATATGGACAAAGAGTTGTCGAAACAGAGCCTTCGCAACTAGTTGTGCCTCTAAAGTCCGGGAGCTTCAGGCAATTGGTGCAGGAAACAACAAATAAATAGCGAATATCTGTGAATAAATCACCCTGCTCCAGTCACACTGTAACATACTTCATGCGATCTGAGATATGTGAAACAAGCTATTAGCTGTACAGTAGGTAGACTATATCATATCATCTTCTGACTACTAATAATACTCTGGTTAGAGCGGTAAGTATCCGATTAAAAATGTTAAATTAACAAAGATGCAAAACGGAACACACAAATTGTGCTTCATCTTCAAATGCAATATTTTTCTGATATTCAAGGCTATATTCAGATAACAGATTCCGTGATCACTCTGATTATGGAGCAGTGGCTTCCAGATCGTATGTTCGATTTTTTGGGTTAAAACACTCATGAGCAAATCTGAAGTGAAATATAATAAGAAATTAACACGGGAAGAGAGACGAGAAAAAATAATGAAACTGTTTTATCAAGTAGTGGGAAAGTAACTCCGTATTCCGTTACGCAGTAAATAAAATAACGTTACGTTCGTCATTAAAAGTGAATTCCGTGACATAATGATTGATTAATGATTCCATGACTGACGCTTTTTCATTCTGATTGAAACAGCATTCTTTCTCATTGGTAACCCTTTTTCTAATGTCGTTTTATATCAGCCATTAGATGCAGATATCATCAGTTATTTTCATGAAATATAGGTCTGTCACTTCTCCACTGTCGCATGATCTTCAGAGGCCGGTTACTCCAATTATATTCAACAATGTGTACCCAATAATACGTTAACTGTTGCCCTTGAGATACAATTGTTTTGCGTGACCTACGCCAGATTTCGTGTAGTAACGTAAAATTGTATACAGTTTCGTGTACAGAAAACTATTATCGTTAATGAAACCATGCATATTACAAATCTGAGTATCATGTTCTAAAATCTGCAGCTCAGTAAAACGATATCCAATTATGAAAACGACTATCATTGCAACTAGCAGCGTGCTTTATTCAATAGCTGCGTCTTTCGTTGTGCCATCCCGAAAGGAAGATTAGTTAACTGTTTATTTGTCGGTGGACATTGAATGCAGGTTAATGAGATTACGAAGGAAGCCCTTCAAATCATGAACGTGTTTAATCTTTCCTTTTAATGTCGAATTAGAGTGACAGTAATTCGATTTCCTTTGCAAGTGCAATAATTCGCTGACTGATGTAATCTGAGTTATTCATGGGACAACTTACTCCCGCCTTACGGGATATATCTTTTGCCAACAGTGAATACTTATCACACTGGAGCAAACTAAATGGAAAACAAGGAGAAACAGCTCAACAACGTCTTTTTACCTAGTCTCTGTTCAATATTAATGTAAGGCACAGAGTTAAGGCTACACTTTTCGCATTGTAGATTCAGTTAATTAAGATATATATTACCTTGACGACGCAGTTAAAACGGCATCCACGTTGGCAGCATTGCTCTTCCGTAGCAACCAGCAAAAATAAAACTGGAGGGGGAAGAGAGAGTGAAAATGGCAGCAGGCGAGAGGATATGTTGATATATCTCGGTTTTTGTGTAATTGTGTTGGACGGTAAGTAATTCTGCAACGTTTTTGCTAGCGAAATAGTTATACATTAACTATATTCTCATCGTGCTTTTGTGGCTTTCTGTTTTGGTTCTTGATTGTATTGTTGTCTTTGTTTGTAAACAAGCTGTGACAACTGTCAGTTTGTGCGCTTGCCAGTTGGTGATTAAGAATTTACGAAATGCCCCTTTACCACATTATTTTGATAAGCAGCAGTTCACCTTAAACTTTCAAGAATGTTATCGATGCATATCCTTATACTCAGAAACTTTAGTTTACGTCTTAATTACAAAAACTGGGAGTAGCGGATCACCAACATCCGTAAGTATACGGACGTTGCAAACCATCTCGTACATGATAATAAAATTGTAAAAACAGTTTCATCATAGTATTGTGCGTGTATGTTACCTCTTGACAAAGGTTTCGCTTGAACACAATATAACGCAGGAAATTCACTTGTTAGACATTATCCAGCCACAACTATTTTAATGTAAAACTCTCGACATATTTTAGTGCGAAATGCAGTTAATGAGTCGGATAACTAAAGAAAAATTGAAATAATGTTGCAACTGTCTCCCTACGTTTTTTAGCCTTCTTCTAACACACTCACTTTCTCTTATCCAGTCATTTTCCTGGGTTCGATCTAATTAGATAACAAACTAAATATGAATGACATTGCCATTTGTATAAGAAGAAAACTATTTATTGTATTTTTGAGTATTTTCGGCATCCTCACCTCCCCCTATCACATCTTTTTTTGTCCTCGTCACTTGCAAGACTTTTATAGAGTACCAACATAGCTCTTAAAATACTGTTTAATAATTTTATATTTCATTGGTGCCAGCACAAACTAGCGAAAGGTACATAATATAGAAAAGTATCACATATAACAATTAATACAGAAGTCACATGAAGAAACCATAACTTCTGGAAGCTGATTTTGACCATCGGAAAGTGGACGCAAAATTAGAGAAGCTACTACTGTTAAAAATTACCTTGAATGAAAAATGTTAATATTTTTGGCAGCTAATATCCTCAACTGTTTTCTAACCAGTAACTTCAAGAGTTCAGATGACTGTGTAGATACAAGGGAGTGTGTCACTCAGAAGTAACTAATGTTGCATACACTGTACTGCAACAAATAGGACTCAGGCCCATTTATTTGGAATTAGAATTTACAAATGACATATGTTACACTCAATCCTTGCTTTCATAGCCCTGGCTGGGTATCTCTCTGTTTCTGACTTGGTACGGTTGGTTGGTTTGGGGGATCAAAGGGACCAGACTGCTACGGTCATCGGTCCTGACTTGGTACGGATTGGCTTTTTATTTATTTATTTATTTTTTGTTTTATGCTTGTTAGCATTTACTAGGGCAATAAGTGAACTAAATTGTATTTAACTTTTTTACTTATTTCACATTTCTTATGAAATCAAGTTGATGCTTGCATTTGAAATGTTGTTGGTAGAAGTTACATATTGGGCCCTCTTTGCATTTTTCAATATGGCATGGACATAAATAATAGGCTTTGCAGCCAGTCAAATTTTTACCACACTCCAATTTTCCGCTTTCACATTCGTTGGCTTCACCTACTCATCGCCTTCTAATCTAGCCGAGTCCTCAGGCTGTGCTATAGATGAGTCTGTCACCACAAACCAAAATTTCAGGTGAAGGGGGGGGGGGGGGGGTGGCGCTCAATGTTCAATACATAACATTAGTCGAGATTCTCACAGCATTGTAGCTGACGCTTTCACTGACATGATTGCAAGTTTATCTGGAGTAAATATCTTTGTGAATCCTTCTGTAGTCCAAATGATAATGACTAAGTGTACTGAAAATCACCATCTAATTAAAATACCTCATCTACTCCATTCTCTTATCATAAAGATATACAAATTGTGTAATAATTGTAGTAGCACGAAAAGTTGTCTTTGATACTCAAAGATGATCTGTTTCAAGAAAATACCTATTGGAAATAAAATATTTTAAGATGCATATTAAGAATCTGCTTGGTCAAAGAACTGATAAAAAATGTGGTGTTATTGCAGATGTCATATAAATGCATCAAAATGTAGTATTGTTTTGGTTTCAGTTTTGTGAAGCCTCTGAATTCTATGAAATCACCCACAGAGGACCTCAAAATATCATAAAGTAGGCAGGCAGCAGTTAACATTACCTTTTTTAATTTTAACATGACTGTTGTGTATGTCTTTATCAATATGATAATTCCTATGATTCATGGAAATATGGGAACAGTTTTTTGATGCCAGTAACCTTGGTAAAATAAAAAATTAAAATTAACAAAGAGGGACAGTTAAAACTGTTATTACTAAGAAAACATCCCCACTCTTCCACAAATACATTGCACCACACAGTCTTAAAGCACTACTTGCTTTTGCAGTTAGGATTATCACTGCTCACCACTCTTCTGATATTAAAGCAATTTTGTAAAATTTATTTTACTCTTTTTGGAAAACAATTGGCAAACTTCAGTAACTAGTTTGTGAGTATATATATATATTTTTTTAATAAATAAGAACTATATATTTAAAATAAGAGTTCAGTCTGCTAAACCCAAATGATAACAATATTTTAGTTACCATATCAGATTGATTGTAAGGTGACTTTTCAAGCATGTTGACTTTTCAAGTGTGTTCATTCAGACTAATTAATGTCCTTGTTCACGTGAAGCTTTTATTTTAATTTGTTAGGGGCTTGTTCTTTTAGCCATAGTTCAAATTTTCATTGGTCAAGGCTAATTTTGTGTGGTAATCAAAGAGTGAAACTATATTTTCTCTGTGTAGCTGTGCTGATGTTCTATTTTTAAGCTGAAAATGCTCTGAACGTAAACAGGCACTGTGCCAGAAGGCCTGAGGCATCACAGGTTCTTGGCTTCAGCTGCTGCTTTGTTTTTCAACATGTAGCTTCAGGGACAGTAGTGTCACTATGACATTGCCACTTAAAGGACGTCAATATTTTGTAGGCTGTTATACATCAATTTCTACAGATTAATATTTGCTTGTTTTCTTCTTGTAATCTTCAAATAGTAAGTCTATAAAGAAAGTTAAGAAGGAACTTGTGTCAGTTCTGTTTGTGGTAGCCATACATATTAACTAATTTTTTTCTGCACTTTTAATTGTAGTGCTTCATTGTAATTCATTTTCTAGAATAATTAAATGTAAATGTGTTAACATTGCATTACTGACTCTCCTGGGTGTGAGCACTATATGTGATATATTTGTCAAAAGCAGGCATATAGCTATGTTTCTGTCAAAGGAGCCATTCACTATTTTTCATTTTGTTACAAATCACAATGCACATATCAAATAGAATTATGTCAGATGTAAAGAAAGTTTCACTCTTCCACCCATTGAACAAGTAGGTCATTCAGTACAGTTGCATGTTACACAATGAAGCCGGCAGCTGGTAACTTTCACTCTGTGTGCTGTACTGCAATTATGGCATACCAGTCGCCAGATTTTTTTCTTCTCCTTTTCACTGTATTTTATAAAGATCAAAGACCGTATTAAACTCAATGTGTTTTCAATAAAGGAATTTTTTGTAGTGAAGATTTGGAAAACTATGCTGAACAGCAGCATACCATATCAATAATTTTTTTTCCTCTCCCATATCCATCACTTGTTTATGACATCAAACATTTCTTAACTACTTTCATTGTGCAAAAACAACAGTTTTGGTCAACTTTTCCCCTTGAGATTTCTAAAGCAGAAACTTTCTTTTTACAGGCACCAATGGACTTC
Source organism: Schistocerca serialis cubense (assembly GCF_023864345.2). Lineage (NCBI taxonomy): Eukaryota > Metazoa > Arthropoda > Insecta > Orthoptera > Acrididae > Schistocerca > Schistocerca serialis. Next base: position 549,426,360 of record NC_064642.1, read on the forward strand.
CTCGGACTCTTCGACCCAGCGAACTCTGATGAGTTGGGAGATGGTGGTGAGACCTTCACAGACCAGCTCCCACCAGAGCCACAGGTGGGGAATGTGGAATATAAGCTGAAGTTAGTCAGCCCATCTAAGCAGCGCTTTGAACATCTTGTTACACAGGTAAGATGTAGCTGGTTATCACAAATATAAACTGCGGACACTTGGGAAAAGAAAATAAATTCAGTGTATTCCATGAAAATATTCATACAGGTGAGACTTCTCTTTTCCATAATGTTGTTTTATCTTGAAAAGTGCTTGCAAAACAATTTGAAGTACACGATTTGCAACTATGACAGAAAATCAGTTACAACATTGCAAACTCTCAGCCCCTTAGCACACGAATGACCTTCAGACAGTTTTAGTAATAAAACCATGAAGTCCAATTAATTTTTCTCCTGTACCTAGCAGCGACAGTAATGTAGATTATTCTGTTAATGCAGCTCAGGCTGTATAAGAGCACTTAAATGTCCTCTTGCGCATACAAGCATGTTTGTATAGTGAGGCATATCGGTCAACCTGAGCATATCTTTTGAAAAAAATGGTTACTGCCTGCTTTGTCGTTGTATGGTGCTGCACTGCGTGTGTTCATTTTCTGTGTTGCTTGTGCACAGGATGAGTGGTTTATGAATGAATTTCCATTTTCCTTATATTTGAGCAAAGTTAATATCTATTTTAAAGCATTCAAATTTGATGTCTCTGTTATTCTTCTTAGAGCTATAAGTTTTCTTCAATTTCCTGCTGCATGGAATAAGAGAAAGCTCTTGTGTGAGACATTCCAGTATTCAAACTCGGAGTCCTTTTACGTTAGTAGTGTGGGACAAAATGGGAATTTGGGTCGGATGGGGGTTGTGTCCGGATGGCTGAGGTAATCAAGGCGTACATTCGCAAGAAGCAGTAAATCTGGGTTTGAATCCCAGTCCAGCACAAATTTTCTCTTGTCGCCTTTGAAATTATTTCATTGCCTGATTGCAGCCAAATCAGAAATCATTTCATTTCACTAAATTCTTGCCAATGTGATGCCCACACATTTATTGTTGTTTTCTTCATTTTCATTCCTTCTGTGCCCTCCTTCTTCTAGCACCATGAATGAATTTACTACACAATGCATTATTAATTTTCCACACCCTCCTCCTGTACTAGTTGAAGGAGGCTCTGCTTCTATAAGTAGACTTGGTCAGTGGATCTGATTAGCTGGAGAATAACTTTTAGTTCCAAGTAGTAGAGCCTCCAGTTATCTGTAGTACCACTGCTAGAGCTGACAAACAATTGGAGCCTGCCCAGTGTCAAGAAATGAGGCAGCTATTTGGCAGGAGTATAATTAATTAGCACATGCTGATTAACTGGAAGTTGAATTGGAGGTTGTGATTAGTGTGCTCATTCTGATTATCTACAGAGGATGTGGAAGTGAATGTGGTGGTCATTTGATGAAAAAGAGCACATGGACATTGACACTGTGTGTACTCCTAGACGTAATATACCATACAGAGAAGCAGGTACACATACGTGTAGATTTGCAGATTGTTCTTGCAAAAGTGATTTTTCTGAAAGTAATACTACATTTGTCATCAAAAAATGCTGTGACTTAGTTGCTCTTTGGGGAAGTGTCACACTGTACAAAACTCAAGGTCTAGGTTTCAGTACCCAGTCAGTGCAAGAATTTTTTGTCACTTTTTTTTAATTTGAAAGATGCCAAGTAGTACAGTGACTCGGAGGCTGTGTTAAACTGTTCCACTATAACTGGCTGGGCGAATTAGTGCTTAAGTTGAGGAGTCATGTGCATTCCTCTTCCAGCAAAATTGTTCTTAGTAAAACTCTTGTAGTGTTCAAATCCATCTGTGGGTTGTGGACAGATTTACCTTTTTTAATCAGAAAATAAGTATGTGTTAGGTATGACAGAACAAAATCCAACACAATTACAAATTATATGTAGATTGTGTGGGCAGTCTTGTGCCACAGCTAGAGAAAGATCTTATCTCTACAATAATTTGAAAGAATGTCCTCTGGTGATGCAGATTTAGGTTTCCCATGATTTTTATAAATCTTCAAGGCATATTTTGGGCTGATTTCAGTGAAAAGCAAAATGCTGATTACTTTCCTTGGCCAACCCTCTTCTCGATCTGCTGAACTCATCAACAACTTGATGCTAAACCCAAGTTTTCCTTTCTTTCATTCTCCTGCTCCTGAAAGCCTTATACAGGGTGATTCAAAAAGGATACAATTTTAGAATGATACAGAAATTTATTGATGACCTACAGTCGGTAGGTGTGTCATTTTATAGCAAACATCCTCAAAATTGATCCACGTATTGCATTAGTACCCCATTCCGCCACCATGAGTGCCAGCATAGTGGTCAGTTAAAATGACTACTTCCACTGGTGCAGAGCATGCTCTCTGTGTGTTTTGGTTTCATGAAACAAATTCTGCAACAACTGTTTGGCGTAAGTTTCACATTGAATATGCTAAAAAATCTCCAAGCAGGCCTACAATTTACTCTTGACACAAGAACTTTGTTGAGACGAGTTGTTCACTGTAGCATGGTAAATCACCAGGTCACCCGCATGTTGATTGTTATATTGAGCAGGTTGGGGAGAGCTGGAAAACTTTTTAATTCCACAGGTTGATGAAGATGACCAAGACAGGGTGGTTTACTACTAGCAAGACAGTCCACGACCTCATTTCCTCATGAAAGTTCAAGGGTTCCTTGATAAACTGCTTCACAGGTCAGTGGATTGGCCATGAAGGGCCAATTGCATGGCCACCTTGCTCCTCAGACTTGACACCAGTGGATTTCTTTCGCTTAGGTTTTGTTAAAAACCGTGTGTATTATCCTACTAAACAATTTACCTGACCTGAAAAATTGAATCTATGCTGCTGTTACACAAGTTATGCCTGATTTGCTGCAATGAGTGTGGGAGAAAATTGATTACCACTGGGATGTATGCTGCATCACAAATGGTAGTTGCATCGAACCAAAATGACGCAAGACACTTTTATGGGAAACTTGAGGTTGTTTGCTACAAAATGACATGTCTACTGATTCTGTAAGTTATCTCAATAAATTTCTATACCATTCCAAAGTTGTAAAGTCATTTTTGACTCTCCCTGTATATATCTTTTTGTCTCTGTGAGTCCTGTCACCTAGTAAGTGGGAATTTTACTATGTATTTTGCAGCTGTTACACAGATTGACACTCAAAACTGTTAACAAGGAAACACCTTTTTCTAGTAGAAATATTTTAGATGGTGAATACATACATCCCATGGTGGGCAGCACAATGGTTAGAGCACTGCAATCATATCTGCCTGGAAGCAGGAAGGTCCTGTGTTTCTAATGAATTCAATGTCATTGAGTTGCTGAACTCTTTAACCTCCCTCCCTTTCCTTCAGAACCTTATCACTGTGTGTGAACATTCTTATATTGCCTTGAAATAACTGTTTAGGAGAAGTCACAGTCACAATTCAAAAACATTTGTCATTGTGCAGGTTCATCTGTTAGAAGTTGTACATGAAATAAATGAAAACTAGTACTTGACAACCGTGTTGTATTCCATCATTGTTGTGGACTTTTCATTTGCATTTTAACCTTTTGTCTTTTTCTTTTGTTGGTTTATTCACATTTATAAACTGTTTTTCTCTGTGGTTTCCCCTGTAGCTTCCAATAAAATAATATTATGTTTGCAGTTGGAAAGTTACCCAAGGGCTGTCACTTCGTCATTTACATTCTGAGTAAAGACAGATTTTTCAAATTTATTAAAGTAATTAATTGTGTGGTGCTGCTGATCCTTAGTGATACAGTCTTGCTTCATGTAGATTTCAGAATTTTTCATACAGTAAGTGACTTGGTTGTACCTGTGGAAGATGGAATAGTACAGTGGAGAAAATAAATTTGATTAGAGTTCTTCAGATATGTCCACAATAAATAATTTCTCTCCCTTGCAGTCTTTAATGTGCTATGTTTAGAATTAAATCAGGAGATGAAGTCATTCACTTTACATCAGTGTAATAAATTAAGTAAGATTGATCAGTTGCCATTGACATGGAACTTAATGAAAATCTCATATTTGAAATAATAATAATAATTGTTTTTAGTACTTTTTATTTATATTATGTTTCTCGAATAATTAATTATCGTCTTTTTTCCTCAAAGATGAAATGGCGACTGCGTGAGGGCCAGGGTGAAGCCATTTATGAAATTGGTGTAGAAGATAATGGAGTTTTGGCAGGATTGTCAGATTATGAAATGTCTGCAAGCCTGCAGACACTTCAGCAGATGGCTTTCAAGTTAGGTGCCACAACCACAATACTGAGAGAGAGACTGATTGATAATGAGAATGGAAATGGCAGAAAAGTAGCAGAGGTCCTTGTCAGAAAGGTAAGAATGATAGTAATAATATTGAGTGTTTCGAAAAGAATGAACTGATTATATTTATTGATGGTAATATGCTACAAAACAGGAAAATTTTTCAAAATACCCAAACACCTGAAGTTTTTTGCGATGTTGTTACAAGTACTCATTATGTCCACTAACAGTTGAAAGGGAAATATCTAGGCAATAACTAAATTTGTCATACACATTATGTAAGATCTCTTCACCAACAAAAGTTACTGTCACTGATTTTTTGGGCTTACAGGTTAAAGATTTGGGATGTGGGTACTATGCTTTCTGTCTATAATTATACAGTGCGTCATTTAGAAATTGCCATACGTAGTTATGCCAGTGATTACATGTGTAGGAAAAGAAGAGGGGGGGGGGGGGGGGTCCTGTTGGAGTATGAAATTGCTTAGTCCTCATTCATGGAGTTGTGGCAAAAACCATAACTGCAGCTCATTCCAGTCATTGTGCTGCCCTCAAAAACACCCCCACTCCTTACACGCACACACACACACACACACACACACACACACACACACACACACACACACACCCCCCTGCTGGTCCGGGGTAAGAATAGGCCCGAGGTATTCCTGCCTGTCGTAAGAGGCAACTAAAAGGAGTTTCAATCATTTCAGCCTTCCATGTGATGGTCCCCCTTGGGGTTTGACCTCCATTTTTCAAAATTCTACAGAAGTATGAGCCTTTTGGGGAAGGACGCCTTACGTGGTGTCTCACTGGTCCTCAGTGCACTACGACCTTGGCACTCAGCATTGTAACGGCGTTGTAACCACACCCACTATTCCTCAAATTGGGCCTAAACGCCTGATGGGTTGCACAAGTTACGCCCATAGTGCGTCCCCATCTGCACCTACGATCATGATGGACTTTCCATGGCACCCGAAATCCAGCACGGTAGCCAGCCCGTTGTGGTGGGGTCGTCATGTACCCTCTAGGTTGTAGCCCCCTGACAACACAGGGATCGTACTGCTGATACCTGAGCTGCACCCTCCTCACGTCGGCCAAGGAGTAGATGCCCGTCTCCTTGGGGCATCAGGACTCCCGGCAACGGTCATCCTGCCAGGTAGCCCTTGCTGAGGCTGGGTGGCGCCCGTGGGGACAGCCCCTGGTCGGAGTGGGTGGTATCGGGGCGGACGTTTCGCAGATGAAACGTCAACTGGTATCGGGTCGCTCTGCGGCCGAGTCTTTTAAAAAGAAAGGTATTGTTCCTGGTTCTGGTTCTCCTGCCCTTTCCCCCTTGGCCACACCCTGGGAGGAAGGACAGGCCCGCCGGCTTGGGGTGAAGTACTTCCCCCGCTATTTAGTCTGTTCTCGGACTGATGGGGGGACGTTCGCCACCTCCAAGCCCATGTTCTTTGTCCAGCACATCGAGGACATCTTCGGGGAAATCGAGGCTCTCAGTAAAATGCGTTCGGGCTCCATTCTTATAAATACCACCTCCGCCACTCAGTCGGCGGCGCTCCAGGCGTGCGACCGACTAGGGGACATCCCAGTGTCCATTGTCCCGCATCTGGCACTGAATACGACGCAGGGGGTTATTTTTCATCGGGACCTCCTGCTGCAATCTGATGAGGAGCTCAGGGCCAACCTGGAGCGCCGAGGCGTGCATTTTGTCCGGCGAGTCCAGCGTGGCCCCAAAGACCGTCGCATCGACACCGGGGCCTTTATCCTCGCCTTCGAGGGGGACGTTCTCCCGGAGAAGGTAAAGGTGATGTGCTACCGGTGCGACGTGCGACCTTACGTCCCGCCTCCTATGCGCTGCTTTCGGTGTTTGCGCTTTGGACACATGTCGTCACGGTGTGACGCTGAGCCCCTTTGTGGCGATTGTGGACGTTCTCTTCGTGAGGAACATACATGCACCCCACCACCTCAGTGCGTCAATTGTCCTGGCATCCACTCGCCTAGATCTTTAGACTGCCCCGCGTATGAGACGGAGAAGAAGATACAAGAATTAAAAACTTTGGATCGCCTCTCTTATTCTGAGGCCAGGAAGAAGTATGACCGCCTCCATCCCGTGACGTTCAACTTCGTTTGCCTCAGTCGTGTCCACTCCTTCCACAGTATCCTCACCCCTGTCCTGTTCCCCCTCCACCTCCTCACCCCATCCGGGGTCTATGCCTCCGCCTCCCAAATCCCTCCCTTCCAAATCCTCCTCCCTCGCGTCCCGTGCCCCCTCTTCCCCAGGGGCCACCCTTCCTCCTCCTCCCCCTCCGCCGCCTGCCAAGCGATCCTCTTCTCAGGCGTCCATCGGGGAAACGTTCTGGACCCCGGCTTCCGAGGTCCGGCGTTCCAAAACGGACCCCATGCGTGAGGACCTTCTTCGGGTCCAGCCCACCATCCCCGTGCCTCATCGGACTTCCCAGAAGGCCTCCAAGAAGTAGTCTTTATCCCCACCCCGGCGCGTTTCGTCTGACGCTCCATCCGTGAGTCGCTGCTCCCGGCCGTCCTCAGTTTCGCCGGGACGCTCTGCTGCCAGGCGCTCAGCTGGCCTCTCATCGGCGAATGATGCTGGCCCTCCTATGCATCCCGGGAAAGTGGCCGCAGCTGGCGACGACTCGATGGAACAGGATCTGCCTCCCGCCGGTTGTAGCGCTGTTCCCTCGAAACCTGGCCCTCCGCGGCCATCGAGGTGACCAGCTCTTCACCCGTTTCGATCCCCCTTTTTTCTGACTAGCGATGGCTTTGTTACATTGGAACATAAGAGGTATTCGATATAATCGGGAGGAATTACAACTGCTCCTCCGCCTGCACTGTCCGCTCGTCCTTGGTCTCCAGGAAACCAAGTTGCGCCCAACTGACTGTATTGCTTTTCCCCACTATACCTCGGAGCGGTCTGACCTCACCCCCGTGGATGGTATTCCAGCTCATGGTGGGGTCATGTTGCTCGTTCGGGATGATGTCTGTTACCATCCCATCCCATTGACCACCCCACTCCAAGCAATAGCTGTCCGTATTACTCTTTCTGCCTTTACTTTTTCCGTTTGTACCGTCTACACTCCATCGTCATCCGCAGTTAGTCGGGCTGACATGATGAACCTGATTGTTCAGCTTCCTCCGCCGTTTTTATTGTTTGGCGACTTCAATGCCCATCATGCATCCTGTCAGAGAGGCTCCCTCTTGGCGGATGTCTTCAACCATCTCAATCTTGTCTGCCTCAATACTGGCGCCCCGACTTTCCTCTCGGACTCTACTCATACCTACTCCCACTTGGACCTCTCGATCTGTTCTACCACTCTTGCCCGTCGGTTCGAGTGGTATGTCCTTTCTGGTACCTATTCGAGCGACCACTTCCCCTGTGTCGTTCGTCTCCTGCACCACACCCCATCCCCACGTCCTTCGAGCTGGAACATACCGAAAGCTGACTGGGGACTTTACTCCTCTCTGGCGACCTTTCCGGACCACGATTTTCTCAGTTGTGACAGTCAGGTCGAATACCTCACGGCTGTTATCATCCATGCTGTCGAACGTTCCATTCCTCATACTACCTCTTCTTCACGTCGCATTTCCGTCCCCTGGTGGAATGAGGCTTGTAGAGACGCTATCCGTGCTCGATGACGTGCTTTACGCACCTTTAGCCGCCATCCTACGTTGGCGAATTGTATTGGATACAAATGACTCCGAGCGCAATGCTGTAGAGTCATCAAAGACAGCAAAAAAGCTTGTTGGGCCTCTTTCACCAGCTCCTTTAACAGTTTTACTCCCTCTTCTGTCGTCTGGGGTGGCCTGCGCCGGCTGTCGGGCATTAAGGCCCACTCCTCGGTACCTGGCCTGACTTCAGGTAATGAGGTCCTTGTTGATCCTGTGGATGTCTCCAACGCCTTCGGCCGCTTTTTCGCGGAGGTTTCAAGCTCCGCCCATTACACCCTGCCTTCCTTCCCAGGAAAGAGGCAGAAGAGGCTCGGCGACCTTCCTTCCACTCGCTGAATCTGGAAAATTATAATGCCCCCTTTACTATGCGGGAACTCGAATGTGCACTTACACTGTCCCGGTCCTCTGCTCCAGGGCCAGATGCCATTCACGTTCAGATGCTGGCCCACCTTTCTCCGGCAGGCAAAAGCTTCCTTCTTCGTACCTACAATCGCATCTGGACCGAAGGTCAAGTCCCCATGCGTTGGCGTCACGCCGTCGTTGTTCCTATACCCAAACCCGGGAAGGATAGACACCTTCCTTCTAGTTACCGCCCCATTTCTCTTACAAGCTGTGTCTGTAAGGGATTGGGCCAAGCTGGTTTAGCCACCGCTACCTGCTCTCCGGTGACCCAGCCCCGCAGTGCCCTTGTGGTCATGCTTTAACAGTGCGCCATGTTTTATTGTCGTGTCCCCGTTTTAGTCAATCTCGTGTTGTCCTGTCTCTGCCATCTACGTTACAGGATATTTTAGCTGATGACGCTCGAGCAGCTGCTCGTGTTCTTCGTTTCATTACTTTGACTGGCTTGTCCAAAGACATCTAACTCCTTCACTTATTTTATCTGCATCTTTGTAAGAACTTTCTGGGGTCCCCCCCCCCCCCCCCCCTTTGAGTTTTACTAGATTCTATGTGCTCTAACAATTGTGACTGGGCGCTAATGACCTCAGTAGTTGAGCGCCCTTAAACCCAAAATAAAATAAAATAAAAAAAAACCACACACACTCCTTCTGCTGCCACTGAGCCCCCATACATGCAGGTTATGGTGTTATGACAGTTAAATTTATCATCTGCATGAAATGTTACATCACTGAAAATTAACCACAGAATCTATACTCTAAGAGTGTTTTGGTGGCACCAGCATGTTTGCTTTTATCATTAACACAAGGCACTTATATATGAAAAGCCTTCAGTTGAGTAGTTCTCATCATGTTTCAGACTGAGGTTAAAACACAATTACTGATGGATCAACATCGAGTTGGGTTTCTCTAAGACTCTGTGCCATACCCATTCTGTCAACACAAATTTCTTTTGTGGTAAGGTCTTATGAGACCAAACTGCTGAGGTCATTGGTACTATTTTCTTTCCTGGAATATGTACTGTGTTGTAATTTAGAATATTATATAAATAGATCATAGGGATCATAGGGCAATAATAATAACATTGCAAAATATAAGAAAAGCATGATTTTTGTAAGTATTTTGCATTTAGTCCCTGTTTTGTAATGTATGGCTCTCAGTATAAATTGTTAAAATTAGATCATTATTTTTAATCACCGGCTTGTTGTAGTTCCATCTTTTCGTGTTGATTGTGTTAGTTTTGACTAAACATTGTGCAGCAGGATTGTCAATCTTGTATTGTATTGTATGATTGACAAACAGTTGTATTTTACTTGAGGTACCTGATGACCAACACAACATTGAGGTACGTGTAGCTGTAATGGGAAGTGCAGATGCTGGAAAGTCAACATTGCTTGGAGTACTCACCCAAGGACAGTTGGACAATGGCAGAGGTTGTGCTCGGCTCAACATGTTCCGTCATCTCCACGAAGTACAGTCAGGAAGGACATCATCTATATCACATGAAATTCTTGGATTTGATTCGCAGGTAAGGAAATATAGACAATTATTTTGCTTACACACAATTTACTGTTTACTTATTTTTGACAAATACGTTATCGCATTTTGTCATATGTTCTCACATTGTGTCGTATTTACCTTTCTGTAAGATCTGAAAAGGTACTTACAGATAGAAGCAATATGCTGCTTTAAACATTCATGAGACATGAATTGAAGTATGTAACACTGGGAAAATAATCTCTGAACCTTGATTAAATACATCATTGCCTGTCAAAGACTTACTCAATGAAATCTTGCACAGCTTATGATCCGTACAGAATGTGCTTGTTTAAACTTTTTCCGTTTTGGTGAATTACAATGCAGACATTGCATGGATTGTTGTTTAGGCTCCAAATAGATGCAATAACACTTTTCCAATTTCGGTCACACTGCAAGAAAAAAAATTCTTTTTCCTTCTAGTATAGTGGCGTAGCTAAATCACACATGATTGGGACTTTTTCCAGTGGTATTTGACTTTTGTAGAAGGGGCTGATAAGCAGTTGTGATTGTAATTTGTGTTGAATCTTATTTTTATTATTTGTCAGACTTTTCATGTCGCTGGGTAAATAATCAAAGATCTTTATGGCTTAATGTCTGCTAAACAGAATGTTTACACTACACTTGTCTGACTATTCTGGACTATTGCTGTGCAGTGTGGGATTCGCATAAGTTGGGGATTGACAGAGGACATCAATAAAGTCCAAAGAAGATCAGCTCACTTCGTATTATTACGAAATAGGGCAGAGAGTGCCACAGATATGATACACAAGTTGGTGTGTCAGTCTTTAAAACAAAGATGTTTTTCATTGTGGCAAGATCGTCTCATGAAATTTCAATCAACAGCTTTCTCCTCAGAGTACGAAAATATGTTGTTGGCACCTACCTGCATAGGGAGAAATGATCATAATAAAATAAGAGAAATCAGAGCTTGCACCAAAAGCTTTAAGTGTTTGTTTTTCCCGCTTGCTGTTCGCAAGTGGAACGGTAGAGAAATAGCTTGAAGGTGCTTTGGTGAACCAGGCAATTAATTGTGAATTGCCGAGTAATCATGTAGATGTAGAATCCTTTTCCTGTTTGTATACCATACTTAGACTGGCTGTTATAGTGTAAGTCATTATGCCTCTAGTATTGTCTTTACATATATTACTGTTGTTTTTGAGCTGTGAGCGTATGTTGATAGCAAATTTACAATGGAAGAAAGTGTGCAGTGTGGATATGGTCAGTATTGATTTTGTTTGATTAATGCAGGGAGACAAAAACAACAGTGCTCTTAGCCCACTGCTGGCCACACTGAAATAGTTTATTGTGCGGTTTTGCTCTGTGATTCTAGTAAGGCCAAGTAGTACCCTTAAGAAGTAGTAGGAGACCTTTACTTGTTCCTTGGCAGACACAATTTATTCAGGTTCTACTGACCCGATTATTCTTTGTCTTTTGCCCTCCAGAACTTCACATTGGAAGATTAGATGTGGTGTGTTAACCTTCTCGCCACTTAGTCTACACTTAGGGGCTTCCTCATCTATAACCACCATGTGTAGGTGTTTATGTGAGTTCCCATGGCCTGTCATAAGTCCTACCAAAAATTTCATCTGTCTCCTGTGCAAGTCCAGGATTATGGAACTTCTCGTTGAACATGGTTTCATAATTGTTAGCTTTTGATGTTTTTGTTTTTGGATCATATTCTGTGTGCTGCCTCCTGATCCACTGATTTAGTTTTTATTTTACCATTTCCTGAATGATGGTCAGGACGGGTTCCGATCCAATAATGGAATCACTGCACTTGCCCTGGCTAGCATGGCAACTAGTTCACTGTCACTACTTCCTGTAGTCCTGACCAGAGACCCACAACAGGTTTACCGTGCTGCTTTCCCCTAGCCTCACAAGGGCTTCATGGCATTGTGCAACAATCTTTGATCTTGTAGCACGAGCTGATAGAGATTTAAGAGCTGCTTGGCTGCCTGAGTAAATGTAAATGCTATGATCCTTGTAGCACCCACACAAATTCTCCTCTTCACACACCCTGATTGTGTTTGTTTCCACCTGGCATTCTGTGACCAGCTTCACTTAAGAGACTGCTGTCTCTAGTGTAGGCTATACCCCATATACTCTGGCCCCAACACCTTCACGTGTTTTCAACCTGTCAGTACATCAGACTCTCTCCTGAACAGTGTCACGCTTCATTCGTCCACTGCACTGAAAGATTTATTGAAGCAGACAGAAGTTATTGTATTATCAGCTGACATCTCTCCACCGTTCCTATATTTACCACACTCACTGTATTGGTATGCTGCTAATTCTGCCTGTTATGGCCAGTCTCTGAACTTTGCCAAACTCCTTAGCAGCCACTTTCTGTTCCTCTTTATTCTACCATTCTCTAGCCTCATAAATTATTATATTATATGGCATATGTCCAATACATACTCCTGGAGTTTAGACCCTAGTTTTTACCACCTAGTTCTCATAAGAGCACTTTTTGCCTTGGAACACATATTTGTATATGAGGTGCCCCTGATAGTTTCACATCCAGGATTACTGCTAGATACTTCATTATTTCCTCTACCGGTAGAGTTTCATCAAGGAGCTAGAGATTATAGTATGTGTGTTGTATTTGCTTCCTCGTAAATGGTACTACAACAGTTTCCTTTGGACTGACCCTTAAATCCTGTTTTCTTCACCAGTTTTCCACAATGACTAGTGCAAAATGTGCCAGTTTTCTAACAGTACTAGCAAATTTGCCAAGCATTACTGTGACTAAATCATCTGTGTATCTTTGGCAAAAGTAGCCACTAGTATTTAACTCTTCAATGAGTTCATTCTCTACTAGGTTCTACTGTAGTGAGTATGAGACCCCTCCTTCTTTAGACACTCCCAGGTGGTGTTGATCATCATGTTTTCATTCATCATGGTGGCTTTGACCTTTCTTCTACTTAGCATAGTCTTAATTGACCTGCATATGATGGTCTCAGTGCCATGCCCTTCTCAAACTCTAACCACTTATTTGAAGGCCATATTGCTAAAAGCTCTCTTGATGTCCAGGAAAACTTGGTGAAGTGCTGTAGTGTTGGTTTACATGTAGAGGAACATCAGTTAACATTTTCTCCCTAGTATGCACATTAATCAGTGTGTCTGATATCTGTAAAAGACAGGAGGCTCAGTCTCATATCAATGGCCTTGGTATGACCAGTTCTCTGCAGCTTCAGAATGAAAACAACCCTCACTGTCCTCCAAGCAGTAGGAATGATCCCTGCTGCTAGGCTGACCCTTGCTTGTTATGGTAGGGCTTGAAGAAGACCATGTGGGTCTGGAGATTTAAACAGGTGAGTGTTCAGACTGACCACTGGATTTTGTTTTTAAGTCAACACATTCTTTGGCAGATTCACAGTTTTCCTTTTGATTACCTGTAAACCAGTGTCTCTTAGGGATTGATTCCTGGTCTGTGTTATCTGCCAGAGTGCAGTGAGAGAAGTGAGTCTCAAGTACCATATCCAGCACCTCACTCGCTGTCCTTGTATACCCATCATCCACCTCCCTTAAAAGTTCCTCCTGGATTATTTGGTATTCTAGTGGGGATTTTAGGACGTCTAGCACAAGTAGCTGTACCTTCCACTATGAATGCACTTCCTGGTGATGAGATTTTAATGGCAGTGGTCACTGCATCTGCCATTACCTCAAAGTCTACAAGTTCCCTTATTGAAGTTCTGACTTCAGATAAGCATGAGTTTACATCTTTCCCATATGAGTCTCAGCTCACTTTCCTAGGATTCCTACAGGCCATGGTCTGTTTTACTCCCATTTCAATCTCAAACTTAATGCACATATGGTCAGATAAGGATGGCTCCATCACTACATGATTGGTTGACATAACTACCCATTACAGTGGACCCAAAAGTTATGCCAGTTACTTCTTCCCTTGTTCTATTCACGAAGGTAGGCTTCCTACACCCGTTCAATATTTCCACTTTATTTTGTAGTAGAAATTCTAGTTGGTGCTCAACTCTGCTGTTTGGTGTCATTGCTTCCACTCACTAGGTTGTGAGCATTATTCTGCTGTGAGCAGATATCTGCCAGTCTCCTCACTTCTTGGAGAGGAGTACTGTCTTTGTAAGGAAAGTAAGTTGAGGCCAATACAATTTCCCTCATGCTTCCTTCCTCACATTTTTCATCCTGAGGGTCACTATGTTCTTGGAACAGAAGTCTGCCATTGGCGAGAATGAAATTCTTTTCTAAATATAAATGCATGTTCTGAAGATCTTTAGATTTCTAGCATAAATCAACTTATCTCCAGCCTCTTTATATAGACAGGGTTACCGGATCATGGCCATGTCCACCTCCTGTCCTGCCCAAGATGACCCAGGGCAGCAATTGCTACTTTACTGTGTTGGAGGTTTATCTGCAACATTTGCAACCTCCAACTTTCTGCTATGTTCACTTCTCATGTCTTTGATTATCCTGATGGCAAGCTGTGAGAACCCAAGCACACTTTCGGGTCCTGTTTTCACATTGCCACCAGGGATTTTTTGCCAACTTTCACCACAACGATTTGGCCATCAGGTACGTATTCCCCGTTGATTAGCTTCCATTCCGCTGTTGATGAGACCTGCTGGTTCTATGCCCTTATTTTCTTGAGCAGAGTCTCTAGAGGGATAACCTTAAGGCATTTTAATACCCAAACTGATACCTTTGCAGTCTTGAAGAGCTCACCCTCTTTTTTGATCAACAGCTTTCCCTCCTTTCAAAGAGATCATCACCTTAAGCCACTCCACTGTCCCCGTCCCCTCACAAAGATAAGAGCACTTTTGTCGAGATATCCCCCCTCTGGAATTTGAGTCCTGGACTTGGCATCTCCAGTCTTCTCAAGAGAGCCAACTGAACAACCTCCATCTGCTGCAAAATGATGTTGATCGGTAGATCTCCCTGTTTTATAATTGCCGTCCTGAAAACTGTGACTGCAGTACTAAAGGTCTGTTTCCTTATTTCCTGTCCCAGCTTTTCCTGGATCCATTTATTCTGAGAAGTGGGAATATGAGACTCGTTCCTTTTTCTCTTGTTGCCTGTCTTAGATGTAGAAGGGGTCTTTACACTCTGAGACAGTCATTTTATGGAGCTCTCAGATTCAAGAGCTTTTAGTTCCCTCCATTTACTTTTGGAAAGTCATTTTTTACCTTCCTTTTCTTTTTGTTCTTTGAGGAGTTTCCTCCTCTGAGTCTGAGATTTGGATTTTATCTTGACTTGGTCCAACTTCTCAGTAACTGTTTCCTCTTTTTGGACTGGTCTGTCTCCAGTCTAATTGCAGAATCAGTTTCCAGTAGTTCCAACCCCAATCCTTGGGTGTTTGAGGTCTCATCAAGTCCCTCGGTTTTTGATCCCACAGGAATTGGGGATCTATTTCGTCGACATCACAGAACCCCATGTGGTGCAAGGCTAATTATTCGGGGAGGTTGCCCGGTACCCCTGAGGACCCATTGACACATCTCCTGTGTCCCACACACCCGTTGGCATGGGGGTGCATCAAATCATGGGTTGGGCATGTAGGGAGTCAACCACAGAGAGATATGGGGTATAGTGGAGCACTCATCATCAATTTCATCCACTGAGGCCTGTCTGGCCTGGGAGACCTCCTGCCAGCAGCTGTGCTACTATCTGCACAGCACTTAGCATCTTGTGAAGACACAAGCCTTTCCACCCACATGGACAGTGCTTCTACAATGTGGTGTCACCTGGAGAGATGTGGTAGCATGAACAGCTATTTAAAGACATTACATTACATTAGAATACTTTTTATTGGTCCTTTTGATCATTTGTTTTACAAGGTATACAATATGATATTGGACAAGTCATTGTGATTTACAGTACATGTTTTTAATTTTTTTAGTATTTGGCAATAAATTTTTATGTTTCAAGATATTCATCTATACTATAATAACATTTTTGCAATAAATATTTATGGACAGCGGTTTTAAATTTTGAAGTGTCTTATATTGTTTTAATGTTTGTATGTAGCTTATCGTATAGTCTGTTTCTTGTTTGCAGTGGTCCATTCTGTTTTAGTGTTGTGTGTGCATGTTGAACATGTATGTCCTGCTTTCTCCTTGTGTTATACAGATGGATACTCTGGTTAGTTGACACAAGATTGTTGCTATTTTCTATGATTTTCCTTACAAATATGATTACTTGTAAAATGTACAGACATGGTTGTGGAAGGATATGTAGTTTCTTGAATAAGGGCTTGCATGAGCTTCTTGATGCAGCGTTTTCTATGGTTCTTACAATTCTCCAATTCTCTTTTGGCATATAAAACAACTTTTGCTAACAGATGTGTTTCCCCAAAAGATTATGCTGTATTGCAGTAAGGATTCTGCCTGGGCGAAGTATACATCTTTTAGCGTCTCTTTCGATGTGAATTTTGATAGTATCGCAAATGGTATTTAATTTATTTGTAATGTATTTTGTATGTTGGACCCATCTTACATCTTCTTGGATCCATATCCCAAGAAATTTTGTAGAGCTTAAATTTTTGAGGGTTCTAGTAAACAACTCTATGTCTGGTGTGGTGGACATTTATTTTGCACTGTGTGTGTATGCATTGTAACTGTTTTTTCTGTGTTTATTACTAAGTTGTTTCCAGAAAACCACTCTGTAATGTGTGTGGTACAATTTTTAATCTCACGTAGTAATTTTTCTTTAGTCCTTCCTTTTATTATCACATTTGTGTCATCCGCAAATTTTATGTAATTATGGCATGGGCTAGACGGTTCCAAATCATTTACAAAGAGTAGAAACAGAACTGGTCCCAGAATGGAGCCTTGTGGTACACCATACTTGCTCTGCTTTTCTGAGCAGTAGGACTTTATCTTGTTCCCTTCTTGTATAGTAAGCTCAACTAATTGCTCTCTATTTTGGAGATATGATTTTATCCATTCATAGGCCGGGCCCCTCATACCTACAGATTCAAGTTTATGAAGCAAGATGTGATTGATGACATCGAATGCTTTAGAGAGGTGGGAAATATGGCTGAGATATGTTCTTTATTGTCTATAGCATTTAAGGCTTCATTTAGGAATGCAAAGATAGCTGTCTCAGTAGATTTAGATTTTCGGAATCCATGTTGAGTGTTTGAGAAAATAATTATTTTTTTCTATGAAACTGATTAGTCTTTTGTAATAGATTTTTCAATTATTTTGGAAAAACCAGATAATAGTGAGAAAGTCCTGGAGTTTGATACTTCTGTTTCTATCCCTTTCTTGAACAGGGGTTTTACTTTCACTACCTTCAATTTTTCTGAGAACACCCCTTGTGATAGAGACCAGATGTTGACAAGTGGCCTGGCTATGAGGGGAGCACATTTCTTCAAGATATAGTCAAGAGATATTGTCAGTACCAACAGAGCATTTGGGCTTCAGTTCTTTGATTATATTAAGTATTTCCTTTTCATTGGTGGGGCATAGAAAAATAGATATGTTAATTATAGTACATCTGGATTGATTTATAGCAGTACACTGTAAATTTTGATTTATAAGATGTTCAGCTATCTTTGTAAAGTAGGAATTAAATTTATTTGCAATTTTTGTAGGTTCAGTTATCACAGTTGAGTTCTCCATTAGGCAGTTAATGTTATGGAAGTCTGTCTGTTCTGCTGCAGTTTCTTTCCTGACAATATTCCATATGGCTTTTGTCCTATTGATGGAATTTTTATGTGTGTGTCATTCGCCATTATTTTTGCTTGTTTGGCAACATTTTTTAATATCTTTTTATAAGTTTTGTAGTAAGTCAAATTCTGATGATGTGAATTGTTTGGACAATCTGTGCAGTAATCTTTTTTGTTTGAAGATACTAGAATACCTGGATTAATCCATTTATTTTTTGTTTTCCTTGTGTATGTTTTCCTCTGGGTTGGAGGGAAGCACAGTTCGAAATAGTAGTTAAAATTGTTAATAAAGTTATTATATTTTCCATCTGTGTGTTCACAGTTATAAATCTCTTTCCAGCTTTCTTTGCCCAAGTAATGGAGAAAATGATTTATATTTTCATAACTGTAGTTTCTACTGGTGATTGTTAGGCAGTGTTTAAGCTGTAGCTCGGTTTCCATACTCAGAGTTTTTGAGCTGTGTGATCCCCAAAGCCTGTGTTTAGTGTTTCTATTGTACAGTTCATTTCTACATTTACAAAAATCTGATCAATCGTGGTACGTGAAGTCTTTGTGATATGAGTTGCTGTTTCTATGGTGGATTTCATGTTAAAAGTTTGCAAGAGATTCAGTAATTCATTCTTTTCTTCGGTGTCCTTTGCATAGTCAATATTAAAATCACCACATAGAATAATTCTTCTGTTTCTTTGTGTTATTCTGTTAAGTGAATATTCCAAACTTTTTAGGAGAGTATTTATGTCACCAGGTGGAGCTCTGTATAAACAAATAACGCTAGTTTAATGTCTACTATCTCAACTCCTGATAGCTCTACATCTTAGTCCTTCACCATTTCAACAGGAAATTTTATACTATTTCGTATGAATATAAAACTGCCACCATGTTTAAGAATTTTTCTACAGAAATAACCACCTAACACAAAGGTAGGAACACAATATGTAACTTGTCCTCATCAAGCCAATGTTGTGCGAGACACAATAATGAGGTACTTCTTAAATCGTTTTCTAATAGGATTTGGATTTCACTTGTTTTACTAGTTAGTGATTGCACATTTTGGTGGAAAAAGAACCAAGTTCCTATTTTTGTGTTCTACCTGTGAGTTTTTATTTTGTGTCCCCACAGAAAATCGTGGCTGTGAGGCGGACGTCTGGATTTCATCTGATACATCATTTCTGGTATTTTTTAAATTTTCTTTCCGGGGAGATGTTTTACAGTGGGAATTGAACATTTCTCTGGAATATATTTGCATGCATGTATTTTCACCCCTATTACTGCTTATAAGTTTCCCTTGTTCATTATAATCTGACAAACATCTATGAACATCTTACTAAATATTCTAGAACCTAGTCTGTTAAGATGCAATCCAACTTTACCAAGACACTTGTCATTAAGAAATTTGTTTGGGTCAATGAATATTACACCCGGTTTATTACATTCCTCTTTAATATTGTCGTTTATTCTGTGTACGTATCTGTCACTTACCGACGCTCTGTACACAATGCCACTGATTATAATTCTCATGGTGTTGTAGACGTTTCTGGCCGTTCTTATTAGGTTTCTCATGTTGTTGATGATTTCTTCTTCACTGCTGCTTCGTAGACAGTTCATTCCATTATGAATAAATAGACCTTTGAGATTTCTGTCACATATCTTAGTAGCGCTTGCTGCTGATTTTAGGATATTGCTGAAATGTCTTTGTAATTGCTTAGTCCTAATTCCAGGGTGAACGACTATTTTTGAGTTTGGAACTACAATGTTTTTTAACATGGAGTCACCTATTATTAAAAACTCATTTTCTTTTGCAGTACTCAGAGGATGTTTCATTTCATTTTTGGCACTTGTATCACTTGTCCACTTATGTTTGTTTCCCACAGGAAGTTGTAACCTGAACACCACTTATTATCCTTATAACATGCTTCAGTGTAATGAAAACTTTATTTTTAATGAATAATTACCTCATTAGAGTAAAAATTAGATAAATCAGTCCACTTTCTTTTATTTAAATCATCAAAGCCATTTATTATAGTTATACTAAAGTTGATGGGCTGTTTGTGGGAAGAACTACAACATACAACTTTCATTTCAGGTCCCAATCAATGTTTTAAAAAAAATTTACTGAGTTATTGGTTCCCCTCCTTTATTATTTTATGGAATTTGCCAGTCCATTGTATAACACCTATTATCCATTTCATAATGATTGACAACGAGCTTCGAACTCCTGTTCTGTCTACATCACATGATGAACACCAATGTGTTGAACCTCACTGGAATCATGGAAATGTTTACTTTTATTTCAGATGTGAATATTATATTTTGGTTGAATGGGCAGTGACATATGTAGTGATATTTTGAGGCATGTCAGCTTTTAAGGACCCGTGAAAGCACACAGGTTATGTTGATTTTCTTCACACAGATAAAGATACAATAATTCTGTGTTTACAGGAGACTTTTCATTGTTTACTGACTACTTGTTTCATCACAATAATGTCCAATTCAAGATTCTGGGATAAATTAACTGTTGTAGGTATTGTGGCAGAGAGAACATAGATTGTGATTTGGTTGCTCTTTGAAGACACGATGAACATTTATATCCTCAATGAACAAACAAACTGCAAAAACCAGAGATTTCTGTATTGTTTTAAGCACATATTCTGTTGTATAGGTAGATAGCGATGTGGTATGTACACTTGTGGCAAAAGTAGCACTTATGCATTATGTTGTAATACGCCCTTTTTAGCAATTAAGTATCAGTCACCTTTGTTCTGTGCAAAATCTGCCTGCCCAATCCCCAAATATAACTGTTTATTCTCCGACCAATACAGTTTTACTCCTGTTGATGGTCCCACTATTTTGGCATATTATGATTGTTTCATTACTCAGTATCACAGTGAAAACATTGTGTATATACTCTACAAGGCTGCATAGTTATAAATGATAAATGCATTGCATTTAACCTTAGATTATGTGTTAGAGATAAGTATTTCATTAAGTATTTACTTTCCTTGTGTACCATTATTATTTACTCACAGTGGTGCTGTACACAGTCTGTGAGTGAGATGCATATGTCCCTCATCATTATTGTCGCCCACACATTGACTTACTTCATACTGCCTCAGCTGTATTTACACCTGCTGTGAATAGCTCAAGTTTAGGCATTACATTACTTATGGTAAGAATCACGGCTGTTGTATTCTTTCTACCATGATACCCTTAGTGCTCACATGCAGTTGGAATCCATGGCATTTTGTGTAATGTACTTACAGTGGTCTTTTAACAGGTTCCAAAATGAGTCTCGGCCCTACAAGGATACCACTAGTTGTAACTTGCATCTGCATCATGACATGGCATCAAATTTCCAGAATAAACTTTTATTCTGCAGCAGAGTTTGCTTGGATTTGAAACATCCTGGCTGATTAAAACTGTGTGCTAAAATTGGACTCAGAGCTGGGACCTTCCAGAGGAAAAATTCATCATGGAAACAGCCCCTTAGGTCATGGCAAAGTCATGTCCCCATGGTGTCCTTTCTTCCAGGAGTGCTAGTCCCACAAGATGTGCAGGAGAACTTCTGTGGAGTGTGGCAGGTAGGAGATGGGATACTGGTGGAAGTAAAGTTGTGAGGATGGGTTCAGAGCTGTACTTGGATAGGTCAGTTGGTAGAGCACTTTACCCATGAAAGGGTTAGGAATCTTGGTCCGGCACACAGTTTTAATGAACCAGGAAGTTTCATGGCATTGATTATTTGTAATTACATGCATTGTAGCAAGCTCCCTAGCTTGTTGTTCACACTGTTGTTTTATGATTATATTTAGCTGATGTATTGTATTAGGCATAATAACTGTTTGATGATGACATAATGCCAGAAATTGCTATAGGAGAATAAAAGCTTCTATAACCATAAGTGGAAAGTGCTATCCTTTAAGCTCTACATTGTTGTTTTGCAGTAATTCAGTCCATCTTCCATTTCACAGATGTATTTTATGATTGTGTATTTACTATTTGTGATTTGATCATGATGTATAACAATCAGAGATCCAGTGGGTAACTTTTCAAGGAACATTCCTTCATAATGCTCCTTAACCACTTTTCACAATGTCAGAATGGTAATATGCACCACATTTTTTCCCAACAATACATAAGCCAGCATTTTGCACTAATCCATCTTTGTTACCAGTGTGGCATATTACAATTTTCTTTCCAGAACTGTATAAAGTTCGAATAGTTTTTCCAGCCATTCCACTCTTGAACATGTCCTCTGTGGTAATCATATCAATTTTTTGATACATAAGACATTTTTTGTATCTGTTATAAAAACTTTCTGCAAAGATTTGGACCACACCAAATTTCATCAAATAGTCCATCCAGTATATCACTTGTGTTTTAAATTCCCACAATAACCAATATCTTATCACTGTTATTGAATTATTTTCCATCAGCGTAAGCTTCTTGTTGAACATTTTGCAGTTGAAGATCAATTTCCGAACACTATGCCAAAGGGTTACCGAAGTCAGTCAAATCTTCCACTTCATTCCTCAACTTTTCCAGGATGCCCAATACTTTTGAAAATCATTTTTTCCACAAAGAAACTTGTATTTTCCATCATTCGAAGCCTGTGAAAGCTTGTCCCATATGAAATTCTGTCATATAACTGGACTATTCTTCCTTTCTTTAAAGTAGGGTTTGTTCACCCCCACCCACCCACCTCCGCCCCCTGCCCCCCTTCTTGAAATTTGGTTATCGTACTTTCGATAATACTTGGATGATCATAGCCATGGACCTCTCTCAGCTCTGTAAGTGATGCATGTTCTCATACAAGGCCAAAGCAGAAAAGTATATCACATCATCTATCTCGTTTGAGAACAAAACCATAAAAATGGCAACATGATTTTACCTACCTGACAAGAAACCCTGACATCAGTGTGTCGACAGTTACAGATGAAATATACTTCAGAGATCTGAAAACGTAGCATCTGCGAGTAGTACACGTTGCACAAGGATGGAGATGCTAAATAAATTAAAAGTGGTATTGCCATTTTATGTAGCATTGTATGTATAAAAACAAAACAGCTGTGAATTACAACAGCTGAGATTCTGTTCCACTTTTTGCATTGTTCATACACTTCACCATGAGGCAGTCTGCAACATTCTTCCTAGACCATTATTGCAACAAAACAACAAACTGGAAAGGAAAAAACTCAGCCAGTAAACAGAGACCTTTATATCTTGAAACTTTGAAAAGGAAGTTGTTCTTGAAAATATGCTGTGGAATCTGCGACCCTGCTAAATTGACAGTGCACAAGGCATGCTTTTATGTAGATATTTCCATGTATGTTACTCCCTTTCCAACCAGACTAGAATATTTACCTCTAAAATGAGACATTATACTTCCACGATTCAGAAAAAGGTATGCAACACAGTGTTGTGCTTCTGCAGTGTAATCTCAAGGAACTTGAAGCCTGGGGGTCGAACTTTATGAAATTGGTAGTTGCTCAAAAAAAGGTTAATAATTTACAGTGAAATTCTGTTGATCTTTTCTATTGCTGGAATACCTCCATTATATTTAGTTGTAACATTTGCATGCATCATCATCACCCCCCCCCCCCCCCCCCAAACAGAGCTATTTCACCTTCTTAGAGATACAGTGGCAGGTAGTTTGCTGTGTAACAAAACTGGGAGTGAATTCCACATCGTCTTCTGTTGAAGACGTTTAGTGCTTATTCCCTGCCCTGAAGAAGCTGATTTACACTGAAGCGCCAAGGAAATAGGTATAGGCATGTGTATTCAAATACAGAGCTACGTAACAGGCAGAATACAGACTGAGGTTGGAAACGCCTGTATATGACAACAAGTGTTTGGCGCAATTGTTAGATCGGTGACTGCAGCTACAATGGCAGTTTATCAAGATTTAGTGAGTTTGAACGTGGTGTTAGGCCATGGCATATGTGCGCGTCAGAAGTGTCCGACAGCAAGCGACATCTGGATATGCAACACTCCAACAAACAGCTGCATCGGGGGAGAAGGTTTGGTTTCCTACATGCAAGCGACCATCTCCCGCTACAAGATGGCTACTTAGAGCTGACCAGCCATCTCTATAAAATGGTGCCCCTAAACTGTAGACTACTGTAGCTCGAGTTGAGAGTAAGGCTACAAAATTAGCTTTACTTAGGAAAATAAAGTGAAAAGGAATGCTGTGCATGAATTTTGCAAAAGGAGGAATCTTCATGGAGAATTTCATAATTTTTATCATCAACCATGGAGATCACCAGATAAATTCTTCGAACACACGTGAATGAGCAGAGCAGCATTCGACTATCTCATCAATAAATGAAAAACAAGTGTTCTTTGCATGATCAAGAACTTTTAACAGCCAATAAGTGTGAAAGAATGACTGACTCCAGTAAATACTAAAGAATGCCTCTTGGATGCTAGAGCTATCTGTGGTGTAGTGGTAGCGTACACTGTTTGAAATTGTGATTGAAATAAAGACCTGTGTTCAGTCCTGGCTGTTTCTCATATTTTAACTGACTCAGCTGCAATTGTGTATACTAAGTTTTATGTATACTGTTTACACTGCATCACTAAGTGTATCATTTAGGTCTTGCCAAAGTATTTGATCTGTAACTGTATACACACTTATCCCAGAATATCACAACATTTAATTCCTAGTAAAATACAATGAGCAATCATGAAATTTTACTGATATTTGAGTTAATCTGAATAGTCTGTGTAAGTAAAGCATACAAAATTTTTGAAAAGAAAAGTCAAACATTTTGTGAAAAGATTTGTCTCAAAGTCTGAAATAAAAAAATATTAGAGAAACATTTGATGCACCTCATTTCCTGTTTACGATAATGAGCATCATTCAAAGACATGTCGAATGTTTCTCTGATCTATTTAATTCTTTTACACAAAATATTTGACTGATTTATTTCATTTTTTATTTTCACGTTTTGTTCAGAAAGCAAGATCTTATTGACACCTTTGTCTTCCTAACATCTTCTGTTCTCAAAAAATCCCAACTTTGGTACTTGTTTCAGAAGAAGCCTTTTTGACATTTAAATATCACACCAATGTGTATTTTTATGTATAAAATAGCTAAGCCTTGAATAGATGAACTTTTTGACACTTCATTCACATAGCTTGCAGCAGCTTTTCGTGAAATATTTCAATTTTTCCTCAACTCACTAATTAAGTTTTCCTTAATTACCCTGATTACTTTCAAGCAATTAAATAATTTCATGCAAAACTAGACCTCAAGCTGGTCACTTTGATACCCTGTTTGCCTGTTTCTCTCTCTTTGGCTGTGAAAATTCAGACAAAATCTTATTGTGTAATTTATAGGGAGTCTTGTTTTCACTCTGCTCACACATTTGACAGAAACATATCAAATGTTAATCATATGTTAAAGTAGTCCATTCTACATGCTGTCATAAACAGTTGAAGATATCAAAACAACATTTTTTGGAAATGAGATACGATGATTTTTATGGTCACTTGATTCCTGATGCATAGGAAAGAATTCAGAAGCGCCACGAGCGACCCATCCACGGATATAACAACCAATATCTCAAGAATTAAAAGATATATCATTCTGCTCCCAACTTTAAATACAGTTTAGATATATTGGTTACATTTCATATGCAAGAATGTATGGCCTAAAGTGAACTATACAGTTTACGCAATGTGATTTTACCTTTGCAAACTCTTAAAAATTTTTTGCAGCCATATACTCAGTTTTGTGCAGCACAGTAATTATGATGAATAATGGAAAGAAATTCAGACCTTTATTGAGCAAAGATATCAAGCTGCAAGATAAGGAAGAATCAAATTTTTTCATCAAACAAATTTCTTAAAATCGGATGACAAGTATTTTGCAGCTGTTGGTACATCTGCTCCACTGCTTTGCCGAGAAGTCTCGTTGCTGTTGCTCTCACTGTTGTGCGTGCTGCAGTGACATGATTCAAACATGGTTGAATTCAAACGTCGCTAGTTGTAGCAGAGGACAGACAGCACCCTGGATGTTGCTCATGCAGGACACTTTCATAGCTATACGTGTGGTAGCATTTTGTCGTCTGAAGGTGTTGCGCACTGTCGGTCGCTTCTGTCATTTACGTAGGACGCGGGCTTATAGTTGGTGCAAGAGCGATGGGACACAGTACTCTGAGGTAGCGATGAAGTGGGGATTTTCCCATACTACGATTTCATGAGTGTACAGTGAATATCAGGAATCCGATAAAACATCAAATCTCTGGCACCACTGCAGCCGGAAAAATGTCCTGCAAGAATGGGACCAACAATAACTGAAGAGACTCATTCAGTGTGACAGAAGTGCAATCCTTTTGCAAATTTCTGCTGATTTCAATGCTGGTCCATCAACAACTATCAGCGTGTGAACCAACAACATCATCTATGTGGGCTTTCAGAACTGAAGGACCACTCGTGTACTCTTGATGACTGCACGATGCAAAGCTTTACGCCTCGCCAGGGCCTGTCAATACCAACGGGCCTGTCAACACCGACATTGGACTGATGATGACTGGAAACATGTTGCCTGGCCGTACGAGTCTCGTTCCAAATTGTATTGAGCGGATGAACGTGTACGGTTATATAGAGAACCTCATGAATCCATGGACCCTGCATTCAGCAGAGGATTTTTAGAGCATGGGACATGTGGAGTTGGAGTGATATGGGAACTCCTGATACGTCTAGATATAGCTTTGACAGGTGTCACATACATAAGCATCCTGTCTGATCACCTGCATCCATTCATGTCCATTGTGCATTCTGATGGACTTGAGCAATTCCAGCAGGACAATACGACACCCCACACGACCAGAATTGCTAGAGAATGGCTCCAGGAGCAGTCTTCTGAGTGTAAACACGTTCGCTGGTCAGACCCCAATACCCCAGACATGAACATTATGGAGCATATCTGGGATGCCTTGCAATATGCTTTTCAGAAGACATCTCCACCCCCTTATTCTGTTGCAGATTTGTGGTGTCAGTTCCCTCCAACTCTACTTCAGACATTAGTCGAGTCCATGCCATTTCGTATTGCGGCACTTTTGTGTGCTCATGGGGGGGCCTACACAATATTAGGCAGGTGTACCAGTTTCTTTGGCTTTTCAGTGTAATATGCACATGGTAAGATAAAACAAGTTACCAACAAGACTAATAATCTGTGTCTCTTCATCTGTCTCCACAGGTTTGTCTGTATGTACAGGCTAATCTCGGGACTTACTGTAAGAATTTTTATGTGACTTTCACTAAACATAAGATTTACTATGAAGCTTTGTGTATATAATTTGTAAATATTTCGTGTAAATTTGCTGAACTATGGTGAATTAAAAGTATCCTGCCCCTGAGAAAACAATGGCATTGCCTCCTATCAGTGAATGGCAGAACACCTTGGAATCATGGTAGCTTGCGCAGGCTGTAGCAGCTGTCGGGTGGGTACCAGTGTTACATGACAGAGGGTGCTTTCTACCAATGTTACATGACAGGGGATGTGTCATACTGATGTTGTTGCTTTGTACTGATGTTGCATGATGGAGCATGTGTCGTACTGATGGTGCATGGCAGAGGGTTGCTTTGTGCCAGTGTTCCCTAGTGGAAGGTGCTTCTTCCCAGCGTTATGCAGCAGAGCGTGTTCTCTACCAACGTTACATGGCAGAGGGTGCTCCGTACCGTACTTGCATGGCAGAAATGTTGTGTGGCAGAGGGTGCTTTGTATCGGTGGATGAGGCAGGGTGCTTCATATTAATGTTGAGTAGCAGTGGGTGCTTCGTACCAAGGTTGCATGACAAAGGGTGCATCTTACCAATGTTACATGACAAAGGGTGCATTGTACCAGTGTTGGTTGGTTGGTTGGGTTGGGGAAGGGGACCAAACAGCAAGGTCGTCGGTCCCATCAGATTAGCGAAGGATGAGGAAGGAAGTCAGGTGTGCCCTTTCAAAGGAACCATCCCCGCATTTGCCTGAAGCGCTTTAGGGAAATCATGGAAAACCTAAATTAGCATGGCTGGTCGCAGATTTGTACCGTCATCCTCCTGAATGCGAGTCAATTGTGTTAACTACTGCGCCATCTCGCTCAGTGTACCAGTGTTGGATGGCGAAGAGTACACGCTACTGAAGTTATGTGGCAGAGCCTGCTTTATAGTGTGTTATGTTGCAGAGGCTGCTTCATACCATATTATGTGGCAGACCATTGTCTGGTGGCAGTGACAGTAACCAGATAGCTGACATATTTCATACTCTCTTAGAAGTAGATCGGAAGAAATATGTGCACAGTTCAAAGGGATAAAGCAATATAATATATACAAGAATCAGTTCATTGTAGATACAATAAACTCACAGTTGCTACATGCATTCTGAGAAAGTAAGAATGCAGTTATTTTTCTCAAATTACTAACCAGTTTAGTTTCTCCTCCAAGAAACAGGAGAAGATTATGTACTATAGAATAATAACCCACATCTCCCACATTAAAATGCTTTACAACATTGTGACTGCAAGCAAGCATATCGACTAACAAATCTATGCCCTCTTGTGTGAATATGTGTTGTAAATTCACATGTTGTGGTTGTATTCCAGTACTGGTGTTGAAAAATCTCGGTGAATGATTTCAGAATAAATGCTTCACTTGTGTGTACTTAATGGCATTTGCAACCTTAAATTTAACTGTTTTTCTTGCTAGAAGTTCCATCATTTGAAAAAACTGATCTTTGTCACACACATATAAAAGGGTAGTTACATATTGCATTCAAAATGATAATACTGATCTCCTGTTAACTTCTGTGGCTTCTTCTTTTTCCTACAGGGGCAGGTCATAAACTACAGTGAGCTAATGACAGCAGAGGAAATCTGCGAGAGTTCCACAAAGCTGGTGACCTTCATAGATCTGGCAGGACACAGGAAGTACCTGCGCACCACGGTCTTGGGTCTCACTGGTTACTCTCCGCATCATGTAATGCTGGTGGTTAGCGGGAGTGCAGGCATTGTTGGCATGACCAAGGAACATTTGGCACTCGCTCTTGCATTGGATGTTCCATTTTTCATTGTTGTGACTAAGATTGATCTTGCATCACCTACTGCAACTGTCCGATCACTTGATTCAGTTCTGAAATCCGTTGGCTGCCGAAAAGTAAGTATAAAAATTTCTTGTCTGAAATATTCCTTTTTTTCCTATGCCATAATAAAATCAGTCTTACTTTGAAGTTAATCAAATTTAAATGTTTCTCTGCATGCTAATTCAGATTTTCTCAGCTCATTTATGTTTTCAGTGTTTACTATTTCACTATGTATTTAACCTTCATTCCTTTTCCACCCTTGTTTCATGGTGATGCCACCTTTTGCATGCTGGTTGCATTGCTGCTACTGTTAAACAATTCTGTTGGTTTAATCTCTGGTCTTGGTACAGTCTGTTGTGGAAGCCTCTTTCAGATGTCCCTTTCTCTCCTCTCGTAGGGCATGGGTACCTGCAAAATTCTTGCCATTCTTTCTTAAGTGCTTCATTCTTTTCCTTGTCAGATCACATATTCACTCATCTCTTTATTTTCTTGTGTCTACTTGTTTCCTTATTGTCCACAGCTACCTTGTTGTCAATAAATAGAACACACATTATTTTAAACTTGTTTTTCAACTTATTGCTCCCCGGTGACACATTACATCTAAGATATGTGTCTAATACAATACAGGGAAAATGCCGAACTTTCCCTCTCATGAGTACTCTTTCAATGAAGTTTTCTTAAGAGATTGTTGCAATCAGGGAGTTTTAAGTATCCCTGTTAACAACAGTTTTCAGCATTTTTTTATGATTTCTCCATTTTTTGTTCTCCTTGTCAGGTTGCAACAAATTATCTTCACTTTTTACCCAAGACAGTACAAAAATGGAATGGAAAATAGATCTGTGTATTAAAAAAATTTCATATAAGAATCTCATACAGTTTTGCATGCAGTGAAAATGGGAAAAAGGTTAACAACAGAGACACTGTAGGTAATGTGGAAGGAGTACTTTGAGCACTCGCTAAATCCAAACCGATATGAAAGGAGGAAAGGTACCAGATGTGAACAAAGCAAATGTTGAAATGGTGAAGGTAGCTGAGGAGGTTGGGAAACAGTGGCTGTATTATGTAATTGGGTGGTTTGAAATGTGGAGAAGACACCAGAAGATTGGAAGAGGACCCTTTGTGTCCCTGTATGAAAGAAATGGAGTAGGAAGGGTTGTGGAAACTACACTGTGCCAAGGTATATGAAAAGATTCTGGGGACCTGAATCCGGACAAGGGCCGAGAACAAATTGAGAGAGGAACAGCGTGGCTTCAGACGTGGGAGGACAACTGTAGCAGTACCACTACGAACTTGGGGAAGACCTTGTGATGGCTATTCGTGATACGGAAAAGGTATTGGATAGTGTCTATAGAAGAAAAGTCTTGAAAGCATTAGAAAAGAAAAGAGTGGAAAAAGAGACAACAAGCAGAGTGGAGGAGGTGTACTGTGGAAGTCTGATAGTGTGAAAGTGAGAAATGAAAGGACAGATTGGTTCCAGCAAACAAGTGGTGTGAAACAGAGCAGTGCATTGTCACCTCACCCCGTCTTTGGGGTTTTGGATGAAATAATGACTAAACTCCATCTGAACAGCCCTCAGAACGCCCAACAGTACCTACTGGCCACCATGTCATCCTCACACAACAGGCATCACTGGATGTGGATATGGAGGGGCATGTGGTCAGCACACTGCTCTCTCGGCCATTATCAGTTTTGTGACAAGAGCCATGTCTTCTCAGTCAAGTATCTTCTCAGTTGGTCTCATAAGGGCTGAGTGCACCATGCTTGCCAACAGCACTCGGCAGATTCGGACAGTCACCTGTCCAAGTTCTAGCTAAGCCCATCAGCACTTAACTTTACTAATTTGACGAGAATGGTGTTATCACTGCAACAAGGTCATTGGTAGATAATGACTAAGGTGGTGGAAAAAACCGGAGAAGACAAGATGAAAGAGTGGTGTTCACAGATTACTTGATGATCTGGGGAAACAGGGAGGAGGAGATCTAGAAGTAGCTGGATGCTTGGGAAGGAACTCTGAGACCGTATGGAATGAAGTTTAATGTGAACAAATGTGAGATTCTGGTTACAAGTAGAAAGAAAGATAGTCCAACAAGCAGAATAAGAACTGGAAGTGAACAGTTGAAGGTGGAGAGTGTCAAGTACTTGGGAAGTGCAGTAGCGGAAAAGTGTAAGAAATGAGAAAGAGATCAGTGAATGTAGCAGCCAGGCAGAAGTACGTATGTGAAGTGTTAGGAGTTTGATTTGGAACTAAGACGTCACATAAAAAAGGCAATGAATTAAATATATAGAAGTTACTACATCTCAACTGGCCTATACACCTGCAACATAGGTAATGAAGAAAAGAGGTATAAGCAGATTACAAGCAAGTGAAATGAAGTTCTTCAGAAGTAGGATAGGAGCAACAAGGAGAGATAGGAGGAGGAATGAAAGGGCAGGGGAAGTAGTGAAAGATGAGCCCTTGCAGTGGAGGATACAAACATTGAGGCTAAGATGGTATGGGCAGTTAAAGAGAATTGAAAACAAGAGAATTCCCAAGAAGACTCATACATGGAGATGCGAAGGAAACAACCAAGAGGAAGACCAAGGGACGGGTGGTTGAAAGGTGTGGAGGAGTGTGTTGAAAAAAGAACTGAGGACTGAACCAGAATGAACACAGAAAGATGGTGGGAAAACAGGACTAGATGGAGAGGCTTATGTGCCAAATATATTCAGCTTGGGGCTAGAAACTCTTTGAGATGGTGATGATAAAGTCTTTCCTAAATTTTAGTTTTGCAATATATTACCTGTAAGGCTAACTAGTACAATGTAACTACACAAAGACAACCATTACACCACCAGTCAGTACTAATCCAGTATTGTTATTGTACAGGCTGTAATTAGTTCTGTAGTTTCCCTAAACTACTTCAGGCAGCTACCAGGCTGGTTCCTTTAGATATGGTCATGAATGATTCCCTCAGCTAGTTCGCTCAGTGCCTCTCTCTCTCTCTCTCTCTCTCTCTCTTTCTCTCCCTGTAGCTCATTTGTCTTCTCAAGCTAGTTGGCATCTCAAATTTTGAGATCCCTGACAATCTGTTTCTCCCTGCTCTCATGAGGACTTCTTCTCGTTCTCTTCCATGGGACATGTAGGTCAATGTATGCCCAGGGAGACTTGTGGGGAATTATCATCTTCATCATACGCCCATACCACTGCAATCAATTAAGTTCAAGGGCCTCTTGCCAGTGTTTCCTAATCCTAGTTGAGTTGGATACTAGTGTTATAACCTTTAATCACTAATAAAGTGCGTGGAGATACAAAAGTAGAAACACTAGCGGGTTACATGTTACTAACTCCGTATCTGTCATTCGACTGCCGGGCCGTGACATGCGGCCGGCGCCGTTCATAACCAGGTGGCGCTCCCGCGCTCGGCCGAGCTGCGGAGCGCCTCTATCGCCGTGTTCGCGTACTAACGTAGCGGCACTTTTGAATGTCGTGGCACTGTCACAACACTTTTCCCCCCTTGAAAAAAAAAACGCTCCCTTTCGTGGAGACACGGACAGTGCGGAGACATCCATGGCCTCTTGGGAGGTCCCGAGAAGATCCCGCGGAGAAACACGAGAGTATGGTCGAAAATGTCCAGGACGGAAACTGGCGCGTGGAACGTGCCTCCTGGACGAGATGATGGGTGAAAACTCCGGAGCAGCATCCATAGGTGTCGTGGACCTGGGGGTGTGCTCCAGCGAGATGGGTCCCGAGGAAGGCGGCGTCGCGACTGGCGCCGGTTCCGGCGTACTCGGAAGCGGTAGCAGTAGCGACGGCGGCGGCAGCAACACGCCCGGAAGATCGGCAGCAGCGACAGGACTGGCTTCTCGGGCTGGTGGAGACGAAAAAAGGGGCGGTGGTACCGGCGTGGCCACCACTCGTGGGCGCATCTGGTCGTAATGGCGAACAACCATGCCGTCGTCCGTACGTATTTCAAAAAGCCGGCGGCCGCGAAGAGCCTGGACCACCCCTGGAATCCATTTAGGGCGAGATCCATACCCCCGTGCCCACACGTCGGCGCCCACCGGGTATTTTCCCGCACTAGGGGACACAGTACAAGGCCTGACAGGGTGAAGCAGATGCAGTAGGGTGCGCGGTTGGCGGCCATGCAAGAGTTCAGCAGGGCTGCGATCACCCAGAGGCGTGAAGCGATAAGAACTCAGAAATTGCAACAGAGCGTCATCTGTGGAAAAATCACTAAGGAATTTTTTCATTTGGCTTTTGAAAGTGCGGACAAGGCGCTCGACCTCCCCATTCGATTGCGGATGGAAGGGCGGTGCTGTAACATGATGAATCCCTTGTCCAGTACAAAAATCACGGAAGGCCTGCGAAGAGAACTGAGGGCCATTGTCCGTGACAATCGTGGATGGAAGACCTTCTAGCGCAAAGATTTTTGACAAAGCCAGCGTCGTCGCCGCAGTGGTGGGCGACGGACAGCGAACAACAAACGGAAACTTCAAGAAGGCGTCAATCAACAGTAGCCAATAAGTGCCGAGGAAGGGGCCGGCAAAGGCAGCGTGCACCCGTTCCCACGGCTGCGCCGGATCAGGCCACGGAGAGGGCAGAGTACGAGGCACAGCCAGTTGTTGAACACACTGATCACACGCAGCGACCATGTGGGCGATGTCCGAATTGATACCGGGCCAATAAACGTGCCTGCGGGCCAGGGACTTAGTCCGAGAAATCCCCCAATGGCCCTCATGCAATAGTTTGAGAACAGCTTTGCGAAGAGAGGCGGGCACCACAACCTGTGGAGATGCGCCATCCGTGGCCAGAAGAACAACCCCCTCACGAACAGACAGACGAAGGCGCAAGGCATGGTAGTTGCGAAGGGGATCCGACGCCCGGCCCTTGGTCCTGTCCGGCCAACCCCGCTGAACAAAACCGATCACCTGACACAGGACCGGATCCCGCGCAGTAGCCGACGCGACCTGCGAACCTGTAAGTGGAAAACCCTCGACCGCACGACGTTCTTCCTCATCAATGTGGAAACAGAGGAGTTCATCGCGATCGAAAACCGGGTCGGGGCCCATTGGCAAACGCGACAACGCGTCAGCGTTGGCGTGCTGGGCCGTGGGGCGATAGTGAATCTCATAGTGAAAACGAGACAAGTATAAGGCCCAACGCTGCAGGCGGTGAGCTGCCTTATCCGGAAGCGACGCCGAGGGGCTGAACAGAGAGACCAGCGGCTTGTGGTCGGTGATGAGGTGAAACTTAGAACTATACAAAAAAACGCTGAACTTTTTCAGAGCATAAATGATAGCGAGCGCCTCCTTTTCTATTTGAGAGTAACGCCGTTGGGCATCGTTGAGGGTCTTGGAAGCGTAGGCGATGGGTCGTTCCGACCCATCCTCATACCGATGGGCGAGAACAGCCCCTAGGCCATACTGTGACGCGTGAGTCGCCAGAACCAAGTGCTGACCCGGATGGAATGTGGCAAGACAAGGCGCCGACTGCAAATGAGCCTTCAGGCGGACAAAAGCCTGCTCACACTCGGCGGACCAACAGAAAGGAACGTTTTTGCGTAACAGCTGATGCAGAGGATGAGCCACCGCCGCCGCGGAGGGAATGAATTTGTGATAATAAGCAACCTTGCCTAGAAACGCCTGAAGTTCTATGACCGTAGACGGCCGGGGTAGAGCGGTAATGGCCGCAACATGCTGTCGTAGAGGGCGTATACCCTCACGGGACAAGTGGAAACCAAGATACACAATGGAGGGTTGGAAGAACTGAGACTTGTCCAGATTGCACTTCAACCCTGCTGAATGCAGAACCCGAAACAGTGAACGCAAATTGCGAAGGTGCTCCTCAGTGGAGGCCCCCGTGACAACAATGTCATCCAGGTAGTTGATGCAGCCGGGAACGGAAGCCGTGAGCTGTTCCAAAAACCGCTGAAAAATGGCCGGCGCGCTAGCGACGCCAAATGGTAACCGCTGGTACTGATACAACCCACAAGGAGTGTTGATGACGAGAAATTCCTTGGAAGAGGCATCCAACGGCAACTGATGGTACGCCTCCGATAAGTCAAGTTTGGAAAAGAACTGGCCCCCAGCGAGCTTGGTAAATAACTCCTCATGACGGGGAAGAGGATAAGTGTCAATGAGGCTTTGAGCGTTGACAGTGACTTTAAAATCACCACACAATCGCAGACTCCCGTTTGGTTTAGAAACCACCACAATGGGCGATGCCCATTCGCTGGAGGTAACAGGAAGGAGAATCCCCGAAGCCGTTAACCTGTCTATCTCAGCTTTGACAGGCGCACGTAATGCCATCGGAATAGGGCGTGCCCGGAAAAACTTAGGGCGAGCCGTAGGTTTAAGAGTAATGTGGGCTTCAAAATCCTTGGCACGACCCAGACCAGCAGAGAACACGGACGAGAATTCAGAACACAAGCCATCCAGCTGTGGATACGGAATGTCCTCAGATATGAGGTGCACATCATCATCAATGGAAAACCCGAACAACTGGAAAGCATCATAACCGAACAGGTTTTCAGTGCCCGCATGATCCACCACATAAAACGTGAGGGGCCTAACAACAGACTTGTAGGCAGTGGAAGCATCAAACTGGCCAACAATAGGAATTTTCTGCTTATTATAAGTTCGTAGATTTCGCGTAACGGGAGACAAGGGAGGGGAGCCCAACTCCAAATACGTGCGAGAATTAATGAGAGTTACTGCAGAGCCAGTGTCCACTTGCATGCGAATGTCTTTATCCAGAACACGAACAGTAACAAACAACTTATTCGTTTGAGAAAGCACACAGTTAACATCCATGTCCGATGCCTCGTCCTCGTCGACAGGAACTTTAGGGGACTGACACACAGAAGCAATGTGGCCTTTTTTCCTACAGGAAGTACACGTGGCCCAACGTTTTGGACACGCGGCTCTGTCATGCTGTACGAAACAACGTGGACAAGAAGGAAGGGCGGAACGAACCTGCTGTTTTCGCTGCGAGCGTGGCGGCCCAACGCGACGTTGTTGACGCGAGTGCACCGCCGCCACATCGTCGTTTCCCTGTGAAACAGGCACATTGTCTGCGTCGAAAGTGGTCTGGACAGCGCCTACATCACACCACGCGTCTATTTGCGCACCAGCAGCGTGAGACACTTCAAACGATTGAGCGATGCTGAGAACGTCCGACAACGACGGGTTTGGCAATTGTAAGGCACGTTGCCGAACTTCTTTATCAGGAGCAAGCCGTAAAATAGCGTCCCGAACCATTGAATCAGCGTAAGACTCATGATGAGTGTCCGTGACAAACTGACATTTCCGACTCAGACCGTGTAGTTCCGCCGCCCAAGCCCGGTAAGATTGATGGGGCTGTTTACGACACCGGTAAAAAGCCACGCGGGCGGCAACGACATGGGTGTTTTTTCGGTAATAGTTAGACAATAAGTCACACATTTCTTGGAAGGACAGAGAGGCAGGTTCCCGCAGAGGGGCTAACTGAGATAGCAGCTGATAGATCCGTGGGGAAATCCAAGATAGAAATAACGACTTACACATAGGAGCGTCGATAACGCCGAAAGCCAAGAAGTGTTGCCGCAAACGCTTCTCATAATCCTCCCAGTCTTCAGCGGCCTCGTCATAAGGAGGGAACGGAGGCGGAGAAGAGGAAGACAGACGATGAGTAAGCGACGTCGACAACGCCTGAATAGCAGCCGTCAGCTGTGTTTGTTGTTCAATAAGCGCTTGCATAAGCTGTTCCATGTCTGCCCCGACACGAACACACAAGTCCACAACGCAGGAAAAAAAATATCCGACCTCGTCGCCAAAAAGTGTTATAACCTTTAATCACTAATAAAGTGCGTGGAGATACAAAAGTAGAAACACTAGCGGGTTACATGTTACTAACTCCGTATCTGTCATTCGACTGCCGGGCCGTGACATGCGGCCGGCGCCGTTCATAACCAGGTGGCGCTCCCGCGCTCGGCTGAGCTGCGGAGCGCCTCTATCGCCGTGTTCGCGTACTAACGTAGCGGCACTTTTGAATGTCGTGGCACTGTCACAACAACTAGTAAACCTTCCATCTCTGATACTTTAAAGAATCGATCCCCATGTCATTTGCTTGCCGTAAGCTAAGCTGCCTCATTTCTTTTTCTAGTTTTAATACTTGAGTATATTTGGCAAACCTTTACTGCAATATTATACCTCTTAATGAGTAGATTGTGACAGCATTTTAAATTGTGGAATCCAGTTGCTAATTATATGATCCACAAAATCAGTTTTTCTTTTCCTGCTTTGTGGAAGTCTTTAGATAGACAATCCACAACTGAGACCAGGTGACTGTAGCCATTTAGTAATGTGGATCCCCCTTCCTATTTTATCTGTTTTGTTTTCTGTTGATAAGGATGGAGAAACTGCATTTCTTTTGACTGGAGGCAATTCTAACTTAGTCCAGTAACTGCTACTGCTTCTAGTACATGTGTTGGTATAGAGAGGAGGTATGTTCTATCTGCACAGATCATAGATGCTTGAGAAAATGCTCTATCCTAAAGTATCTGACACAGTGCATGGTAGAATTTTTGAAGCTTTTTGTATTCTGCTTCTAATATAATGTCTGAAGAGGCAACACTACCCAAGTACTGGAAGTTGTCCACCACATGTATCTGCTCAGCTCCAATTCTTAGATGACCTGTTGCATAGTTCCAACTCAGCACTAAATTAACTGATTTTAAGACCCATATTAAGGAATTTTTCTTGACAAAGATCCTGTTTGGAATGCATCTGTACCTCTTTCGTATCTCAGAAATGTTTTCAGGAACTTTCTTGCGTCACATACATTCTCATTTGTGCAACCTGGTATACAGCTTTCTCTGCACCCAGAACAATATTTATAATTTTTTCCCAGTACTTCTCATAAAGCATTGTTGTGGCAAAACTGAGGTCAGTAGTTGATCTTTGAGGTATTTAAGGCAAAAAAAGTTCCTTCTCAAGTGTTGATTCTACAGATTTTCTCATTTTCTCCTTAACAATGAGCTTGTACATTTTTAGACCAAATATAGTTGGTGCACTTCTTCCTACTATGCAGCTGACATTCAAATTGCAATACCATAAAAATGCCATGCAACACACATCAAATTGGCTGAAGTGTACTACATGCTTGATTAGCATTTCAGCACAATTGCGCAAGGAAGGTAGGGGTAAGTTCTCCTACATATTGTATGTTGGGGGGGATTACACTGTAAGTTTCTCGTTCAGAAATCACGTTGTTTGTGAGGAGATATTATGCTCATGCAAAAGGAGAAATGTCTGCCAGCAGCTGTTGGAATTTGACAGTGGTAGCATTGTAGCCTCTCAAGACTATAGTTTATTGCTCTGTAGTCTGGATCCTATGACTGTCATATGAGAATAGATTCGATGGGCTCAGGAGGATGACACTCAATGTTGAGCAGCATCCTAATGGCCCCATGTGAACAGCACTCAAGAGGACAGACATACAACATACAATTCAAACAATAGTTGCTACACATGACATAGCAGAAAAATGCTGAGTCCCAGATTGGCACAACAAAACAACTGTCACAAAATGAGTTTTCAGCCAACAAGGCCTTCGTTGAAAGTAGACAACAGAGCCCCCCCTCCTCCTCCCCCTCCCCCCCACACACACACACACACGCACACAGTCTCTGACAGCTAAAGCCAGACTACGAGTCGTAGCTCTTTTGGTTGTGCCTATCTGTGACTTAGTATGGTATCCTCACTATATAGACATACAATTCAGACGCGCAGGATTTTACAGCCATGTCACGTACCATGATTTACGAAATGGGCTTGTTTGTGGAAAGAGAGCTATCCACACATACAGATTGTTTTTCCCATGACAACAGTGGACATGGATTAACATCACATCATATTTTCAGAAAAATCCTGATTCTGCGTGTAGCATCATGGTTGACATTATCATATCAGCCCAGGACCTGGTGTAAAGGTAAGGGATGCCTTTGGGAACACAACTTGATCACCTCAGGTTTGCATCTCCAGTAATTTGGACAGCAGGCATTACACTTATATGTTAGGACCAGTGGCTGTACTCTATCTTTGAGGTTTTCACGATATTATCTCCAACAGAATATGACAAGACCACATGTTGCCCATGCTGTTCTGATCTAGCACCAAACAGAGGGCATTCAATTGTTGCCCTAGGCAGCACATTCTCCACACATTTAAAACATCTAGTCTCAGTTCCTGACAAGAGAATGGCACACCACCGCTTGCCAGTCATTATGGGTGCTGACCTGTGGCATGGAGTTGAAGCATCATAAATTGACATACTTGTATCTGTCACCCAAGCTCAGTGTCTCAGTGTGACTTTATGACCAGATGGGTTAGAGCCGTTGTTGCTGCCAGAGGTGTCAGTTCTGTGTATTAAATTTCACAACCTATACATCCCCAAATCACCTATATACACTGCCAGGAAAAAAAATGGATTGCTCACAGCCAGAAGGCTCAGTGTGGTGCAAACATGTGAACCAACCAGGGACCCTATTCTATATCATTCATACCAATTGGTACAGTAGGTTAGTCTCGGTAATGATGTCATTTTCGGTTCTTTATCCAAATTTCATAATCACTAAGCTCCTGAAACCTGTTACCAAATGGTCCTCCAGACGATTTTTTCAACAACTGTAGCAAGAGGTTTTGGATTTTGATATGGCCCTGTCGTTCGGTTAGCTGTGGTTTACTTACACCTATAATTTCTTATTTTAAACATATTGAGTGGTTTTAGCTTTGGATATAGTGATTGTGTTACTAGAGAATCACCACAGGATGCGTCCGGTTGGAAAGTGAGTTCTTAACAGACCATTTTCCTTTGTTAAAGATATGGGTACATTAGGTTGTTACATTACATGAGTGTTTGCAGAAATTATTAGTGACTTTGCGTACTCTTTTCTGCAAATGGTTTATTTATTAATTATCAAAACACGTTTAAAACTTTTAAGTAACAATGCAAAGGAATTTTGTGAAGTCTGATTGAGGAAACCTTCAAAAAATTTTATGCATCTACAGCTTATGACTGCATCATTCCACAAGGAAATCAGCCTGCATCTCTCTCGAATGGAATTACATAACATAAAGCATTGACAGCATGCGAGTTGTAAGAACGAAGTTGGTAAGGCGACGATCTTCTGTGGCAAAGGGCCTAGGTTCATACACTGCTGGATGCAAAAATATTTTTTTTTCCTCTTCGTGTTTGCAACACATTCTGAGACTTCCTTAATCATCAAAGTTAAGCATTTTTCTAAAATATTCATTGAAATTTACATGTAAGAGCGCGCTTTCTCAGTAATGAGTTATCTCCGATTTCATGGCTTCCATATGTTTAAGAAATGAAAGATGAAATTACTCTGCGTGAAACAACTGACAACAACTGACAGTGACATTTACACTACTTCTTGCCACAAATAATTCACCTTTTTTTTATTT
This sequence comes from Schistocerca serialis cubense, assembly GCF_023864345.2. NCBI lineage: Eukaryota > Metazoa > Arthropoda > Insecta > Orthoptera > Acrididae > Schistocerca > Schistocerca serialis. Next base: position 549,466,458 of record NC_064642.1, read on the forward strand.
TTTTTATTTTATTTATTTATTTTTTTTTATTTTTTTTTTGTTTATTTATTTATAAGTATGTAGCGATTTCTGAGAGTGTGATCAGACGGGAATCTAAGAGCATGATGTAAATTACTGCGAATGAAAGTAGCTGCAATCTTCTTTATACTCTAGGTTGTCACAAGTGTTTACCTTTGATCAAATCGTTAACAACGGTAGACAGAGATGAATGGTTCCCGCCACAATATTTTCAGACTATAGCTGCACTTGCCACATGCTCTTGAAAAGGCAATTTTTAAAATTTTGTTTTTATGAACCAAATCGTTGATGTATCATATAGGGCAGTAGGCTACTTCATCATTTGGATCTCTAGGAGCGAGCTACAACCACATACTGTGCATCTTTTTAAAAATTTGGGTCCATGAAGATGTGAACTGTCTGCGCAACTAATTGAAGGCAGTTTATCCCCATACGCGTTTTGCTTCTTTTATCTGTGAAGCATCATCACGAATATAGGAAGGAAAATGCCTATGGCAATGAACAAACCGCCTTCAGTTAGTTACATATACGGAACACACCTCCATGAATTCTGAAGCAAATAAGGAACAACAGAAAAAATGACAAATTTTTTGGTTGTTTCTATGATGTATTTGTGCAATGTGGTACTACACTCCATTCCTAACTCATATTCCAAAATGTAAAATCCAAAACAAGATGTTGATCTGAATGAGAATAAAATGACATAATGTGACATTTACAATAGTTTCCAGAACACAGTCAATATTCTATCATTATCATGCACTCATGGAAGCCCATGGTCAGGGAAATTTGAACAGTATTACGTACTCTAACCGCACTTTTCGGTACTGTGAAGAATGGCATGCCTGTGTCAGCTGCTAACCGCTTCGAGTTTGTGGCGCTGCAGTGCACATGCAATCTGAGGAAGATTGCTTTTCATTGATTGACACAAGCAGACAACAGCATTTTGGTTCACTTTTGAAATACTTACTGAATAATGCTGGGGGTCTGTTTTGAAAACAAGACCTTTCGATGCACTTGCGTACCAAACCAATTGGCAAAATGGCAGAAAGATACAGAATAGGGTCCCAGGCAACCATGCCATGGATATGCTTCCTACAGCCAACTGAGTGAGTTTGAAAGGCATCAAATAGTGGTCTTCCGAGTGGCAGGGTGGTTCTTTCAGAGAATTGCCACACAAGTTGCTGCGTCAGTTGTGCAACAGTGATGATATCAGTGGTCACGTGAACATTCTCACACCCTTAGACAAGGTTCTGGATGACCATGCAGCACAGGCACTAGCCAGGATTGTGGAATTGTTAGGGCAGCAGTGGCAGTTCGTACAGCTACCACAACACAGACAAGAAGGCTTGTGAGTCCAGACGTGTCAACATGAAATGTTGCAAACTAATTATTAGCAGTGGGACTATGGGCATGCACACCTGTAACCCTTCTTTCATCCACACCACATCATCAGTATGCACCACTCGACTGGTAGCGTCAGGGAATCACGTGTAAGATGGAATGGTGTGCAGTGGTCTGCAGTAGTGAAAGCAGATTCTACTTACTTGCAAGTGATAGTCATTTGCGCATATGACACAGAACTGGTGAGCACTGTCTCATAGAGTGCATATGTCCAAGACACACTGGCCCCACCGCAGGGTGCGATAAGCTACAACTCTTGTTCACCTTTGGTGTTTCTGGAGGGGCCGCTAAAGAGTGCTCGGTATGTGCAGAATGTTATTAGAACCATTCTTTTGTCATGCTTGCCACAGGAAGGTGATGTGTTGTTCCAACTGGACACTGCTAACCCACACACTGCCTGTGAAACTCATTGTGCTCTGTAAAATGTGCAGCAGCTTCTCGGATCAGCACAATCTCCACACTCGTCTCCAGTCTAGCATGGTAGGATATGATGGGAGGAGAAGTGGTTCATGCGACTCGTCAACCAACAACTCTTGCAGAACTACATGAACAGGTCAATCAGGTATGTAATAACATATCCCAGGGCAGTATTCACCATCTGTACAATTGGCTGGAAGCCAGTCAGCACCTGCATTGCCACCTGTGGAGGCTACACCATGTACTAATGTGGGTGTCAAAGCATAGGACGACACTGGGTACCTCTGAACCACTGGTGCCATTGGTCTGTAAATGTAATCATTTCATCTACTCAACATGTAGGGAATGTTCGAAACGCGTCATGAAAGGCATCTTTTGTGTGAAGTGTAACTACTGGTTTCATGAAAAATGCGCGAAAGTGAATTTAAAACTCATAAAAGACGAGTTTCCATGGTCGTGTCCACATTGTTTGCGTACGGAGACGGCCGAACTCGTAAGTACCGTGAACTCAAAAGAAGAAATTATTAAATTGCTTCAAAGTGACATTGAAGCGCTGAAGGTGGAAATTTTAGCATTGAAACAAGAAAATTCTGAACTGGTTATTGAAAGAAAATCCTGCGTGTGTAGAAATCAACCCATTACTGAACAAAGTGGCAAACATCCGCATTTGTGTAATACGGCAAATAATACAACAGAGAACTCTGTCAGTGAAACAAGTGATAAGTATAAATGGAAAACAGTTTCCTATAATAAGAAGGGCAAACGTAAAAGTGCAACGAACAAAGAAGACGACAAAAACGATTTTCTGTTAATAGGTGATTCTATATTAAAAAATGTTATTGTGCCGGACTGCAAGGTCGATGTTCGACCTGGAATCCGGTCGCATCAGCTCAACAAACACTTTAAGAATGTATTGTCCATGAAAAGAAACACGGGCGAAACTGGTAACAAAACTTTAAGTACCGACGATTACAGAGGTGTCTTAATCCACGTGGGCACAAACTCCATCCGCAGTAACAGTGAGGAAGAAATCGTGAATGAAACGCGGAATCTGATTAGATCGGCGAAAACTGTATACCCAACAGCCAGGCTGGTAATTAGTGGAATCATTCATCGAAGATCGGTAAGTGATACTTACATCAACAGGATAAATACCGGCATTAGGGAACAGTGCAACAGACTCGGTGCAGTATTCATTGACCCAAACAAATTCTTAAACTGCAAGTGTCTGGGAAAAGACGGCCTGCACTTGAATAGATTAGGCTCTGTGAACCTTAGTAAAATGTTCATAGACGTGTGTAAAGTCCTAAGAAGCAAGGGAAACTAATTCATTGTGATAGGGGTGACAAAGAAAAAATTCAAACTGAAAATAAAAAGTTTAGGTACCAAACAAAGGATGCACGCGAAATAACTAAAAGAAAAAATGATCTATTGATGCACTTGAATATAAATGGCTTAGGGGCAGAACTACCAAATCGTAAATTCTCAAAAATCGACAAACTAAAAATTCTGCTTTCAGAATCCGTAAATATTAAAATAATCTGCCTAAATGAACACTGGTTAACAGAAGGTAGTATAAAAGTACTAAATAGTATTAATAATTTTAAGGTAGCTGCTAGCTTTTGTAGAATAAGCAAATCTCGTGGAGGCTCCTGCATTCTTGTCAATTCTTCCATAAGTTATACAGTAAGAGATAGTTTTAATTATTTAAATGAAGAGAGCGTGTTTGAAAGTTGCTCTGTAGAGCTGAGTGATCTGAATACATTGGTTATAGCAATCTACAGAATTCCTGGATGTGCGGTAACAAAAGTGTTTTTAACCAAATTCGAATGCCTCCTGGAAAAACTCCAGAAAGAAAGTAAGAAAAAAGTTGTTATAGCAGCAGACTTCAACTTAAATGTCTTAGTTGAAAGCAATGATTCCACAAAATTTCATGACTTAATTCAGAAATCTGGTTTCAAGCTAAATTTTTCTGAAGGCACTAGGGAAAACAGCAGATCAGTGACCTGCATTGATAATATTATTACTAACTACATATTTGACAGTGGAAATAAGCACAAATACTGCTTAGACTTGGGTATTTCAGATCACTCAGCTCTGTTTATTGAGCTCCCAAAAGCAAATAACCTAAAGTCTCCAGAAGTGTGTATAAAAAGGGATCTCAGTAAAAGTAAAATGGATTTATTCCGCAGTAAATTAAGTATAATAAGCTGGCCTGTAGACTACAATAGTTCAAGCTCGATTAACTATGACAAATTCTTAAATTGTTTCTTAGAGGTATTTAATGAATCATTTCCTCGTAGATATAAGCAAAAGAAGGTTAATGGTAAACTCAAATGGATTACAACAGGAATAAAGATCTCTAGTGCCAGAAAGAGAGAGCTCCACAATGAGTTAAAATCAAACAGAAATCCAGATTTTGTCATTTATGTCAAACAGTATAAAGCTGTATTTAGGAAAGTTGTAGCGGCAGCTAAAAAAATGGCAAATAATAAATTCATACGAGAACACAGAAATAAGACAAAAGCAGTGTGGTCAGTTGTTCAGTCTGAACTAGGAGCCAAAGTAAAAATTCATGAGATTTTGAAAATTAGACATGAAAATGAAATTATAGTAAACCCTGTTCAGATGTCAAGTTGTTTCAATGAATTCTTCCTAAACGTAGTAAGATCGGATGTGGATATGACATTCTATCAGGGCATCACAAATTTGGAAAACAGCCAGAACACATATTTTAAACAATTTGAAAAAATAACCCAAAGGGATGTGGAAAAGGAAATATTGTCTCTAAAAAACAAAACCTCACATGGGTGGGATGAAATAACAACATCTGTAATCAAGTATGTGTATGATATTATTTCCCAACCACTGTCAACTATTATAAATCAATCTTATGAACAGGGATGCTTTCCAGAGGTATTGAAATATGGTGAGATCAAACCTCTATTCAAGAAAGGATCGACAGAAGATATGGGGAATTACCGCCCTATCTCTCTCTTGCCGGTCTTCTCTAAAATGTTTGAAAAGATTGCAGCAAAACAAATTAATAACTTTCTTACTGTAAATGATATAATTTTTAAAAACCAGTTCGGATTCCAACAGGGTAAAAGCACTGCGAATGCTATTAATGAGTTTATCCAAAAAATATGCTCCACGTTAGATAAAGGTAGAAAGGTCACAGGTATATTCTGTGATCTGACTAAAGCTTTTGATTCAGTGAACCATGCATTACTCCTCCACAAATTACAGATGTATGGAATCAGAGACACTGCTTTAAAATGGTTTAGCTCTTACCTGTCAGGTAGGAAACAAAGAGTAATTTTAACTTCAAATGGAACCAATTATTCATCAGACTGGAAAACAGTTCCCCAAGGAGTCCCACAAGGTTCGATATTGGGTCCCTATCTGTTTCTTTTTTACGTAAATGACCTACCACTTGCTATTGATGTTCATTCAGTCTTATTTGCTGATGATACATCAGTTCTAATTGAAAATGAGGTATCTGAAAATATTCCAGAAAAAGCCAAAAATACTTTAGAAAAACTTGAATCTTGGTTCTATCAAAATGGACTAAAACTAAATGTAACTAAAACCAAAATGATGCAATTTGAAGCTAAATCAGTAGAAAGGAGTGAAATAAAGATAACTTGCAATGATCAGGATATCACAGAAGCAAACCACGTGAAGTTCTTAGGCCTAAATCTTGACAAAAATTTAAATTGGAAGGTACACATAGATTACTTAGCAAATCAACTGAACAACTTAGCATTTGCAATGTGTATTTTGTCAGGTGTCACAAACATAGATACCAGAAAGATAGTTTATCACTGCTACTTTGAGTCAGTTATTCGTTATGGCATAATCTTCTGGGGAAATTCAGCAAATGTCACTAGGCTCCTAGTATTACAAAAGAAAGTAATTAGAAACATGTGTGTTGCAAAAAAACGGGAATCCTGTCGACCACTGTTAAAAAATTTAAAAGTACTATCTATCCCCTCACTTTACATATATGAGATGGTGGTGTTCCTATATAGAAATCAACATACACTAGACAATTTCCGTTTTGACCACAACTACAGCACTCGCCACAGAGATAACTTCAAACTTCCAACACATCGTTTAAAACTTTATGCCCAAACGCCAGAGTATATGGGGTTAAAAATTTTCAATAAAATAAAAGGCAGTAATATATTTAAAATGGAGATTGGTTCACTGAAAAGATTGCTCTTTACTCTCCTGGTGGAAAAGTGTTATTATTCTGTCGATGAATTCATTGAGGACAGCTTCACAATCTGAACACAGGGATTGCAATACATTTATTATTTTATGTACATGTGTAGCTGTAACTTAGAAATGTAAAATATAATGTAAACTTTTGTAGTTCTCTTAAAAAAGTGAAAAAAGTTTCTTTTGTAAACCTTGACATGTCTCCTGTACATCAAATCAAATGATTTGAAAATTGTATGTAATGAGATGAATAAACCACATAACATAACATAACATAACATGCACTGTTGTAACAATAAATTTTTAGTGAATTGGAACCTCTTAACAGGATGTACTAATTCTCCCCCCTCCTGGCAGTGTATTAGCACTGTGTAAAATTTTGTTTTTTCTATTCTTTCATGTGTTGCTGTTTTAGTGGCTATCAGCATAAATAATGGAATGATGATACCCTACTTCTAACATAAGGGAATCACTGTTCTTTTATTATGTCAGCATAACAGTTTATTTGAGTAATTTTTCACTGTAAGAATAAAGAAAATAGTAATTTTGTAACATAGGAAGAGTTTATACATTAGTTTGTGAAGTCATGTATTGCTGCTGTTTCCATTAAGTGGGTACAGCTACATTTTACTGTACAGAAAATACAAATTTCTTGAATTGGTTAGTTTCCTCAGTGTCTGTTTAATTGCACTGTTTAATTTTGTAGTCACAAAGCATAATTTATATCAATTTTTTACAGGCTCCTATTCTCATACAAAATGAAGATGATGTGATTACTGCAAGCTCTAACCAGCTGGAGGGAAATATTGTACCAATTTTCTGTGTATCAAGTGTCACAGGTGAAGGCCTTGAACTGCTTACAAAATTTCTGCATGTCATTCCACCAGGCATTAGTCTTAAGGAGAAGGAACGTCTAGAACAGGCAAGTGAATAGTTCACTTCAACAATTAAAATATCCCTTTTCATTTAATAGATGTGTTAATTGCCCTTCAAAAGCTCTCCCCTTGTATAGATGATTTCAGGTTTTTAATTATACTTTGCCACAATTTTCGAGTAAATCTTTTGGAAACCTACATCAAACTTGTCAGTTTCTAAAGTACAGGTTTTCTACTGCCACTGCAATCTCAAGCTCGTTGATGTGTGTGAAATGCAGCTGGTACATATTTGAAAGATGTATATTTTACTTGTATGCAGAAATGAAGAGAATTGTTCAAACTGTGAAGAAATTTAGTTGTTGTTATATTGTCAGATTTTCTTTTAGAATGCACAGTTTAAATGGTAATTTTGATAATATTGAAGAACTGTCATGCAACTTATTTACTAGTGAAGCTATGTATTTTGTCTTATTTCAGGAATTGTGTGAATTTCAAATAGATGAAACGTTTAGAGTACCAGAAGTGGGCACAGTTGTGGGTGGCCTCCTTACAAAGGGTGTTGTTACCGAAGGAACAAGATTAATTATAGGTACGTGGTGCTGGGTCATTTCTGTATTCGTCTTCAACTGTAAAATGTAGAAACCAAGAAAATATCTGTGGTCATAGGTGCATTCTGTTATTGTTTTCAGCTTACCAGAAAGGTGATACATAATAACATCGTGATACTATATTTTTTGATACATAAATGTGTGTTGTGTGTACAGGTCCCTTTGATGATGGCGAGTTCTTGCCAGTAATTGTACAGTCGATTCACCGCAACAAGGCCCCATGTCGGGTAGTTCGAGCAAGCCAGAGTGCCTCTCTTGGTCTGAGTCGAGAGGTCAGTGGGCTCAGGAGCGGCATGGTACTCCTAAGTCCAGATTCAGATGCATCTGGATGCTATTTCTTTCAGGTATACCAAAAGGAGTTGTGTCATATAAATGTTTTTTATTTATTTATTTTTCATTTTCGTATAATTTAAAATTGCATCATGTCATTATGATCATAAAAGTGCAGCTTTTAGCTGCATATTTTAACAGGAAGGCTGATAATTGCAGTTTGAAGTAGATCTATTTTAGAATAACTTTGGGGCATTTCATAACTTACATAAATTGAATGAATCAATAGTGAATAGCATAAAATATGTTATGAAATGAAGTGAGTTGAATTGTCCTGAATTAGACTGAGGGACAGAGGAAGCAACTCCCTATCAACACACACACACACACACACACACACACACACACACACACACACACACACACACACACAAAGAAGATGTGACTTACCAAACGAAAGTGCTGGCATGTCGATAGACACACAAACAAACACAAACATACACACTAAATTCAAGCTTTCGCAACCAATGGTTGCTTCATCAGGAAAGAGGGAAGGAGAGGGAAAGACGAAAGGATGTGAGTTTTAAGGGAGAGGGTAAGGAGTCATTCCAATCCCGGGAGCGGAAAGACTTACCTTAGGGGGAAAAAATGGGTGGTATACACTCGCATACACACACGTATCCATCCGCACATATGCAGACACAAGCAGACATTTGTAAAGGCAAAGAGTTTGGGCAGAGATGTCAGTCGAGGCGGAAGTACAGAGGCAAAGATGTTGTTGAATGACAGGTGAGGTATGAGCGGCGGCAACTTGAAATTAGCGGAGGTTGAGGCCTGGTAGGTAATGAGAAGAGAGGATATACTGAAGGGCAAGTTCCCATCTCCGGAGTTCTGACAGGTTGGTGTTAGTCGGAAGTATCCAGATAACCTGTACGGTGTAACACTGTGCCAAGATGTGCTGGCTGTGCACCAAGGCATATTTAGCTACAGGGTGATCCTCATTACCAACAAACACTGTCTGCCTGTGTCCATTCATGCGAATGGACAGTTTGTTGCTGGTCATTCCCACATAGAAAGCTTCACAGTGTAGGCAGGTCAGTTGGTAAATCACGTGGGTGCTTTCACACTTGGCTCTGCCTTTGATCGTGTACACCTTCCGGGTTACAGGACTGGAGTAGGTGGTGGTGGGAGGGTGCATGGGACAGGTTTTACACCAGGGGCGGTTACAAGTGTAGGAGCCAGAGGGTAGGGAAGGTGGTTTGGGGATTTCATAGGGATGAACTAAGAGGTTACGAAGGTTAGGTGGATGGCGGAAAGAGACTCTTGGTGGAGTGGGGAGGATTTCGTGAAGGATGGATCTCATTTCAGGGTAGGATTTGAGGAAGTCGTATCCCTGCTGGAGAGCCACATTCAGAATCTGATCCAGTCCCGGAAAGTATCCTGTCACAAGTGGGGCACTTTTATGGTTCTTCTGTGGGAGGTTCTGGGTTTGAGGGGATGAGGAAGTGGCTCTGGTTATTTGCTTCTGTACCAGGTCGGGAGGGTAGTTACGGGATGCGAAAGCTGTTTTCAGGTTGTTGGTGTAATGGTTCAGGGCTTCCGGACTGGAGCAGATTCGTTTGCCACGAAGACCTAGGCTGTAGGGAAGGAACTGTTTGATGTGGAATGGGTGGCAGCTGTCATAATGGAGGTACTGCTGTTTGTTGGTGGGTTTGATGTGGACGGATGTGTGAAGCTGGCCATTGGACAGGTGGAGGTCAACCTCAAGGAAAGTGGCGTGGGATTTGGAGTAGGACCAGGTGAATCTGATGGAACCAAAGGAGTTGAAGTTGGAGAGGAAATTCTGGAGTTGTTCTTCACTGTGGGTCCAGATCATGAAGATGTCATCAATAAGTCTGTACCAAACTTTGGTTTGGCAGGCTTGGGTAACCAAGAAGGCTTCCTCTAGGCGACCCATAAATAGGTTGGCGTACGAGGGGGGCCATCCTGGTACCCATGGCTGTTCCCTTTAGTTGTTGGTATGTCTGGCCTTCGAAAGTGAAGAAGTTGTGGGTCAGGATGAAGCTGGCTAAGGTAATGAGGAAAGAGGTTCATCCTTAGCCAGAGGTTCATCCTTAGCCAGCTTCATCCTGACCCACAACTTCTTCACTTTCGAAGGCCAGACATACCAACAACTAAAGGGAACAGCCATGGGTACCAGGATGGCCCCCTCGTACGCCAACCTATTTATGGGTCGCCTAGAGGAAGCCTTCTTGGTTACCCAAGCCTGCCAACCGAAAATTTGGTACAGATTTATTGATGACATCTTCATGATCTGGACCCACAGTGAAGAAGAACTCCAGAATTTCCTCTCCAACCTCAACTCCTTTGGTTCCATCAGATTCACCTGGTCCTACTCCAAATCCCATGCCACTTTCCTTGACGTTGACCTCCATCTGTCTAATGGTCAGCTTCACACATCCGTCCACATCAAACCCACCAACAAACAACAGTACCTCCATTATGACAGCTGCCACCCATTCCACATCAAACGGTCCCTTCCCTACAGCCTAGGTCTTCGTGGCAAACGAATCTGCTCCAGTCCGGAAGCCCTGAACCATTACACCAACAACCTGAAAACAGCTTTTGCATCCCGTAACTACCCTCCCGACCTGGTACAGAAGCAAATAACCAGAGCCACTTCCTCATCCCCTCAAACCCAGAACCTCCCACAGAAGAACTCCACTTGTGACAGGATACTTTCCGGGACTGGATCAGACTCTGAATGTGGCTCTCCAGCAGGGATACGACTTCATTAAATCCTACCCTGAAATGAGATCCATCCTTCACGAAATTCTCCCCACTCCACCAAGAGTGTCTTTCCGCCATCCACCTAACCTTCGTAACCTCTTAGTTCATCCCTATGAAATCCCCAAACCACCTTCCCTACCCTCTGGCTCCTACCCTTGTAACCACCCCCGGTGTAAAACCTGTCCCATGCACCCTCCCACCACCACCTACTCCAGTCCTGTAACCCGGAAGGTGTACACGATCAAAGGCAGGGCCACGTGTGAAAGCACCCACGTGATTTACCAACTGACCTGCCTACACTGTGAAGCTTTCTATGTGGGAATGACCAGCAACAAACTGTCCATTCGCATGAATGGACACAGGCAGACAGTGTTTGTTGGTAATGAGGATCACCCTGTGGCTAAACATGCCTTGGTGCACGGCCAGCACATCTTGGCACAGTGTTACACCGTCCGGGTTATCTGGATACTTCCCACTAACACCAACCTGTCAGAACTCCGGAGATGGGAACTTGCCCTTCAGTATATCCTCTCTTCTCGTTACCCGCCAGGCCTCAACCTCCGCTAATTTCAAGTTGCCACCGCTCATACCTCACCTGTCATTCAACAACATCTTTGCCTATGTACTTCCGCCTCGACTGACATCTCTGCCCAAACTCTTTGCCTTTACAAATGTCTGCTTGTGTCTGTGTATGTGCGGATGGATATGTGTGTGTATGCGAGTGTATACCACCCCTTTTTTCCCCCCTGAGGTAAGTCTTTCCGCTCCCGGGATTGGAATGACTCCTTACCCTCTCCCTTAAAATCCACATCCTTTCGTCTTTCCCTCTCCTTCCCTCTTTCCTGATGTAAAAACTTTTACTGATTGGCTGTTGATTAGCAACTAACAGCTGCAGTTTGTGAGGGAACAAATAATGCACAATTTAACAGATTTTCACTTTCCATATAGGATATCCCTGCCAGTTTCCATTGTGTAGACTATGTTGTACTGATACATCCAGTGTAGTGTAATCCATATTATCTTTATTAGAGGTAAAAGCTGTGGGTATATCATCCAACAATCAGTGTAACAAGAAGTATTATATCACAGCATTATGATCATCTGAGAAATATGTCACATACCTGAATTGGTGTATGTTGGTTGTTGCATTATTGGCAATCAATCACAATAATGGCTGCAGGCTGTACATAACAGAAACAGGTCCCTGTATCAGTCACATATGTGACTGTAGTTAATCATGTTGTAAAATGTTAGCTAACACTCAGTATGTTGGGACAGTGAAGCTCTGGGCCTTATGGGTAGGTAATCATCTTTAGATGGAGACTATGATGCACATCTGCATGAGATCAAGGTAAATTGAAAATAGCCACTCACAAATAAGGAGTTACAACTATAAAAATTTATGCATTAAGAATGTGAATATGAATTCCGGCAAAGTTGTAGTTATGTGATGGTGTGAGCAAAAGGATAAAATTATTTTAGTTGTGTTGTATTTGGAAAATCTGCCACACAAGTATATGCTCCCATAATTTTTTTTATCTTTTCATGCAGCCTCATTGTATCAAAACACAGCAATAATACACTATGAACTGTTATGCGACAATGACTGTTCATTACATATTTATATTTTGTATTTTATTTTATGGTTTGATTAGTGGGATAAAAAGAGACTAAATATATTTGCCATGTTCCAGAGAGCAATTAGTGACACTTTTATCTTGATCAGTAATGAAGGAACTCTGCAGACATAGTTCCTTAGACTGTTATACCAATAGTATCTAACTTCAAGCTTTCGCAACCCAAGGTTGCTTCATCAGGAAAGAGGGAAGGAGAGGGAAAGATGAAAGGATGTGGGTTTTAAGGGAGAGGATAAGGAGTCATTCCAATCCCTGGAGTGGAAAGATTCTGTCCTTTTTTCCCCCTAAGGTAAGTCTTAGTAGGTACTAACTAGCAGTTGCCAACCTTGTTTGGCTGGGGTCAGTATTTCCCAGTTTTTCTGTTAACAAAGCAGAGATAAAATGTGATGTGGGACCTTAACAACAGAAATAGTACAGGTCATCAAGATCACAAAATTGCTGATAGTTGGCATTTGCAGGAAATTGCAGTTTACCATGAAATTTCTGGAGACCTGCCACATGTGGGTAACTTTCAGCTGCAATATTTCAGTGCAGACTCCTCAGGCTGTTGTTCTCCACAACTGTTCAACTTCTACTCTTGTAGATACTAACCTTTGTCCTTTGAATTCAGCCACTTGCCAAGTGTGTATGTGTTTTCTAATAATTATTATTATTTTGAAAACTTATTTTTTTATATTCACACACACACACACACACACACACACACACACACTACCTTATATAGTTAATTCATACCACTGTCTAACAAGTATTCCCCATTTGCTTCCCTCCACATTAAATCATTCTGTGAAATATTGTTAGATTTAGGTTAGATTTGGCATTCCCTTATTTGTTCAGAAATTAGTTATTTCAGTCCTTATAATACTGTTCACACCTACTGCAATCTTAACTTGTTCATATGCTGTAATGACATTTATATGATAACAGTATTGAAAAATGGTTTTCCCATACCATGCAAAGAAAGATTTTAATATAATAGAAAGAAACATTCCACGTGGGAAAAATATATTAAAAAACAAAGATGCTGTGACTTACCAAACGAGAAAGCACTGGTAGATAGACACATAAAAAACACACAAACATACACACAAATTTCAAGCTTTCGCAACCCAAGGTTGCTTCATCAGGAAAGAGGAAAGGAGAGGGAAAGACGAAAGGATGTGGGTTTTAAGGAAGAGGGTAAGGAGTCATTCCAATCCCGGGAGCGGAAAGATTCTGTCCTTTTTTCCCCCTAAGGTAAGTCTTTCCGCTCCCGGGATTGGAATGACTCCTTATCCTCTCCCTTAAAACCCACATCCTTTCGTCTTTCCCTCTTCTTCTCTCTTTCCTGATGAAGCAATCTTGGGTTGCGAAAGCTTGAAATTTGTGTGTGTGTTTATGTGTTTTTTATTGTGTCTATCTACCAGCACTTTCTCGTTTTGGTAAGTCACACCATCTTTGTTTTTTAATAAAGAAAGATTTTACTTTTATTTTCAAAACTGGAACTTAAAATATATCTTACTTCTGTTTCAGGCAACAGTTTACGTCTTATTTCACACCACAGCAATATACAGAGGCTTCCAGACTACTGTCCACATAGGAAACATTCGCCAGACTGCTGTAATAGTAGGTATAATGGGTGTTGGTGGTATTCATACGAATGACAGAGCGTCTGTATTGTTCAGGTTTGTGAGGCACCCAGAACATGTTAGAGTTGGTATGAGGCTACTTTTTAGAGAAGGTGTTACTAAGGGTATTGGCAAGATAACACAAGTATTTCCAATCCAACAGCAGTGAAACTTTTCTATTGAAATGTTTAATTGAGAATTGCAAAGAAACACCAATTAACAAGTACTGATTCACTTCCCATAGAGTCAAAGAAGTGACAATGAGACAAAAGAAATCTGCACGTCATTTCATTTATATATACACACACACATTTTCAAGTGTGCTTTATTATTATCTTTTCTCATAAATCAGTCTCTCTTAAATAAAACAGTAGTAAAACCCACTGGTAGTATTCTGTCAATATGGCTGTGAGACTGAGCTCTGAAATGTGTGAGATTCCGTGCATTCTAATTATACAGAGCCATAAGTTATTTTTTAATACTCTTTTGAGTTACTTATGAAATATTAAAATGCTTATGAACCTTTCTCATTTCGGCATTGATCTTTAATCAAGAGTACAAAATGTCATTTTATAGATATTGGACCTAATGTATTGTGCCATTTAAAGACATTTTCTTTTTTAGCCTTACTTCTTGTACTGTCTTAGTAATAGCATTGTATTTGTGAGACTGAGTTGCTTTTGTACAAAATGGAGCAATAGGACTTTGTTAAATTTGACGGAGGCATTCTTGAACAATGAAGATGCATATATAGGTCTAATTATGGATGTATCAGTTCTGTGTATGTTTTTGAAAAGGTCATATGTTTTTGTTTATTCTAACTAGTAGTTCAGTATCTCATGACCAGTACTGGCTTTACTCCTTCGTGTTTTAATATTAATAATAATCTTTACAGATGTACATTTAATTGTTAAAAACTTTCTTTGAACACTATTCATCAGTAAAGCCCCTCTGACACATAATATAATAACAAAGTGTTGTGCAAAATAAATCTCTTTTTATTAGAGCACTATAGTCAAGGTTATCAAAACTCATCTTTAATATGACTTTCTGTAACTATGATAGAGACACATAAAAATATTGCAATTAAAGTTGAGAAAATTCCATTGCTTGGGCATTACATAGTTTATTACACTGGAAAGGCTATTAGTTTCACTATAAGTTATTCCAGAAGTATAGATTATATACTACAGAGATATAGTTACTGTTTTACCATTTAATTTTCTTGTGACAAGTTTTAATAGTCACTCAGCCCTTTCACAAGACACATTTTCTTCTGTCTTTGTCCTGATCTGATTTCAGTGTCATTGTGTTGTTTTTGCTTCTGCAGTATTCCAGTCAGTGATATTTACCTATGAAAAATTAAAAATATCCAATATTTCATTGACTGTGAATTTTATGCATTCTCATAATGAAGAGTAAAATGCAGTATGAATGAAGGAAAGTTTGTGCTGTATGTGAAAAATTATCATATTTTGACAATCTGAGTCATCAGAAATATGATTTTGTTTACTTTTAGAAAGCTTAGACTATTTGTTATTTATGTTCATGGTGTAAGTTCATAATAAGGATGTTTACTTTTCTGGGAAAGATATTCCTCTGTATTGTAAAAGTGATGAAATGACTCATTAACAGTTGTGTACTTGTGAAAGTTTCCACTCTAATAGATAACCTCTGATCAATGCTGCCTGTAGTTACCATAGTGAAAGTGCTTTGCAGAAAAGTAATTTTCCTGAAAATGGAATTGCTTTTGAAATGCATACAAAATACCATAATATTAATGTATGTGCAACATAATCTTGATTGTGAATTTCAAACAACAATACCATCAAACAGGAAAGATGTTATCCCAGTAATAGAGTCGTCAAGTTGTTGTCAGCAACACAATGACTGTCAGTAAGTAATTATATTTATCAAATAAGAAATAATAGTGTTGGGGAAGAAAAGTCCTCAAATTCACAGTAGTAACTTATCTTGTAAGCAACGGATGATGGATGGAATGTAAGTACAAACAAATTCATTCTAGCCATTCATATAAAATCTCTCTGATGTTCCTCTACCATGTCCGTATCTTCATAGTAACATGTGTTATACCACCTCTGATTTTGCCACTGAAGATCAGTAGTGGTTTTTTTGTATTGCTGTTTTGTGAATGAAGGCTTCTTTTGTTAAAATAATACAGTCATTTCTTTGATGGTGGTGTTGTTTGAAATAATTAATGAAGCATTTTATAAATGCTGGATATAACAGACTTGAAAATCATAAGAAATATGATTTCATAACACTTTAAATATGTTATAATTGTGTCCAAATTTTTTTGTATAATTTGAGTACTATGAGTTATATTTTATTTCCATTTGCGGCCCCATTTCAAACTGCATAGACAGAAAGTGAAATGTACTGCCAGTGAAGATTTAGCTCTTTGACATCTCTATTCATGAAACTGAGTTGTATATTGTATGTTATAAATTTTACATTGTGTACTTAATGCTTTTATGTTTGGGTTCTTGGACTCCAGCCAAATCTATGTCTCTTTCTTTAATAATGCTGGTAAACTTTATGTATGGTGAAAGTCTTATTATTTTCTATATTTTTGAAATATGTGTATAGGTGCAGTGTAATAAAGATACAGCTCAAGGAATCAACATTTTCTGCAGAACATGTTGTAATAATTGTTTCTAGGTCTTTTGTTTAAAATATGATTTCATATATTTCATTTCACCCCTTGTACCTGTATGGAGAACGTATTATGTATATATTATGTACATTTTTGTTGCATAGTTGTAAGTTAATCATTAATGTGTAAATGTGTTATATTGTGTGCATGTGTAAATATTAGTTTGACTCATTACATGCCATTTTCAATAATTGCTGAAACACACACATCTTTTGTATCATGCTGTGTGCTGTCACAAGAGCAAAGAAAGTACTGTATCTGATTACTTGTCAGTCTGTGTAGTAACTGATGTATCATCATCTTGCTCCAGGCTTTTGATTGCATTATAATAAATTAAGCTAGTAAATACTCTCTTTGTTTCATTCTCAGTACCATGTTGTTCTACTGAGAATGTCATTTACATGTTCACTCAGCAGATTTTACAAGCATTAAATAATAAAATAGTGCTGGTTGGCATTTTCTGTGACCTGTCTAAGGTATTTGACTGTGTGTGTCACTGTACTCTCATAAATAAATTTAAGTTTTATGAGATTGACGGTATAGCCAACCAGTGGATGATGTCATGTCTAACTGAAAGAATGCAGAAATTTGTACTTAGTGATTCAACCAGCATAGTCTGGGTTCATAATTCCGACTGGGTAGAAATCCCCAAGGCTCATTCTTCCATCCACTGTTGTTTGTCATATATGTACGATCTTCCATGTAATACACAACAAGCAGAACTAGTTATTTGTGCAGCTGACACCATTATTGTAATCAGTCCAAGCATACATGCAGGAACACAAGGAATCATAAACAATATTCTTAAAAATATCATTGACTGGTTTTCAGCAAATGGTCTCACCCACAATTTTAAAGAGGCACAATATATTCAATTTTGCACATCTAGGGGTATTACACCAGTGATAAGTGTAGCACATGGTGAGGAGATAATAAAGAGGGTGGAGACTTCAAAATTCTTAGGTGATCTGATTGATGAGAATTTAAATTAGAAAAAGCTCGTTTTGAAACTCCTAAAACAACTTAGTTCACCTGCATTTGCACTTAGAATAATTGCAAATGTTGGAGAGAGACACTTAAGTGAGTTAATGTATTTTGCATGTTTTCATTCAATAATGTCATATGGAATAATGTTCTGGAGTAACTTATCTTGAAGAAAGAAAGTCTTCATTGCACAAAAATGTGCTGCAAGATTAAAATGTGGTGCTCACCCATGATCATCTTGTAGACATTTGTTTAAGGTGTTGGGCAGTCTTATTACTGCTTCACAGTATACTTTTTCCCTCATGAAGTTTGATGTAAATAATCCACTACAATCCAGAAGGAATGACAATGTATGTAATTAAAATACCAGAGGGAAAAATGACATTCAGGGCTCTACTTTAACACTGTCTTTAGCATAGGAAGGGTTGCACAATGCTGCAACAAAAATTTTTGATCACTTAGCCAGTGACACAAAATGTCTGAAAGACAGCTAAGTAAAATTTGGAAACAAACTGAGAAAGTTTCTTCCTGACAACTCCATCTATTCTGTAGAAGAATTTTTATTACTGTAATGTGTAAAAGGTAGTGGGTAGGAATTGCTAATTCACATCAGCAAATCTTTTTCCTTTTTTGGATATAAAAAAAATTGAATAACTTCGAAATGTTCAAAATGTAACCAAATGCACAAATTAATTTGCGACGTGAATGTAAAACGCCTCGGTCCACATGATTATAACCTATCACACAAAATGCTCTCTCTCTCTCTCTCTCTCTCTCTCTCTCTCTCTCCCCCTCCCCCCCCTCCCCCTCCCTCCCCTCTTTCTCTCTCACTGTGATACCACACACACACACACACACACACACAAAAGCACAACTAACACAACAGCCAAATGACAACTGCCGAGGGCAGGCTGTGGTCAACTGAGTGTAATGGGAGAAGCAACCCTGGTGGTGGGGGTAAGAAGGAGGCTGGGGCATGAGGGGGGGGGGGGGGAGACAGTAAAGTGTTGCTTGTTGGAGCATACGAGGACGTGGTGGGGACAGGGTAGGGCAGCCAGGTGCAGTAAAGAGGTTAGACTGGGTGGGGGGGGGGGGGGGGAGCACAAAAAGAGAGAAGTAAAGAGGCAGTGGGTGCACTGTAGAGTAGAAGGCTGTGTAGTGCTCGAGTAGGAGCAAAGAAAGGGATACATGGGTGAAGGACAGTGACTAACAAAGGTTGAGGCCAGAGGTGTTACAGGAACATAGGATACATTACAGGGAGAGTTCCCACTTGCACAATTCAGATAAACTGATGTTGGTAGGATGGATCCAGATGACGCAGGCTGTGAAGCAATCACAAAAGTGAAGAACATTGTTGTGGGCAGCATGCTTGACAACTGGGTGGTGCAGCTGTCTATTGACCACAGTGTGTTGGTGGCTGTTCGTGTGGACAGACGGCTTGGTTGTTATGCCCAGGTAGAACACAGTACAATTGTCACAGTTTACAGTGTAGATCACATGACTGCTTTCACAGGTGCCCTGCCTTTCATTGAATTGGTGATGCTTGTGACTGGATTCGAGTATGTGGTGGTGGGAGTATGTATGGGGCAGGTCTTGTATCTAGATCTATGACAGGGATATGAGCCATGAGGCAAGGGGTTGGGAGCAGCGTTTGAGTAGTGATGAATGAGAATATTGTTTAAGTTTGGTGGGTGGTGGAATACCACTGTGGGAGGGATGGGCATGTTATTCCTCATTTCAGGGCACAACGAGAGGTAGCTGAAACTCTGACAGAGAATGTGATTCGTGATTCAGTTGCTCCAGGATGGTACTGAGTCAGCAGAGGAATGCTCCTTTGTGGCCACATGGTGAGCCTTTAGGAGGTGGTGGGTGACTGGAGAGAGAAGGAATAGGAGATCTGTTTGTGTACCAGGTTGGGAGGGTAATTTAGGTCTGTGAAGACCTCAGTAAGATCCTTGATATATTTGGAGAAGGGCTGTTCTTCACTACAGATGTGACAGCTACGGATGGCTAAGATGCATGGAAGGGACTTTGTGGTATGGAATAGATGGCAGCTGTCAAAGTGGAGGTACTGCTGGTGGTTGGTAGGTTTGACATGGACAGAGGTATAACCTGTCTTTGAACTCGCTTTTGGTGGGATAAGTGGCCTTTCCCAGAAGAAATTTTCCATTGGCCTACAGGGGCACCCAAGATCAGTTGCCCATTATCTGTCTAGCGGTGTAGATCGGCATGCAGTGATACAGGACAATTCTGTTTGTGGGATCTTAGTTGCCAGAATCAGCCAGTTAACTCTGTACACTTACTGATATACTTTGGTATCTGGAAGTGATAGATAATCACCCTGCATTGCAAGCAAATGTGCAGAATACAAAGAAGAGGAGGTATTTGTGGAGTAATGAGCTTTCAATGATCTCTAATGTTATTAAAGTGTATGTTAAAGAGGCAACACAAAAAGAACTGTTGGCTAATATTGCCAGTCCCAATCAAAGGGCTGAAATTTATGCAAACATCAGCCTCAACATAATAGGATTTGTAAGAATGGAACGTGAAAATAAACCACATGGTGTACCAGAATTGCCACGAAGGAAAAACTAATAATTTTGGGAGGAAACCCACTGTTATAGACAATTTCACAAAATCAGTCATTCAACGAACTATAGAGGACATAAATCAAAAAACAGTGCTGGAAGTATGAGAATTACTTTCTGCCATAAAACAAAAAATCCATTTTCTTTGGCAGAAAGGCGTTTCACACAATGGAATTTCCCTGGAAAAGATCTGTAAGTAAATGAAAGATTCTGATAGAATGGATATAATTTACTGTCGATGTAAGTAGCTGATCCAAGTGACGATATTAACACTTTCGCTGCAGCATCGGTGCAGGCGTGCAACTCTCCAGTGCAGCCCGGCAAGTGCGAGTGCGGGCTGGTAACGCTCGAGTGCGGGCCGGTAACACTCTGAAACAGCAGGTACCACCCAGAGCCGACGCTCCTAAGCACATCTGAGCTACAGGTTGACGTCAAGACCTTGTAAAGTCTGTAAGATCATGTTCTGTACTGACCTAATGATGACACCTTAGGTGCATTACTTCAAATAAGCTTCGACTGTATTGTGGTCATGTTTTTAAAGTCTGTTTGCTGTCTGACACCTGTAGGGGTCACAGGTGTCATTCAGATGTTCGTGATTTGTTGATAATGTAACAAAAAATACAATTTGGAATCCAAAACGCATATTCTTAAGAAGGAAAAATAGGAAACTGGATTCATTTGAAATTATATTTACGTTAAATGTGCATTTTTAAGATTGACTCTGATAGAGGTTGTCAATTTAGTAACATGTTTGCTCCTGGTGTGAGAGAATTAGCCGTCTACATTTATCATAGACGCCCAGGGGACGCCCGGATGTGTAGAAATTAGTAAGCGAAACACTTTTCCTGCTCCTTTTCACATTGGAAGGTCCATTAACCGCCATTACGAACAATATACGTTTGACAACTGACCACACAAAACAAAAGTTAACAGGCTTTGATACTAGCTTAGACGCTGCTACTAGACTGAGTAATAAGACAGTGAGCGCGAATGCTTATAAGCGTCTACTGCACTGGCTCGTGGCTTGTTGTGGCTTATAAGCCTCAACCACAGTGAAAGTGTTAAGGGAGCAAAGCAAAACTTATTTTATACTGATGAAACTTCGGTCAAAAACAACATTACTTATAGAAAATGTTGGCAGGGTCCTGGTGTTGGTGGCATTATGGACAATGTTAGTGGAAACAACAAGGTTATTGGGTCAATAATGGATCAAAAGATGGGTTTTTACCAAACACAGTTAATTTACAAAGCAGAATGTGCAATAGGCGGCTACCATGGGCAAATGACCTATGAAAATTTTTCACATTGGATATCGACTAAAGTAATTCTGAATCTGCCAACTAATTTGTGTTAATGTTCTGGACAACACTTCAAATGACAACAAGGAGCATAACAAAGCTCTTACGAGGTCCTCAACTAAAAGGGAAATGATAGAGTAGTTATTAAAAAATAAGCTGGAAGTTGATTTGTCAATGAGAAATACAAAATTATTTGATTTAATTAAACAATGTAAGCCAAAAGACAATGTGTTTGAAATTAATAAAATACGTGAAGCTCATGGACACTCTGTGCTGCGACTTCCACCATGTAACTGTGACTTAAATACAATTGAACTGGCATGCACAAACTCAAAAATTTTGTCAGAGGAAGAAACATTATTGGACATACAAGGGTTGGAACTTAAATAGTGGCAACTATTTATTCACAACCAATACAAAAGATTTACATGTTTGCACCTGTTACTGTCCTTAAAGTAGTCACCAGCATTGTGTAGAACCCGTTACCAGCGATGTGGAAGGCATAGTATACCATTAGCAGAACCTGTTCTGTTGATGGTGCGAATGGAGCGGTCTACTACCTGTTGAATCTTTGGAACAGTTCTGAAGCAAATGCCACAAAGTGGTTCCTTCATCTTTGGAATCAAATCAAAGTCACAAGGACTTAAGTCTGGAGAGTATGGTGGATGGTACAGTACTTCCCAGTCCCATCAACCAAACAGAACACCCACAGCTTGCGCTGTATGTGCCCGCACACTGTCATGCAAAATGATGGGAGGATTATGCAGGAAGTGTCACTGGTTCTTTCACAAAGCTGGTCACAGGTGATGCTTCAAAAATGAACAGTATCACTGTGCATTGACAGTCTGCCATGGAGGAACATAATGTAGGATAACATCATCACAGTCAGGCATGGGAAACACCATATCTTTGACCATACTGGGGCTCTGATGCACTTTTGACTTTCGCAGCAACCCATAATGACGCCATTTGTTGGATTGACATTTCAGTTTTGGCTCATATGATGTGGCCCATCTCATCTCATGTTACAATATGGCATAAGAAAACCTCTCCTTCGCACTCCAAGTGTGTCTCAGCAGCGTCGTAACGCATCCATTTCCATCAAGTCATGTGGAACCCATCATGCAATTTTTCGCATGCCCAGGCGTTCCTTCAGGATGTGAAACACAGTCGTATGCGCTAATCCAGTTTCATGGGCAAGCTCACGAATCGTATGGCGTCGATCATTGTCCACTAATGCGACAATGGCATGCACTTCTTTTGCAGAGACGCTAGGACGACCCGTCTGATGCATGTCTGCCAGTTTGCTGACCTTCATTGAAGGCTTTTGCCCAACATGCCACTGTTCTGTAAGGCAATGCCAATTCCAGCATGCCTTTTGAAGACCTTGATGACACTGTCGTGCTATACGACCTCTGGCACATTCAATCTTGATCCAACTTCATTGTTCCTGTTTTGAAAACATAGTGACACCGTTCAGATTCAGAAGGATGTGGGTTGCAGTAAGTTCTGGGAAATGAAGAAGCTTGCACAGGATAGGGTAGCATGGAGAGCTGCATCAAACCAGTCTCAGGACTGAAGACCACAACAACAACAACAGTGACACCATTATGTTAGACTGCTCGCTCACAAGTGACTGTGTTTCCCTTGATTGTGCACACGCCGGTGACATGAGACAGGTGAGTCCATTTACTTGGAGGTAAGGTAAGTATGTCAACATCATGTGCTATCAATGACAATAGTAGATTCCATTGCATAGTGTCTCCACAGCAGTGTTGCCACTATTTAAGTTCCAACCTACGTATTTGCGTGATGAAGTTATAGCAGTTTGTGAAAGAAGGTGTGTAGCAATTTTCGGAGTTTCAGTTTTTTGTTCCAAACTACATTTTGCAGTAACTTTGAAAAAGTATACACAAACACTTGTCCCAGTTGTTACAGGTTTTGAAGTTATAACTCAAGATTACTGGAGTGCATACTGCCTCCACATATAGAAACTTGAAAGAGAGTACTTGGTTAAGGATGGGATTACTGAAGACATATTAGATGCCATGGTTATTAATTTAGAAAGTGACGACGATTACGATGATAATGACGACGACACTGTTGAGGATTACCTCTAAAATACGATGTATGTAAATAGGCAATGAATAATTTCTTAAAAAATACATTGTGTATAAAGTTTCTTGTGGCACAAATGTGCTACATGGTAGTAAAAGTTTTAAACAGTTTTCCAAGATAAATGCAGGAAAATGTGGTCCAAAGGAATAAATACCTTCAGTTATGCAAAATTGGCAATGATTTAAGAACTTCATGGTAAAATTAATTAATTTTTCGCTAATAGAAGTGATTCAATCACATAAAACATTTGATGCCTATAGAACAGCAGAATTTGAATGTTTTCTGTCACTAAATCTCTATCTCAGTTACTAATATTCTGATTCTAATACATATTGCTTAAAACATGTATGCAATAGCTATCCTAAACATTACTAAAATTTGCTTCGAAACATGTACACTGATTCAGGACTTATGTATAAAACTCGACATACAAGGTGCATTCACACATTAATTTTTATTTTTTGGTAAGAATTTTATTTGTTACTCTACAGAACTGTTATGCTCTTTAAAATATTCCCCATTACATACTAGTCACTTATGCTAGTGCTTTTTCCAATTCTCAAAACACTTTTGGAACTGTTCCTTTGGGATATTTTATAGCTTTTTTAGCTAAGCAATTTTAATCTCATCTATGTTTGTAAAACCACTGCCCAAGGCCTTCTTTGAAATTTTTATACCACTTGTAAACCCTTGTTTTACTCATAACAAGCTCGCTAAAAGCGATATTTAACCTTTCTTAAACTTTGATAACTTGATTCCGTTCTTATAACAAAATTTAATACAGATTCTCTAACTTACTTATATATATAAAAAAAAAAAAAGTAATCGGTGACACTTCTGAAACAAATGTAACCTTTTTGACAGCTGACAATACACTAAATACCCAATATGCATAACATTGTATTCCAATACAGCCGGGGTTCATTTTATGAATAGCAGTAGAGGAATATATATATACATTCACATGAACAGGTATTCAGTTCTATGTTTGTAGTAGAATCCTGACTCCTGTTCCTATGTTAATATTATTTGTTCTATAACGTTATGTTCCCCTCCATGAACCATGGACCTTGCCGTTGGTGAGGAGGCTTGCGTGCCTCAGCGATACAGATAGCCGTACCGTAGGTGCAACCACAACGGAGGGGTATCTGTTGAGAGGCCAGACAAACGTGTGGTTCCTGAAGAGGGGCAGCAGCCTTTTCAGTAGTTGCAAGGGCAACAGTCTGGATGATTGACTGATCTGGCCTTGTAACAATAACCAAAACGGCCTTGCTGTGCTGGTACTGCGAACGGCTGAAAGCAAGGGGAAACTACAGCCGTAATTTTTCCCGAGGGCATGCAGCTTTACTGTATGATTACATGATGATGGCGTCCTCTTGGGTAAAATATTCCGGAGGTAAAATAGTCCCCCATTCAGATCTCCGGGCGGGGACTACTCAAGAGGATGTCGTTATCAGGAGAAAGAAAACTGGCGTTCTACGGATCGGAGTGTGGAATGTCAGATCCCTTAATCGGGCAGGTAGGTTAGAAAATTTAAAAAGGGAAATGGATAGGTTGAAGTTAGATATAGTGGGAATTAGTGAAGTTCGGTGGCAGGAGGAACAAGACTTCTGGTCAGGTGACTACAGGGTTATAAACACAAAATCAAATAGGGGTAATGCAGGAGTAGGTTTAATAATGAATAGGAAAATAGGAATGCGGGTAAGCTACTACAAACAGCATAGTGAACGCATTATTGTGGCCAAGATAGATACGAAGCCCACGCCTACTACAGTAGTACAAGTTTATATGCCAACTAGCTCTGCAGATGACGAAGAAATTGAAGAAATGTATGATGAAATAAAAGAAATTATTCAGATTGTGAAGGGAGACGAAAATTTAATAGTCATGGGTGACTGGAATTCGAGTGTAGGAAAAGGGAGAGAAGGAAACATAGTAGGTGAATATGGATTGGGGGACAGAAATGAAAGAGGAAGCCGCCTGGTCGAATTTTGCACAGAGCACAACATAATCATAACTAACACTTGGTTTAAGAATCATGAAAGAAGGTTGTATACATGGAAGAACCCTGGAGATACTAAAAGGTATCAGATAGATTATATAATGGTAAGACAGAGATTTAGGAACCAGGTTTTAAATTGTAAGACATTTCCAGGGGCAGATGTGGACTCTGACCACAATCTATTGGTTATGACCTGTAGATTAAAACTGAAGAAACTGCAAAAAGGTGGGAATTTAAGGAGATGGGACCTGGATAAACTAAAAGAACCAGAGGTTGTACAGAGATTCAGGGAGAGCATAAGGGAGCAATTGACAGGAATGGGGGAAATAAATACAGTAGAAGAAGAATGGGTAGCTTTGAGGGATGAAGTAGTGAAGGCAGCAGAGGATCAAGTAGGTAAAAAGACGAGGGCTAGTAGAAATCCTTGGGTAACAGAAGAAATATTGAATTTAATTGATGAAAGGAGAAAATATAAAAATGCAGTAAGTGAAACAGGCAAAAAGGAATACAAACGTCTCAAAAATGAGATCGACAGGAAGTGCAAAATGGCTAAGCAGGGATGGCTAGAGGACAAATGTAAGGATGTAGAGGCCTATCTCACTAGGGGTAAGATAGATACCGCCTACAGGAAAATTAAAGAGACCTTTGGAGATAAGAGAACGACTTGTATGAATATCAAGAGCTCAGATGGAAACCCAGTTCTAAGCAAAGAAGGGAAAGCAGAAAGGTGGAAGGAGTATATAGAGGGTCTATACAAGGGCGATGTACTTGAGGACAATATTATGGAAATGGAAGAGGATGTAGATGAAGATGAAATGGGAGATATGATACTGCGTGAAGAGTTTGACAGAGCACTGAAAGACCTGAGTCGAAACAAGGCCCCCGGAGTAGACAATATTCCATTGGAACTACTGACGGCCGTGGGAGAGCCAGTCCTGACAAAACTCTACCATCTGGTGAGCAAGATGTATGAAACAGGCGAAATACCCTCAGTCTTCAAGAAGAATATAATAATTCCAATCCCAAAGAAAGCAGGTGTTGACAAATGTGAAAATTACCGAACTATCAGCTTAATAAGTCACAGCTGCAAAATACTAACACGAATTCTTTACAGATGAATGGAAAAACTAGTAGAAGCCAACCTCGGGGAAGATCAGTTTGGATTCCGTAGAAACACTGGAACACGTGAGGCAATACTGACCTTACGACTTATCTTAGAAGAAAGATTAAGGAAAGGCAAACCTACGTTTCTAGCATTTGTAGACTTAGAGAAAGCTTTTGACAATGTTGACTGGAATACTCTCTTTCAAATTCTAAAGGTGGCAGGGGTAAAATACAGGGAGCGAAAGGCTATTTACAATTTGTACAGAAACCAGATGGCAGTTATAAGAGTCGAGGGACATGAAAGGGAAGCAGTGGTTGGGAAGGGAGTAAGACAGGGTTGTAGCCTCTCCCCGATGTTGTTCAATCTGTATATTGAGCAAGCAGTAAAGGAAACAAAAGAAAAATTCGGAGTAGGTATTAAAATTCATGGAGAAGAAATAAAAACTTTGAGGTTCGCCGATGACATTGTAATTCTGTCAGAGACAGCAAAGGACTTGGAAGAGCAGTTGAATGGAATGGACAGTGTCTTGAAAGGAGGATATAAGATGAACATCAACAAAAGCAAAACAAGGATAATGGAATGTAGTCTAATTAAGTCGGGTGATGCTGAGGGAATTAGATTAGGAAATGAGGCACTTAAAGTAGTAAAGGAGTTTTGCTATTTGGGGAGCAAAATAACTGATGATGGGCGAAGTAGAGAGGATATAAAATGTAGGCTGGCAATGGCAAGGAAAGCGTTTCTGAAGAAGAGAAATTTGTTAACATCCAGTATAGATTTAAGTGTCAGGAAGTCATTTCTGAAAGTATTCGTATGGAATGTAGCCATGTATGGAAGTGAAACATGGACGATAAATAGTTTGGACAAGAAGATTATAGAAGCTTTCGAAATGTGGTGCTACAGAATAATGCTGAAGATTAGATGGGTAGATCACATAACTAATGAGGGGGTATTGAATAGAATTGGGGAGAAGAGAAGTTTGTGGCACAACTTGACCAGAAGAAGGGATCGGTTGGTAGGACATGTTCTGCGGCATCAAGGGATCACCAATTTAGTATTGGAGGGCAGCGTGGAGGGTAAAAATCGTAGAGGGAGACCAAGAGATGAATACACTAAGCAGATTCAGAAGGATGTAGGTTGCAGTAGGTACTGGGAGATGAAGAAGCTTGCACAGGATAGAGTAGCATGGAGAGCTGCATCAAACCAGTCTCAGGACTGAAGACCACAACAACAACAACAACAACAACAATGTTATGTTTCAGAAGAAGCTATTATCTTTTGTATTCCATAAACAACAAATACAATCAATAAATATGACACATACTCAGCCAAAAACAACAGCACAACAAAATGCTACACAAAAAAGCACAAACAGCAATAAAACGACAATGATGCAAAGAATACATGAAATTCAAGAAAGAAGATTCAAGATTGTACCCAGTGACCTACAAGCATAAACTCACAAATAAAATACCAAACTATTTCAAAAGACAAGGCATAAAATTAGCATTCAAAACAGACAGTACAGTTCAAAAGTATTTCCAAAAATAACATGAGACAGAATCTATCAGGTATCTACCAGAAAGTGGGAACATACCAACTACAATGCAACACGTGATGGAACATAAGTAGGACAAAACCAGCAGAACATTTGACAATGTAGACAACAAAGAACATCTAAGAGCAAGGACATATGGAACAAGCCACTCAACTTTTGCAGAACATTTAATAATCACAAACCCACTATAAAAGAGACAGGCATGAAAATAATTAGAATTAATTATGACTGACACCTCTGAACATTACAAAAAAAAATTACCACACCAGGGCTGAAAGGAAGATACTGCTAATTGACCAAGTGAATATGATTAACTAGTCACTGTTTAAAAATAATGAATTGAACGGTGATCTGACACCCACTGAAGATGCCTTGTAACTAAGGCAAAATGTGTCTGGGTGCACAAGATAAATCAAAAACTTACTGTAGCATGTGAATGGCATTTTTCATTTGAGATACTGTAATTTATATACAGCTGCTGTGAAAATGGCCAGCACCAAAAAAAAAATTGTTGGAGGATTACTTAATCAAAGCGATCGCGTTTTAGTGAAAGCACAGCAAGCGTTGTCAATCATAAACGCGCAGAGATACAAAGGTCCAGACTGATTTTGAGCACTAAAAGCTGCAGTGACTGAGAAGTTGACTATAATAAATAAAACTAGGGTGGAAAAAGAGTAAAGTGGAAAAAAGAAAAATACTAAATTATCTTGAAACTGTAAGAAAAATATTGAATACAAATTAGAGGCACTCTGAGATGGGGATGCGAAGTAGTAGTAGAGCAGAAGAGGTGGAAGAGTAGCCAGAAAGCTGTGAAATAAGCAGCTGAAAAAAACAATTAAGATGAGAAGAGAAGAAAGCAATGAGTTGTTTCATGAAAAATGTAGACTAGAAACATAATTATGATCTTCAGTCTGAAGACTGGTTTGATGCAGCTCGCCGTGATACTCTATCCTGTGCAATCCTCTTCATCCCCAAATAACTACTGCAGTCTGTTGAAATTTGCAATTGTGAGCACAATTCACTGGGCGAAACACACACACACAGTAAAGGCAAACAGTTAATATAAACATGTAAATTCAAAATGAAATTTTCACTCTGTTGCAGAGTGAAAATTTCATTGTGGGAACATCCCCTAGGCTCTGGCTATGCCAAGTCTTTGCAATATCCTTTCTTCTATGAGTATTAGTTCTGCAAGCTTCACAGGAGAGCTTCTGTGAAGTTCGGAAAGTCGCAGGTAAGGTACCAATGGAAGTAAAGATGAGTCAGCTGGTGCAGTATGTGCCCACAAAAGACAAAGGTACTGAGTTTGGGTCTCTGTCTGGCACGCAATTTTAATGTGCCAGGAAGTTTGAAATGTGAATTCAGCATAACACAAATAAATGCAGCCGACCATAACCAGAGACCATACAACATCAAGTTGAAGCCAAAATTGTCAACAGATAGCGGCTGGTGCATTGAATGTTCCGTGCAAGTGATCGGAGGAGAGAATGGCCGCCCCAAGCTGCTGGCAGTCGGTGGTCAAGGGTTCCCACCACGTGTGCTCCAGGGCGTGGCTTCTTCTGAAAGTGCTGCTTGTTGTGATTGCAGATTGCAGTGCCACCTGTAGTTAGGGCTGCAAGTAAGGGTGGATGTCCAACAACTGTAATAGCTGTTGGAGCCAGTTACTGCATCTCCACACTTGCACCATACCACCCCTAACTGCCCGGTTTGCGCTGGATCCACCTCTAGTGCAGGGCTCCCAGTTCTGGAGCTGGATCTGGGAGGGCTTGCATTTAGATCCAGATGACATTAGGCTGGATATGGGCAGAGCCCCCACCATTTGTGTAAGGCATGTCTTTGGCTGCTGGTGATGCAATGGAGGAAGTTTGGGGTGCCTGAGCCCAATCTATGACTCTTTAGTCACTGAGGTCCAATGCCGGTGGTGGAGAATGGGCAGCAGCTGATGAGGCCAGGGCCACAGGTTGTACAGACTAGATGGGCATGCTGGAGGTGACCTGGGCTGCAGCTGGTTCTGGTGGCACATCCAGACTTGGTACTCAGCAAAGACCTCATACATCTGGTAGCCTTGTGGTCCCCAGATGGTGACTGGAGCCCAGGTCAATTGGTGCCCGAACGATTGCACCCACAGTGGTATGATGGTCTGGTGCCGGTGATGGGCCGGAGTCTGGAATAGATGAGGGTCCAGTGGTGAGAGCAGGGAGAGGAGGGTCCAGGGGTGCCTCTTGTGAAGCAATTCGTACTGTCCTATAGGTGGCCAAGACCAAAGTAAGAGCATCTTCCGAAGGACTGGAGGTGGAATGATGTAAAGGTGTTGTACCCCTTGCTGCTCACAGAAACAAGAGAAATGGGGCTCATTGCCTGAGGCAATCACCTTCAGAAAGCTCTCAATGGCAGATATTAGCAAAAAGGTTGTGATCTGTCATGGGTCAGACATAAATTTGAAATATGAGTCCACCACAATGAGCCACATCTTATACAAGAAAGGAACAACAAAGTTGATGCGGAGACACTCCCAAGGGCACAACGGGAGCCAGGGAAATACCCTTGGTGGTGCATACTGCTGCTGAGGACATGTGGTGCAGGACTGAACCATGTTCTCCAAGGCTGCCCAGTAAGCATAACGGTGTGACAATTGTTTCATGCAGGATGTGCCCCTATGACGTGCATGTAGCAGTGTAAGTATCCTGGGGCACGGAGTTGGAGGAATAACGACCCAATGCTGTTCATATTCTTTTTGTGGAAGGAAAACACCATCATGGAAGGAGAGCCTATTCTTTAAGGCAGAGACTATTTTGAGTAGACTATGTTCCATCGCAGATAAACACTGAGGCCAACCACTCTGAATCCATCTGGCAACTGTACAGAGTAGGGTCTGCCCTCGTCTGGGCCAAAATAATGCAGCTTGAGAAGAAGATTGTCAACGGCCAATGGAGAATCAAAATCCAGCTGAGATATGATGACTTCCATAGTGTCAAATTCAGGATCTGGGAGCTGGGACAGGGCATCAGTGCCAGCATGGCAGCTTGTAGGCACGTCTAGTTGGCTTGTAGGTGCCAGTAAGAACAATGCCACCATTTCAGTCAGTGTGCTGTATCTTACTGTCTGGGAGACTTGAATGTGGACCAAACAATGCAACCAAAAGTTTGTGGTCTCCTCGGAGCTGGAATTTTACACCATAAAGATAGGTTTGAAATTTCTTAACCTCGTAAACAATAGCCAATACCTCTTTTTCAGTCTGGAAGTAGTTTTGTTGGGCAGCAGTGAGGATCTTTGAAATTAATGCAGTAGGATGTTTGAACCTGTCAGCTTCCTTGTGGGGTAGCACAGCACCCACCATGTATTGGGATGCATCTGTAGCGAGAAGAAGACACTTCCCCAGTAACAATGAGATGAGGTAGGGTGCCATTCATAGGATTCGTTTAAGCATGTGAAAAGCTGTGTCACACTTTGGAAATCACATGAATTTAGCCCCTTTGTTCGACAACACATTGAATATGTAGGATGTTTTTGCAACCTGGGGAATGAACTGATGGTATTCACTGATTTTTCCCCTAAAGGATGGCAGTTCTTTGAGATTCTGGAGCCTGGGCATGTTCTCTGTGATAAGGGTGTGCTGCTTTTAGGACAGATGCCCTGACTGCTGATTATGAACCTAAGGTATTCACTGGACCACTGAAAACAAATTGCACTTCTTGAATACTGGTGGGATGCTGGAAATACCAAAGGCCAGCCTGTCATACTGGTAGAGGCCAAATGGATAGTTGGACACCAATTATTTCCAAAAGTCCAGGTGTAACAGTAACTGCAAATATGCCCCTGATATATCAACCTTAGTGTAACAGACACCATTTGGAAACTTTGGAAACAGGTCTTCCGGGTGCAGAATCTGAAAATTATCTGCAACCACCTGAGCACTGACAGTTTTAAAATTGCCATGCAATTGAAGAGAGCCATCTGGTGTCGTTACTATTAGGAGGGGAGTAGTTCATTGACTGAGTAAGATGGGTATTGTTTTGGTGTCCTCCAGTCTGTCCAATTCCTCCCCAACAGCATTCAGTAGGACATGTGGAATTGGGTGCATTAACAAAAAGTGGGGTACTGACTCCTTTTTTTAAAAGAATTTTTACTGTCACATCTGTAGCCCTACCTAATGTGGAAATGAACAGATCCGAATACGAGGCAGTTAAATCTTCTACGCCATGGAATGGAGTCTCATTGGACATCACACACACATTTTCTGAAATGGAGAAACCAAACTGTTTTATTGCACCCAATACAAATTTCATGTCCTCTGTATGCAGTTACTCTTCTATGAAACAGTTTTAACATAGGAGAGCCTAACACAACATAGGTAGTATGATAGAAGATGAACCAGCATCAACTTTGAAAGGCACCTCAAAGCCATTCACTTGTAGCATTAGTAAGAGGTTTACAGGTATACCCATTTCTTGATGAGTTAATGTTTCAATAGTATTCACTGCATCATTAGGCATACATCGACTAGATCCATCAAAGGAGGAAACAGTAGAACAAGATCGCACCTGGAACGCCTCATTCTAAGTGCCTCATTCTATCTTTGTTGAAACAGGTAGCTGACTGATATAGGCAGCAGGGGCAAGTGTGTCTGTAGTAATATTGAGGACAGTGGCAAACAATGCTGAGATGCTTACTGAAGTTCTGTTCAGATGGACCCTCAAGAAGTTCTTGGAAATTGAACAATCTTCATTTCAGAGTAGCACTTGCAACCTACATCCTCAATTATTTGCAGTATGTATTCCAATCTCTGTCTTCCTCTACAGTTTTATGCCCTCCACAGCTCCCTCTGGCACCATGGAAGTCATTCCCTGATGTCTCAGCATATGTCCTATCATCCTGTCCTTTCTCCTTGTCAGTGTTTTCCACGTATGCCTTTCCTCTCCAATTCTTCACAGACGCCCCTCATTCCATACTTTATAAGTCCACCTAATTTTCAACATTTATTTGTAGCACCACATCTCAAATGCTTCAATTCTCTTCTGTTCTGGTTTTCCCATAGCCCATGTTCCACTACCATACAATGCTGTGCTCCTGACTTACATTCTCAGAAATTTCTTCCTCAAATTAAGGTCCATGTTTGATACTAGTAGACTACTCTTGGCCAGGAATGGTCTTTTTACCAGTGGTAGTATGCTTCTGATGTCCTCCTTGCTCCGTCTGTCATTGCTTACTTTGCTGCCAAGGTAGTAGAATTCCTTACCTTCATGTACTTCATGACCATCAATCCTGATGTTAAATTTCTTGCTGTCCTCTTTTGCTGCTTCTCATTACTTTTGTTTTCTATTTAGTCTCAGTCCATATTCTGTACTCATTAGACTGTTCATTCCATTCAGCAGATCATGTAATTCTTCTTCAGTTTCACTGTGGGTAGCAATGTCATCAGTGAATCATATCATTGATATCCTTTCACCTTGAATTTTAATTCCACTCCTGAACTTTTCTTTTATTTCCATCATTGCTTCTTCAATGTACAGATCGAACAGTAGGGGGAGCAGGGGTAGATTACATCCCTGTCTTACATCCTTTCTAATCTGAGCACTTTGTTCTTGGTCATCCACACTTATTATTCTCTCTTGGCTCTTGTACATATTGTGTATTATACCCCTATTTTTCTCAGAATTTTCACATCTTGCACCACTTTACATTGTCAGATGCTTTTTCCTGGTCGACAAAACCGATAACATGTCTTGATTTTTCTTCAGTCTTGCTTCCATTTATTTTTATTTTTTATTTATTTACACGTCTAGTTCTGAAGGATCAAATTTAGGAGCAAATCTCCAAGGTCATGGAACATGTTATACATGAAATTATAACATAAAAGTAAAATTACAACATAAAAATAAAATGTTTATGAATCCAAAAAAAGTCAAACCATAAGCCATAAGATTAAGTAAAAGCAATCAACAATGTAACATAGCAAACAGCTTAATTTTTCAAGGAACTCCTCAACACAATAGAAGGAGTGACCCATGAGGAAACTCTTCAGTTTCGATTTGATAGTGTGTCGATTACTGCTAAGATTTTTGAAGTCTTGAGGTAGCTTATTGGAAGTGGATGCAGCAGGATACTGCACAGCTTTCTGCACAACAGTTATGGAAGTGTGATCCAAATGCAGATTGTATTTATGCCTATAGGAATAATCTGATATTGTTAAAAAGAAATGACAGTATATTGAGAGGTCGATGTCAGAATACCCAGAATAGTGAACAGGGGTTGATAAGACATTTGCAAACTTGCACCACTTATTGCTCGAACTCCTCATTTCTGAGCCAAAAATAGCCTTTGAGAATGGGAGGAGTTACCCCAAAATATAAAATCATATGACATAAGTAAATGAAAACAAGCAAAGTAGACTAATTTTCATTCTGAACAATCACTTACTTCAGATACCATTCGAATAATAAAAATGGCAGCATTAAGTCTTTGAACAAGATCCTGAATGTGCACTTTACATGACAGCTTACTATCTATCTGAACGCCTAGAAATTTGAACTGTTCAGTTTCACTAATCATATCCCCATTCTGTGAAATTAAAACATTGGGTTTCAGTGAATTGTGCGTTAGAAACTGTAAAAACTGAGTCTTACTGTGATTTAGCCTTCGTTTATTTTCTACAAGCCATGAACTTGTGTCATGAACTGCACTATTTGAAACAGAACCAGTGTTGCACATAACATCCTTTACTAGCAAGCTAGTGTCATCAGCAAACAGAATTACCTGTATTACTCGAGGGCGTATCATTTATATAAGTAAGGAACAGGAGTGGACCCAACACCTCTGGGCTAACCCCCATTTGACTGTGTCCCACTCAGACCCCACATCTCAGCCATTCTCAACACTGTGAATAATAACCTCTTGCTGTCTGTTGTTAAAGTAAGAGGTGAACCAATTGTGAGCTACTCCCTGCATTCCATAATGGTCCAACTTCTGGAGCAATATTTTGTGATCAAGACAATTAGATGCCTTAGTTAAATCAAAAGATATGCCTAGCATTCGAAACCCTTTGTTTAATGTATCCAGAAACTCCTGTTGTTAAATCACTTCTAAAGCCAAACTGTACATTTGATAGCAAACTATGAGATATAAAATGGTCAATTATCCTTACATACACAACCTTTCCAATAACTTTAGCAAACACTGATGGCATAGAAATGAGTCTAAATTTGTTTACATTATCCATTTCTCCATTTTTACGAAGTGTCTTTACTACTGAGTAATCAAACAATGGAAAATCCAGGATGGAATGTAACAATATTATGAGAAGGAAAGTTGCCACTCACCATATGACAGAGATGTTGAGTCGCAGATAGGTACAACAAAAAGACTCTCACAATTAAAGCTTTCGACCATTGACCTTCGTCAACAATAGACACACACACACACACACACACACACACACACACACACACACACACACACACAGCTTTCGACCATTGACCTTCGTCAACAATAGACACACACACACACACACACACACACACACACACACACACACACACACACACACAAAATTGCAGTCTCAGGCAACCGAAACCATACTAGTGAGTACTTTAATCGTTTAGGAAATTATAAATATGGCTATGTACAGGGCTAACATGTGCAGCACAGTACTTAAATATTCTGCTAGGCACTCCATCATCCATGAGAGTGCTTAGTCTACAGCAATTTAATTATTGACTCAATCTCCCTCTTGTCAGTATCACAGAGGAGTATTTCAAACATCAGTCTCAGAAAGAAATTTCCCAGAAAGTTATATGATTCCCTGTAGAAACTAAATTTTTATTTAATTCACCAGCAATGCTCAGAAAATGATTGTTAAATGCTGTACATATATCTGACTTATCAGCAGCAGAAATATTTTTACTATAAACTACTTTATATCGTCAACCTTGTGCTGCTGACCAGACACTTCCTTCACAACTGACCATATGGTTTTCATTTTGTCCTGTGAATTAGCTATTCTGTTTGCATACCACACACTCTTTGCCTTCGTAATAACATTTTTAAGTACCTTACGGTACTGTTTGTAATGGGCTACTGTAGCTTGATTATGACTACTTCTAACATTTTGATATAATTCCTGCTTTGTTCTGCATGATATCATTATCCCACTAGTCAGCCACCCAGGCTGCCTTTTACTGCTAGTACCCTGTTCAGCACATTCTAATGGAAAGCAACTCTCAAAGAGCATGAGAAATGTGCTAGGGAAAGCAATATATTTGTCATCTATGTTATTGACACTATAAACATCCTGCCGTTTTTGTTCCTTAACAATGTTTAAAATGCTCTCTATTGCCATTGGATTAGCTTTCCTACATAGTTTGTAACTATATGTCACATTTCTTTGACTACTAAAGCCTTTTAGTGTTAAAATTTGTGCATCATGGTCTGAAAGGCCATTCATCCATTTACTAACTGAATACTGATGTATTAATGAAGAATAAATATGTCTGCTTGTGTCTGTATGTGTGGATGGATATGTGCGTGTGTGCGAGTGTATACCTGTCCTTTTTTCCCCCTAAGGTAAGTCTTTCCGCTCCCGGGATTGGAATGACTCCTTACCCTCTCCTTTAAAACCCACTTCCTTTTGTCTTCCCCTCTCCTTCCCTCTTTCCTGATGAGGCAACAGTTTGTTGCGAAAGCTTGAATTTTGTGTGTATGTTTGTGTTTGTTTGTGTGTCTATCGACCTGCCAGCGCTTTTGTTCGGTAAGTCACCTCATCTTTGTTTTTATATATAATTTTTCCCACGTGGAATGTTTCCTTCCATTATATAGAATAAATAAAAATATTGTCTATGGCTGTGCTTCTGTTCTCTTGCACCTTGGTTGGAAAAAACACTATCTGCATCAGATCATACAA
Organism: Schistocerca serialis cubense; assembly: GCF_023864345.2. Taxonomy (NCBI): domain Eukaryota; kingdom Metazoa; phylum Arthropoda; class Insecta; order Orthoptera; family Acrididae; genus Schistocerca; species Schistocerca serialis. The sequence goes on from NC_064642.1 coordinate 549,503,534, forward strand.
GTTTAGGAGATCTACCAACATCCTTTTTCTTGCACAATCATATACAAAATTAATATTGAAGTCACTACATATAACTAATTTTTGGTACTTGCTATAAAGTGAAACAAGAACCCTCTCTAGCTTGAGGAGAAATGCCCTGAAATCAGAGTTAGGGGACTGCAATGTCAGAATGGTCTCTCTGTTGCCTTTACCTATCCTAAAGCCAAACTAATTATCATCTAACACATCCTCAGTTTTCTTTTCCATTCTTCTGTGTATTATTATTGCCACCAACTTGGGTGCATGAGCTGATAAGCTGATTGTGCAATGAACACTCACATTTGGCAGCTCTTGCAGTCTTCATAATTGTGTGGATGATATTTTTCCGAAAGTCAAATGGTATGTCACCAAACACATACATTCTACACGCCAACATAAAATGCCACTTCTTCCATTGATTTTAGAGATTGTGATGGAATGTTATCTATTCCTTCTGCCTAATTTGATCTTAAGTTTTCCAAAGCTCTCTTAAATTCTGATTCTAATACTGGATCCCCTATCTCTTCGAAATCAATTCCTGTTTCTTCTTGTATTACATCAGACAAATCTTCCCCATCATAGAGGCCTTGAGTACTTTTTCCACCACCAACCGAATCTGTTGTTGAGAAGCGTACAAACACTTCGACTGAATTGCGCGGGAGCTCCATCATGCATGAACCACATGTTGTGTCGTACTTGTAAAGGCACATGTTCTAGCAGCACAGGTAGAGTATACCGTATGAAATCATGGCGGTGAATCGAGAAAGTACAGTACATACTGATGAAACTAAAATGAGCTCTAACATGGAAATTAAGCGTTTCTGGACACATGTCCACGTAACATCTTTTCTTTATTTGTGTGTGAGGAATGTTTCCTGAAAGTTTAGCCGTACCTCTTTGTAACATCCTGTATACCTACACATACACTTTCTGGTTCTGGGATGTACCCTACCACTTCCATAACAATCAATTTCATCTAACAATATATATGAAAGTTAGTTAGTCCGCAGCTCGTGGTCTTGCGGTAGCGTTCTCGCTTCCCATGCACGGGGTTCCAGGTTCGATTCCCGGCGGGACCAGGTATTTTTTCTGCTTCGAGATGACTGGGTGTTGTTGTGTCATCTTCATCATCATCATTCATCTTCATTACGGTCGGAGGAAAGCAATGGCAAACCACCTCCACTAGGACCTTGCCTAGTACAGTGGTGCGGGTCTCCCACATCGTCCCCTATGCTCCTTGGAGTATGGGACCTCATCTTCTTCTTCTTCATATACGAAAGTTACAACCAAAATAATGACAAAACCATCCGAAATCACCCCATTTGACCATACCCAAAAAATGAGATGATTCTCGTGGGTGTAGAACATGTCAGAAAATATAACATAAAAACATAAAACATTTGAGTATAATACTTACTACCCCGATCATTTGTCAGAAGATTGTCAAAACAGGTGAATACAATGCGGTCAATTGGAACACCTAATATTTACAGAATTAACATGCTGTCAGAATGAAACACTGTTATGCACTGTTAATAAATTTATCATACAGAAAATACCTAATCTTGACTGTTGTGACCAAGTGCTGTCAAAACAGGAATCTGACAGATATTTTTACTTAAGCTGGCTCAATAGTCTCTGTTAAGGTATTCATCTATGTAGTAGAAGGAGTTGCCTATCAAAAAGTCTTTCAAACTCTGTTTAAACCATGCTTTATTCGAAACCAAGTTTTTAATGGTTGCTGGCAATTTATTGAAAGTGTAAGATCCTGAATACTGAACCCCTTTTTTGACCAAGGTAAGTGATTTTAGGTCTTCATGTAGATTCTTCTTATTCCTAGTATTGATACTATGTATTGAGCTATTGTGTGGAAATAGAGGTGTATTACTTGCAACAAATTACATTAAGCAATCAATAAACTGAGGAGCAGTGGTTAGAATACAAAGTTCCTTGAACAGGTTTCTACATGATGTTCTTGAATTTACATCACAAATGATTCTTATCACATGCTTTTGCACCCTAAAAACTTTTCCTCGATTTGATGAGTTGCCCCAGAATATGATCCCATATGACATAATAGACTGAAAGTAAGCAAAGTATGCAAGTTTCTTTTTTATATTTATATCTCCTACATCTGGCATCATTCTCACAGCAAAATTGCTTAAGCAATTCTGTGGTATGCCCTTCCCAACTGAACTTATTATCGAGTTGTAATCCCAGAAATTTAACACTGTCAACCTCTTTAATCTGCATGTCTTCATATTTTATACACATGCTGGAAGGAAACCTCTTACAGGTTCTGAACTGCATATAGTGGGTCTTCTCAAAGTTTAATGGCAGGGAATTAGCTTTAAACCACTTACTAATGTCAGTGAAAATTTGATTAGCAGATATTTCTAAATCTGTATGTGACTTGCTACTTATTGCAATGTTTGTATCATCTGCAAACAAAACAAACTTAGCATCTGGCAATATGAGGTCATTAATGTAGACAAGAAAAAGCAATGGACCCAAGATGGAACCTTGAGGAACACCACATGTAATTAACTTCCAGTCAGATGGAGACTGATTGTTTACTGCACAGGTATTTCACGAAGACACTCTTTGTTTCCTGTTAGACAGATAAGACTCAAACCATTTTGAAGCATTGCTGGTGACACCATAACATTCTAATTTACCCAAGAGAATACTGTGGTTCACACAAAGTCTTTGGACAGGTGACAGAAAATGCCAGTAGCCTCTGATTTATTATCTAATGAATTCAGTACATTCTCACTGTAAGTGTAAACAATTTTCTCTGTATCAGAACCCTTAAGAAATCCAAACTGTGACTTGGACAATATATTATTTGTGGTCAGATGCTTTAAGGAGACACTTGAACAAAACCTTTTCAAATATTTTCGAGAAAGCCAGCAAAATTGAAATTGGTTGATAGTTTGATGGTATCTCTTTATCCCCCTTCTTGTAAAGAGGCTTAACTTCAGCATATTGTAGCCAGTCTGAAAATGTTCTGCTGATAAGAAATTGATTACACAAATAACTTAAGATAGAACTCAACTTGTATGAGCACTCTTTGATTAACTTCATTGATATGTTATCATATCCACTGGAAAACTTAGATTTTAAGGATTTTATGATGGGTGCTACTTTTTTGGGAGACATGAGTGTTATTTCCATTTTACTGAAGAAACCTGATAATGCCAAGCTGTCAGTAACAGAAATGAAGTACTTGTTTAAGAGGTTTGCAACGCTACATATAGTTGTTGCCAAAGTCTCATTTATTTTGAGAGCTATCTGTTCTTCTTCCTTTTTGGCCCCACCTGTCTTTGACTTCACTATATCCCATACAGTTTTTATTTTGTTGCCTAATTATCTTTTTCTCATAATAAAGCTGCTTCGATTTCTGGATTACTTTCTTCAATATTTTGCTGTATTTACTTTAGTGCATTACAATTCTAACATCAGAGCTGTTCCTAGATAGTAAATACAGCCTCTTTTTTGTCCCACATGATATCTTTATTCCTTGTTTAATCCACAAATGTTATGCAAACATACATAAGGAATATATGTACCAAAAAGATAAAAAACGAAAATTGTATATATAAATCCCACAAAATTTTTAAAAATCCTGTTACTTTTTTGATCACATTCATATTTTAATGATATGCTGGATATCAACTCAGACTAATTATCAAGACATCCACAGGAGCAGAAAAACAATAGAAAGGGACAATTAAAAGCTTAAAGATCAAATATGCAAAACATGGAATCAATAATATATAATAGCTGTGCAAATTGGAAAAGATGAGTTAGTTCCAGGATTTGTAAAATAGGAGGGTCAGCCCCTAATACATGGACTGCATGCACTAATAAATGAGGAAATGAACACATGACAGAGGACTGGAATAATACATCCTGTATAATATACAAGGGGCAGTCTTACAGTTTTAATTAACATTTTGGGAAAAAATCAAGCTAAGGCCAAGAAACTTGGGGTGTTAATCTGCTCTATATTCACTCTACAAAGCTGCACTTTGGTTCTTCAGGAGATGTTCAACCTCTAAAATCTCTTCCTTCTCATTCTGAAAATGTGTATCACACAATGGTTTTTTCAGCCAAGGTACAAAGATAATGCCACTGGGTGCCAAGTCAGGAGAATACAGGAATCCAAAGAAGCAGCATATGTGACTGTGTTCTGTGCAGAATGAACTGGCGGATTGTGAAGCAAAAATAATCCCTTGGACAGCTTTGTATAGCCAGCCTCCCATAACCTTGTCCAGTAGATTTTGGTGGTACGCTCCTGAGATGGCTTTTACCCTTATAAGAATAATCTGTTACCACCATTCAACTTCACCTAGCTCGATTAATGGGGTTTCCCTTTCTTGGTGGTGTTCCTTTTCATTGGGTCATATTGATATACCCAGCAGTTTTCCATGGTGATTAGATGGCAAAAAATGTCTTCTGGGTTGGCCTAACACAGCTGCGACTTCTCCGCTGCTCTTTCACCTCAGCAGGTGTTTTGAATGAGTGTGAGAAGTAACAGAACCCTGTGGCTGGCGGCTTTCATCAGATTCAAAATTTTGTGCAAGATGTTGGAAACTGATCCACGACTATTTTCACTTTATCCTTTAACACCTTGATTGGTATATGTTAGTTCCGAGCACCAGGGTCTCCACTTCTCTTGCGATTCCTAGTTCTTCACAGAGAGGTGGTCTGCCACTTAGTTGTTTGATCTACTGAAATCATCTATGCTACTTGACCATTGTGTCATGTAATAGTCCATTGTTAATGTGCACACTTCCACCCACTCATCTTGGATTGTTGCAGCATTGTTCCCCCTCAGGAAACAAATTACTCCGTGGTATACCACTTTATCAATGTACTGTGCCATTATCCCATTATCTTATGGTTCCCCTAGCAACATGGCTATGGTACTGTGCTACAGGGATTTCAATGTGTGCCTTTGCTGGTTATATATGTCTGCATATAATCAAAAAGTTAATTACAATGTTCCCTTTTTTTAGGTGATAGCAAAAACTTTGTGGCTTTCCCTAGTATAAAAAGGGACAAAAGTATTTGTGTGGGAAATAACATTATAGACTAGATCCTTCAAGATCTTGACAGAGGTGCTGGATGAAAGAATAACAGAAGTGTACTGAAAATACCTTCAGAGAAGTGGTTTTTGAGCAAACAGAGGAGCTTTGGAGACTAGCTCTCTGTACTAGGCAGATAATGAAAAATGAATATGACATACATTTCCCCTTATTGTTTGTTGATTTTTAAACATACTTCTGATATTTAACAGATGAAAATTGGCATCTCTGACAAATTAATAAAGATTAGTTGAGTCCATAAATCAAGGACACAAAGCTAAAAGTAAGTGTAAGTAGCTAAAAGACCAAGAGAGTCAACTTTAGAGCTGGATTGGAACAAGGTGACTATCTCTTTGAAATCCTGTTTAACTTAGCATTGCATAAGCCAGAAGAAAATCACATGACCTGAAGGCCTGCAACAGATGTTCGAAATGTGTCAACTATTTCCATTGTATACGTGTCCCCGTGGCCAGTGTTATTATCAGAGAAAAGATACAAGCAGGAAATGGAGCCAATCTTTCAAATTTACAGATGCATAAGTATTCCCTAAATGTAAGAACAACAAAGTTAAAATTGTACTATTTTTTTGTACACCCAGTTGTTGCCTGTGGTTAAGAAGTGTGGCTGAGAACATAAGTGGATTTAAACAACTTGAGAACATATGAATGACAACACTACTGAGATGTGAGAAAGGCAGAGGGTGACAGTAAGATAAAATCATGGGATTCACAGAACTTATACAACAAAAACTTATAGCTAAATCTATTAATAGTCAAAGAATACAGCTGTCAGTACATGTAGAGAGTACAGCTGATGACATGGTGCCCACAAAAGTAATGAAACAAAGATTGTATTCCACCACAACGAAGGGCTAACCGAGAACAGTACTGATCGCCAATGTTGTCTGATTTTACCAAGACAGAGATCAAACAATGGAGAAGAAAACCAGCAATCAGAGATGTATGGGGAGCAGGTCATTGGGGAGGACCAGTCTCAACAAGGCTGCAGTGCCAAAAAACATCACTAGATCATATTTACGAAATAGCTCACATCAGAGTGAAATTTGCTGTGGTATCTCCAGAGTCAGAGGACTTGCCCAATTTCTGACACTGATCAACTACATTTCTGTAGCAAAGACAGTTAACAGTAATCTTAGTGAAATCATGAGTCTGAGTTCGAAAATGAAATCGATTTTTGTCTGTTGAGTGCAGCCTTAAGATTTCTTATTCTCTAACAAAATCTTGGAAAGCACTGCTGTGGCTTAACTTGTTTGAAAACATGATTGTTGAAAACAAGATTAAATAACATAAAAGGAATTCCCATAAATGATTGTCAGTTTGAAAATCCATGTTCAGGAGCTGAAAAATATTAGGCAACATGACATAAATGAGTCACACTTGTGTTATTTTAGTTGCCATTTACATCTGACCTTTAAGTTCAGGTTCATGGGACATGGGTGCGACACATGGGCACCAAAGCTGGTTAGTTCATGCAGCGCACACTGTCAATGATGTGATGGAGTGGACTGGGAGGAGGTGACAGAACAGAGGCAGAGGTGTCTCTTGGGGAGTGGGCATGGGTGCAGGTAGTTAGCTGAGATTGAAGTTGTGAGGGTTAAAGGAATGAAGGATGTGTTCTGAGAATAACTCCCGTCTACATAGATCAGAAAAGCTGATGCTAGGCGGAAGACATGGGTTATGAAGCATCCATTGAAATGAAGCACGTAGTGCTCAGTAGCATGTTCCACCACTGGGTGGGCACCTCTGCTCTTGGCCCCAGTTTGGTAATGTGTACAACTGGTTGGTGGTCATGCTCATATAAAATTCTGTGCAGAAATTGCAATAGAGGTGGTATATGACATGGCTACTTTGACAAGAGGCTGTGCATAGGATGGAGTAGGACAGGCCTGTGACAGAACTGTAGTAGGTTGTGCAGGTGGGTGAATTGGGCAGATCTTGCACCTGGGAATATGACCCATGTGGCAAGAATTTGGGGCTCTGACTGGAATAGGGATGAACCAGGATATTTGTGTAGGTTGGGTGGGTAATGTAATAGTACCTTATGAAGGGTGGGAAGGATTGTGGGTAGGACGTCCACATTTCTGCACATGACTAGAGATTTTTGAAGTCTTGACAAAGGACATTGGACATTGTTTGGTTGCTACAGCCTAAGATAATATTGGATGCTGAAAGGGGTATTCCTTTGCAGCTCTGGCTCAGAGGGGGGGGGGGGATAAGAATTAGATATGAGACAATACGGTGCAAGTAATCTGTGTGCTGACACAAACAAGGTGCAGAAAAAATACCACATTTGACGGTTAGCTTGTGATTCCTCATCCAGATTCATAACAGAAGTTTATCTAGCAAAATCAGATCAGGTGCACTTCGAAAACATAATGTATGAAAATGAGGAGCTGGAAACATCATCACATCGTGCATTGCATCAGAATCTGCAGAGGAATATGCATCATCCTGCACTACCATACCTGCCATCATAGCACACTGAGTAGACTGCTGGGACATCAAACACATATCCACCATGGAGCTATGGTTCCAAACCTCATCAGGCATCTTTTTTATTTTTTATGTATCCATTCCCTGGTTCTTGTCATTTATAAGCAGGACACAATTTTATCACATGACAGTGCATGCATGTCTCTACTAACTGTTCTGTGTACAACCAAAATCTGTCCTGTCAGGTTCATTTAGGGCGGCTTCCCAACAGTGTACACACATGATGAATAGGTTGATATGGTTTTGGTGCTGGGTGCATCCAATAACCAAGTTGCTGTTGCTACTTGTGCATATGCTTCATGGTATCCTCAAAGACGCCATCCCAATAAGAATGTTTTTTGTCACCTAGAGAAGTGCCTTCAGGGAACCAGTAATCTTCATCCACAAGTAATGGACAGAGGTCATCCAATGACGACAGACAGAGCACACAATTATTGAAACCATTCACTGATCATCTCAGCAAAGTGTCCATGACGTTGCAAGCTAGTTCCAGATATCACAAAGAGTGGTTGTTGAAGTGTTGCTCGTGAAGAACTGTATCCGTATCATTACACGTTACCCCAACACCAGCAGCCAGAATACCGCATTTGACAAGTGCTGTTTTGTGAATGGTTTTTGCAAGAGGAAGATAATGAACCTTTTATAAATAATGTGGAGTGATAATGGAGATATTTTCAACCTCCGTTACAGCCATTATGGGTCAGAACACAACCTATGTCATCCACGAACATGGCTTTCACACACACTTTGGCATAAATCTGTGGGTTGGAATTGTGGAAGGAGACCTTCTGGGCCCGTACCTACTGCTGGAAAAACTAAATGCATCCCTGTATCTTACATTTCCTTGCAACACTTTGCCAGATGCATTAGATAACATTCCTCTCAGGGGCAGTGGCAAGGGGAGGGGGGACTATGGGGGCTATCGCCCCCCCCCCTCCTCCCCCCCCCAATGGAGTATCATATTATACTGGATAAAATGACTTCAGAAATCAGCAAATAATTACTCCAACAGACTCAATCATTTTTTTTATAATTCTTTAGCAATATAGGTTGCAATGTATTTCAAACACATTTTAACAAAACAATAAGAGTGGCAAATAACTTACTATCTAAACTAATAAATATCATTTAACTTAAAATGGGCATCTTATTATTTATTAATACACATTTTTTACCCTGAACTCCAAAACAGTTACCAAAAACTACTTTAAGCAAAACCAAATTTTACCAATTTGTCAGTGGAGGATCCCAACTCTCCTTTTTTAACGTGACATTTCATTCTCCCCAATCTGCCCCCCTCCCCCCCATTAGCCTTGCCTGTGACCAACTGCTAGAACGCCCCTGATTCCTCTTGGTTTCAACGACAGCTATGGTTTCAGCATGAATGTGCAAAACTATTTAAATGAGGTGTTTCCAGGGAAATTAACTGGTCATGGAGATCCAATGTTCTGGCCTCCACATTCCGCGGACCTTGAGCCACTAGATTTTTATTTGTGGACACACTTAAAGTAACAAGTTTATAGTACTCTACCCATGGATGTACACAACCTAATAGCTCGCATGTAAGCCACTTCGGCAATGATGGATGTAGATGTGTTGGGTAGGGTCCAGCAAAGTATGATCCAGGAAGTGACGAAGTGTTTGCAAATGCAAGGTGGCTTCTTTGAACATCTTCTCTAAAGTGATCGTTGCTCATACATGTATTCACTGGCTCTGTAAAGATAAGCCTGGACGTCAAATATACAGAATGAAATTATTGCACATAGCATAATCTACCTCGTTGGATACAGACGATGTTCATGTATCCATTATTATTTTATATTGGCTTTATTTGTGTCACGGATGAAACAGATTTGTCATTTACATCTGTAAGAAGTTCATGTTATGTCTTAATGTTTAAAAAGGGATAACTGTAACAGAAATAAATACACTAGATACCACATGGTGGAGGTGTAAACTGGATACAATTCGATACTTTAATTCAAAAAATGTTTGGTGTGAACACAACTTGAACATTGGCGAGTCTACATATCATTCCCTACATTATTGCCTTGTTTCACAGAGCTAATAGGACAGCACTGGCGCAGTGCAGAGTACATGCTACCTCTTCTTGATCATGCTGCATGCAGTTACAGCATTGCCAGAGCCTCATTTTTCAAATTACATTTTTGTTAAACCTGCTGGAGGACTAGGTTTTGCTAGATACACTTTTGTATTGAATATGGTTGAGGAATTACACGCCAACCATCAAATGTGGCATTTTTCCTTCACCCTGTGTACAGGGTGGTGCTTGAAATAATCCAACATTTGTTTTGGTATTAACTTTTTAGGTTGTCAGTTGTTATTATTGTGTGTTATGTTGGCAGAAATGAGAGTAGCTCATGGAGATTAGTTTCTTGTATTTCTGAGAGCACTGTTTGTCTATCATTCCAAGGTGGCCGACAAAGGACGACTATTCAACAGCATGTTAAAACTGTGTTATGTTTTCATCACTATAAAAGCATGGTGCTTTAACAAAGATGGTTTCACGTCCATTTTAAAAATTTATAGTCACCCTCATTTAAATCAGAACATAGACTTTATGAAATATTTAATAGTGATGATTTAGTGCTTGAGAGGAAGCATTCTTCACAGAATGTCAAAGCTGTGTTGAGCAGCATTACTGAGAAGCCCAGGCAAACCAACAACAAAAACAGCACCATAGCTCAGTATTTCTACATGATCTGTGCAGTGAATTTTAAAAACGGATCTGCATTTGTTTCCATACAAAATAAATGTTGCTTAAATTAATGATGGACAACAAACATTGAAGAATGACATTTGCTTAATGGGCCATGAATCAAGACATATTGCTGAACGATGTTTAGTGCTCAGAAGAGGCACATTTTCACCTTGATGGGATTATTAATAAACAAAATATGTGCTTTAAGGCTTAGGCTTCCAAGAATCCAAATGTGCTTCATGAAAAGATGCATCACAGGCCAAGAATTAATGTATGGGTTGCTATCTCAAATCATCATTCTTTTTTGAACACACAGTGAATGTTATCTAAACACACTGCATAATAATTTTGTTCCTCAGCTGTTTGCAAAAAGGTTTCAATTAGAAATCCAGAATTATAAAGATTGACAGGACTAACAAAATGCTGACATTTGCTATCCACATTGCACAATTTAATACTGTTCTCTATGAGTTTCATACATGCAACAAGGCTGTCACTGCAACACCTGTGACCAGGTAGCACTCTCGATAGTGGAAAGAGGAACTCAGATGCCCAGTGGGTTACTACTCACTGTAACTTGCAGGATTCATGAAGGATGGAGGAAAGTCACACGCAGCTAATATTGTCATAGATTACCTGCATGAAAGTCTTAAGGTAAATGTCATTTCAGGCAGATTTCATTTCGCAAGCAGACAAAACTGGCCCTAAAATGGTCTTGATTTGAATCCGTGTGATTTTTTTCTTTGGAGATTTCTAAAGAAAAAGATTTTCCCTAAACATCCTCATAAAGTGATGGAACTGCAATTTAGGTGTGCAACAAGATAACCGAGGATTATGTGTTGGCGACTAATCCAAAATATAGGAGTTTGTGTTGAAGAAATCGGTGGACATGCTGGTGGTCGTACTGAACATATTACAAGCAGAACATGATACTCAAGTATATTCTTAACACACTGTATTTTATGTTCAGGTGTTTCAACTGAAATAAATATTTTTGTACGGAAACAAATGTTAGATCATTTCATGTGCAACCCTGCAGATAGATATGCTGGGTGGATACATGATAATCCTGAGCTTTGGGTGTAGTCCAGTGCATATGTAACAATTAAAAGCTATTTAGTATAGACTGGAGATAAATATTACTCTGCTTTTATCTGTAAAAATATGTGAGCACCGTAGGACTTAAGTGCATCAGACATGAAGTAATGCAATTACATTTTTTGTTAATCGATGATGATTTGTGAGTGCAGCCATTCATTGTTTACTTCCACACATGGTATTTCATCTGTGCAGCTGTCAGACATCTTCAGAGAAGACTGACATTGATTACCCACATTTACAATTTATTGCACATGGTATGCATTTTGTGCTTGCGTCATGATCATAATTCCTAGTCACTATGGTATGACTTATATTGGCCAGACCACACACACACAGTAGAAGTACATTGTGAAGACCATCAGTGCTGAACTTGCCTTTTGCAACTCATGAAGTCTAAGATTGCTGAACATTGTATAGCCATCAGGACATAATCCAATAAAACAACAATTTTGTCCACTGTGAATTCATTTCAGGACTCCATTGTTAAAGAGCCTATGGTGATACACATGGCAGACAGCTTTATTAATCAGGACAGCATCTATCAATTGGGTAATACATGGAGTTCCATTATATCCGCAATTTCCTCTCAGCAAGGATGATAGAGAGCCCAGCGAGTAGTGACCCACTGGGCATTTGAGTTCCTTATTTTCATCATCGAAGGTGCTACCTGATGGTAGTGATTCATCTTGCAATGATGATCTTGATGCATGCCTGAAACTCATATGGAACACTATTAAATTGGGCACTGTGGTTAGCCGATGTCAGTATTTTCTTAGTTCCGTTAATCTACTCAATTTCAAAAAATCATCGCCATAACCATTACAAATAATGAAAAGGTACATGGTGATGTGAGATGATAAGATAATAAATTAAATGTTTTTTTAACTGAATAGTGTTTCTATCATCACTTGAGAAAGACTCAGTTATTTGGAATGCACTGAAAATGGACAGCATGTATACTTGTATACTAGTAAGTGGTGCAATAGAAATAATCACTGCATTTTGAAAACCATCAAAATCAAACTACACAAGAAATATTGAAATTTCTTTTATCAATAGAATACATGTATAAAGCTGGATTTCTTTTTAAAGTCACTTCTAAATAGAAAATATTTCAGGTGATAGTTGTTAGTGTTGACACACTGTCACGGTTCTTGTGCTGATTAGCAGCAAGGGTCTTTTTTTTTTATCTGTGTGATGGTACCATGAAAACACAATGTTCACAGGGTAATAGGTAACACCTGTGAAATGTATGAACATTTATTACATTCCCTCTGCATGACTGTCCTGACCACTGTACCCAAATTTGATAAGTTGGATCCTTGCCTTTTCAAGAGAGAAAGTGTGACAGATTAATATTGCATTTCAGCCTGTTATTCAGTACAAATTGGTGGTATTTTACAACTGCACAAATGAGCTACATTACTGTAGAGTTTTCCAGTAATCATACTTGTTGCTTTCACATCTTGTCTGTGCTGACTTTCAATAACTATCTGTGTCCTGAAATAGGCCACATTGCATTGATATTTACATGTATTCTTCCACTGATTCATACTGTCACTTTCTTCTTTGTTGCAGTTATGACTACTTTGTGGGTTGTAATAGTACTGTTTATTTCATTCTGTATGCATCAGTCCTGGTTTGTGTGAAAGTAACACATTGCAATTATAAGACGAATTTTTGTATTCCCTAAGTCCTTTAGACAGACATATTCTGTTGAATTTCCTTGTGCTATGCAATCGTGAAAATGTGAAACCTTTGCCGTATGTTTCAAATGGTAGTATAATGTGAATGTAGCTCATGGAGGAAGAATGGATTTATTAGATAATATCTTCATTAAGGGGACAAACAAAATCTTTTAGAAAAATTTAACTTTTCCTTCCTTTTATTTTATCAGATTTGAGAGTGAACTTAAAATAAGATTGGAATGTTTGTTTACTCTGTGTTGGATTCAACATAATATACCTACCTTACTGTCATTCATGCAGATGCCCTGTTTATGAAATTGTTACCAAGTTCAAAAACATTTAAATTGTATGACAGTGCTCATTTGAAAATTATGTATATTCTGAAGCAAATAGTTGTAGATGGAAGAACTTTTCATTGTCACATTTAGGAGACTGGGGTTGCAGCCATTTCTGTGGAAACATCTAGATGTTTCTATTAGGTTTTACACTGGAAATATTTTGCGGTTTAGAATCTGGTTTCTTAATCTCTGTATTAACATCACATTAGCTATCAGAAACCGTTTGGTGCCTCTAGGTCACTTTCACATATCAACATTATCTCATGTTTCTTAAATTAAGTGTTAGCAATGATTAAATTATGCTTTGTGCAAAATTCTACCAGGTGGCTCCCCCTGTCATTCCTTTTTCCCAGTCCATGTTCTCATACTATTCTTCTCCTTTTCCTACTATTGGATTCCAATCCCTCATCAAAATTAAATATTGTCTCCCTTAACTATCTGAAACATTTCTTTTGTTTCATTTGCAGATTCTTTTAAATATGTTCATAATAAGTGGAGAGAAATCTTCAGACATAAGAATAATTTCAGGTGCATGCCAAGGAAATTCTGCAGTTATGTACAGAGATATTGCAACACTAGAAAATTGTCACAAAATGGAGGGTGGCTTGCAGAGGATCAGTGCTTGGTGCACAAACTGACAATTGACCCTGAACATAAATAAATGTAACACATTGCGGGTAAAAGAAAGGAACACCCATTATTGTTTTATTACTCAACTTCAGAATGACCATTAGGTGCAGTCATACCTATTAAATATCTGGGATTATGCATACAGAACAATTTAAAGTGGAATTAACATATAAAATCTATCGCAGGTAAAGAAGATTCCAGACTGAAATTTATGGTAAGTATTGTCAGGAGGCGTAGTTCATCCATAAAGGAAGTAACTTACAATACCCTCATTCGATCAATATCTGAATATTGCTCATCAGTATGGGATTTGTACCAAATAGGAGTGGTCTAGGGGCGGTCCGCCTTCAGTGTTGTAGTGGCTCAGACATGCCTAGCACACCCATCACACCCCATCAAGTGTCAGCTTTGTTTACATCCGTGAGGCTTCACATAGCAGTGCACTGATTTCTACAGATCATGAGGGCTCTTTCTTACCGGAAGGCAACTATCAAGTTCAAGTTTGATGCACAATACACAAGACCAAAAGCATACAAAATCAAATGTTTCATTCACAATGTGGTGAAACTAGATCTCCAGGAGCTGATAGGAATTCACCTATCAATAGTGGCCAGCATCGTATACATAAAACTCATAGACAAGGCAGTGCACAACAGACACATTCTTCAATCCAATGACAGTTACTATTTTTGCTATGCCAACAGGAACATGGGTGTCATTTCTGTTGATCATGCAGGTCTCGAAGTGAGAACAGTACGCATATTCGAACTTCAATTTGAAGTTCATGTGGACATAGTTATAGGAGCACTTCACCTTATGGCACAGTCCTTAATCATCCTAAGGAGAAATGGGCCAGCTTTGATATGTATCCTGTACTCAACAAAGTGCGCCAAATAAGAATTGAACTCCAGAAGCACATACCATCTTATGTGACAATAGGTGGCTGTCAAGCCATTGTTATTACAATGGTCAACCAAAAACCATCACCAATATGGTGATGTGCATGGCAGGACATTGCCTGTAGACTCTGCAAGTATTGCCCCCTGATCCCACATCACTGACACCACAAGTGACTTTGTCACACTATCAGCCAGATACCCCAAATGCTTCAAATAGCTCTAAGCACTATGGGACTTAACATCTAAGGACATCAGTCCCCTAGACTTAGAACTACTTAAACCTAACTAACCTAAGGACATCACACACATCCATGCCCGAGGCAGGATTCGAACCTGCGACCGTAGCAGCAGCATAGTTCCAGACTGAAGTGCCTAGAACTGCTCGACCACAATGGCTGGCCAGATGCCCCACAACAGCTGTGGAGCAACAGTCCTACCACACTAAAGTTGCACCCATCTTCAGATAGGGAAGCAGATCCACAAGAGGATCGCACTCAACATCATCCCTCAGCAGACGTGGAGGCTCCACCACCACCACTAAAACAGCGGTCGAATAAGCAAAAGAAGAGGTGGCTGTCCACAGAAGACAAGCACCACAACTGAGGGGATGAACAAGACTGTGGGAATGATCAAGATTCATTTCCACCAACTGGCCAAGGCGACATCACACCTACAGTGTCTATGCTACAGACCATGGAGAAGCCGCCATAACAAAGATATGTGATGGACACAGTTATGCAACAGGATGATGTGCCACCTGCAGATGAACGCCCATCAACAGTGAGAGTCTTCACCAACACTTTAGGAGAATGGGCAAAAGAAATGGAACAAACTGCGAGATGCAGGAGGTCGACATTCAGCTATTGGCTCCTTCCGATGAGCCGGGAAGGAATCTTGTTCATGGTGGCCATTGAGGCCATGACTTCCCAGCAGTGCACAAGCAATAAGATGTCACACATCTACTGTATTGGTACAGTTAACTTCAATGGTATTTGCACCCCAGTAAAGATCCAAATGCTACAAGATACACTTCAGGCAGAAGACGTTGACATAGTTTTCCTGCAGGAGGTATGAAACCATGACCCAATTGAGTTTTATGCTTATGATGTCTATCATTTGATAGGTTACGACGGTAGTGGTGGGGCGAAGGAATAGTGGCGGAAGATGTGGAATACTTACCACCGACCCATGGCATTGCCCTTACTGTAGGGTTATGTCTACTTGGTGAATGTATAAGGGACATGAACACATAACCTATTACACAGAGGAAGTGTCACCACTATTTCAAGGATGTCAGGAGAATTATTTTGTTGGCGGCGACTTCAGTTGCGTTCTGCAGCCCAAGGACCAATGATCACACTTCGTCCCCTGCCCAGCATTACAGACGCTGGTCTGGGATTTTGCACTGCATGACACCTGGTAATGATGCATAGTGACATCCATGGATATATGTACTTCACAAGCCACTCAGCCAGTCAGCTAGACAGAGTGCATGTGTCAGGTAAGGTGACAATTGACACTGAGGCATGGCCTACAGTCTTTACAGACCGCTATGCTTACATCCGCACCATCATTCCACCACAACAAAAGACATGGCACAGTAGGGGCCCATGGAAGCTCAACATACCCACCTGCAGGATGAGATTGGTTTATGGGAGGTTGAAGACACATGACGTCAATGCCGACGGCATCAACGTTAGTATGATTCAACACTTAAACGGTGGCTTTGTTTTGTCAGACTGGCTTTACACAGAACGTTCACATGACATGGGCAAGATAAGTCAAATGGGAATGGGCAACTTCCAAATTTTATTTCAGAGCCCCACAAGAGTTGGCAATATGACCACTGTCTCCCAAACATCAGCAGGCTGTCCAGTGTATCAAAGCACAACTGCTGTGTCTTACAGCGGTGAAGATGGAAGGAGTCAAAGTACAATGGATTACACAACAAACAGCCATCATTACACTATGTAGCAAGAGAAAGAATGCAGCGGTGACGTATACTTATATGGGATGCTGAAATGTCCGATGGATTATGGGTCACATTACAGAAGGATATTGCACGTGTTTTGCTCACCGCTATTGCAGTTTCTACATGGAGGACCAGCTGGACAGAGCACGGACTGGCAGATGTGCTTCGCAAAATGACAGCAGACGAGCATCCCAGTGAAGTAGAAGGCCTTATGGCTGAAATCACCATTGATGATCTGGATGCTGCCCTAAAGTGTGGTGCATTAATCAAATCCCCTGGATCAGATGGGCTCCCTCTTGAGTTCTACCACACCTTTGCTCCTCTGATGGGACAGATGTGGGTACAGATGTACAATGAAATCTTAACATCTACCTTTCATGTCTCTGCCGAGTTCACAGAGGGTATCGTGATACCCATTCCAAAACTAAGTGGTGGACATAGATCACAAGACTATCGCCTTTGACATTTTTGAGCAGAGACTACAAAATCTCTGCACATATCCTTCGTGCTTGCCTTCAAGCAGCAATAAAAGACAAAATACATTTAGATCAAATGTGTCTAGGTGGGAAGAGCAGTTTACACATAGCGCTAAAGACGTACAGGTATGTCACAGCATTGATGTCGGCATGTAGCTTATGAGGAGCACTTGTGGCTGTGGATTTCGATCATGCTTTTGACCGAGTTGACCTCGTGTTCCTACGTGGGGTCATGGAACATACGGAAATCCCCATAACGTTTGTGGACTCAGTCTTGAGGCTGATTCATGGCGTGCACTTGAAAGTCTTGGTGAATGGTGCTAGCTCAGAACCTATCATGATCCAGGGCTCAGTGCGGCAAGGTTGCCCCCTTTTGACCATCTTATTTGCAGTCACTCTTGAACCTGCACTACACAGCCTCTGACAATGCCTTGAAGGTATCCAACTACAGACCACATCTTTCCAATACTGCACATATGCCGACGACGTCATTCTTTTGGTCAAGTCAGGAGATGAAATCCAAACAGTGCTGGAATGGCTTCAGCAGTATGGACCAGTGTTGGGTAGTCATCAACCTACAAAAGACCCAATGTATGGAAGAGGGCGGCCACCAGGGACATCAGTGCCCATCACCAAGGCCCCCTCTCTCAAGTGATTGGGACTAGTATTCCACGGAAACATATGATGTACAGTGGCAGAGAACAATTATCAATGGCTATTGCAACAGATTCATGCATTAGTGCAACAACAAGCACCACGTGCCACAGATATGTTCCAGTGGGCACATTATGTCAGTATCTGTATGGCACCAAAAATAAGTCATGCCACACATACTGACATTGCCCACCATGATCATGTCAAGACTACAGTCGGCCTTCGGACATTTCGTAAGTGATGACCTCCTCTTCAAAGTCTGCTATGATACCTTGATGCTGCCAGTGACAGCAGGAGGCATCAGACTCATAAACATGAGGAACAGGATGTGTGTACTTTTTCTTAGTAAGATGCAATGCTATTGGAGAACCGAGCACGTCACCTTAATAGGCGCTGTGGTCAACGAAGTGGCTTCCCATTCACTCTGTCCAGCAGTCAATGTTGGGCACATCACAGCACCACTGGCACACCTTCAGGATTTCTTTGGCAATTACAGTTATATTCAGGAAAGTTGGCCAGAGACCAGGCTGCCCACAACGAAAGACATATATTGAAGCTTCCTTCAACAAGAATCTTGCAATGTGGTCAAACAGAAGTACCTGGCAATACTGTGGCAGAGAATATGGAGAGCAGTTCATCTTCCCTCTCTCCATACAGAGGTATGTGCATTGTGGTATGTAATGGTGAACGGAAAATTCCCAAACCATCAACAACTACACTCTAATCACATGGTTGACATGCTGACATGCCCCACTGCATGATCATTGACTCTGATGATTACAATTTGGTTTGTGGCAAGGCAATCGAATGTTGGTTTCTAATGAGGAAAATGCTGGCCCTTTTACTGCGAACAGTGCACATGGAGATTAGAGCTGATGATCTACTCTTCCTGGACAAAGTATACTTTACCAACGCCAGGACAAATGCCATAAACTGGATAAAGATGATGGCAGCATATTCTCTGCATTACACCAATGATAAGAATGTAATAGAGACCTGGTACATACTGCAAGAGCAACATGTGATCTTTCAGCAACATGTGAAATATGGAACATCTTATTCCAATGACTTGGGTTTATTATTCACGGGCAGCTAGCAGGCTATCAGTAGTGAAATGAGAAGATAGCTCAATTTTCAGGAACTAATGTTCATGCCTGATGTACTCAGGGGACAATATATATTATTTTTAAGTTAGTGAGAAGCCAACCTGGATACATGCAAACAGGGCTGTAGCAGGGTCCTGTTTTCTTTTCTTTTTGTTTTCCTAGATGGTGTTGAGAGCTGTTTTTACATTTGGATGTGTTGAATGGCACCTTTAGATTTGATATGTTGTGTTTTGCACTTAAAAAAAAAAAAAAAAAAAAAAAACAATAGCCACAAAAGAAACCTCAAATGAAAATCAAATAAAAATAAAAAAATAAAAGGGGGGGGGGGGGGGAGGGTAGTGTCTTTGATTAGTTCAAATGGCTCTGAGCACTATGGGACTCAACTGCTGAGGTCATTAGTCCCCTAGAACTTAGAACTAGTTAAACCTAACTAACCTAAGGACATCACAAACATCCATGCCCGAGGCAGGATTCGAACCTGCGACCGTAGCAGTCTTGCGGTTCCAGCGCCTTTAACCGCACGGCCACTTTGGCCAGCTCTTTGATTAGTAATCAATATGTCCTTGGTCCCTGGTTCAAAACCCACCAGTGCTTACATTTTGATTAATAATCAGCATTGGCAACCAAAGACTTCCGGTGTAAGAAGTCACACTCCTTCTGCCAAGGCCATTGGGTGGAAAAGTGGACAGAAGTTCAGGGCACTCTCTTGTCTTTGGGGTGGGAAACCACCCATAACGACAGAAGAATCAGCAATGATCAACGGCATGAGGGTGCAAAAGGCAATGAAAACCACTGCATATAAGACACATAATATATATTCATGGGCATGTGGCCTGTAGTTGAAAAAGTGTCATGATGATCTCTCCATTGGCAAAAGATTCCAGAATAGTCCCCCATTCGGATCCCCAGGAGGGGACTGCCAAGGGGGAGGTGACCATGAGAAAATGACTGAATAACCAATGGAAGGATAACATTCTAAGAGTCAGGGCATGGAATGTCAGAAGCTTGAATGTGGTAGGGAAGCTAGAAAATTTGAAAAGGGAAATGCAATGGCTCGATCTAGATATAGCAGGGATCAATGAAGTGAAATAAAAGGAAGATAAGGGTCCCTGGTCAGATAGCATAGGGGGCATAATCGGCATCACTTCAGGCAGGGGGGTTACCTTCATAGTTGGTTGATTGGTTGGTTTAAAAGAGGGGGGAAGGTACCAAACTGCTAGGTCATCAGTCCCTTGTTCCAAATAAAACAATGCCACAAGGGTGAGAATAAAACAAGCGAGACCAGCAACACAAAACAGAGAGAAAGGAAAAACCACGGGAACGACGGAAGGGCAACAAACACTTAAATGGACAAAAGGGGGCAGAAGAAAACCACAGAAACACAAGAAACAGGTAGAAGAGATTAAAATGACAAAACAGATTACCATGGGTGGCTGAGAATAAAAAGGAGAAGCCAGCCACACTGCAACACATTAAAACCTCCACCTTAAAAGCACAGACAGGCAAAGGACATACACTAAAACTTAGATCAAATGATAAAACCCACCCTCATGAATAAAACGTAAAACTAAATCAGCTGATGTGGCGTTGACACATAAAATTAGTGGCAACGAGTCCAGTAAATAAAGCTTTTGTCTCAGGGCAGTCAAAGTTGGACAGTGCACCAAAATATGGGCCACTGTCAACTGGGCGCTGCATCAACACTGAGACGGGTCTTCCCTGCACGTGAGGCAGCCATGGGCTGCCCAAGCGAGGCCAATGTGGAGCCGACAGAGAACCACAGAGTTCTCTGCAAGAGGCCCACATGGAGGACTGCCACATATTTGTAGTCTTCTTAATGGCACACAGTTTGTTGTGAGTACTGCCATTCTGTCTCCCAAAGCTGAAAAATTTGGCAGTGTAAAACGAACACAGGTCAATTATTGGAATGCCAATCTCCATAAGCGGTTTCTGTGTAGCCTGTTTGGCCAGCCTGTCAGCAAGTTCATTGCCTGGGATTCCGACGTGTCCTTGGCTCCACACAAACACCACTGAATGGCCGGACCATTCCAGGGCACAGATGGTCTTATGGATTGGACACTACCAAAGGATGACAATGGTGGCACTGGTCGATAGCTTGCAGGCTGCTCAAGGAGTCAGTATACAGAAGAAATGACTCCCCAGGGCACAAACAGATATGTCCTCCATGGACATATGCAAAGCCGGCATGACCATCAGCCATCAAGGCATTGGTGTAAACCATTTCATGGCCACGTTACATGTCAAGAATTGAGAGGAAGTGGCAGCGAAGGGCTGTGGGGTGAACTGAGTCCTTCGGGCCACATGAAAGGTCCAGGCGAAGTCGCAGCCAAGGTGTACACCATGGAGGTGTACGCGAATGGACCCAGAGTATAGATGGTAAAGGCAAGGACTCCATTTCAGATAGAAGGGATCGGACACAAACTGCAATTGTAAGCCCTGGCCGGGGCTGCTGACGTGGGAGATGAACCGCCATGGGTGGGAAAAGGAGACGGTAATTTGGATGCACAGGAAAACTATAAATGTGTGCAACATACTGGCGAGCAGTTGCGCAGCCTGACCTGCAAAGGAGAGACTCCAGCCTCTGCCAGGACGCTGGTCACCAGACCCATGCTTAAAACTCCTATTGCTAGTCGAATGCCACAGTGGTGCACTGTGTCAAGTAAACACAATGCTGAGGGCGCCGCCGAACTGTAAACCACACTCCCACAGTCAAGGCAGGATTGAACAAGGGCTCTGTATAGCTGCATTTCATACCGCTCCACCAGTACTGGTGTTGCTGAACAGCACCTACAGGGAACCATCCACAATGCGCAGTCATGGGCTCTAGCCCCCGGCTTCCAGTTTTTGGCCACAAAGTCGTATTTTATGCATTTCTGTCAGTGTCGTACTGTTCACCCAGAGCCAGAACTTTACCTTACTGATGATCCCCTCACTTTAGTGGCGAAAAATCGATTTTTAGGTCCGGTTGGTGTTGCTCAGGCAGTGGAGGGCATTGAGGTGCTGCCAGCACTTCCACTTAAGCTGATGAAGGTCAGGAAGCCAAGAAAATCGGGCATCAAAAACCAGGCCTAAAAACTGATATGTCTCCACTACAGTGAGGGGATCATCAGTAAGATAAAGTTCTGGTTCCGGGTGAGTGGTATGATGCTGACAGAAGTGCATGAAATATGAACTTGTGGCCAAGAAAATTGGGCATCAAAAACCAGGCCTAAAAACTGATATGTCTCCACTACAGTGAGGGGATCATCAGTAAGGTAAAGTTCTGGTTCCGGGTGAGTGGTACGATGCTGACAGAAGTGCATAAAATATGACTTTGTGGCCGAAAACTGGAAGCCGTGGTCTAGAGCCCATGACTGCGCATTGTGGATGGTTCCCTGTAGGCACTGCTCAGCAACACCAGTACTGGTGGCGCAGTACGAAATACAGAAGTCATCTGCATACAGAGAGGGTGAGACGGATGGCCCTACAGCTGCTGTAAAACTCAATACAGAGAACTGCGGGACCCCATCCGCCTGGACATGGAAAGGGGGGGGGGGACTATATGAGACACCAACTTGCTTGGACACGGGCCCCAGAGAACACACTCATATAATGTGGCAAGGATATGATGTCGCCAGGTGGTGTCATATGCTTTTCATAAATAAAAAAAAATGGCAACAAGGTATTGGCATCTGGAAAAGGCTGTTCGGATGGCAGACTCAAGGGACACAAGATTATCAGTGGCAGAGTGACCCAGGAGGAAACCGCCCTGGCACGGATCCAGTGGGCCATGTGCTCCAGGACCCAACCAAACTGCTGATACACCATATGTTCCAGCAGCTTACAAAGAATGTTGGTGAGGCTGCTCGGCCGATAGCCATCCACATCAAGTGGGCTTTTGCTGGGTTTGAGCACTGGTATGATGGTGCTCTCCCACCAGCATGATGGAAAGGTACCATCACACCAGATCCCATTGAAGATCACAAGAGATGTCGCTTGTAGTCAGACAAGAGAAGTTTAATCATCTGACTGTGGATACAATCTGGCCCAGGAGCTGAGTTGGGGCAATGTGCAAGGACACTGAGGATCTCCCACTCTGTAAATGGGGTGTTATAGGGTTCTCTGTGGCGTGTAGTGAACGAGAGAACTTTCCTTTCCATCCGCCATTTGAGAGTGCGAAAGGCTGGGGGGGGGGGGGGGGGGGTAATTCTCTGACACAGAGGTACGAGCATAGTGCTCAGTAAAGTGCTTGGCAAACATTTTTGTGTCAGTATATACATCCATTTATGTTAACACCAGGGACACCTGTTGGGGTCTGGTACCCAAAAACTCATTTCATATTTGCCCAGACTTGGGAAGGTGACGTATGGCACCCAATGGTCTGGACGTATCTCTCCCAACACTCCTGTTTTCGTCTTTTGATAAGCTGGTGATTGCGGGCATGGAGCCGTTTAAAGGCTACAAGGTGCTCCAGGAAAGGGTGCCACTTATGCTGCTGTAGAGCTCACCGATGCTCTTTAACTGTCTCAGCAACTTCCAGCGACCACCAAGGGACTGCCTTTCGCTGGGGGCTCCCTAAATGATGAGGGATCGCATTTTCCATTGCAAAAACAATCGTTGTAGTTACCTTCTCAACCACCACATCAGTGTCACCATGTGGGGGAGATTCAATAGTGACAGCAGAGGTGAAAGTGTCCCAGTCTGCCTTGTTTAAAGCCCATATGGGCATGTGTCCGTGGGCCAGACACCGGGGCAGTGACAGGAAGACGAGGAAGTGGTCACTACCACACTGATTGTCATGTGCTCTCCATTGGATGGATGGGAGAAGGCCAGGACTGCAACCAAGAGATCAATGGCCGAATATAAGCCAGGTGCCACACTGAAATGTGTGGGGGCACCTGTATTTAAGAGGCAGAGGTCGAGTTGTGACAGTAAATTTCCAACATCTCTGCCTCAGCCTGTAAGCACGGTGCCACCCCACAAGGGGTTATGAGCATTAAAATCTCCCAAAAATAGGATAGGTTTAAGGAATTGATCAATCAGTGCAGCCAATGCGTTCAGGGATACTGCACCATCTGGGGGAAGATATACATTGCAGACAGTTATTTCCATAGCTCAGCCAGGGGGTGGAAAAAACAACTGCAATTCCACTGGAGAAAGATGTTATCGTGAGGATGGGAAGGCATGAAGTAGGAGGAGGCAGGTTATTCCTCAGGGTCAACTGCTGCCACCGATTGAGAATTTGTAGCCATTTCTATTGTGGATGAGGCATCAGTGAGATCCAGGGCTGCAGGGGACACTATCTTCACTGCATCCTCAGATGCCGAATTGATAGGGAGTGGTGGTGCTGGGGCCACCAGAGGGTCCTGTTTCTTAGCAGACTTCTTCTTAGTTTGCTTGCTCTCTCACTTCTCTTTAGGGGCTTGCTGGGAAGATTTCTCTGAAGCAGCTTCAGGCACAGAGGAAGACCATGAAGCTCTTCGTCCAACAGCTTTTGGCTTCTTGAGCCACTGGCGAGTGTCCACAGTGGCATTAGTGGAGACCTTGGGAGACAGGGCCTCAAGTGACCCCTTCTGCATGAGAGGAGCCAGAGGAGGCTGTTGCTTCTTCAGCAGGGGGGAGGGGACCAATGTCCTCTGCATTTGGGGGGGCCTTGCTCCCAAAGTAGGTGCTTTGGGAGCAATGGAGGAAGATTTGCCTCCTACCACCAAGGGGGCAGATGTATTCTGGTGTCCCGGAGGACCCACTGTTCATAGTGCAGAGTGAGGAACCACTGGCACTTGGGACGGCAATGGTGACATAGCTGCAGCATAAGTAGATATCAAACAAATGGGGTGTAAGCTTTCAGATTTACGTTTAGTCTCTGTGTAAGTCAACCGGTCCAGGGTCTTGTACTCCATGATTTTTCTGCTCCATTTGGAGTACTGGGCAGTCTGGCAAGCAGGGGGAGTGGTGCTCTCCACAGTTGATGCAAGTGGGAGGAAGCACACATTGAGTATCTGGGTGCAGTGGACATCCACAGTCTCGACATGTAATGCTGGAAGTGCAGCAGGAAGACATATATCCGAACTTCCAGCACTTAAAGCACCACATAGGGGAAGGGACGTATGGTTTAATGCCACAGCAGTAAATCATAACCTCGACCTTTTCAGGCAATGAATCACCCTCAAAGGCCAAGATGAAGGCACCGGTAGCAACCCTGTTGTCTTTGGCTCCCCTGTAAACGTGCCAGATGAAATGATCACCCCACCGTTCTACATTGGCACGGAGCTCGTTGTCAAACTGCAAG
The DNA here is from genome assembly GCF_023864345.2 of Schistocerca serialis cubense. Lineage (NCBI taxonomy): Eukaryota > Metazoa > Arthropoda > Insecta > Orthoptera > Acrididae > Schistocerca > Schistocerca serialis. The sequence goes on from NC_064642.1 coordinate 549,529,033, forward strand.
AATAGATCATGATGGAAAATGATCCCCTGGACCATGTTGAGGCTTTTATGGGGAGTGACAGAAACAGGAATATCGCCCAGCTTGTCACAGGTGAGCAACGGCTGGGATTGGGCTGAGGGTGCTGTCTGAATCGAGACTGCAGCGTTTCACATCTTTGACAGCACTGTCACTTCTCTAAACACATCCTCAAGGTATGCAACAAAAAATTGAGGCTTTGTAGGTATAAAGGAGTCCTGATCAGTTCTGCTACAGACTAAAAACTGAGGTGAATATGGCTCTCTCCGTTCTGTAGCCCTACATTCCTCCCATTGTGTAGTGAGAGAGGGAAACGATTTAGGTTCATACCTGTCAGCATTGTATTCAATCTTGCCCTTCTTAGAGACTGCTGGAGCCATACGGTCACCAGCAAGAGATGACTTAGTCTGCTTCATTGTGGGTCATCTGTCCTGATGCCACCCACTCTGATCAGGGCCTCTCCCCATGGGCGCCACCCAGCCACAGCAAAGGCCAACTGGCATGATGGTCATTGCCAGGAGTCCTGATGCCCCAGGAAGATGGGCATCTACTCCTTGGCATAGGTGGGGAGTTTACAGCTCAGGCATCAACAGTGTAATCCCTGTGTTGTCAGGGGGCTACCACCAAATGGGTACATGACAGCCCCACCACAACAGACTGGCTACCGTGCTGGTTATTGGGTGCAGAGAAATCCAATGTTGTCATGAGGCGAAAGAGGACAGGAGACAACAGAAGAAGATGACATACCCTGGAAAGTGTTCTCGTCCAAATCTTTGAATTCCAGGTGGAGATGCAAAGTGATGACAAAGATTCAGGAGATCGAATCTAAGGGCACTATGGATAACTCTATCAACACGTAAGGCATTCTTACCCATATGGCCCGCACTGCTGTAGAATTTTGAAAGTGGCAGTCAAACCATAGAATGGGACCTGAACTCATAGGGCCTAAAAGTGTGAGACTCCTTTCAGTCTCTTCTTACGACTGGTAGGAATACCTCTGGCCTATTCTAACCCCCGGACCTGCAGGGGGTACCTTCATAGTCTCAGATGTTATTGAATTTAGCACACAGGAGTTAATAAGAAACACATATTTTTTTGTTTCCTCCAAAAAAATTTCTACCCTGACATACAGGCCTCCAAAGATGACACTGCAAACACCATTTTGAAGATTTGAATTTCAGAAAGATTTTTTACATGCTGTATCTCTGTAACAGTTCTAGATATTTTGTTAGAGTTTTTTACTTTAAACATAATTGCTTTATGATTACAATGGTATCCTCTGTTTGGACATATCTATCAAAGTTCTTTTACTGTCACCTTTTGAAGTTTTTTTTATAATTTAAAGAAAAAAAATTTTTTTTCAAAAATGCCAATCCAGAAAAGTTGGATTTTTTCTGTTGATTAGACCATGTAGTACTATATTTTCTGTAAAGGAGAGCTTCCACTTTTAAGGTGGATAGGTTTTATTTTAAAAAATCATTTTTTTAACTTTCAACGGTAATATATGTCTTCACTGAGGTTGTTTCTTACTAATTTCTTTGTTACAATGTTTCTTTCTATTGTCTTTGTCGCAGTTATTTCTTACCATTTCTTTTGTTGTGGTTATTTCTTTTCACTTTAATTGTTGCAGATATTTCTTACACTTTGTTGTAGTTTCTTGTCAGTTTCTTTGTCATGGTTGTTCATTGCAGATTTCTGTATTGTAGTTGTTCAGTGCTAATTTTTTTACTGAAGAGGCTTCTAAGAAATCTGAGACCATCCAGTGAGGTCTGTGTTTTCATGAGGAATTTGCCAGTTGACATAGTTGCAGTGTGTTTTGTGAAAAGGACTGTTTGAAATGTCTTCTGACTGGGGCCACAGGAGAGTAAAGTGTGCTGACTATTTGCATATCCATAAAAGAGTGATATACAAGACAAACAAATGAGTATTTTCATTTGAAGACTCTGTTTCAAAGTGAAGATGTTTCCAGTGATGACTTTTTTTGTTCTAAATGTTTTGACAGAATAACAACAATGATAGTATATGAACAAGGCAAAGCCTCCAATGGTGCTGATGATGCAGATTTTGCACCAATAGAGGAAGAATTAAATATCCTGAATCAGTCAACTACAGAGGTAGGTGTTAGTCCTGTTAAGAAACTGTGGTCTGTGAAGTCGAGTCATAAACTCTATGCTTCAACAAAGTATAGATAACTTACTAAACCTATGGATGAATACACCATAGCAAAACTGACCACACTCTCCAAAGTAGAAATTCCATCTTCAGAAGAAAATGAACCAAAGCACTCTTGCACCTCTTGCCAGGAATTTTTCATAAATATCAATTCAGCTGTTGAATATTGTGTATACTACAGTGAATAGGTACAAGTTTCAACTATTATCCCAGAGACATTTTCAAAGAAAACAATTCTGAACCATTTTCCATCAGCATCAAAGTACATAGTAGGAAAATCAAGGTCTGTAAAAGGAGTCTTTGAGAAGAAAATGAACCAAAGCACTCTTGCACCTCTTGCCGGGAATTTTTCACAAATATCAATTCAACTGTTGAATATTGTGTATACTACAGTGAAAAGGTATAAGTTTTAACTAATACTCCAGAGACATTTTCAAAGAAAACAGTTTTGAACCATGTTCCATCAGCATCAAAGTACAGACAAATCAAGAAATGTGAGGTCTGTAAAAGGAGTCTTTGAAAGACCAGATCCCTATTGTTGTCATTCTGCAGAAGCAGTTAAAGTTCAAATAGTGCAGTCATTTTATCTGGGAGGTAAATGGGACTGTTCTCGCCACAGTGCCAACAAAAAAGACCTTATAACTGTAACAGTTGAAGGTCAAAAAGTTGTGAAAGTGAAGCGGTACATTGACTCACAGTATTAAAGAAACTTTTGCAATTTATAAGAGCAACTATACAACTTCACATATTGGAAGATCCAAATTTTATGCAGTACAATCTAAGTGTGTAGTTCCACACCCACATAGAGATGTCTGTTTATGTGTGTACTGCTCGAATTTTGAACTTCGTGTGGTAACTTTAAAGAATTTACTGGACCATGTGACCTATGACACCTTGGTTGGGTGTGTGAAGTCATTAGTAGTCTGTGACGTAAAGCAAGAGACTTGTTTGTTTCAAGAATGTGGTGACTGCCCTGGAAAGGGAGGACTGTATGTACAGACACTTGGCCAGGAAGACATAGCAGATAATTCTGCAGAAATTACATACGTGACATTGGAGGAAAATAAACTAATTAAGAAAACTGTTGCCTTTGACAGTTTCATTGGTGAACTTGGTAAATGGTCAGTGAAAGCAGTAACTCACCAGCATCTGAAGAAATTGCAACAACAACACATTGCAGAAGTGAAAGGGTGTGTACGGACTGAAGATCTATGTTTCACTGTGATTTTGCTGAGAATTCTCCCACAAGAAGTACAAGGGTATCATTGAGTAATAACCAGGTTTCAATTTTTACAGGAGTGACATATTTTCAAAACAAGACCACAAGCATTGCAGTTATGAGTGATGACACAGGACATGACTCAGCACATGCTTTGCTAGCAATGCGCAAAATTCTTCAACTGCAAACAGGGGCAGAGAAGATCATCATTACTTCTGATGGTGCTCCTAGTAATTTTAAAAATCGTTACCAGTTGTTTAAATTGAGTAAGTCAGTTGTGCCAACTGACTGAGTATACAGTGCTCCTGGTCATGCAAAGGGGCCTTGTGATGGTGTAGAAGGCCTGCTGAAGCACCATGCTACAAAACATAATCTTTCCAAACCAAATACAGCTGCAATTCAGAATGCTGAGGATGGATTTTATGAGAGTCGTGAAATCTTACACATCCACAGCCCTTATTCTTTTTTCCAAAGAGGAAATTGAAGAATTCCTTTAGCAAAAAAAAGAAGAATGATCCAAACAAACTACTCCTGTGAAAGGAATTCAGAAGAGACATTTTTCGACTCAAAGTAATGGGTGAACTCATATTGCTTGCACTTTAAAGATCAAGAAAGAAGAAATTTTGTTCATTCAGCCGGCACCTCAGAAACAGCAGGATAATATTCAGATTCACAACCTGAGAAGAGGGATGTTTGTGGAATGTGTGTATGACTGTAACTCATGGATTGCACAAATTATAAACTCCAGATATGAGTGAAGTGAAACTGTAGTGAACTTTATGCTAGCACATGGACCAGCTGCTGGATATAGGTTTCCAGCTGAAGGACAGCAACAACGCCATCAGTGCTCACTTACTGTTCACAATGTTTTAATGATTGTAAGTGCTCCAGTTCCTACTGGTTCAACAGGAAGGCATCACTCTATATCAAAGGAAGATACTCAAGCAGTGGAAGACGTTTTTAGTTCATTGACTGGCTAATTTCAGTACAAAACAGAGTGTGCACAAGTTGTATAAATTGTAATCTTTAAGTCTTTGGACCTTTCACATACATTTTGGAACCGTTTAAAATGCTTGAAAAAATGAGTCTCTTATTCATCTTTCAAAACTAAAGTTATGTTAAATAAGGCTAGGTTTTGATTTTTATGAGCCTGTTATGTGATAATGTAATAAAACAGGTTTTATGTATGGCAAAAATTTCAGTTGTTTATAAAACCTGTTCAACCAAAAGTGCAAGCTCTCCTTTTCAGGGAATGTAGAACTATAGGGTATTAATCAACAGAGAGAAAAAAAAATTCTATGGATTGGAATTTTTGAAAAAAAAAAAAAAAAAAATTTCGTAAATTATAAGTAAAGTTCAGAACACTATAGTAAAAGAATTTTGACAGATAAGTCCAAATTGAGGATTTCTTTGTAATCATAAAGCAATTCTCTTAAAAAAAAATTTTTTTCAAAAGTTTGCATTTTCAAAATGGTATGCGCAGTGTCACCTTATTGTTGTTGTGGTCTTCAGTCCTGAGACTGGTTTGATGCAGCTCTCCATGCTAATCTATCCTGTGCAAGCTCCTTCATCTCCCAGTACCTACTGCAACCTACATCCTTCGGAATCTGCTTAGTGTATTCATCTCTTGGTCTCCCTCTATGATTTTTACCCTCCACGCTGCCCTCCAATGCTAAATTTGTGATCCCTTGATGCCTCAGGACATGTCCTGACCTTAGGAGGGCTGTATCTCAGAGCAGAAATTTTTTTGGAGAAAACAAAAAATGCATGTTCCTTACTCAGTCCTTCATTATAACATATGCTACATTTAATAACACCCGACACTACGAAGGTAAGATATTTTCCTAGCCTGCCTGAATTGATATGGACTATGCCAGGGTAATATCAACAGCAGCAGAAAATGGTATAATGAGAGTAGGATTCATTACGAATAGAAGTATAATGCAAAGAGTGTGTCACAGTGAACATTTCACTGATAAGGTTGTTCTTGTCAGACTCAACACAGATGACAGTTCAGGTATAAACACTGACATCGCAAGCTGAAGATGAAGAGATAGAGAAAGTATAGGAAGATATTGAAAGGCTAATACAGTACATAAAGGGAGATGAAAATATAATAGTTATACGGGACTGGACTGCAGCTGTAGGGGAGGAGTAGAAGAAAAGGTTACAGAAGAATGTGGGCTTGGGACGAGGAATGAGAGAGGAGTTCTGTAACAAATTTCAAACAGTAACAGTGAATACTCTGTTCAAGAACCACAAGAGGAGGTGGTATACTTGGAAAAGACAGGGTGATGTGGGAAGATTTCAGTTAGATTACATCATTGTCAGATAGAGATTCTGAAATCAGATACTGGATTGTAAGGCATACCCAGGTGCAGATATAGACTCAGATCACAATGAAGTAGTGACAAAGAGCAGGCTGAAATTCAAGAGATTAGTGGTGGTGGTGGTTTAGTGTTTAACGTCCCGTCGACAGCGATGTCATTAGAGACGGAGCGCAAGCTCGGGTTAGGGAAGGATTGGGAAGGAAATCGGCCGTGCCCTTTCAAAGGAACCATCCCGGCATTTGCCTGAAACGATTTAGGGAAATCACGGAAAACCTAAATCAGGATGGCTGGAGACAGGATTGAACCGTCGTCCTCCCGAATGCGAGTCCAGTGTGCTAACCACTGCGCCACCTCGCTCGGTCAAGAGATTAGTCAGGAAGAATAGTACTAAGGGATGATGAGACATGCTTGAAGTTCTGTAAGGCTGTAGATACAACAATAATGAATAGCTCTGTAGGCAGTACAGTTGAAGTGGAATGGACATCTCTACATAGAGCAAACACAAAAGTTGGAAATAAAAACATAGGTACAAAGAGAGTAACTGTGACAAAACCATGGGTAACAGAAGAAATATTTCAGCTGATCGATGAAAGAAGGAAGTACAAAAACGTTCAGGGAAATTCAGGAATACAGAAATACAAGTCACTGAGGAATTAAATAAATAGGAAGTGCAGGGAAGCAAGGACAAAATGTCTGCATGAAAAATTTGAAGAAATCGAAAAAGACATTATTGTTGGAAGAACTGACTCAGCATACAGGAAAATCAAAACAGCCTTTGGTGACATTAAAAGCAAGAGCAGTAACATTAAGAGTGCAATGGTAATTCCCCCGCTAAATGCAGAGAAGAGAGCAGATAGGTGGAAAGAGTACATTTTCAGTCAATGATTGGTTCAGGTGGACCAGAGTACCCAGTCCATTCCATGTAAACACTGCATTGTAAACACTATCAGTGCAATGTCCTGTTATATCTTGTTTACACAATATTGCCAGCATCTGTATATGTGCATATCGCTATCCCATGACTTTTGTCATCTCATTGAATGTGTCCTGTTCGTACTAACAAAAATATGTAATAATCATCATCAGATGCATTACTGATGTAATAAGATGATCATTGCATGGTATATACATCAAACATAAATAAAATTAAATAAAAAAGTCAGCACCTTCATTCAATTGTTCTTTCACATACTAAGAGTGAGAATTGTGTGGGATGTGGAACAAATCAAAGTAAATTTTGCCAGAGATATGTAGTGCTTTTGAAGCAAGCACTAATAATGCAGCAGTGTTGGTATGTTGTTTGTCAAAAGCACCTGCCACAATTTACTAAACACTGAAAAAGGCTCCAAATCATCAAGAAAGCACCAACATTCAAATCTTTGTGTAGGGTTCAGAATGCAGTTTTGTATTCTGCTGCTGATCCAAGATATTTTGTTTCAGGAGTGTATTTCCTGGTTAAGACTAATATTTATATTAAACAATTAACTTTACCAGTTATATGAATGTTTAGGTGAAGTATTAAATGAAAACATTAACTAAGTAGTGTAAGAGGAAGATCAGTGGCTTTCCAAAGCAGCTGCTTTTCTGCTGTATATATACAGCTTTACAAAAGAGGACAGCAGTGGCTGCTATTGCGCAATTTCACTCCGGGAACATCACTGGGAACTCTGCTTTATGGCGGGAGTTACAGTTCATGATAGGTGAATGAACTAATGTTCATCTGCTACATAATTAACAGTTATGTCATTATACTGATTAATATATACATTTACTTATATGCTGTTTGAAAGTGATGTGCTTCCTACATTATTCACAAGGGTAGAACATTCAGCTGTGGATGAACGGGGACTGCATTGTGTTAATGACCACTGTGTGCTTTTATGCACTTGAAGGATTAGAACAGTAACCTCAACAGTACCGCGATCTACCTCTGCTGTAGCCACCAGGAAGATAATACTATAAAGGCTAATGAAGGTCGTGCATGGCAACTATGTAGTGATATCATTCAAATTCACCAAAACTGAAAAAAATGAACCAATCTCTTTTCTTGAGTAAAAACATGGCTTCCACTTTTTGCGAATTTTGGATTGATTTTGCAGGATGTATGTCAACAATTACAGTTGATGTAACCTGCAAAATGCTCACCAAATAGAGAGATACCATCCACAATTGACGGTTCAAGAAAGTGTTGTCCATCACAACAATGTGCATCCACACACCGCTGCCCATACCAATTCGACTGGAAACTTTTTAACTACTCACCCTCCATTATACCTAGTAACTATTATTACTTCTTGCACTTGAAACAACGATTTGATGATGAAGACAGTTGTTAGAAACTGGTTTAGTTCTGAGGCTAAGAACTTGAATTTGGAGAGGTTGAAGAAGCTAATGTAGCATGAAAAGTTCTTAGATGGTGATTATGTGGAAAACTGAAGTAGATTTGCAGGAAATTAAAATCAGGAATAATAACTTTTTCTAAAAAATACATTCTTCATGATCAAGTAGCCCTTACTTTTTGAAAACACTTTGTAAATGGTCTGTAGATGTACGTGCATGCTGCGAGGGTTGTGCAAAAAGTAAGGTTCCCATATTTTTTACAAGTAGAAAACATTGTTTATTGTTATTAATTTATACATAGTTGAAAAGCTTACACTTTTGTCTATTTTTCAACATAGTCTCCATTTTTTTGACTCACTTTTGAAGATGGTGCTCCAGCTTTTGTATGAATATGAGGAATGGCACCCAGCAAGAAGCCACCCACACCTGCAAACATTTACAGCAGTTCATCAGCAACTTTGCGAAACAGTCTTGTTAGTGGGATATCATCGTGATGCTGGAAGACCTCAACCATGACAGGATGCTGTGTTTGAAGAGACTGTTCTCAAGTACTTTGATGAATCACCTACAAGTACTCGAAAGGTTGGACATGACATTGGGGTCACTTATCGGTTAGTTTGGGAGGTTTTGAGGGATGATGCCCAGCATCCCTTTAATTTCCAGCCTGTTCAAGACTTGTGGGGATGTGATGGGTTACTACCCTGAAATCAAACACTTCCACTTTATATTTTGATACAGATGTATATTTAAGTACAAGCATCTACACATTTATAAACAAGTCACATAAACAGACTGAATCATCTCAAACTATTCGTCCAAAGAATTCGTGAGCGGAGAGAGAGTCCTCATTTGCTGGTCGATGTTCATATCACACCACAACCTAAATCCTTTGGTGGACTATGAACACACTCAACACGGGTTAGGGTCTTGCTGGTGGTTTCTGTGACGTGTTGCACGAAATCCCAACTTCTCTGCAATTGTGTTGTTAACTAATGAGTGCCTTTACAAGACTCAAAAAGTTCATTACAGGGCAAAGGGAAATCATCAAGTCACATACGTCCATGGACGTGGATTGTATCTAACAGGTAATTTATGGGTATTGTGAACAGTATTTTGTCCACCATTCAGTTGCAATATACAGCTTATCTTGATCTCACTTTGGGTGATGTGTCTCCCATTAATATTAATGTACTGAGTTATGTTTTGTTGGAATTCTTCAGTCAAATTGCATATCTGTTCAGATATTCTGCATGCTTGCAGACTTCATTGGCGATTTTACTGACCAAGTGGCGCAGTGGTTAGCACACGACTCGCATTCAGGAGGACAATGGTTCAAACCCGTGTCTGGCCACTCTAATTCAGATTTATGTGATTTCCCTAAATTGCTTCAGGCAAATGTCGGGATGGTTCCTTTGAAAGGGCATGGCCGATTTCCTTCCCTATCCCTCCCTAATCGAAGCTTTTGCTCTGTCTCTAATGATCTCGTTGTCGATGGGACATTAAACACTTTCTCCTCCTCCTCTTTGGCGATTTTAGTTATATGGGTATTTGGTGTGGTTAAGGCACATTCCTGTGCCTAATAATTTATGTCACAATGATGGAAAAATCCCCAAGGGCTATAAAGACTTCATTAGCTGATTTTTGAACTCGATCAGAAAGCACAACTGTACATAATGATCAGATCATGACATCATACCACTGAGTTGCAGTGGCATGCATTTTGGAGCTAGTACTGTAGAAGAGTTGGTGCTATTTGCTTTATTTACGCTAAGGTTTACAAGTTGTCTAATTTCAGGCTTTCCTCTTTTTGTGTTAAAGTTGTATGGTGTCAGTACATCCTAGCATAGTAACGATTGGATCCTGATAAACCACAGTATCAGAGGATTGAATTTGGTGGTTCCCTGGCTCCAGTTCGGATCTTCTACTTCCAGTTCATCAGTGTCCCCCAAACATCAATTGGTATTGTACTCTTTAAGCTTTTTATTGATATTTCTTTTAGAAGTTTCTATGTACACTTGCCCATATGCAAGTAATTTTGTATACTCATGCTGTGGCAAGTGGTGGGTGTAGGTCCTTTCCATTATTCAAATATTGGCACACTCTTCTTCCTCATTAGGACACTGATATTGCAATCTGTGGCTGTTTTTACAAAAATGGTTTAGCAAAATGATAGATGAAATTTTAAATTCTGCATTTAAAAAGTTATTAATGAAGGATATCATACAGATATACCATAGTTTGACTGTCGCACAGACTCCTGTGCAGAGGACACACAAACAGGCATCCCTGATATTGAGAAGCAACTGAGAGTTGAAGACAAATAAGTTTCCAAGTCCAGATGGAATCCCAATTCAGTTTTACAAAGAGTATTCTTTGGCATTGGCCCCCTGCTTCAGTTGCATTTATTATGAATCTCTCACCCAGTGTAAACTTCCAAGTGACTGGAACAAAGTGCAGTTGGGTCTCATTTCCAAGATGGGTAAAAGAACAGACCCACAAAATTACAGAAAAATACCCATTATGTCAGCTTGCTCCAGAATCCTTCAGCACATTCTAAGTTTCCTTGAGGGAGAAAAGCTACTGTCCACAAATCAGCATGGATTTAGAAAGTATTGTTCATGGAAAACTCAGCTTGGACGTTTCTCACACAATATACTGTGAACTATGGATGAAGAGCAACAGACAGATTCCATGTTGATAGGTTTCCGTATGGCATAGAGCACAATGCAGACTGTTAGTGAGGGTGCGAGCATATGGAACAGATTCTTACATACATGCGAATGGCTTGAAGACTTTTGAAATAATAGGGCTCAGGACATTGTCCTAGATGGCAAGTGTATCATCAGCAGTGTTTCAGTGAAGTGTGATAGGACCACTGTTGCACTCTGTATACATAAAAAATCTGACAGATAGGATGAGCAGCAATCTATGACAGATTGTTGATGGTGCTGTAATGTATAGGCAAGTGTCATTTTTGAGTGACTATAAGAGCACTCAGGGTGACAGAATTTTTATTTGGTGTGATGAACGGCAGTTTGCTCTGAATATAGAAAAATGTAAGCTAATACAGATAAGTAGGAAAAACAATCCTGTAATGTTTAAATCCTGTATTAGTGGGGTACTGCTTGACACAGTCATGTTGATTAAATATCTAGACATAATGTTGCAAAGCGATATGAAATGGAATGAGCCCATACAAACAGTGGAAGTGAAGTTGAATAACTGACTTCAGCTTATTGGGAGGATTGTAGGAAAAAGGAGACTCTGTATAGAACATTTGTGTAACCCATTCTTCAGCACTGTTTGAGTGTTTGGGATACCCTACCAGGTCATATTAAAGGAAGACATCAAAGCAATCCATAGGCATGCTGCTATATTTGTTATTGGTAGGTTTGATCAGCATGCGAGTGTTAGACTACAGAAGTGCTCCGTGTACCCAAATGGGTATCCCTGGAGAACAGATGACATTCTTTTCATGAAACATTATTGAGGAAGCTTAGATAATCAACATTTGTGACTGGTTGCAGAACAATTCTGCTGCCATCAACGTACATCTCTCATATGGATTGCAAAGACACAATGAGAGAAATTAGGACTTGTATGGTTATTTTTCCCAAACTGCATTTACAAGTGGAACAGAAAAAGGAACGACTAGCAGTGCCACCATACACCGTATGGTGGGTTGTGGAGTATATATGAAGATGTAGGTTTTTACTGATCTCAGAAATCCCACTTTGTCTTCTTGCACAAGGACGAAAGACAAATCAGTTACAATTTGTTCACACCTTACACTTAACTCATAATAACAACAACAAAAGTTACAACTGTAGAAATAAATGCATCAGCTATATTTGGTTATTTTATAGATTGGTGTTCACAAATTCTTCTACTGTATAGAAGTAGTTCTTCTGAAGTAATGTTTTTATTTTTGTTCTGAATCCTTATGAATTTGACTTAAACTTTCAAGTACCCTGTTGTATAGAACAACTTCCACCTGCCTTACACTACTGTGCCCTTTACATAGCCATTGACTAGCTATAGGTCTATCATTGGGTAAAAATATAAAAATTTTCTTGAATAAAACACATTATTTTGTGAATATATGTACAAGGCACTGGGGAATATTGAACTCCACAAATAGATGTTCAGTGGTGGAGTATAGCAGAACTTTTCTCATTATCTTAACGATTCTTTTCTGCATAACAAATATATGTCTGTGTGAAATCTCCCAAAATGGAATTCAGTATTTGTGTATTGAGCCTACAAGTGCAAAGTGTGCACATTTTAATGTTTTGGTGTCACAGATTTTACTCAATCCATTAAATGCTTAGCACAAACTGTTCAGCCTATTTATCTAACTTTATCTATGTCCAGCCATGGAGCATCATCTATCGACAGTCCAAGGAATCTAGTGTGTATCTCTTCATTTATAGACATCTCTTTATCAGAGCAGCCATTTCTTTTGACAGTAATTCATAAATGACTGAGCTCTGAGATGCCTCCAGCATTAGGATACCAAACATTAGTCACAGAAAAATGCCTTGGACCATGGCCTAATGCCTATACAACCAAATGACCCTGGATGTAAATCCTGGCCTGAAAAGCCTGCATCGATCTTTCTAGGGAGCATGTATGACGAACTCTTAAACCAGTACTGGACTTATGATGATGAATATCTCCATTCATTTGCAGAAAGTGAGTAAAACTCAATCCCGTGTTTTAACTGTGAAGTAAAATGACAAAGAAGAAGAAAGTACAACAAGCTGCAACATTCAAGTTCCCCATCTCCAGAGGCAAGCATCAGTAAACAATAAGATACTGAAAATTTCTTCAAGTAATTTTTAGATCTCATACATAGAGTATTAGCTGATAAAATGAACATTGGTATCTATTTACAATATCTGATACTGAAACTTGAAGCAATGGAACTGTTTTTCCTGAAAATCACTACCTTCATGCACCTGCTTCAACAACATGCTGATCATCTTGGAGTAGAATGGTTTCTCCTTATTATTGACTATTATAGAGGTAACATCTTTAATGCAGTTGATCTACATATCTTATTTTCAGTTGCTAACAATATTATATTATGGTAATGATTTTTTTGTTACAGCCTACACTGGAGAAATGCAATTTTCTTTTCACCAGACTTTTCGCCTAATTTAGTGAGGTATGTTCACTGAATGGCTGTATTACCAATGAAGAGGCCTCTGTAAATTATAGCAAAATGTATCTAACAAAATGAAAATTGGATTTATTCATTTGCACATAGACAAACATAATGTAAAAGCCATAAATATTGTCACATCAAAACCACAATAAAGTCCAAACCTGAAGGCAGAGCTGTGATTGAAGTACAATACTTATCACTGATAATGCAATTATTACTGACACCAACATACAACCAGCACAGAGCTCCTGGATCGAGAGCACAGGTTTTTATACAACCACTGAATAGTCTAGAATGTTTGTATTTATACAAACACTGAATATTCCATAATATACAAGCATTACATAGCTATGATATTTCAAAAGTCTTATAGCAATGATAAATACTACATAACTTGTAACTACTAGGTGATTAGGTTTGAACTGCCAATCTGCAGCACTGCAGTCAGTGGTGCTAATCACTACGCCATCCTGCAAGCACTGCAGCTCAGTGCATTGCTCTGTCTCCTGGAGAAACTGTTTCATAAGTTCTCATTGGAGCTGACTACAGTACTCTGGATCTAGATCTTGTCAACAGTTTTATTTTGTATGCAGCACTGGTAGATCCTCAGATTATGATCACATTGTTACATTGTCTTGACTATGATGGGCATTGAAGCCGGCCAATGCTTCATGACCTAGTTTCCTTGAACCTCCCAATGTTGAGCTGCACCTCTGAACTGTAGTAGGGCTCCATACAGTGGACATGGATGATGTCTATGTGCTTTTGTTTTATTGATGAAAGGTCATAGTCTTAGACTTCATAGGTGACATCTGACAAACAACGAAGAACACGATACTGTCCAAACTAGAGATTTAGTAACTTTTCTGATAGTCCACTTTCTGCATAGGTTGTAAAATGCATACCAAATCTCCTGGGTCATATCTCAGTGTTTCACCTGGGTGTCCAGGGACCATATGTAAGACACATGCATTGCTTAATCAGTCCTGGTGATGAGGTATTTCAGGTAGTCATCGTATCACTCCATTGAAATGGGAACAGTGAATCCACTGTCATTTTTACCTCTTGACTGTGGAGCAGAAAGAAGAGTGTGAAGACTGTAGTTTCTTGCTTCACTATGTTGTATGCAAATGTCAGGCAGGCAATATTGTATCACAGTCCCTGTTTGATATCAAAGTACATTGGGAGCCTATCTACCAATGTCTTCTTAAAGCTTTTTGTGAGGCCATTCACCTCTGAATGGTAGGCAGTTGTCATCCTGTGTACAATGTTGCAAAGCGAAATTACTTTCCGTTGTAGTCTCGACTTTGTCACTATCAGAGGTCATCACATGGGGTGTTCTGTGCTTCAAAATGATGTCTTCTACAAGAACTTTTCAATAAACCGAGCTTCAGCAGTTGGCACAGCTTTGCTGACAGTGTAGTGGGTGAGACAGCCAGTACAGACTATTATCCAACAATTCCTATTTGTCTACTTCAGTGATCTCACCAAGAGGTTAATTTCAGTTCAGCAAAATGGTGGTGCTGCAGGTGGAATTGGTACCAGATAGCCGCACATAGTATCTGACGAGTCAGTAGGTACATATGCCTGATTCTGTCCAGAGTCTTCATGAATTCTGTGTGACGACCAGATGTCAGAGCATTGGTTCCTCTCATACAGTGCTGCATTTATTAATTCAAATTCTCCTTTAGTCAGTTCCTCCTCCTTCAAGGCTCTTAATTGTTTTAAGCAGTGCTGGGTCTTCTCTCTGTTCAGCAGCAGAGTTATTTAATGCAGCGATGAATGATTTCATCCATACTTCTGTGTTTCACCAAAGGATTCCTTGAAAGGCAGAATGATCTCCTCACTGCCAACCAGTATGAATTTCGAAAATATTGATCATATGAAACCCAATTTCCACTTTTCTCACATGACATACTGAAAGCTTTCATCAAGGCAGTCAGATAGGTGCAACATTTTTTGATATCCAAAGATTTACAAAAAGCATTTGACTTAGTACCACACCCTCGATTGCTGTCAGATGTTCCATAATATGTGAAATTTCTGCCTGGATTGAGGACTTTTTGGTAGGATGCAGTTTTTTATCTTGGATGGAAAGTCATTTTCAGATGTAGAAGTAACTTCAGGTGTGCCCCAGGGAAGTGTGTTGGAACCCTTGCTGTTCATATTTATTGCAGACAATATTAATTGTAATCTCAGACTTCTTGCAGATGATACAGTTATCTGTAATGAGGTACTATCTGAAAGCAGCACCATGAGTACTCAGTCAGATCTCGATAAGACTTCAGAGTGGTGTCAAGATTAGCAGTTTGTTACAAATGTTTGTAAATGTAAAACTGCGTACTTCACAAAATGAAAAAAAATGTAGTATCCTATGACTATAATATCAATAAGTCACTGTTGGAATCAGCCAACTGATACAAATACCTGGGTGTAACACTTTGTTGGGTATGAAAAGGAATGAGCACATAGGCTCTATCATGGGGAAAGCAGGTAGTAGACTTCAGTTTATTGGTAAAGTACTGGAAAGTGTAATCAGGCTACAAAGGAGATCGCTTACAAATCACTCATGTGACTGGTTTCAGAATATTGTCAAAGTGTGTGGGACCTGTACGAAGTAGGACTTACAGGGGATATTGAATGTATACAGAGAAGGGCAGCACAGATTGTCAAGGGATTGTTTGATCTTTGGGAGAGTGTTACAGAGGTACTGAAGAAACTGAACTGATAGACTCTTGAAGATAGACATAAGCTGCCCCAAGGAAGTCTACTTCCAAAGTTCCAAGAACTGGCTTTAAATAATGACTCTAGGAATATACTATCCCCTACATATCACTCACACAGGATCATGAGGATAAGATTACAATAATTGCTGCACGCATAGAGGCATTGAATCATTCTTCTCATGCTCCATACGTGAATGGAATTGATATACCCTAATGGGATGTACCTTCTACCATGCACTTTGTGGTGGGTTGCAGAGTATAGAGGTAGATGCAGAAAGGCAGTCTGCATCCTTGTGTCTGCATCCACTTTTGTGCACAACTGTGATGTTTTTCTCCTGAAGCCTCAATGCCCATCTCACCAGCCGACCTGATGAACTCTTCAGGCTAGTCAGCCAGCATAGAGAAAGGTGGTCCATGACTATGGTGAATTGTTTGCAAGTAAATAGTCAGAATTTGTTAATGGCCCAAACACTGCAAGGCACTCTTTCTTGGTTATATAGTTGTTCATCTTGCACTAGAAGAGTACAGAAGCATAAGCTATCACATTTTCAGCACCTTGCTGAATTTGCACTGGAACTGCCCCTATCCAGTAACTGCCAGTGTTAATGTGTAGTTCTCTTGTGGCATTCTCATCATAAAATGATAGGAATGGAGATGATGTCAGCACCTCATTGATGATCTCTCTTGCACCTGATTCCAGGAAAATTTGGCATCTCCAAGCAGTTGTTCTTGCAAGGCACATACCTTGGTAGAGAAGTACTTTATGAATCACAAGCAGTATGAGCACATTTCGAGAAAGCTTCTCACATCATGAATGTGCTAAGAAGTTGGAAACTCTTATTTTCTCTGGACCGAGATGGATACTATTTCCATTCACTAGATGCCCCAAGATTGTACCTTCTATCATGCACTTTGTGGTGGGTTGCAGAGTATAGAGGTAGATGCAGAAAGGCAGTCTGCATCCTTGTGTCTGCATCCACTTTTGTGCACAACTGTGATGTTTTTCTCCTGAAACCTCAATGCCCATCTCACCAGCCGACCTGATGAACTCTTCAGGCTAGTCAGCCAGCATAGAGAAAGGTGGTCCATGACTATGGTGAATTGTTTGCAAGTAAATAGTCAGAACTTGTTAATGGCCCAAACACTGCAAGGCACTCTTTCTTGGTTATATAGTTGTTCATCTTGCACTAGAAGAGTACAGAAGCATAAGCTATCACATTTTCAGCACCTTGCTGAATTTGCACTGGAACTGCCCCTATCCAGTAACTGCCAGTGTTAATGTGTAGTTCTCTTGTGGCATTCTCATCATAAAATGATAGGAATGGAGATGATGTCAGCACCTCATTGATGATCTCTCTTGCACCTGATTCCAGGAAAATTTGGCATCTCCAAGCAGTTGTTCTTGCAAGGCACATACCTTGGTAGAGAAGTACTTTATGAATCACAAGCAGTATGAGTACATTTCGAGAAAGCTTGTCACATCATGAATGTGCTAAGAAGTTGGAAACTCTTATTTTCTCTGGACCGAGACGGATACTATTTCCATTCACTAGATGCCCCAAGATTTTTATTTCTTGGGTAGTGAAGAGGCAATTCTTGGATTTAGGTGGAGATCGCCAGTCGAAACACATTTCAACAAGATTTCACCTGGCTTTGATTTTCTTCAAATTTTTTCAAAAAACTTCAGTGCCATCCAGATAGTTATGAAGGCATTCTTTTTCCGGTGAGTCTCATCAACATTGATTTACCATTAGTCTGATTGCATGTCCATAGTTGAGAAATAGTTTACTCCTTTCAATCAGTCTAGGATGTCATCAGTGTGTGGCAGTGGATAGACATCTTTCTTCATGATTTTATTGTCCTTGGGAATTGACACAGATAGGCCATGTGTTGTCATTCTTCACCAGCAGCACAGCAGCAGAGCAAGGACTCTCTGAATGTTCAAGTCATCATCTTACAGCATAATCCCTACTTCCCCCCGGGTTCAATGTCATTCAGCCAGTGACACTATATTAGCAGTGGCTAATTGGTGGATGATCCCTAGTGTTGATACAGTGTCTTACTATGGCCACTTGGTCTGTCTTTCCTGCACTCTGGACTCGAAAACATCTGAAAATTGATGCAGTACCACAGCTTCTGGAAATTAATATTATAAACATATTCTCCATGACTCATTAAATAATTGTGACTTGAAGCCATTAAAGACTATTTAAAAGCAAGGAATTCCACACACATGCAAAATGAAATGCAATGGTTAAAATAATGGCCCAATTTGTCTCACTCTGAAGACATTAGGAAAATGACATGATGACAATACCGGTATAAAATCAACTTGCATTGCTTTCTACTTTTCATGTAAAATTAAAGATCTCAGTTAGCCATATTATTACATTATAAATAGCCTTCATTACCATGTGTGTTATATTGTCTTATCTGTTGGAAGATGTTGCAAGCATCCACTGTGATAGGTCTCTCAAACATCTGTTTGATGCTAGATGGCATGTTTGTATAGAAAATGATAATCTGATCCTTTTTGTAAATACACTGATGAACCAAAGCATTGTGAACACAACCCAGTGCTGCCTGATGATGTTGAGAGCACTTTACATAGTATGAAGAATATATACGTAGATCAGAGAGAAATGGGGAAGCATTCCAGTGATGAAACACTCTGCAGATAAGGGACTCCACTGCGATAACTGAATTTGACAAAGGTCAGACTGTTGCGGCCAGCATCTGGCAACAAACACTTTGGAAATGGTGAAGCTAGCCACTGTTCATGTAGTAATGTTATGAGTATCTACAGAAAGGGGTTGAAGAATACTGAACTCACAAGTAACAAACAAGATGTTGGATGTCCATGTCTTATCACAGAACACAGATTGTAGCTTTGCCCACTCTATAAAGCCGGATAGGTGCTGATCTGTGGCAAATCTGACAACAAAGTATGATGCTGGTTCACACACAAGTGTTTCTTGGCCCAACAGCATCAGTAATTACAACAGCAATGGATGCTGGCTCAATGGCAATGTCACCTGGTCAGATGAATCATGTTTCTTGTTACACCAAGTCAATGATTGTGTCCTGATATACAGTACCTTCATCTAGGTAACAGTTGCACAAAACATGTACTGTGCCAGGGATGCAGGCCAGTATGCTATGAGGGTGATTCACTAGGCTTCCAGGGGAACTGTGGTAGTAATTGAAGCCATCATGACAGCTATGGACTACATGAACATGATTGCAGACCACCTGTGTGCCTCCATGTGAAGGTGATGGCATCTTCCAGTAAGATAACTGTCCATGTCACAAGGCCAAAATCAGCTATAATTGAAGAGCATGATAGTGAACTTATTTTGATGTCTCGACCACCAATTTTCCTGATCTGAACCCAAAGGAATACATCTGGGACACTAATGGATGCCAGCTCTGCACCTGCAAACCATCAGCCCATAATTTACAGGAATTGTGTTTTTTTATGCAGAGCCATTTGATCCACATTGCCTCTGAAAACCTACCAGGTACTTGCCAGATCCATGCCAGACAGAATGGCTGCTATATTGCATACCAGAGGTGGACCAGCATGGTATAAAGTAGATGGCCATGCTCATCAGTGTATCATGGTGTGAGGAACTGAGTTCATAGCATTATATTAAACTTCAAGATACCAGTGTTCTTAACTTAAAGATCTACAGTATAGCACTTTTTTTTCAGTTTTACCATATGAACTAATTCTTGCAAGGACACAGATGCTTGCTGCAGGCTGTCAACCACAGTAACAAAATTTCTCCACTTATCATCATAGTAGCCTAGGTACAGACACGTCAGTTGACTAATAGAAAATAGTTCTACTACTACCCAGCAAGCAGTATTAGACAGTACAGCCAAAGAGAGAGTGATATCAAGGACAAACCAGTGCAATTTAACACAGATTTTTTCAACAAAATGTACTTACAGTATAAAATGGTAACATGTTTCTGAAATGTTATGCCAGGTGACCAGTATTGCACAGAAGTGAAACATGCTGGTTCGAGAAAATAGAAAAGATGAAGCAGGAAGCACTTGAAGTGAGAAATCACAGAAGGATGTTTTTCCCCTTTCTAATTATTTTTCTTGCACTTGGTTTTTCCCTACTTTCTCATTTACGAAGTATTTCCTGTCATCTTCAATTTTCCTTTCCCCTTTCTGCTACTCTAAGTTTCAGGTTTGAAAATATCATCCAGTGCCAGAAATCCATTCTTGCCTCCCATCCTGCCCTGTAAGTCTTCCTTAACCCAGGGCCTATGTGAGATTTTCCCACAACTTTTCCTAGCCCCTTCGCCTGATCCGCCTCTTTCCTTTCAGCCCTTCCCTTTCCTCTGCTGTAAGAAGAGTCACTGATTCTGAAATAATAACAATTTTGTAATATTACATCATTGTATGTATTTCTGTCTGCTGCCATTTAATGTGTCAACTTTCTGTATATGTATAAGGGAGGGCTGTCGGAAACACAAGATGGACTTGAAAAATAGTGACAGAGAATAAATTTTGAATGTTGATATTTTATGATCAGTTGCAGCTAGTGAGGTCAACCAATATATTTTGAGAACTTTGCAAAGTCTTCTTAGCTCCGTCACTTGTTGCTAGTCTCACATTATTTTTTTGGAAAGAATAAGTACATTTCCTTGATACAAAAAATTACTCCAGCATCCAAAAATAATTTTGCATTCTTGGGAAATGCTTGAAATGAACCACATAAGCTGCCTCATGTTCACGGAATTTTTCTGGCTGCATGCCACTCTGATGTAGATTTTTGTCGAAATCTTCTATATACAGGGTGCACATAAAGTAAGGGAACACTTTCAATTATTTATTGCACAAGAACCAAACATTGTACAGATATCATACATATGTCATTTTGAAGAGAAACCCTGAAAGTTTCTTTCATGTACACCACCACAGCATAGTAATTTGCCAATAGTCAGCGATAGTCACAAACATGACGAGTTCAGGTGCAGAGAGAGCTTTCTGTGTGTTGGAATTCAACAAAAGCGAGCATGCTGCAGCTGTTCAACAGATGTTTAGAATCAAGTACGGAGAGAAGCCACCAACAAGGAAGGCCATTTACCATTGGTACATTCATTATGACAGGTTGCTTGTGCCCGGCAAAGAGAGGCAAATGCCCCAATGTGAGTGAAGTGAATGTGGAGCGCGTACATGACACATTCATAAGGAGTCCAAAGAAATCAGTGTGTCGTGCATCCCGTGAATGAAATGGCTCCAGTGACAGTGTGGAAAGTCCTGCGACAGAAGCTATTTAAATTGGAGCTAGTGCAGAAGCTCAATGACGACGACAAAGACGAACATTTTGAGTTTTGTTTGCAGTTGCAACAATTGAATGAGGATGGGGATGGCATTGTTGATTGCTTAATTTTCAGCAACAAAGCCACTTTTCACGCTGATGGGAAAGTGAACAGGCATAATTGTCAAATCTGGGGTGCAAAGCATCCACAAAAATGCATTGAATTTGAGTACAATTCCCCAAAGGTAAATGTTTTTTGTGTCTTGTCATGTAAAAACCTGTATGGGCCAATCTTCTTCGCTGAGAACACTGTCACTGGATATTCCTACTTGGACATGTTGCGGCAATGGCTGATGCCTCAAATGCAATTGGACTCTCCGTTCATCTTTCAGCAGGATGGGGCTCCATCCCATTTTCCTCGTGAAATTCATGAGTACCTGTACATGGAGTTGCCACATCAAGGAATCGGCTGTTCTACATAAGGGTACAGCTGTTCCATGAAATGGCCTCCCCAATCACCAGATCTCACTTCATGTGATTTTTTTCTGTGGGGCACATTAAAGATCTGGTATTTGTACCACCTCTACTACATGATGTAGCAGAGCTCCAGGAGAGAATATGGGAAGTGACTGCCACAGTCGACAATGCCATGCTGGGATGGGTATGGCAAGAATTCGATTACCTTATTGATGTCTGCCAGGTCACTCATGGTTCATGTATCAAATGTTTGTAAAAAAACTTTCAGAGTTTCTCTTCAAAATGCAATATATATGACAGCTGTAAAATATTTAGTTCTTGCACAATAAATAATTGAAAGTGTTCCCGGACTTTATGTACACCTTGTATTACTTGAAGTACTGAAAAATTTAATTTGAGATTATGAATTCCGTTCTTTGATAATCAACTTATAGCTGTGAAATCCATAATAGCCCACTGTAGTACTACTTATCCCTATTGCAGAATGCCAGCATATTTTCATTGATAGAAAAGCTGTGAAGCTTGTGTGGATAGCTCAGTGTGTCAATCTGTTGTACAGTGGAAGATTCATTCTGAGAATATTTACGCGATGGTTAAGCCATTTTCTCTAACATCCTTCCTTTCATCAGCTTTAGCATAAATCATTCAGGTAAGACACTAGGAAATTTGAAAAATAGAGAAAAAGGTACAAGTAGATTGAACTTGTGGGTCATGTTTGGATAGTTCAGTTGTTTAGAACATTGTCTGCAGAAGGCAATGATCCAAGTTACAGTACAGGTCTGGTGTGCAGTTTTAATTGCCAAGGAGTTTCATTTTCACTAGAAACACCCTATCCCATATATCTTTTTTTTACATAAAGATGTCACATAAGCTATGCTGAGAGAAAGGCTAATGAATAAATTTCCATGAATGTTTATCAGTGGCTGGGCTAAACGGACCAGTACACACATTTAACAACTAAAAACTTGTACAATAACTATGAGCCTTACTTATGCACAAATCTTGTAAACAAATTACAGAACATTTTAAGAATGTTAAGAGTGATTTACAAATGTATAACATTTCAACTGCTCCAAATAAATTCAGTCCCAATATTTTTAGGACACCATCATGTTGCTTAATAAGGGCTACATATCCCTTCATTTTTCCTGCAAAAAAAAAAGTCCATTATAAATTGATATAATGTATAAAATTAAACAGTGGAAAATAAAATAACTAGAAAAGAGTTAAACTCACCACAGCAGAAAATACTAATGAATCTGACAAATTCTCATCAAAAATATCATAAAAAAAGTAGATAAGCTTAAGCAGCTTATTGGGGACAATGTGTATATCATCCACACATATTAAATTTAGAGAAAATTTTAAATATTGTCACAGAATATGTTGAGATAAACATCATTAAGAGACTATCAACCAAAGGACATGAAAAATTAATGAATCTCAGCCCATAAAACAGATTTATGTTTGAGATTAATACTGATAACTAAATTAATCTGCAATACCTGTAGTTTAATTTTGCAAATCATTTCACAATCATTATCATAATTAAGGATTAACTGTTCTGGTTTTTGGTTTGTTCTGTTTTCCTATATCCTTGGCTGTTCTCAGTACAAACAAATTACCGACATATACAGGGTGTTACAAAAAGGTACAGCCAAACTTTCAGGAAACATTCCTCACACACAAAGAAAGAAAATATGTTATGTGGACATGTGTCCGAAAACGCTTACTTTCCATGTTAGAGCTCATTTTATTACTTTTCTTCAAATCACATTAATCATGGAATGGAAACACACAGTAACAGAATGTACCAGCGTGACTTCAAACACTTTGTTACAGGAAATGTTCAAAATGTCCTCCGTTAGCGAGGATACATGCATCCACCCTCTGTCGCATGGAATCCCTGATGCGCTGATGCAGCCCTGGAGAATGGTGAATTGTATCACAGCCGTACACAATACGAGCACGAAGAGTCTCTACATACATTTGTTACTGGGGTTGTGTGGACAAGAACTTTCAAATGCCCCCATAAATGAAAGTCAAGAGGGTTGAGGCTAGGAGAGCGTGGAGGCCATGGAATTGGTCCACCTCTACCAATCCATCGGTCACCGAATCTGCTGTTGAGAAGCGTACAAACACTTCGACTAAAATGTGCAGGAGCTCCATTGTGCATGAACCACATGTTGTGTCGTACTTGTAAAGGCACATGTTCTAGCAGCACAGATAGAGTATCCCGTATGAAATCATGATAACGTGCTCCATTGAGCGTAGGTGGAAGAACATGGAGCCCAGTCAAGACATCACCAACAATGCCTGCCCAAATGTTCACAGAAAATCTGTGTTGATGACGTGATTGCACAATTGCATGCGGATTCTCGTCAGCCCACACATGTTGATTGTAAAAATTTACAATTTGATCACGTTGGAATGAAGCGTCTTCCGTAAAGAGAACATTTGCACTGAAATGAGGATTGACACATTGTTGGATGAACCATTCGTAGAAGTGTACCCGTGGAGGCCAATCAGTGTACCCGTGGAGGCCAATCAGCTGCTGATAGTGCCTGCACAAGCTGTACATGGTATGGAAACAACTGGTTCTCCCATAGCACTCTCCGTACAGTGATGTGGTCAATGTTATCTTGTACAGCAGCAATTTCTCTGCCGCTGACATTAGGGTTATCGTCAACTGCATGAAGAATTGCCTCGTCCATTGCAGGTGTCCTTGTCGTTCTAGGTCTTCCCCAGTCGCGAGTCATAGGCTGGAATGTTTCGTGCTCCATAAGACGCTGATCAATTGCTTCGAGCGTCTTCCTGTCGGGACACCTTCATTCTGGAAATCTGTCTCAATACAAACGTACCGCGCCACGGCTATTGCCCCATGCTAATCAAATGGGCATCTGCCAACTCCGCATTTGTAAACATTGTACTGACTGCAAAACCACGTTCGTGATGAACACTAACCTGTTGATGCTACGTACTGATGTGCTTGATGCTAGTACTGTAGGGCAACACAAGCACCGAAGTCAACATTACCTTCCTTCAATTAGGCCAACTGGTGGTGAATCGAGGAAGTACAGTGCATACTGACGAAACTAAAATGAGCTCTAACATGGAAATTAAGCATTTCCAGACACATGTCCACATAACATCTTTTCTTTATTTGTGTGTGAGGAATGTTTCCTGAAAGTTTAGCCATACCTTTTTGTAACATCCTGTATAGAGTATATATGTCACCAGAGTACATTTGTGTTCCTGTCCTATTTTTCTGTGTGCAATATCCATTTGAGGAATTAACTCTCATGCACAGCAAAACATGTACCACATTGAAAATTCTTTCCAGATGTTCCCATAATACTGATCCTTACCTTTCACAGACAGTTTCACAATATAGAAAATGGGCAGCAACCAGGCACTTTTTTCACAACTTCATTATACTTTAAATTACTAAAACCAACTTTGAGCTAATTATTTAGTATAATTTCCAATATGCTTACATCAGTTATGATTCACGGATTTCCATGGTTCATGCCAACTTGTCTTCTGTTTTTCCTTTTCGTGGCCCTTATCCTGTATCTACAATGGGCTGGCACATTAATTTTCACATTTGGCATTGTTAGTGGTAGAGGGTTAGCTAATGCGCTTCCTGTCTCCACCCCTTTCTCCCTGGGACAGAATAAGCTTACCCCAACTGTCTGCATCTAGTGTTATCACATGGGAAAATGTGTGAACACTTTCTTAATGTTCATAAATGGTGGAACTGATGCAGTCTGCGGATATCAGCTTGGGATTCACCTAGTTGAATGTGGGAAACCATGTGAAAACCACATCCAGGATGGCCACCACACCAGCCCTCTTCGTTACATCACTGGACAAATTCATTTGCCTCCTTGAATCCTGGAAGTGGCTTGCTAACACGCACAGTTATCTGGGCTGGGTTTTGTGCCATCTCATATTCTTATCTTTC
The DNA here is from genome assembly GCF_023864345.2 of Schistocerca serialis cubense. Classification (NCBI taxonomy): domain Eukaryota; kingdom Metazoa; phylum Arthropoda; class Insecta; order Orthoptera; family Acrididae; genus Schistocerca; species Schistocerca serialis. The sequence continues at coordinate 549,554,730 of NC_064642.1, forward strand.
CTGTTCTTTGTGGCATGTGCTTTTTGCAGACAAGCAATCAACAGCATCATTTAACTGAATTTCACAATTCATTTGGATGCCTGGTTACATGCAGTTTTAATATAAGCAAGCCAATCCAACATGGCTGTTGCACTTCATCCAAGTAACAGCTCTGATGCTGAGTTTCTGCTACTTTCTTCACTACAGCTTTTCTTCCATAAATATTAATCCAATTAGGCTAACAGGATACCTGTGTTAACCCTTGATTGGGAATGTGGATTTTCCTAACATGAGCAGATGCACGGTGTACTTTATACACATGTAATGGATAGCTGTCTTTATGTTACCAAGGTAAACATGTATGAGCAAAATCACAGTTTTATCTTGGTTTAATTAAACAATGATAAAATAAACTTACGTTACATAAGCTAAATCAATGTGCTGCTGTGTTAAAGTGTTACCAAGCAGCAATGACCTACTCGAAACATTAAACAAACAGCGCAGTTGTCAGACCCACACCAAACACATATTTGATTAATAATTACCTCTTGGGTGACTGACTCATTAGGGGGTTACGCTGCTAGCTTGGAATCTAGGCCATTTCCTTGCATGGATTGTAAATTTTTTTCACTCTTGGCTCAGTGTTTATTTTATATCACTGCTGATTACTTGGGTGTATAACAACACAGCTTATCACTGTTAGCTGAAGCAAAAATGAAGGAATAAAAGTGGGCTCACAGTTGTAAAACAAAAATGGAATGACACAAAATAATGCTATTTGTGCTTGGCACACTTTATACATAGGTGTGCCCGCTTGAGGGTTAAGGATAGGGAAAAGAAGGGGGTCGTAGGTTTGAGTCTTGGCATTGAAGCACAGTCAAATACCTAATTATAAATGTGTGTGTGTGTTGTGTGTGTGTGTGTGTGTGTGTGTGTGTGTGTGTGTGTGTGTGTGTGTGTGTGTGTGCGAGGGGTCCATGTATTAATCCAAAACATGTTTTTAATCCTTAAATATCTCCCTATCACACTGATCAAGTTCTGTGAACCTAACTACATCTAATATATTAACAGTTATTGCAGTCCAATAATTTTTTTCATATGTATGTAACTACCTGTAAATATTGGAATATTGTTTGCCATGCAATAAGATGTAACAAAGCATTAAGTAATGTCTCAAGTGACTGAAGCAAAGGAACAGAAAATATAAACTACTTAAAATGTTTTGTACCGCCCTCATGACATTTATGTTTTTTAGAAAACTCTTTATCCATTTTGTTTTAAACACCAGAAATCACTACATACAGCCTTGTATGTAATGGAAACAAAGTATACCTGCATTTTCAAGTACAGTTCAGTAGAGCACGCACTGTCTTCAATTAAGAGAGTGGACAATAGGGCAATACAGCTTGTGTACACTGTCCTGTTTGTAATCATGCCTCAAAGGGTCAATTAAAACTTTAGTCAATGTATACATTGTCACTTCGTGGCAAGAAGGGTGGCAGCACAGGAAGTTGGCTGGAGAACACCACAGACTTCACCGTGAATTCAGTTGCTATCATAAAACACAAAACATTGAAGACCTTTCTTGTAGTGGTTGCTCATGTTCAACAGTGCCAATTAATGACAAATTATGGCTCCAACATAACTCAAGGAGAATGTACCAGAACTGCATGGTGCCTTTTTGAACCCAACTGTGTTGATCCTCCCCATGTATTGTAACATCCTTGAAGCCTCCTTGGCATCCTGTCGACTGGGTAGTCAAAACAAAGCCGCTCAAGCCAATTCCACTCTTCAAAGGCAGCCACATGATCACTTTAGCCTCTGAGCATCCATTACAAACAACCGAACAAGCCTCACAGTATCATGAACTGTAAAGTTGTTGGACAACGGAAACCCTGGAATGGAATCTAGATGAATGGTGTTGGGTTCTCTTCACAAATGAATGAAAGATTTGTCTGATAATTATTGTAGAAAAGTGTGAAGGTGATCAGGTACCAATACAGAGATCTCAGCAATCCTACAGGTTCATCAAGGAGGTGGATCAGTCATGTTCTGGGCCATTATCATCTACACATCAGATGCCTCTCATCACTATCCAGGATAATTTTAGGGCTGTACATTATCAGGACAGGATCGTCCAACATTATCCAGCACTACAGTGCACATTCCTGAGGTGGTTTCATCTTTCAGGGTGATAATGCAAAAGTAAAATGCATGGGTTGGAGCAACAGGGTATTGAAAGAAACCCAGTAGCAGCACATAATGCAAAAATCTGCACTTTTGAACAGACTGCCTTGTTTTGGTTGTTGTTCTGTTTTTATTTCACAGTAAATTTATGTTTTTAGTTTCATAAAGCTTATTCTTTCACTCATTGGTCCCTTTGAATCTATGCTCACACATATTTGCAGATACGCAAATGGTACCATACTTCTTGGAGCAGTTTATTTCACATGTGTTTCCACAAACCCCTTCATATCAATGATATTCCAATAACATGATGTGTACAGAAGAATGCTGAAAATTAAGTGAACTGATGAGACACAGCATGAGATTTTCCCCAGAGTTGGCAAGGAAAGGAATCTATGAAAATAACTACAAGAAGGGATAGGACGATAGGACATATATTTAGACAACAGGGGGTAACTTCAGTAGGTCTAGGTGGGGATCAGAGGGTAAGAAGTGTGGGGAAGTCAGAGATTAGAATATATGCAATAAATAATTGAGGGCAGTACAGGTGCGACTCTGAGATGAAGAGAATGGAACAGAGAGGGAATCACAGTGAAGTGCATCAGCCAACTGGGTGATTGATGAAAAATAGTAGCAGTAATAATAATAATAATAATAATAATAATAATAATACTTATTTAAGTGAATATAACTTGTTGCTGTTTTTAACTGAACTCTCAACTGTCGCACCTCAAGGGAGCATATAATACAGGTTTATTGCTGCTTCGCATGTTTGCTAGCAGTGAGGTTGTTGCAGAGAGAAAGGATGCTAGATCATCAGCCTCATACTGCTAGACTGTGTTTCTGTTTAATCACTGGACTTGAGTTCAGTCTGGGAGATATTTTAGCCCCTTCCTTCCAGTAAGCTAATTGCTAGTTCTGAACTCCCAAGTAATTGGAACTATTCCACCCATTAAAAATAACTGCCATCTATTAAAAGTACCAGGGAATAGTTTAGCTCATATCTCAGAAAAATGAAGCTCAATTGGTTCTCGTTTCTGAAATTCCATACTATTTCTGAGCAGTCTCACTGTAAGCCAACACATATGATAAGGGAAAGGCAACCAACCACCTATAGTGGACTGATGTGTAGAGCATAGAAACAGAAAACAATATTCACACTAGATTTCAAGCTCTTGCTCTTTTTCTAGGAAAAGTACACTTCCGTAGCTGCAGTCTCTCATCGTGGCAGCAGGAGTGTACATTTGGGTGTCTGAATGGTTGTGTGCATGAATTTGTGTACTTTTACTAGAAAAAAAGCAAGAGCTCTAAAACTAGTTTGAATACTGTTCTGTTACATGTTTCTATGCGCAACACGTGAGCTCAGTATAGGTGAGGGGTTGCCTTTCTCTTATTTTATGTGTTGTTCCATCCAAGAATTTCCATTACTGTTATTCACCACAGGCCAAGTTTTACTACTCAGTATTTAGTACTATTGTGTTCTAAAAGCTGGAGATTGGGGAAATGGTAAAGAGGAACAGGTTGCCCAGATATCAGGCTGAGAGGGTCCCACCTATAATGAGAGTGGGGGAACAAAGATGAAGGGAAAAGTATTAGAGAGTGTAGGAGTTTATAGATAGTACATTGTAAGCACAGTGCTAGCTTCATTCTCAAAATGTTATGCCAGAGTCAGCAGTTAAGATTGATTAAGAGGAAGATAAATGATACAGAAAATGAAAAGTGCAATTAAGAATTGGGGGAAAGTGAAAAGAAGATTGGGGATGGGGTAACATAAGGTGAAGGTACCAATAGTAAAACAGTATGAAGGAAATAACTGAGTAAAAAACTAAATACTTCCAATGAAAAGAAATCTACTAATGGAAAAAAGGAAGTGGGGGATGTTAACAAATGTTATATCCAGGAGAGGGGCAGGACGTGAGGATATGTTACAGAAAGTTCCCATCTCTGGAGTTGAGGTAAGCTAGTGCTGGTTGTGAGGATTCAAATGTTCCATTGGAATAGCAGGCAGCAGAGTTCACTCAGTCAATTTGTGTGTCCCAGTAACATACAGCACAACCACAGTGTAGATGAAAGTAAGTGGTTATGAATTAACTGCATATTCATGTAGATCCAATATAAATACAAGATGAGTAGTTTCATGGATTAAAAATGAATATAACTTCAGAAATAGAGAAATAGTAAATTTTCTATAGATCAGGTTGTGGAAGCATGTTATTGTGAGGTAATGTTGAATATTGTTAAACTTGTAAATTACAGTGTACATGTCTTCACTGGATTAGTGGGAAATTTTTGTGTAAGCATTTGCTGTTGTGTTGTACTGTCTCTCAGACAAAAAGATGAGATTATTAATTTTCGGTGATTGTAATGTAACTGCTATAAAGGAATCTGACAGGAAAAATGACTTAGAAATGCTCTTAGACGGTTACCATTTAGTTGTTGTTGTGGCCTTCAGTCCAAAGACTGGTTTGATGCAGCTCTCCAAGCTACTCTATTCCATGCAAGCATCTTCATCTCCAAGTAACTACTGCAACCTACATCCTTCTGAATATGTTTACTGTATTCATCTCTCAGTCTCCTCTACAATTTTTACCCCCCCCCCCCCCCCCCCCCACACACACACACACTTCCCTCCAGTACCAAACTGGTGATCCCTTGATGCCTCAGAACATGTCCTACAAACCAGTCCCTTCTTATAGTCGAGTTGTACCACAAATTTATCTTCTCCCCAATTCTATTCAGTGCTTCCTTGTTAATTACATGTTCTACCCATCTAATCTCCGGCATTCTTCTGTAGCACCACATTTCAAAAGCTTCTATTCTCTCCCCCTCTCCCCATGAACCATGGACCTTGCCGTTGGTGGGGAAGCTTGCGTGCCTCAGCAATACAAATAGCCGTACTGTAGATGCAACCACAATGGAGGGGTATCTTTTGAGAGGCCAGACAAATGTGTGGTTCCTGAAGAGGGGCAGCAGCCTTTTCAGTAGTTGCAGGGGCAACAGTCTGGATGATTGACTGATCTGGCCTTGTAACGCTAACCAAAATGGCCTTGCTGCGTTGGTACTGCGAACAGCGGAAAGCAAGCGGAAGCTACAGGTGTAATTTTTCCCAAGGGCATGCAGCTTTACTGCATGGTTAAATGATGATGACGTCCTCTTGGGTAAAATATTCCAGAGGTAAAATAGTCCCCCATTCAGATCTCCAGGCAGCGACTACCCAAGAGGACGTTGTTATCAGGAGAAACAAAACTGGCGTTCTACGGATCAGAGCGTGTAATGTCAGATCCCTTAATCGGGCAGGTAGGTTAGAAAATTTAAAAAGGGAAATGGATAGGTTAAAGTTAGATATAGTGGGAGTTAGTGAAGTTTGGTGGCAGGAGGAACAAGACTTCTGGTCAGGTGAATACAGGGTTATAAAAACAAAATCAAATAGGGGTAATGCAGGAGTAGGTTTAATAATGGATAAAAAAATAGGAGTGCAGGTATGCTACTACAGACAGCATAGTGAACGCATTATTGTGACCAAGATAGACACGAAGCCCACACCTACTACAGTAGTACAAGTTTATATGCCAACTAGCTCTGCAGATGACAAAGAAATTGATGAAATGTATGATGACATAAAAGAATTTTTTCAGATAGTGAAGGGAGACGAAAATTTAATAGTCATGGGTGACTGGAATTCAATAGTAGGAAAAGGGAGAGAAGAAAACATAGTAGGTGAATATGGATTGGGGGTAAGAAATGAAAGAGGAAGCCACCTGGTAGAATTTTGCACAGAGCATAACTTAATCATAGCTAACTCTTGGTTCAAGAATCATGAAAGAAGGTTGTATACCTGGAAGAAGCCTGGAGATACTAGAAGCCATCAGATAGATTATATAATGGTAAGACAGAGATTTAGGAACCATGTTTTAAACTGTAAGACATTCCCAGGGGCAGATGTGGTCTCTGGCCACAATCTATTGGTTATGAACTGTAGATTAAAACTGAAGAAACTGCAAAGGAGGGAATTTAAGGAGATGGGACCTGGATAAACTGACTAAACCAGAGGTTATACAGAGTTTCAGGGAGAGCATAAGGGAACAATTGACAAGAATGGGGGAAAGAAATATAGTAGAAGAATGGGTAGCTTTGAGGGATAAAGTAGTGAAGGCAGCAGAGGATCAAGTAGGTAAAAAGACAAGGGCTAGTAGACATCCATGGATAACAGAAGAAATATTGAATTTAATTGATGAAAGGAGAAAATATAAAAATGCAGTAAATGAAGCAGGCAAAAAAGGAATACAAATGTCTCAAAAATGAGAACGACAAGAAGTGCAAAATGGCTAAGCAGGGATGGCTATCGGACAAATATAAGGATGTAGCTGCTTATCTCACTAGGGCTAAGAAAGATACTGCCAAACGGAAAATTAAAGAGACCTTTGGAGAAAAGATAACCATTTGTATCAATATCAAGAGCTCAGATGGAAACCTAGTTCTAAGCAAAGAAGGGAAAGCAGAAAGGTGGAAGAAGTATATAGAGGGTCTATACGAGGGTGATGTACTTGAGGACAATATTATGGAAATGGAAAAGAATGTAGATGAAGATGGAATGGGAGTTATAATACTGCATGAAGAGTTTGACAGGGCACTGAAAGACTTGAGTCAAAACAAGGCCCTGGGAGTAGACAACATTCCATTAGAAATACTGATAGCCTTGGGAGAGCCAGCCCTGACAAAACTCTACTATATGGTGAGCAAGATGTATGAGACAGGCGAAATACCATAAGACTTCAAGAAGAATATAATAATTCCAATTCCAAAGAAAGCAGGTGCTAACAGATGTGAAAATTACTGAACTATCAGTTTAATAAGCCATAGCTGCAAAATACTAACGCAAATTCTTTACAGACCAATGGAAAAACTGCTGGAAGCCGACCTCGGGGAAGATCAGTCTGGATTCCGTAGAAATGTTGGAACATGTGAGGCAATACTGACCCTATGACTTATCTTAGAAAATAGATTAAGGAAAGGCAAACCTACATTTCCAGCATTTGTAGGCTTAGGGAAAGCTTTTGACAATGTTGACTGGAATACTCTCTTTCAAATTCTGAAGGTGGCAGGGGTAAAAACAGGGATTGAAAGGCTATTTACAATTTGTACAGAAACCAGATAGCAGATATAAGAGTCGAGGGGCATGAAAGGGAAGCAGTGGTTGGGAAGAGAGTGAGACAGGGTTGTAGCATCTGCCAGATGTTATTCAATCTGTAAAATGAGCAAGCAGTAATGGAAACAAAAGAAAAATTCAGAGTAGGTATTAAAATCCATGAAGAAGAAATAAAAACTTTCAGGTTCGTCGATGACATTGTAATTCTGTCACAGACAGCAAAGGACTTGGAAGAGCAGTTGAACAGGATGGACAGTGTCTTGAAAGGAGGATATAAGATGAACATCAACAAAAGCAAAACGAGGATAATGGAATGTAGTCAAATTAAGTCGGGTGATGTGGAGGGAATTAGATTTGGAAATGAGACACTTAAAGTAGTAAAGCAGTTTTGCTATTTGGGGAGCAAAATAACTGATGATGGTCAACATAGAGGAGATATAAAATGTAGACTGGCAATGGCAAGGAAAGCATTTCTGAAGAAGAGAAATTTGTTAACATAGATTATAGATTTAAGTGTCAGGAAGTTGTTTCTGAAAGTATTTGTGTGGGGTGTAGCCATGTATGGAAGTGAAACATGGACAATAAATAGTCTGGACAAGAAGAGAATAGAAGCTTTCGAAATGTGGTGCTACAGAAGAAAGTTGAAGATTAGATGGGTAGTTCACATAACTAATGAGGAGGTGTTGAATAGAATTGGGGAGAAAAGGAGTTTGTGGCACAAGAAGAAGGGATCGGTTGGTAGGACATGTTCTGAGGCATCAAGGGATCACCAATTTAGTATAGGAGGGCAGCATGGAGGGTAAAAATTGTGTAGGGAGACCAAGAGATGAATACACTAAGCAGAATCAGAAGGATGTGAGTTGCAGTAGGTACTGGGAGATGAAGAAGCTTGCACAGGATAGAGTAGCATGGAGAGCTGCATCAAACCAGTCTCAGGACTGAAGACCACAACAACAATAACTATTATCTTTTTGTCTAAACTATTTATTGTCCATGTTTCACTTCCATGCATGGCTACACTCCATACAAATTCTGTCAGAAAGGATTTCCTGACATTTAAATCTATACTCAATGTTAACCAATTTCTCTTCTTAAGGAATGCTTGTTTTGCCATTACCAGCCTACATTTTATATCCTCCCTACTTTGACCATCATCATTTTGCTGCTCAAATAGCAAAACTCATCTACTACTTTAAGTGTCTCGTTTCCTTATCTAATTCCTTCAGCATTATCTGATTTAATGTGACTACATTCCATTATCCTCATTTTGCTTTTGTTGATGTTCATCTTATATCCTCCTTTCAAGACACTATCAATCCTGTTCAACTGTTCTTCCAAGTCTCTTGCTGTCTCCAATAGAATTACAATGTCACCAACAAACCTCAAAGTTTTTATTTCTTCTCTCTGGACTTTAATTCCTACTCCAAATTTTTGCTTTGCTTCCTTTACTGCTTACTCAATAAACAGATTGAATAACACTGGGGATAGGCCACCAACCTGTCTCACTCCCTTCTCAATCACTGCTTCCTTTTCATGCCCCTCAACCCTTATAACTGCCATCTGGTTTCTGTACAAATTGTAAATAACCTTTCGCACCCTGTATTTTATGCCTGCCACCTTTTGAATTTGAAAGATAATATTCCAGTCAACATTGTCAAAAGCTTTCCCCAAGTCTACAAATGCTATAAACGTAGCTTTGCTTTTCCTTAACCTATCTTTTATGAGAAGTTGTAGTAGTAGTACTGCTTCTCATGTTCCTAAATTTCTCCAGAATCGAAACTGATCTTCCCTGAGGTCAGCTTAGACCAGTTTTTCCATTCTTCTGTAAAGGATTCGTGTTAGTATTTTGCAACCATGACTTATTAAACCGATAGTTTGGTAATTTTCACATCTGTTAGCACCTGCTTTCTTTGGAATTTGAATTATTATGTTCTTCTTGAAATCTGAGGGTATTTTGCCTGTCTCATACATCTTGCTCACCAGGTGGAAAATTTTTGTCATGGTTGGCTCTCCCATGGCTGTTAGTAGCTCTAACGGAATGTTGTCTACTCCCAGGACCTTGTTTCAACTTAAGTCTTTCAGTGCTTTGTCAATTTCACACAGTATCATATCTCCCATTTCATCTTCATCTACGTCATCTCCCATTTCCATAATATTGCCCTCAAAGTACATCTCCCTTGTATTGACCCTCTATATACTCCTTCCATCGTTCTGCTTTCCCTTCTTTGCTTATGATTGGTTTTCCACCTGAGCTCTTTATATTTATACAGTTGGTTTTCTTTTCTCCAAAGGTCTCTTTAATTTTCCTGTAGGCAGCATCTACCTTACCCCTACTGGTATGCGTCTACATCCTTACATTTGTCCTCTAGCCATTCCTGCTTAGCCATTTTGCACTTCCTGTTGATCTCATCTTTTAGTCATTTGTATTCCTTTTCTCCTGCTTCATTTATTGCATTTTTATGTTTTCTCCTTTCATCTATTAAATTCAATATCTCTTGTGTTATCCAAGGATTTGTACAACCCCCCCTCTTCTTATTACCTACTTGATCTTCTGCTGCCTTCACTATTTCATCTCTCAAAGCTACCCATTCTTCTTCTACTTATTCCTTTCCCCTGTTCTTGCCAATCATTCCCTAATGCTCTCTTTGAAACTCTCTACAGCCTCTAGTTCTTTCAGTTTATCCAGGTCCCATATCATTAAATTCCTGCTTTTTTGCAGTTTCTTCAGTTTTAATCTACAGTTCATAATCAATAAATTGTGGTCAGTCCACATCTGCCCCTGGTAATGTCTTACAATTTAAAACCTGATTCCTAAATCTCTGCCTTCCATTATATAATCAGTCTGAAACCTTCTGGTGTCTCCAGATCTCTTCCACGTATACAACATTCTTTCATGATTCTTAAACCAAGTATTAGCTATGATTAAATTACGCTCTGTGCAAAATTCTACAAGGAGACTTCCTTTTACATTCCTTTCCCCCAGTCAATGTTCACCTACTACTTTTCCTTCTCTTCCTTTACCTACTATTGAATTCCAGTCTCTCATGACTACTAAATTTTCGACTCCCTTAACTATCTGAATAATTTCTTTTATCTCATCATACATTTCCTCAATCTCCTCCTCCTCTGTGGAATTAGTCGGCATATAAACTTTTACTACTGTGGTGGGTTGGTGTCTATGTTGGCTACAATAATGCATTCACTATGCTTATCCATGTTCCAATTTCTTTATTCATTATTAAACTTCTCCTGCATTACCCCTATTTCATTCTGTATTTATAACCCTGTACTCACCTGACCATAAGTCCTGTTCCTCCTGCCACTGAACTTCACCAATTCCCACTGTATATGACTTTAACCTATCCATTTCCCTTTTTAAATTTTCTAACCTATTTGTCTGGTTATGGGACCTGACATTCCACGCTCCAATCCCTAGAACACCAGTTTTGTTTCTCCTGACAATGACATCCTCCTAAGTAGTCCCCATCTGTAGATCCAAATAGGGGACTATTTTACTTCTGAAATATTTTACCCAAGAAGATGCCATCATCATTTAACCATACAGTAGAGCTGTATGCCCTTGGAAAAAACTACGGCTGTAGTTCCCCCTTGCTTTCAGCCGTCTGCAGTACCAACACAGCAAGGTCGTTTTGGTTGGTGTTACGAGACCAGATCCGTCAATCATCCAGACTGTTGTCCTACAACTACTGAAAAGGCTGCTGACCTTCTTCAGGAATCACACATTCACCTGTTCTCTCAACAGATACCCATCGGTTGTGGTTGCACCAATGGTGTGCCTATCTGTGTTGCTGAGATACGCAAGCCTCCCCACTTGAGAAGTTCAAAATGGTAGTATCCTGGTTGATAACATATTCATACAACAAACAGAGGTTAAAAAGACATATACGTGTCCTGTGGTAAATGGACTGTCAGCTCATGATACTTAGTTTGTTACATTATATAACTGTACTGAACCTAAAATTAATAAAACAATGGAATGTTTTAGAGAAACCTTGAAGAATGTTGTGTGGCTGTGTGGGGTAAAGCTTACAATGATCGTAATTCCAGTTCTGAATTAATCATATTTCTAGTTTGTATCTATTTTGAAAACAGTTTTCCCAAAACTATAATTAAATGCAATATTAGCAAGTTTTCAAGGAATCCCTGGATCATTACAGACATCAAAGTTACCTGCAGAATGGAAAAGGGAAATCTTAAAAATAGCCAGAACAAATATGAATCTAGAAGTATTATGTTATTAACAGTGCGCCCCCCCCCCCCCCCCCAATACTTTAAGAAATTAAGGAAAATGTTTAAAAAACTTTGGCATATGCATTTCTTAAATAAAAACACATGGAATGTTATTTAAAGAGACAGGGAAAGAAACCATAGAAGGTGACACTGTCTCTATGAAGGAGACAGAGAGCCTTATAAAAATGTTCTTTTATATTTTATATGCTACAATCGCAAGAGCATTTCACAGTGCCATAACCAGTTTTGACCAACCATACTGTTAGTAGATAAAAAAGAGCCAAAGAATCATTATAGGATTTATAAAATCTTCAGAGTATGTAATGCTGAAAAAGAATGAAATCATACACAAAGGCACATGCTGAAAGTGGTTCTCTATGATTCCCATTATACTGTCAATAATACTAAAGGCAATAGTAGGTGGAGGTCAAAGTTTTATAGGTAGAGTGAAATCTTGTCCTTGTCTATGCATAAATGTATGCCACTGAAAGAGATATAGAGGCTTTGGCATATTTTATAGTTCATTTGTCAGAGTAATGCAGTATGATTTTTCACAGAGTTTCAAATTACTTAAAATTAAGGCAGTTTTTAAATTTCAGCATTTGTAAAAACAGGGAGGAGATATGGTTGGGTGTGGGTAGTAGTTCATAGACACATGATGATTTAGATTCATTAAACTAGGCAATTATGGGATAGGAATAATAATTAAGTAAGTGGTAAATTAGAGAAAATAATTAGTTGCATATTATGTTTGTTGATAAAGATGAATATGATTTGCACACTATAATCTAGGGGCCACTGCATTTGTCATAATGCTTAGCTGTTAGGGCACAATTTCCTGGTAGTATACTGGAATAAAGAAGGTGGCCAGCAATACTTGGGTACTGCAGGAAGGCATCAGGCACTGTCAGGATGGCAGGAAGGCAGTGCAGTGAACGTCAGGTGAGCACTTCGTCACAGATGTTGAAATAAGTTGGTAGAGGAATTTTGTTTGTTCAGCAGTGGAGACTACTGCGAGACATGGGTGAGGAGACTCAGTGAAGTTCTGGAAAGTACCGACAGAGACATGAAGTTATGCCAACTCCAGTGCAGTGGCCAGCTGTACTAGGTTTCTCAGCTGAGGATCCATGGTGCAAAGAGCCCGATGGAGATGGTCTCACATATTCTCGATTGGATTTAAATAAGGGGAGTTTGGTGGTCAGGAGAGTATGGTAACCTCATCATGGTGCTCTTCAAACCACAGATGTACATTGCAAGCTGTGTGACACATTGCATTGTCCTGATGGTAGATGCCTTCATGTCAAGTAAAAACAAACTGCTTGTAGAGGTGAACATGATCCCCAAGGGTATACAGGTGCATACATGTGTTGATCCATTGTGCCTTCCAGAGTGAAGAGATCACCGTGGGAATTCCATAAAAACATTCCTCAGACCATAACACTTCCCCCTTTTGTTTCCAGATTTGCGTGCGAACGGCCATCTGTCCGATGGAGCATGAAATGTGATTTGTCTGAAAAGGCCACTTGTCACCACTCAGTGGAGGCCTAGTTGTGGTGTTGGTGTGCAAATTCCAGGCTTCATCACCAATGAACAGGAGTCAGCATGGATGCGCGAACCAAGTGCCTACTGCGACCCATATGCAAGTGTTCGCTGAACCATCATCAAAGGGAGACTGTTGGTAGCCCCTTGGCTCATCTGGTAATTAGTTGCTAAACAGTTCCATATCTATTCTCTGTACACATCTCTGCATCCGTTGTTCATTCCTGTCACCTATGGCCCTTGGGGCACAACAATCCTCAGTGATGGTTTTGGAAATACCATTTCGCCATGCATGCAAACAGTTTACAAACTTAGTGATTTTTAAATGTTTCCACCCAAGGCCTAAAAGCCAATAATCATGCCCATTTGTAAATCGGGCAAGTTGCTCTCCACATTAGGACAAGTGCACTGTTTTCCACATCATGCCCCCATCATGCTTTATATACCTTGACTGGTAGTGCTGCCACCTGCCATCTGTGAGTGGTTGCTGCACAGTGATGTTGAATACAGACAGTGGTCACGTTAATGTGACTGGATACTGTATGATTCCATTTCGTAAATGTGCAAGTGAAGCAGTTTTATTACTTGGATGGAGTGTTCTTTAAATTGTATCATTATGTAGATTGTATCATTTTATATGTCTCTTACGCATATTATCTCTCTTTATCTATTGACAGTTAGAAGGTCAAAAGGGGCTGGTGAGAACTGGTTGTGGCATTGTGAAATGTGATTCTTTCATATAAAATATAACAGGACATAATCAGAATTGCAGGCCACATCTTACCTTCAGGAGATAAAACATACTGCACTGCCAATAGACACACATGAAAGTAAAAGAGGCACCCTGTAAGATAACATATATACTGGTGAGCTGTCAACTTGAGCAGAATTATTGAAATCATAAATATCAGCATGAGACGAGGAAAGTGCTGAGCTGACACAGTCTTGAAGGGGATGGCCACAGAGGAGCCAGCAGTTGTGTGACCGCCGACAGGCAAGCATTGGCAGGGAAAGAATGTTTTTCCTGGACCATGGGGCAGGCCTGGGACGATTAGGCATGTTGACCAGCATTTATAGGAGATGATGGCTCTAAACATGGTGGCTTCTGCAAAATGGCTGATAATGATGACTAAAGAATACTTTGAAGTTATGTAGCAATTTACAGATTCATCATATCACAAATCTAAGCATGTCAATATAATCATGGCGCTGTAGTGGACGTACTGACACCTTAATAACAATTACGTTACTGTATATTGTAAAAACTATAGAAATTATGTCAATGTTAGAAATGTGTAATATTACAGAAACATATATAAACTAATAACTCTTGAATGCTTCATGCAGTCTTTATGGTCAAGGTGTTGGACAACAGCTGAGAACACAAGCTATCATCACTGAAGATTGCACTTCTTTTTCTATTTTATTTATTAAATTATACCATGTTATATTTATTTTTAACTATGCAAATGTCAGAACATCATATACTTCATACTTACACAGAAAGTAAACACAGCGTGATAATCCTTGAACCTTTCCCTATTTATATGTCAAATGTATAATTTATTAAATGATTTTTGTTCACTTAATTAAAAGTTAATTTGGCCTGTAATAAAGACACAAGTCACTTAAGAGTGATACTGTGAGTGTAAAGTTTCATAACACCAGTGAGTAGAGCAAAAAGAGACAGTTCTATTGAGCAGGCTATTTTTATTGTCAGTTATGTTTAAGGACATTTTCTTTGTAATTAATGCTGCGTGTGTGTGAATACGATTCGCACACTATAATCTAGGGGGCATTGCATTTGTCATAATGCTTAGCTGTTAGGGCATAATTTCCTGGTAGGGCACTGGAATGAAGAAGGTGGCCAACAATACTTGACTACTACTACAGGAGGGCATCAGGCTCTATCAGGACGGCAGGAAGGCAGTGCAGCGAATGTCAGGTGAGCATGTTGTCACAGATGTTGAAATAAGTTGGTGGAGGAATTTTGTTTGCTCAGCAGTGCAGACTACAGCAAGACGTGGGCAAGGAGAGTCAATGAAGTTCTGGAAAGTACTGATAGGGACATGGAGTCACACCAACTCCATTGCAGTGGCCAGCTGTACTAGGTTTCTCAGCTGAGGATCCATGGTGCAAAGAGCCCAGTTAAGGTGGTCCCATAGACTCTCAATTGGATTTAAATCTGGAGAGTTTGGTGGTCAGGAGAATATCTTAACCTCATCAAACTTAAATTAATTGTAGATAAACTATATGACTTGGGACATTGTGTGTAGTCTGGGAGGCCTGGCATTTGTGAATTTTATGGTCTATTTTCTATATTTTGTGTTGGCTGTAAAATCTGATGGGCTAAGTGAGGGCATAAAACGGAAAAAAATATGCTACTGCAGCTCATTCTGCACTGGGCGGTCCTTGAAGTAAGCATATGTTGGAGAGCTGTTAGCAGGGTTTGTAACTTGTAAAGTGATAAGTTTTGGGTGGCAAGCAGCCACACAAATACATTCTTTCATTCAAACATAGGAGGATTTTGAGCTAAATTGAACTTAGCCAGTCAGGATTTTAGCATTTTGAGTGTGTCTGATGATTTGTGGCTTTGAACATTGTTAGTTTGGCTGCATTTTTGGATTGTCACTGGTTAGACTGTTAGAATATATGCACAATTACGTGCATTTAGATATGTTAATTGCTGTATGGAACATTAATTAATAGTGAACTGAAGATTAGTTTGTGAACTGTTTAATGGAATGGGACTTAGTATTTTGTGAACAGAGGTTAGTTAACTTTTTAGGTGAATCTGCTACCTCTTGATTTTCTCATACACTATCTTTATGCAATTGTTTGTTATTGTTAAATTTATTTGATGCTTGTATGCTGTTAACATGTCAGGATTGGCGAGGAAGGGAAAGCAGTAAGTACCCGTTGAGGTGAAGCAGTTACTCATTTTTATAAGATCATTGTTGTTTAATGTAGTAAAGAAAGGCAGGCCTCAAGAAGCTGCCAAAACTGAATTGGCTATAGAGCAGGAGAGGTGAATGTCTGGTGCAGAAAAGAACAGACGGCATGTCCGGCTCCTGGCGGCCGGCCGTGGTTCCACCCCTATGCAACCACCTCCAAACTTCCCTATTGGTCAGCCAAGTTGTAGACGCACGGTTTGGTAGCATTACCTTATCAGCAACATGTGAGTTTAGCTGCTGATGGTTCAACATGTGAGTTTCAAAGAGGTTCTGTCCGGTTTTGTGCAATGTGACTGATACGCTGAAACTAGCCACCAAACAGAAGGCACTGATGAACATCGAGTGAAAAAGAAAAATCTAATTTTATACTATTAAATCCATTCAGTATTGGCCCCCACTTTACGCTCTTCTTCCCGCTGCAAGAGTGAAACATGGGAGTGGAGGAGGGGGGGAGGAACAAATTGACAGTTCCTATGGGGCTCCTGCAAAGGATGGCCTTACATAATTTTAACAATACATTTTGGTTTTTTTAGATGTGCACCAAAAAAATGACAATAATGTGGTAATGAAATCTTGCTTTACAAAGTTTGGACGATGGTGAATGTTGCAGCGGTGATGTGAGGCACTGCGAATGGCGGCGCAAGGCACAGCGATCCGCTGTTGCTGCTGGCACCGGTGAAGGTCACTGGCCGCAGCAGGCAGCAGCACGCTGTGGCGCACTGCAACTTCCGCTGGAGCGTGTAAGTGGGGGGTTCTGGAAGGGTTGATGCACAGATCACAAGGAGGGAAGGGGGTTAACATTTTGGCACCACTTCACACTCACACAGTGGGGCACTGTATCACTTACATCTAAAGGAGGGCCATGCCTTTTCCTTTTGGGTGTATTTTAATTATTTACTATTTTCTTTCTATCCACATGGCATGCAGACCAGGCTTCAAAAATCGAGAGTGATTTTCCCCAGAAGGTTGTTGTTCAGGGACAGTAGGAAGGGCAACCAAAGTCGCACAAAAAGTACTTTTCTAAAGCCTACCCATAGCAATAAACCCATTAGGATAATTACTAGAGGGGTACATACAGAAGTAGGAATAACTATACGACTGAGATACTGGTGGTGGTGCCAATCCATGATGTGTGTGGTGACACGGTCTAGCGTAATCTGTCCTGACTCTTTGTCAGTTAAAGACTGGACGAGCTGGAAATGTGAGTGATTGGGGAGAAATGGCCAATTGTCAGGCGACGGTGGTACCATTGGTTGCTCTCTGGTAAATACCACAGAGGAGGGGGAAGTAGCACATTATGGGCATAAGACAAGTGTGCAAACAAAACACATCCTCGGGGGGGGGGGGGGGGGGGGGCAGTTATATCACAGTGAGAGCTATTAAATAGTAAACCACTACCATTCAGTAGCACATGGTAGGGCTGGGTTGCTCGAAATGATTCGTAACATATGATAGTGGTTGTTACTGGGTGGGGTATTGTGTATAAAATACTGTTGCCAATGGAAATGAACTAATCTTGTTAGCTCCAGCTGGGAGATATGTTATGAAGGGGAAGTATTACAGTGGATCAAGAAGTAGTAAGTAATTACCTGAGGTTGTAATGACGGGTGAAAAGTCGATGGTTAACATACTTGTGTGTACTATGTCACTGGGCAATTTAAACTGGTGATTCCAAAGAACGGCAGGGGTATAAGTTAGTAGCAACAGGGTAGCGAGGGAAGGAGGGGGGTATGGTTCTGCTGAAAAGAGGCTTACTCATCATCCTGACTGGCATGAGTGCAAAAATATGGGGTTGCATTAATCAATGCCTGCACTCGATGTGTAGGTGGAATTCATGGTATTTAGTAGTTTCGTAAGTGATTTGCTGAATTGTAAGCTTTAGTAATGGGTGTTGTGGCTTAGGAGGAAAAGAGATTTGACCAATGGGAAAAATCATGTTGCGTTAATGCACAGTTTTTCTGGGTATAATCGTGGACAGCCGTCCACGATTGCGATGCCAGGGAAGCCCGACATATTGGCCATTTACGCCAAGCAGCCCACCTGCGGTGAACCAGAATGGTGCTCACATTAAAGAATAAGGAATTGGGTATAACTGGGATTAAGTTCGGGTAACGGGTTTCAGAATAAGAATGATTCAGTGGTGATATATCCACTAGTCTTAGGGATTTTCCTCCCCCTCCCTCTGAGGGGAGGCAATATGTCTGAGCAGCATTGGCTACTGACCAGGGTGCAGACGAAGGCGAGCCTCGTGAAAGGTCAATGAAGTATAGATGAAAGAGATTGGTAGGTGATCAGTTTATGAAAGCGAAAACTGAAAGAATAAACCGATCAGCTGGGCACTCTGCGGACGCTAACCGCATCATGTAAGGCATGTGGCCCTGGAGGAGGGAGATACAAAGTAATGGTTGAGGTTGGAATGAATAGAGGAGCAACTCAGAGCAATGGTAGTAACGCAGTGCAATGCATGGGTGAAGGAGGAACAATTCTTTGTCTCCATAGGGGTAGTTATATCTTGTGGGGGTTAACTACTGCAAAATTCCCAAAATCCATGGGCTAACAGGATGAGCTTCGAAAAGGGCGGGCACAAACTACTACGACATTGTATAATGAAAACTTTTATTCATTTGGGTGGAAGTCTCTTGCTAACTATATATCCAAGAAGATAAAGCATTACTGCACTTGGGTGATGACGTCACGTCATGGGTGCTAATCATCAACAATTTAGTGCTTCAATAATAATATCTCATGGGTGTGATTGTTTAAATAAACAACCGGGTGTCTCTCACTCACACGGCTGAGCACTGTATGCAGATGGTAGCAGTGCTGATTTCCATGCTTGCTCATAACATCTTCACTTCATCATTAAATTACTTCATAAAAATTAGGGTGAACAACAACAAAACTTGTGTTCATCTGGGTGAACCCTTAAATGTGAAAAATGCACATGGGGTGCAAACTTCAATTCTTCTCTTACTTGGGTGAAACTTAATTACTTTTATCCTATCATAAAACCTATTTCGCTTACCACTCTGCAGCAAAAGGGTAGCGCATGTCTTCTCAACTTCAGGGGCATATTCAACTCTTCTCCATAGAGCATATTAGATGACTTGGGTGCTTCACTTTCTTCTAAACATACCAGTCTGGCTCTGGGCACAAACATGGCACATAATGGGATTCTGGAATCGCTAACTCACAAAATCGTGTATCACAACTGAAGGGGAATCTTACATAATGGGAGTGTTGCTATAGTGCAACATATACAGAATCCAGGGCTGTGGTGGGCCTTTACATACTGGGGTCATAAATATAAAATACTAGTGCATATTGAAAAACAAAGGCATAAATTACAAAAATACATACAGGGTATAGCAAGGGCTTTGCTGTGCAACAAAATGATTATGAAATGCTTAAACCTGACATAAAACCATAAGGGGGGAAAAAATGCAAGTTACTGGATATCAGTTATTAATCAGCTAACAACTGTACAGTGGGTTGGACATTGCTCAACACTTCTAATCATACAAAATGCATGTAATACTGAACCTCTGATATATATCTGGGTGGGGAAGAAGAGGTTAGGCACCATTTACTAGTGGAGTATACTTATTTTAGTGTTACGGTGGTGTATCATGTTGCAGTGACGGAACAGACTTATTGGTAATTAATTTATTCTTATTTTTATTTTTTTATTTCCCCAGTAGTGTCAGGTGTTTGAAGTGACTCCATCCCTCGCATTATGGCCATCGCACTTGCGACTCCTCGTTGACAGTTCCAACTGATTCTGACAGGCACAGCGCACATGTTAACAACTTTGTAGTACTGCCAAGGGGCCAAACTTACCTTCTGGGTTACCCTGAAAATGAACGGGCATCCGTGAGGGACAGTAGGGGAAGTTTAAGAGTGTCAATGTTGTGTGTGCAGACCACATGGCCATGGTACAGGAATAATCATTGAGTTATCTAACATTTCTTTTGGTGCCAAAGTGACAGGTTATGTATCTTTATTAGGAGCAAATTTCTCAGTTAGTACTGCATATTATTAATTACCACTCTGGGTGTTCAAACGGGAAAATTACTTAATGAAACATGATGCCATTTCAGGGAAAAAATCTTTAGAATTAAAAGGTAGAGACGTAATGCAATCACTTCTTCATACAATACTGTTATTTAGAATTGACTGTATTGGTACTGAAAATAGGGCTGCTGTCTGACCACTAGCCGTGTTATAACACTTAAATAACAAAATAAAAATAACATAAATAAAAATACTGCTTAAACTAGGGATTCATTAGGCTAGGCCAGCATTGCAGAACAGGCTGGGTGGGTAAAGCTCTGATAACTTCTTCAGAGAGGGAAGCTAGGATGACATCTTAGTTATCATAGCATGGGAGAATAAAATACATAGTATATGGGTAGAATGTTCACTTGCAAAGGAAAGTAATAAAGTGGTTGCTTAAGTCTTGTTACTTTTTCTTTTGGTTGATATAACTGGGAATCTCTTAAGTATGAAGCAGTACCTTACTGTTTAGTCCCTGGATCTAAGGGCATATGGATATTTAGATCTCAGAGCGTATCTAGGGTGAGCTGATAGTGGTGGAACTTTCTATTTTCTCCACTTCACAGGGGAAGCAGAACCTGCTGAAGGTCCGGCTCTTGTCTCAGAAGGCAGTGGGAGAGACATAGTTCCTGAATAGGGTTTTAGCCTATCAAAATGGATGATAATTTTGTGGTCGGGCAGTTGTAATTCTGCATTAACAGGGGAAGTGGGCTGAATAATTGAATATGGTCCATCATACAGGGGGGTAAGTTTCTTCACTCTTCCTTTCTTTACACTAGGCTTTTTAGCAAAACCAAATCAACAGATTTATAGAGGGGGGGGGGGGGGGGGGGTGGCATTTTTATTACTTCTTTCCATCTGTTTTCTGGTTGCTTTGTGGTTATTCCTTAGTACTTACTTCCAAATGGCCTTAAGGCAGTGGGCTAGGCCCATAACAGCTGTGAGATCGATTCCCCGAGGTAATTTATCGATCTCAAAGGGAGATTCCATAGGGTGGCCAAACAACTATGTCATAAGGGGTATGTTCAGTGGCTTCGTGTAAATGGCCATTGTATGCACTTGCCACGTATGGAATGTGTCTTTGCCACTCACTGTGGGCTGAGTTGATGTAACTGGAAAGCATTCGCTTCACAGTGTGATGGACATGTTCAATGTGGCCATTTGCCTGGGGGTGTAAGCAGGTGCTTCTCCATTTTTTAAATCTCAGCAATTTGCAAACTTGGACAAATAAGGCAGACATAAAATTGGTTCCTTGATTGGTTATGATGGCTTCAGGGCTTCTGAAAGGAAGGACAAGATGATCTACAAAAGCTCGTGCTATTGTTTCAGCTGACATGTCAGCAATGGGTACTAAAATAAGGTATCGGGAAAAGTGATCAATAATGGATAGGATATACTTACTTCCTTGTATACTTACAGAAAGTGGCCTGACTACGTCCGATTTTTAATATACTTGGCAACATCTTGCCGTCTTTTGTGGCTCTTCATCCACTATGCTTGGATGCTGTTATGGGACTGGGCAATAATTCTGGATTGTAAGTCTTTAGTTATTACTATATGTTTACCCAGGGGGGTCTTGTGGTAGAGAATTCCATCCTCTGTAACAAAATCCAGGTGGGAGCGATACTGGTGACATTTTGCGTCATTCTCCTGTGAGTCTTTTAATTCATCTATTAGCACATTGCCTGTTTGAGCTACTCACACTTTTCTACTAAGGGCATCAGCATTCTGGTGCAATCTTCCAGCTTTGTGTTGCACTTGGTAATCATACCCACTCAGTTTCAGTGAGATAGCTGGTAGGGTCTTTTAAACTTAATAGCCACTGAAGTGCTGCATAATCTGTTACTATTGTAAATTTTCTCCCATAAAGGTAGCATCTAAAGTAGTTGACTCCAAACATTAATGCCAGTAATTCTTTCTCTGTGGTGTAATTAATTTCCACCTCGTTCAGCTGACAGGATGCATAACCAATTGGACTTTCCTCATCATCAATAGTTTGACTCAGAATAGCCCCTACCACAAAGTCAGATGCGTCACATGACAGAATGAAAGGTTTTTCAAAATCAGGATAGATCAATAAGGCCCAACTAGTCATAACATCTCTGATGTGCCGCACAGCAGCTTCACACTCGGTGGTCCATCGATAGGGTACATCCTTTTTAAACAGGTGGGTAATGGGTTTAGCTATTATGGCATAGTCCTTTACAAAATGCCTATAATAATTGCTGAGTCCCAAAAAGCTTTGCAATTCTTTTACATTCTTAGAGGAATGGAATGTTCTATCTCTTTCAATTAGACACAGGTCTGGCTTTACACCATCAGCACTAGTAATGTGTCCTAGATATTGTACTTGGCTCTCAGCAAAAGAACATTTTTCTATTTTTAAACTTAAATTGGCACTTCTTAGTCTAGACAAAACATTTATTAACCTGGTTACGTGCTCATCTATGGTTCTGGAAAAGACAATGGTATCATCTAGATAAACTAAACACTTTGTGGGTTTGAGTCCTCCTAGCAGTAAGTCAACAAAGCATTGGAAAGTGGCTGGTGCATTACGCAGCCTGAATGACATTCTCAAAAATTCATATAGACCGGAGGGAACTACAAACGCTGTTTTTGGCCTGTCCTGTGTCGCAATCAGTATTTGGCGGTACCCACTCTTCATATAAAGGGTAGTGAAGTATTTGCAATTTCCTAGCTTGTCCAGTGTTTCGTCGATATGGGGGAGAGGGTGAGTATCAGGAGTGGTTACCTTATTTACTGGTCTCATATCAACGCAAAGACAGTAGCTCTTCTCTCCATTGATTGATTTCTTTGGGACCACAATGAGTGGGTATGACCAGGGATTATCCCTGCCTCTAGCTGCTGTTGGATAGTTTCCTCCACAACAGGCTGGAGGTGATACAGTATTCTATATGGTTTTTGTGCAATGGGCCTCATATCTCTGGTGGGAATTTCATGGTAAATGAGGTCAGTAGCCAGCAAATAATGCCTTTTCTCGAACAACCAGGAGTGTTATTCCAAGATGGAGAACAATTTGTTTTGGTCAGCCACAGGCAGATGAGCTAACTTATCTTTGAATTTGTCTCTGAGCATGGGAGCAATATGACGTATGCTGTGTTCTGGAAGCCATTGTTTTTGGTTAGGTTTTGGCTTCTCTTGTACAGGGTGGTTTTCTTCAATCTCGTGGCTGCTAGCTATAATGGTGCCCCTAGGAATTTCTGCCTCTTTCATTCTGAAATTGTCCAAACAGACAGGAACATAAAATTTCTTTCCCTGCACTTCCACTGTCGTTAAGCCACATTTAACATGGACCTGTAATCTACCAAGGACATTGTTTTGACGGAGAGGATCCACCAATACGGCTGTTCTCGGCATTTTGCAGGGTTTGATCCGAAGCCAGAGAATGCATCCCCGTGCCACTGCTGATTGTAACAGAGGTAGTTATATGTAATGCCCACATTTGTGTGGAAGCAGCCGCGTTTCGCAAGTGCCTTGTGACAGAATGACGTTGGAGCCGCCAAAATAGTGAGTTTCCTCATTGAGATGGACAGTTTGTGTTCTGTAATCTACTACACTCTGATAGTGGTGGAGGAAATTATTCCCCAGGATGACGTCAAAATCTTGCCTCCGTTTTAGAATTATATCCATGTCAAAAGGGTAGTGCCTGGCTCCGATTTTCAATTTAACTTGGCAATACCCAGTGGGTCTGATTATCTCATCACTCAGGCTGGTTTTCACTCCCTTATCGACAAGCACTCTTGCATTATTTCCTCGAACTTTTCCTTTGAGGAAGATATTCTATGCCACATTTACGACACCATGACAGACCGGGTGCATGAATTTCACTGGGGGCATGATCTGGCAGCTTGACGTGCCCTCCCCCCCTCCCCCCCCCCCCCCCCCCCCAACCATTTCCCAGCTGATTTTGGGGTCTTGGTGGATTGTTGGTGAATTGTTCCCTCTGCTGGCTGTGTGAGGGGCCCCTGTTTCCAGGGTTCTGCAGGCAGTTTTTACTCATATGCCCTATGGTTCCATACCGAGAGCAATAAGATGCATGGCACTGCATAGCAGCATGGCCTGCCTTTAGGCAGCATTGGCATGCCAGCCCATATTTAAAAATTGGATGCAGTTGTTCATTCAGACACACTGAACTGGCAATAAAATGCGCTACCTCCTCTCGCAACATTGCGAGTCGTGTGTCATCATGCAACGAGACGGATGATGTTATCTTTACCTCTCCTCTAACATATGGGTCGATTTCACGTATAAATACATCAATGAACTAGGTTTCCACCTGCTCAATTAACACCTCATTACGGATGGGGTCCAAACCCAGTGTGTAAGTACAGTAAGCCACAGCACGGATTTGGTCAGCAAATGCCTCTACATCCTCCCCTTGCTTCTGGCAGAGGGTGGACAACTTTTTGCTGTAATAGTGGGCGTAACGTCTGTCCGAATATCTCTCCTTCAACCCAGCTTCTAACGTGGCAAAAGAGATAGTGTCCCTAAAGGTGTGAACTGATTCAATATAGGTACAGGTATCAACTGACAGTTTAAGGTGGAGTACAGTTAATAGAAAATCATTTGGCCACGCGCAATGGTGGCCTACGTTTCAGACGGTTTGTAGAATGGAATTTATTTGCTCATTAGGTTTTCCAGAAAATGTTGGAATGAAATCGACTGCAGGGAAACTGTTGGCCAAGTTGCAATGGGTGGTTGGGATACTGTGCTGTTTAAGGTGCTTACAGCCATCGTTTGCAGTGCAGCATGGTGTATTTCTGACGCACTTACATTGGCAGACTGGATTTGAGACAATTTTTGGCATTCTTCTGTCAATTCTATCTTCCTCAACATTAACCTATCAATTTCTGCTTGGAGGGTAGTTACCGAGTCTGGTTTTTCTGTAGGTGGGGAGTTCCCTTTTCTAGTGGCGGTACTATGGGTTTGAGGCATGGTTACAATTTTAAGACACCTAGTGCTCACTGAAAACATTACAATAAGAGCACAAAAAAGGGCCTACACTCAACAGCAATGACGCAACGGCAAAGAAAACCTGAGCGACGAACTTACAGGAGCCATAGTTGCGGCAGTAGTATGTCGTCAACGGCTGCATCTTGTTGGACAATGGTGGCGGAGATGATGTCGGTGGTGTTGATGGCTGTGCAAAGTGCCTCAGCTAGTCACCCAGAACATGTGTGTTTCTTGGATGGCGTCGCACGGCCAGAACATGCCACCACGCTACATCGGGGCACGTGGAGGACGGCTAACTGTGGCGTGGAATAGCACCGGACTGCCTGAAAGCGGCAGCGGCGTGGCTGGCTGTATGAAGCGGTGAAGTGCTTGGCCATGCAGGTGACCTAGTGTTGGCTGTGGCAGCTGTTTGGAAAGAATGCTGAAATGGCAGAAGGCTGCGTGGCGAACCATGATGCATGCATGTGTTACTGCACATCGCACCTGGCGCGTCAAGCGCAAAACGCTACTGGCAGGTTCATTGGGTACGACAGTTGACTTCAATCAGGTCCTTAAGGTGGGCCTAATGGTGAGCGATTCCACTTCTGACACCAGATGTTAACGTGTCAGGATTGATGAGGAAGGGAAAGCAGTAGGCACCCATTGAGGTGAAGAAGTTACTCATTTTTATAAGAGCATTGTTGTTTAATGTAGTAAAGAAAGGCAGGCCTAGAGAAGCCACTGAAACTGAATGGGCTGCCGCCCTAGAGAGCAGGAGAGGAGAATGTCTCGTCAAGTCGGAAGCTGCCAGCAGAAGAGAGCGGAGAGCATGTCCGCTCCTCTTGGCTGGCCCCAGTTCCACCCCCATGCGACCACCTCCAGATCTCCCTATGGGTTGGCCAAGTTGTAGACGCGCGGTTTGATAGCATTACCTCATCAGCAACACATGAATTTAGCTGCTGATGGTTCAACACGTGAGTTTCAAAGTGGTTCTGTCCGGTTTTGTGCAACGTGACTGATGCGCTGCAACTACCCACAAGGCAGAAGGTACTGACAAACATCGAGTGAAAAATAAAAATAAAATTTTATACTATTAAATCCATTAAGTATCAGCCCCCACTACACAATGCATATTTGTAGAGCCACCACTTCAATTATTTGTGTATTTTAACTGGATGAATAAATCATTAGTTGTAAAATCTACATCTTCTGGTATTTTCTAACATCAATCATCCAAAAGGATGCAGTCTGTTATGAGTTTTATTCAGCTACTACTTCATTTAATTTCACAAAACTTGGGAAACCATAGACAACTAAATTGCAGGATCACTTTGGAGTGAGTTGAGCTGTTTGGGTGTAAAGCAGATAGTGCACGGCTAATCTTAAGACAGTACTAAGCTACCATATCAAATGGTGTCATGCATCTGCCCAACTGTGTGTCTTGAACATCACAGTTTTATCTCGTCAGGGATTAAAGCATTTGTATCATCACACCAGTACAGTCGTAACACTACCTAGCTTTCGGAACTACTAGTTCCTTCATTGGGGAGGAGAGAGGGATATGTTGGGGAAGGTTAAAAAGAAAGGGGAGGTCACTAAATTTGTCTGCCCTCATTGTCTACACAAAGGAGTCTAGATTAGATGCCCTGTTCATTTCAATAGATGCATAGAGAGTCCTTTATTATGTAGAACACCTCAGAAAACAAGAATACACAATAAATATCACAAAGAAAAACAAATATGCTAATGCACCTTCCACAAGCCCCAACTGAAATAGCCCTCATGGATGTGGAATAAGTCAAAGGGTCTTAAACATATTTTCATTTAAAAGTTAACATCAAACTTCTCACAAAACCTGTAAAATCATTTTACAACAGTTATTTACAATGATTGCATTACTGTACTGATTTTATAAAGAAGTCAGATTATAAGTAATACTCACATTATTTGATATTATTAGTAACTTAGACTCACCAGTTGGTTCTACTAAGAAATTAATCAATGGAGAAGGAGGAGTTAGCCACAAATAAATCCTTCAGGCTCTTCTTAAACTGAAGTTTATTAGTGGTCAAACTTTTTATGGCTGGTGGCAAGTTATTGAAAATGTGTTCCTGAATGATGGACATCTTTCTAGACCAAAGTGACTTTAAATATTTGTGAAGATTATTCTTATTTCTATTACTGATTTCATGAACTGAACTTTGATTTGAAATGTAGCATCCACAATTCCATAAACAGGCCTCTACAGGATGTTCTTGAGTTCACACCACAAATAATTCTAATTCCATGTTTTTGGTCCCTGAGAATTTTAACTTGGCTTGATGAGTTATCCCAAAAATATCCCATATGACATTATGGAACAAAAGCAAATTAATGAACTGCCCTCACAGCTTTACTTCTGCCAGTACCTCGTGTCCTACCTTCTAAACTTCATAGAAGATGTCATTCAAAACTTGTGGGACTACCACTCCTGAAAGAAATGATATTGTGAAGACATGGCATAGTCACAGCCTAGGGAATGTTCCCAGAATGAAATTTTCCCTCTACAGTGGAGGATGCACTAACAGAATAGAGCACTTGACTGCGAAAGGCAAAGGTCCAGAGTTCAGGTCTGTCTGGCACACAGTTTTAATATGTCAGCACATTGCATGAGGGTGCATACTTCACTGCAGAGGGAAAATTTCATCATGGAGACATCTCCCAGGCTGTGGCAAGCCATGTCTGTGTAACTTCTTTCTTTCAGGAGTGCTGATCTTACAAGTTTCTCAGGTGAACTATAAAATTTGGAAGGTACAAGACTAGGTACTTGTGGAAGTAAAGCTATGAGAGTGGGTTCTGAGTCATGCTGGGTAGCTCAGTCAGTAAAGCATTTGCCTGCAAAAGGCAAAGGTTCAAGTCTCAGTCTGGAACACAGTTTTAATCTGCCAGGAAGTTTCTTAACACTTTGAACTTCTTCTGTCTTCTTGTTGTCATACTTCTGGCATATTATGATGGGGAACTTCTTAAAAGTTCTAAACTGCATATAGTGTGTTTTTCTATGTTAAATGACAAATAATTGGATAGGAACCTTAAATTAACATCCATGAGAATTTCTTTAATTGATATGTTTAAGACTACATTTGAATTGCTATTTATTTCAACATTTGTATCATCTGCAATCAAAACAAACTTGGCATCTGGTAATGTTACAGACAAGAGGTCATTGATATACACAAGAAAATGTAAATCACCTGTCCTTCCTTTTTAACCTCCCCACCATACCCCTTTCGCCCATTTGACTTTTACTCACGTCTTTTGGCTGTAAGTTCTATATATTTTGTCTCCCTAAGGTAAGTATTGGCCAGCAGTTATGCCTTTTCTCTTTATTAGGTTTCTCAACTGAAGTTTAGATGAGAACATTTGTTCATAACATTCTAAAGAGCAAACAAAATAGTACATTGAAGAAGCAATACAGAGGAAATCTAATGAAATTGAAGTTTCTCACAATGCCCCATCATAAATAAGGAAAATTGTCATGAGCCTCAAAAGTAAGAGTTTTTCTTAAGTTAAAATCAAACAATGGAAAATTCAAGATGAATTTTTAAGTTAATATTTCCAATAATAAACTAAATAGCTTGTGGTCCTACAATGTGTAATATTCTTAGTCACGTGTGAAACACACAATTAATTCACAGTGTTTTCCCACAAAGATTAAAATATGCCATTCATAGACCCCTCTATAAGATAGGTGACTCCACAGACATTGGATATTACTTGTCAGTCTCATTTATACATCACTTATCAACATTTTTGTGTAGTAATGGGATATTTCTTCAGTTAAAGTTAAGATTTCAAAAGGGTTGCTCCACTAGGGCAGCTGTTTATACATTCACAGAGCACACGATATTTTTTTAAAAAAGTTATAATCCAACATCAATTAGAATCTTCTACAAATTCTAAAGGAATTCAGTTGCACTGATCATAATATTCTATTAGATGAATTTAAATTTTATGGGGCACATAGTTCAGTACATGCCCAGTTTAGTCCCTATTTAAAAAACAGGCTGAAGAAAGTTACATTAAGATGTTAGAGTAGTATTTAGAAGGATACCATATCATTTGTGTAGGAAGAAATCTCAGTGGGCATTCTGCAGAGATCAATTATGGGCCCAATAGAATAGAATAGAACAGTAATTCTTGCTCTTTTAATGATTCAACATTTTATTTGAATAAGGCAACAGAGTTAATACTTTTCATAGATGATACAAGCATTACTGTCAAGCTGAGTGAAGAAGCATTAACATGGACAATATTAAATAATGTTTTTGTAAAAGTTATTAAATCAATTTGCACACTCTGGTGAACTTTATACTTTGAAACCACGCAGCTCATCCAGAATTGCAGTGTCTAAAATATCCAGTCTCCTATTAAATTAGGCATACTGATGGATGGCAATACATATAGCAGAAAGTTATAAGATATTGGGAGTATGTATTAATGACAGCTAAACTAAGAAAATCATATAGTAGGCTGGTAAAATTTTAAGTGTGGCTACTTTTGCTCTATGAATAATTGCCAACTTTGGTGACAAAAAATCAGAAAAGTAATATATTTAACCTATATTCATTCACTAATATACTACAGGATATTATTGTAGAGTGAGTCTCCAAAAAGGCAAAAAGTGTTCATTGCAGCAAAGAAAGTAATTAGAACTATGTGTGAGGTTCAAACACAAGCATATTGATGGCATTTGTTTAAGCAACAGGAAATGTTAACCACAATTTCATACTACACTTACTTACTAATGCAATTTGGTGCCAACAATCCACTGCAACACAATGGTAACAGGTATTTACGAACAAAATATCAGGAAGAAAAATTATCTGCCTTTCCCTGTAATGCAATGAAGTTTGATCACTTACGGCAAATACTGGGATGGTTCCTTTGAAAGTGTATAGCTGATATCCTAGCCCCATCTCCCCCCCACCTAGGAGCTTGTGCTCTGTCTCTAATGACCTCATTGTTGCTGGTAGTTGTTGCTGACAATAAAATTAGTTCAAATGAACTGTGAAGTACACAGTCACAATGCAAGAAACAAAAATAATTTTCTTGCAGACTTTGCCTATTTATCTAGGACTCTCAGGAGAGTTAAGTACTATGGTGCAAACTTCCCATTTAACATAAAGCAATAACCTGAGAATCTTTATCATAAAAAGAATAAAAATGGAAGATCCAAGATGTAATGCTGATACTGTTAAGAAAGGGATAGATCGCCACTCACCATATAGAGGAGATGTTGAGTCACACACTGGCACAACAAAAAGACTGCTATATATTTAAGCTTCCAGCCAAAAGACCTCCTTCTGAAGTACAAAACACATACAGAAGAGATTCAGTCTGATGTTGACCAGTCTTAATTTGGCAGTTGAAGATAGCAAAACGAAAGCTGAAGTTTTAAATTTCACATTCAAGAAATTGTTCACACATACAAACATGGTGTCATTTGACCATCGGACAGACTCCCATATGGATGACATAGAAATAAGCATACCTGGTGTATAGAAACAACTGAAGGCTTTGAAAACAAATAAATCACCAGGTCTGGATGGAAACCTAGTTAAATTTTACGAAGTGTACTGTACAGCATTTGCCTCTTACCTAGCTTACATTTATCATGAATCTCTCACAGAAAGTCCCAAGCAACTGAAAAAAAGCGCAGGTGAGGGAAAGGTATAGGAGAAAGGTAAAGGAACAGACCCACAAAATTACAAATCAGAATCCCTAACTTCTGTTTGCTGCAGAATCCTTGAACATATTCTCAGTTCAAATATGATAAACTTTCCTGAGACTCAGAAGCTTATGTCAATGAATCAGCATGGTTTTAGAAAGCATCACTTGTGTAAAACTCAGCTTACCCTTTTCTCAAATGATATACTGAGAACCATGGATGATGAGCAACTGACAGATTCCATATTTCTAGATTTCCAGAAAGCATTTGACACAGTGCCCCATTGCAATCAGTTAACGAAGGTATGCGCATATGGAATAAGTTCACAGATATGTGAGTGGCTCAAGCTTTTTAAATTATAGAACGCAGTATGTTGTCCTCGATGGCAAGTATTCATCAGAGACAAGGGTATCGTCAGGAGTCCCCCAGGGAAGTGTGTTAGGACTGCTGTTGTTCTCTATACAGGGTGTTACAAAAAGGTACAGCCAAACTTTCAGGAAACATTCCTCACACACAAAGAAAGAAAATATGTCATGTGGACATGTGTCCGGAAACGCTTACTTTCCATGTTAGAGCTCATTTTATTACTTCTCTTCAAATCACATTAATCATGGAATGGAAACACACAGCAACAGAACATTTGCACTGAAATGAGGATTGACACATTGTTGGATGAACCATTCGCAGAAGTGTACCCGTGGAGGCCAATCAGCTGCTGATAGTGCCTGCACACGCTGTACATGGTACGGAAACGACTCGTTCTCCCGTAGCACTCTCCATACAGTGACATGGTCAACGTTACCTTGTACAGTAGCTGCTTCTCTGACTCTGACATTAGGGTTATCGTCAACTGCACGAAGAATTGCCTAGTCCATTGCAGGTGTCCTCGTCGTTCTAGGTCTTCCCCAGTCGCGAGTCATAGGCTAGAATGTTCCGTGCTCCCTAAGACGCCGATCAATTGCTTCGAACGTCTTCCTGTCGGGACACCTTCGTTCTGGAAATCTGTCTCGATACAAATGTACTGCGCACGGCTATTGCCCCGTGCTAATCCATACATCAAATGGGCATCTGCCAACTCCGCATTTGTAAACATTGCACTGACTGCAAAACCACGTTCGTGATGAACACTAACCTGTAGATGCTACGTACTGACGTGCTTAATGCTAGTACTGTAGAGCAATGAGTCGCATGTCAACACAAGCACCGAAGTCAACATTACCTTCCTTCAATTGGGCCAACTGGCGGTGAATCGAGGAAGTAGGCCCTACAGTACATACTGACGAAACTAAAATGAGCTCTAACATGGAAATTAAGCGTTTCCGGACACATGTCCACATAACTTTTCTTTACTTGTGTGTGAGGAATGTTTCCTGAAAGTTTGGCCGTACCTTTTTGTAACACCCTGTATACATAAATGACTTGGCGAACAGGGTGTGCAGCAATCTGCAGTTGTTTGTTGTTGATGCCATGACATAGTGTAAGACCTCAAAGTTGAGTGACTGTGAGAAGATACAAGAAAACTTAGACAAAATTTCCAGTTGGTGTGATGAATGGCAGCTAGCCCTAAATGTGGAAAAATGTAAGTTAATGCAAATGGGTAGGAAGAACAAACCTGTAATGTTCAGATACACTATTACTAGTATCCTGCTTGACACAATCAACTCATTTAAATATCTGGGCGCAACATTGCTAAGCGACATGAGGTGGAATGAGCATGTTCGAATTGTGGTAAGGCAGGCAAATGGTCGACTTCGGTTTATTGGGAGAATTTTAGAAGGAATGGTCCACCTGTAAAGGAGACCTCATATAGAAAGCTGGTGCAACCTATTCTTGAGTACTGCTTGAATGTTAGAGATTCGTACTAGGTTAGATTGAAGGAAGAAATCGAAGCAATTCAAAGCAGGCTGCTAGATTTGTTACTGGTAGGTTCGAACAATACATAAATGTTACGGAGGTGCTTCAGAAACCCAAATGGGAATACCTGTATGGAAGGTGATGTTCTTTTTGAGAAACACTATCGAGAAAATTTAGAGAACCGGTGTTTGAAGCTAACTGCTGGATGATTATATTGCCGCCAACATACATCACGCATAAGGACCACAAAGATTTGAGGAATTAGGGCTCATATGGAGGTGTACAGACAATTGTTTTTCCCTCGCTATGTTTGCAAGTGGAACAGGAGGGTAAATGACAAGTAGTGGTACAGGGTACCCTCCACCGTACAGTGGTTTGCGGAGTATCTATGTGGATGTAGGTGCAGGTGTAATAGTTTTCTGTTCCCATTGGGGTGCTTGATTTCAATGAGTCCCCTTGGCTCTCACCGCTGGAGTGCTTGATTTTGGTGAGTCCCCTTGCCACTCACCATCTGAAAAAGTGCTCCAGATGAAAACTTAAGATGGTGTCTAAGAGGACATCTGTCTGTGCTAAAAGTGGTCACCTTTTACCCCCCCCCCCCCCCCCCCCCCTACCTCCTCCCTAGCAGGCCATTTTACTGGACTACCTCACCCAGTCCATTGACCATTCAGACCCTCTTTTTTATGTAACCCACTTTGGAATCGCGGGACTGAGGACCTCGCCATTTGGTCCCATACTCTCTCAATCAATCAATCAATCCAGTGACCATAGAAATCATGATTTTGTGCTTCTTGGGCAATTAAGGAGTAATGTGCCAGACAATCATGTTGTAACCATGTGATCTATCGCACTGAGTAGCTCATCTTTCAATAAGTTACAGTATGTTTCTCCATTCAATGTGCCTTCCAAAAATAAGGGGCCAGTTGTTTCTTGCCTATGATACCATACCAAATATTACAGATGAAAGATGCTGATGATTAACTTCATGTACCCAGGGCAGGTTATCCACACTCAAATAATGTGTGTTATGAAGATTAACTTTGCCATGGTTGATAAAAGTTAACTTGTTGCAGAACATTACTCAACAAACTGTTTGTAATAGCACGAATGCCGAACTGCAAAACCCAAAACCATTTCATGGACTTGTTGATGCATGGAGATATGGTAGAGATGGTATTTGTGCTTTTTAAAATCCACCCGCACTTGTACGAGCAGTTTCTGACTGTTGAGATATTTCCAGGGTACTTGCATGTGAATTATGAGCCACTGCAGCTAATACTGCAACTTAATTATTGCTGTTGTCTGTAATAATTGCTCTACAAGTTGT
This sequence comes from Schistocerca serialis cubense, assembly GCF_023864345.2. Taxonomy (NCBI): domain Eukaryota; kingdom Metazoa; phylum Arthropoda; class Insecta; order Orthoptera; family Acrididae; genus Schistocerca; species Schistocerca serialis. The sequence goes on from NC_064642.1 coordinate 549,588,683, forward strand.
TCTTTTAAGCATCGCACTTCCTTTGGCAGTAAATTATTTTACAACACAATAATAGTCATACAAAATTGCGGACTGTCAACAAAAAATCTGGCATAATGCAACAGCAGCGTACGAATTTCTTGCAGCCTCACCATAAATTAAAATTATTTTGATCTTCTCTTCTACAGATAAAAGATCAACTACTTCAAATGTTCCAGAAAAGGTGCCAGAGAGGAGTGGTGCACAGTTATTTGGTGTTCATACTTATAAAGGCTCCAGCAATGCTGGCAGTGCACAGTATGGTAGGGTGCCAAGTGGTGAAGTGTGCATGTGATAGTTCACTCAGTATGTATGAATTCTTGCCAGATGCACCTATCTCTATTGTTATAAACATTTTACCATAAAGTTGTTGTATAGTGTGTTTTGCTGGTAGCTATGTCGGGCCTGGTGCAAGAGTTACAGCATTTAGATGGGATAACACACTGAAATCAGTCACCCTGATGGTGAGATTCTTGTGAACTCAGTGAAATCAATCATCCCAACTGTGTGGGGACTCACCACAAACAACCCCGGAGGGAACAGGAAACTATGTTATCTTAAAAGTAGCGTATTTGTAAGACTTTTCAATGTCTAAACATGAAAGTTTTACTGTACAAGCAAACTTGCAAAACTAAATTAAATTTTTAACAGAAATATCAACAGTTTAGAACAAAAAAGTTTCCATTTTTATAAAAACTGGAAAAATTGAATTGTTTACAGTGCCATCTACTGCAAATAGAAAACAAAATGTTTTGGGTAAACCCATGGTATTTTTTGACATAGAATCCTAATCTGCAATAAAAATGGGGAATTCTCATTTGAAAATGGGGAGAGGGGGTGGAGGAGATACGAGTGGCAAGTTTTAGAACAAGCAGATGTCCCCTTAGAAAATATTAATTTTTGTCTGGAATATTTTTTTTGTAGGACCATCTTTCTCGAGATATTTGTTTGGTACCAGTAAAAACAAACACCCTGTATAGTCCCAATTCATGTGGCATGAAGAGGGCATATTTTGAAGTTTTGTTTATATCATTGCAGGTATCGTTGTGATTCAACAGGCAGCACTACCATGCAGCGTGGTGTTCCGAAGACAGTCCATCATACAACCACCAAAACATTCTGCTGTGGTACTGACAAAGGACACAGGTTGCCTGTATAGAGGAAAAAGCATTGGATAACCAAGTGTGGCTGTTGAAACAGTAGAATGTGTCCAAGAGATCTTTTCTCATACACCAAATAAACCTACAAGTCAAGCAAGTCACAAACTGGTCATTCCACATTCATGTGTCAGATTCTGTGCAAGTGTTTAGGTCAAAATCCATATCGCATACTACTGCTGCAACATTTACAGCCAAGCAATTGCACCACAAGATGCAAATTTTGTTAACTTTTCCAGGAAGGAATGGAAGATAGCAAATTTACAACTTGACTGTTCAGTGGTAAGTGACATTCTACATAAACGGACAAGTGACTCACCACAATGTCCACATATGCACAACGGCAAATCAGTGTTGCAGTGGAGACTGAAAGAAATTCTCCACTGTTTCTTGTAACAAAGTGTACAGGCCCTACTTTTTTTCCTGAGAAAACTGTGATGGATACAGAGTATTTACACAAGTTGCAAGATTTTTTTGTAAACTTTTTGCTTATTCCCACATGTAATATTCCAACAAGATGAGCTCCACCTCACCAGCTTACACCACCATCTGTATAAGGAACTCCCAAAGCAAGTGGGTGCCATACTCAGGATGGTTTGGCACTCAAGTGGGCCCTAAGGTTTTCAGGTGGGCCCTGAGGCCTTGTGAACTTGGTTCATGATAGTTTGTGATTTTTCTCTTGGGGGATATTTGACAGACAGTGTTTATGTACCACCTTTCCAAAAACATTGACTGAACTCCAGGATTATACCATTGCTGTGCTGGGGAACAATTACAGCAATATGCTCAGAACATGTATGGCTCAAATATGACTACTGGCTAGCCACATGAGAAGAGCACATAGAACATTTGTAATGATGTGCACAAAAACTTTAAAATATATTTTTCCATGTAACGTATCATTCACAATTTTGTATGTAATATTTTGTGAAATACATTTATGTAAACTTGATAAATTATTTGTAAGCACTCTGTATTTTTGAAAGTATTTCTCTAAATAATAATAATAATAATAATAAGCAGCCAACAATTGGAGATAAATAGCAGCTATTTATTATAAATGGCAAACCACCACCTTGTTTCAAAGTACTGCCTTTGCTGCTGATTTACTAGCTACATTTAGTAGGTGTAAGTGCAAATAGTATTGAGTAGTATAGCTTACTCCCAATACACTCTGCAGATTAAGTTTCCAAGAGCTTCTTTCTTTTATTAATGTATACCTTGATTCACTCACATTTCTACTCAACACACACAAAATGAATGAAAATAAAAATTTCACATAACACTGAATTAGCCTCATATTAGAGTTCCCTAAGAACTTATAAGTGCCTGTATATCTTATACTTCTCCAATAATAATGAAATTATTGAAGTCAGCAGGAGACAGTTCACTTTTAGCTGATTACATATAAATGCATTTGTGGAATCTTGTTGATTTATGTGACTGAAGAAGATATGGTTGCTATCCTGCTTTCCATTACATGCATGCACAAAAGGGCTGGTGTTAGAGAAATATGGTGCAGATGTTTCTTGAAGTAGCCATGATTAGAGTTCTTTCAACACCAGCAGTTATCTCATTAAAAACATACTAGTAGCAAAGGGTATATTTATGCATAGGTTCTTCCCCTCCATCTGGAGAACTTTGTTGACTGAAGTTGTATCTCCCAGTAGGAAATATATATCTGAGGTTCCACCTCTTTCAGTACATCTAGCATTACATTTTCCATTATGTCACAATGGTTGATTATATAGTCTAGTTTACAGATGCACTGACCTGGAATTCAATTATGTTGTGATAGTTCTTCCACTTGTTGATAAGCATACTGGTGAACCCTGTGAGGTGTCTGCCAGCTCTGCTTTAGAATAGTGATGCTAGTGGAAGCATAAATTTTCTTTTACTTTCGGCAATGGAATTCCAGTATGCAATTTTGCATCCTCCTTTGCTCAGTGAAGCATCAATATATATGGGCCTAACACATCTCCACTTGGAGAGAGATGTTGGATACTGCAAGTTTCTCCATATGTATGAATTAGATCTAATGTAATTTTCACCGAAAGACAGCACAATGACAGCTGGCATCAAAGCAGTGTCATCTCAGCTATCTTTCTACAGCAACATACATTACCCTATATGTCACCATATGGTGCATGGTGGAGGTTACCTTGGACTACTATTAGCCAATCCCTTTCCTGTTCCACTCACAACTGAAGTGACAAACACCTGTCTATGCCTCTGTATGAGTTCAGTTTCTCTTGATTTGTCTTTGTTGTCTTTATAGAAATGTACATTGGCAGCAGTATCATTCTGCAATCAGCTGCAAATGCCAGTTCTCCAAATTTTCTCAATAGTGTTTTATGAAAAAACTGGCATCTTCATTACTTTGGAGTTTACAAAGTATTTCTGTAATATTAGCATTTCAATCAAACCTACCAGTAGCAAATATGGCAACATGTCTCCAAATTACTTCAATGTCTTCCTTTAACATAAAGTAGTGAGAGTCCCAAACACTCATTCCTACTACCAACATTATGTGCTTCTTCCATTTAATTTCACTTTGCAACTTTATGCTTAGATATTAAATCGAAATGACTGTCTCTGCAGTACACCACTAATGCTGCATTACAGGATTGTTTTACTACTCATCTGCATTAACTTACATTTTTCTACTTTTAGAGCAAGCTGCCATTTGTTACACCAAATAGAAATTGTGTCTAAGTTATCCTATATCCTACAATCACTGAATGACAAAAATTTTCCGCATATGACAGCATCATCAGCAAACTGTCGAAAATTTCTGCTCATCATATCAGTCATATCATTTGTGTTTATACAGAATACCTGATGATACCCTTGTCTCTGAAGAACTCGCACCATCCACAACAATGTACTGGGTTCTATTACTTAAGAAGTCATTGAGTCACTCATATATCTGGGAACTTACTTATTCTGTATGCTCCAAACTACATTAACAATCTACAGAGGGGCAGTATGTCAAATGCCCTCTGGAAATCTACGAATATGCAGTCTGCCTGTTGCCTTTCATCCGCGGTTTGCAGGGTGCCGTGAAAGAAAAGGGCAAGTTCAGTTTTGCATGAGTGATACTTTCTAAATCTATGCTGGTTTGTGGACAGAAACTTTTCTGATGGAGGGAAGGAGAAGAGAAGATTAGGGTTTAACATCCTGTTGACATTGAGGTCATTAGAGATGGAGGACAAGCTCAGAATGTTTCGTGTATGTGGAATGAAATTGGCTGCACCCTTTCAAGAGAACTATCGCGATATTTGCCTGGAGCGATTTAGGGAAATCATGGAAAAACTAAATCTAGAAGGCTGGATGCAGATTTGGACTGTCCTCCCAAATGCAAGTCCAATGTGCTAAAAATCACACCACCTCACTCGATAAACTTGAATATGTTCAAGAATCCTGCAGCAAATTGATTTTAAGGGTATTGGTCTGTATTTTGCAGGTCTGTTCTTTTAGCGTTAATCTGGGTAATGTGATCAGCTCTTCAACTGACTCCCATTACCAAACACTGCATATTTATTGCATTTTTGAACTTTGGTTGAATGCACGAACTCCTGTAAAACTTGTTGCCACTGAGAAGACAACTATTTGACTGCCTTCTGGACTTTAAGGGCATATGATCCTAATTTCAAAGAAACAAATGTGCATGGAAAATACACCTACTGAAGATTTTATATAATAAATGCTTTGTCTGTCTGCCTCCAACTGGGCCATTCCATACAGATGCTCTGCCAGCTTTTAACTCTTTGCATAATTGATCTTTATCACTTTGTAGAAGAGAGATCCATTTCAATTTAAGGTGGTGTGAAGTGTGTTGAGAACATGTTACAAAAATGTGGGGACAAGACTAATACCTGTGAATACTCTTTGTCTCGGGGCATGGTTGGTTATTTTGAATTTTTGTGATCAATAATCAAGAAGAGTGTACCTGCTGCAGCTCACTCACAAAGCTGGTCATACTAGGCTCACCCATTGTTTTCTCTCGTGTAACGAGCCACCCCCACAATGTGGTTGTGAAGCCAGTGATGATATCACATATATTGGTGGAATGTCCCATTTTTTTGGCTCTTTGTACCGAGTATGATCTTCCAAATTCCTTGTCTTTAATACTAGCAGACGATCCGTGGATGGCTGAACTAGTCCTCAGTTTCCTCCTTGAAAGTGGTTTTTATTTTCAGTTACAAGGTTTTGCTTTCCTCCAGGAGCAGGGGCAGGGTGGTTGTGGTTGAGGCCTCTCCTCATGTTTCCAGGGTCTGGGACCCACGACCTTTCCACCATGCAATGACCACTCTTGTATCCCTCAGTTTTTCCAATTTTTAGATTTAACCTACCCTTTTATGCCTTCTACTGTGTGTGATTTTAGCTTCCTTGCTTTAGAGTTTCACCCCTCTGACTGGATCTGCCCAATTTTCACAGATGCCTCTATCTTACGCACATAACTTCTGAATTGTGGGACTGATGAGCTCACTGTTTAGTCCCGTAACCCCTCCTCAGTTAATCCATCCATCTACCTACCTATCTATCTTAACACTGTGGTTATGCAGCAATTGTGCTTCAAGGATGGGAACTGATCCGTAAATGGAAAACTGCCAAAATGTCAATCGCATTGTATTATTTCTTCAAAGACAAAAGTCACACAAGACTGTAGTGACCTCAGCTCAGAGGTAACTCCACACTGATAACATCAACAACAATCAACGTCATAAGGGTGCTCATTCCAGCAGTTGGTAGGTCACTACCTGCTGCAGTGTGAGGATATGAGTGGGTGCTGTTGTTGGACGCACATTACATGAAAAAAGTAGTGGGGCAATAAGAGTATATATGATAGTAGTTATTTATTTTATTGTTCTACAGACCAATGAAGAGTTTGAGTTGGGAGTGATGCGTACCCTGATGAAAGTATAATGGAAGTTATAACAGCCACCACAACTACTACAGCAACAATTACAGCATTACCAACAACTGACATGACAACATCAGCAGCGACTGTGCCATCGGCAGTGGCACCATGTGGGAGAGAAGAAGAGAAGGTTGTAAATTGCAACAGCAACACACACTCATGGCCAGAAGAAGAGGGATAACTTAGGATGCAACTACAATAGTTGCCGCAGTCATGCAGCCAGGAAAGCAACCGTCCGGGCACCCTCACATCGCTTGCTGATAGCCAGCCAGTGGCGAACACCATCTCTACCTGCACTTCGGGCATGACCCTGCCTGCAACAGCCTGCTACTTTGAGTGGAAAGAGTGTTATTATCTGCTGTCCCAGCAGCACTAGTGTACAACATAGCATTTAAGCCAAAAGCCATTTTGTCACCAAATAGGCAGATTTAGTAGCCATTTTGTCACCAAATAGGCAGATTTAGTAGCCATTCTGCATAGCCTCTCCAACCTACGAGGTTGGCAGTGTCATCACAATCCCGCCTACCTCTGGAAAGTATGAGCTACTAAAAGCCAAGCTCATTCAACAACTTTCCTCTCTAACACACAATGCTTAGTTCAATGGTTACACAACGAAGAAATTGGCAACAAGAAGTCATCACAGTTCCTGCGACAGCTCTGCATCTTGGCTGGACTGTACGTCCCAGACCCACTTCTATGGTCCATATGGATGTCTCCCTTGCTGGAGAATGATCACACCCTGCTCTCAGTAGCACAAGGGAAGAACTTGAGCAAGCTGGAAGGGTTTGTAAGAAAGGCCACCACTCTGCTGGTGTTTACTACAATTCCCACATAAGAAAACTGGGCAACATCATTTTGCACCTTGGTGAGTTGACACAATGGGTCAGAGCCCTCCCGCACATGCAAACAATGGGACCACATCCCATCACAAGGACAACACAGTGTGTGTTCCTTGTCCTCATGAGACTAGAATGATAGTGTTTACCACTGTCATTTTGGCAACAAAACATATGAAATGGAGCACTGTGCTCATGAATAGGAAATACAAATGGCAACCTCCCACAACTGGCACGCAAGTCTACTGGAAGCACCAACCTGGACAGCTATTACAATGCTTAGTGGTAATAGACAGGACAGCTATGATGCAGTTCCTGTTGGATACTGGCTCAAACGTGTGTCTTTCCCAGCCACCTGCTATGGCAACTGTGACAGCATACAAGTTGTAACTTAGTAGCTGGAAAAAATTAAATTTAAACACTGGCTTATAAAGGTCATTGAAGTGATGATTTATTGTCACAGACACGATCCACACTATAACCACATGGAATTTCCTGTCCTCCTCTGACCTCATTATGGATGTGAGGAATGCTTCCGTTTTGGATTGGGTCACTTCTCTCAAGGTTGCGGGCTAACCAACTCAGCCCAGTGATCCGTCAGTAAACTTTCTCACTGTGCTGACACCAACAGCAAGCCTGCTAACCCAATTGCCATCAGTCATGTGACCTGTCAAGAGTGCCACCACCACCACCACCACCACCACCACCACCACCACCACCACCACCACCACTCAACTGTGCATCCCATCAGGATCACGTTTGGTGGTCTTGTTTCCTTGTGGCCCAGGAAGACAACTGGCGCCACTATGTCAACTGTATAGGACTCAATGCTTACTCTGTGCCTCACATCAGAGATTTTACACATCTGCTGGCGAGGCACACCATTTTGTCAATGGAGGACCTAGTAAAAGCCAATAATCAAAACCAAATACCAGTATCAACAAAGAATACCTTTAAAGAGCAATAACTACACCCTTTGGATTATATGAATTCCTATACGTGTTGTATGGCCTACAGAATGCACCACAGACTTTTCAGCACTTTATCAATGAATTTTGCAGGGACTGGACTTTTGCTTTGCATACATTGATTTTTTGGTGCCACTCGTCATCCTCAGCTGAACATGGAACACATCTACACAATTTTCTAAGTTTTGAGGAGTACAGAATCTCCATAAATAAGGTTAAATGTGTCAGTGTCCTAACGAAGTGGCATGGTTTCTGTGATTGGTACATATTCACCAGCTGAAAACAACACTGCACTAACGACTTACTCAGCTCCAAAAATGGTGCAGGAAGTGCATCAGTACATGGGGATGGTAAACTTTTGCCAATGTTTTCACCTTGACTGCTGAGGCCCAAGCACCACTAAACAACATCCTCCCCAGCTCCAAAGAATGTGACCCCATGCCAGACACTTTTGACTAGTGAACTAAAGGCAGACAAGCCTCACACATGCTCCGTTTGATATAGGTCACCTGTTGACGCTTTACCAATATTGCCTCATGATGATCAATGGATACACCAGGTGGCAGAAGGTATTCCTAATGGAAACAGAAACTGCCGAGAATATGGCACAAGCAGTCACCTGTGGTTGGTTTCACGTTTTGGTGGTCCCCAGCACATTACCTCCAACCAGGGTTGACAATGCGAGATAGAAGTATTTAATGCAGTGACCTGGGTGTATGTGATACACATGAAAGGGCTTTCCCTACACCTTACTATTTTTCTCAATATTTCAAACATCTTGTACCATTTTACATTGTTAAAGGTTTTTTTTTTAGTAAACAAATCCTCTGAATGTGTGTGTTTTCCTTAAATCCAGCTTCCATTATCAACTGTGACATCAGAACTGCCTCTGTTGACCTTACCTTTCCAAAAACCAAACTTATCATCAATCTTCTGTATTATATTCTTGATCAATTGGCATGTATGCACCACTAAGCTGATTGTGCGATAGTTCCAGCACTTTATTTGCCCTTACTATCTTAGGGATTGTGTGCATGATTTTCTGAAATTTATAAGCCCTGACATCTTTGGGTGATGGAGATGTAGCGGTCTGTATTATCTGTTAATAATACAGATTCTACACACAACTTTAATAGTTACATGCTTGCTGCTTCTCCCAATAGTTTCAGAAATTCTAAGGAAATGTTATCTATTCCTTCTGCCTTAATTCATTGCAAGTCTTTCAAAGGCCTATTAAACCGACTAATACTGCATCGATTATGTCTTTCATATTGACTCATGTCTTTCCTATATGTTGTCATCAGCCAAGTTCTCCTCATAGACACCTTCACAATGTACTCCTTCCGCCTATCTGCACTCTCCTCTGCAGTTAACAATTGAACCCTCATTGTACTCTTAATGCTAACACTCTTGCTTTTAATTAAACCAAAGGTTGTCCGACCATGATGTAATCCAGCTGGAATTATCCTTTATAATGGAAGGCTTTTTAAAATATACCTCCTCCTCCTCCACCTGTGATTTTCGAACAGTATATTCACTACCAGTAGATAAAATTTACTGCAAAACTCAATATTAGTCTTTCTCTTCTCTCATTCTTACTACCAAGCCCATATCCTCCCGTAATTCTCTTGTATTTCTTCCCATACTACCATGTTCGACTTAGAAAAATCTAAATTATATAATGCCAAATTGCTTCCATGTGTTGTGAAAGATGAGTATATAAAGTCTTTAATGAAGGCTAAAATCGTGTTCTATGACTCGCATTCAGACATTAACTGAAGCCACTATGCAGTTCTACACACTGTACAAATAATAAAAGTATTCAGATCCAAAGTTCTAATAATTTCCCTATGTAGTGAGCATTACTACAGTTCTCGAGAAGTGGCTCAACCATGAAATGCAACATCTGAATGTCTCAGCAGAATAAAAGTAATTCAACTTCAATAATATTGTTTGTTACCTATATTCATCACACAATCATAGCAAGCTAATATCACAGATGGAGCAATGTTCATTTACCATTAATTCACATCTGCATTTCAACAATATCCAACAAGTTACAATTATTTGGCAGGATCTATAACTTTTTCATTATGTACCTCTAACAATCTGCATATCTTTCCATGTCATGTAAGGAAAGTCATTCAGGTGATTTCAAATTAAATAGCTACAGCATATTGTAGAAATTTAGTAATACACATTTAATGTAAGAAAGGGGATTCCTCCATACATTTTTTGTGTTGACAAACAATGGCAACATTTACTGTAACAAAATAAAACATCTCCAAAGCAGAAGAATTTCAGTTACTTCACTATTCTACATTTACACAAATCAGACATTCTTTTAAAAGATTAGAGAGAAACTAACAAAAACCAGAGAAGGAAAATTACTAAAGTTCTGTATCAGTAAAGTAAAACAATAAACACAACCATCTAAATCTACATATTTCCTTGTCTTTATCAAACATGCTGTCAATTTTTTTTCACATATAAATGTAAGGCTTAAACTATAGCATTTAACCATATTCAGTACATTTACAAATATCCTTTCATTCCAAAACAAGCATACCATTAAGTTGCCGCACTTCGTATAACACACATGCTTGACACTTAATATCACATCAATTAATATTCTGCTCTGAAATTATTAATACTGCATATACAAGTCTGCTTAGGGCATTACAAACATAACTGGACCTCTTATTTTAAAAATAAAAGAAAGTACTAAGCTGACTTTGCTTGTATGAACACTTTGCAATAAATTGCAAACAAATGTAAAGTTTGTCAGAATGTCAGCTCTTCAAAGTGAGAGAAGGAACTTCAATTAACAGCAATAACAGAAACTCTGTTCTGCAACTGACTATTGCACACTGTATGAATCTTAAAATATGTAAAATTTCAACTGGTATCAAAAAAGTGAAATGAAGGTAAGTTTATAGCTACCAGCAATTATAAAGTAAATATCTCATCACCTCAATGATACAACAAACTATTATGACCTCTTAAATAGAAAACATAAATAAAAAATTTCATATAAGCTTACATTCTCTTTCAAGCTCCTATAAATGATTGTATCTTCCTTCATAATCTAATGAGATCTTTTATGAGCTCAAACTTTCATTGCAATTCAAAGACCAGTTAATTTTACTTAAACTGTCATTTAGTGCTAGTTTTCAAAGTTTGCACAATTCTGGCAGTGCTAATATAAATTAAGTTCTGAGATTCTATCAGAATAAGACATACCCTTACAATAACTGAGTATTGTATAAAGATTATTTTGTACTTTTCCCATAAAATGATATTAGGAATTGCACAGTCTTTACGTTACTATAATAGCAATAATTATTATAATTATAATGAAATTATTTTTATAAACAATGTAACATTAAATTTTCAAACAAAGAAAAAGGGACGTGACTTTCAGTACTTCTGTGGCATACCGTCAATGGAAAGTCATTTTAAGTAAACTGTAAACACCCAAAGACATTTAAAGAAGAGAAAAATAAAGTTCCAATGCACAGCGGAAAAATGATTTAAGTATATCTCAGCATTCATTTGACAAATGCGTATGAAACTCTACAACCGTTAAAATACTGCATTCTTGACATTTTTTATATATCACATTCATTCTCAAAATCACATCCAAACACCCACTCTGAAGCAGAGTGGAATATTCAGTGACTAACAAAGTTCATTCACAGGGACTCCATTGCCTCACAGCCTACCAAATGAAATGTAGCTTGGCATCAAAGAAAATGCAGACCTCTGCGTAACTTCTAAGATGTCGTTGAGCGATCCACATTTCCTGACCCGCTGCTCTCTGCTGCTTTCTGTTGTGGAACAAACTCTGCCGCATTGGGGTTGAGTGTGCTCTGTGACATAACGAATACATTAAAATCAAGATAGATAAATGCAGTAGTAAAAATAATTGCACTACGCATGGGCACACGATACTACTGTGTTATGAAAATAAAAATTAGTGAGAGTACTAGAAAGACTGCAATACGTTCATCAAAAAATATATTCCATTTCTAGTTTAAATATTTACTTTATTTGCAACCTGTCATTTCAGATTTCTAAAATGAAAGCAAAAATTCTTACCTTTCAATATTGCTAAAGGCAAACACAGTTTTATAACTTAGTGTAATTTCACTAATAATTTGAAAGTGCTCACCTGTTTGGCCAAATCATCTTGAACACTCAGACCCTCCAGTGATTGAGAAATGTGGTTTGTTACACTGAAAAGAGACTTCATTAACTACAAAATCATTGTAACACAAAGAGAAACAACAGAAAATAAGACTAACACAATTTACAAAAACACCCACTTCAGAACACATTTCCAAAATAAGGAGGACAGATTAAGCAAAGACGAAAACAAGTTACTCTGTCCGAAGAGGAGCAGTTATAAAATATTTATATGGGTACGGAAGCACAAAGTGGAGTGAGGCTGCAGGAGATAGAGAGAGAGAGAGAGAGAGAGAGAGAGAGAGAGAGAGACCCGTGTCAATGTGTCATCCACAAAACTCCTCTATACAATCCGTTTCTTCTGTCCTCAGAACGTACTTCCCCACTCAATGTAACATGTCTCAGCATATCTGGGCCATCACCAGTGGGCATTCTTTACTCAGTTCTGTAAAATGTAAACACGTTTTAAGTAGTAATTGTTCTAAAGAAACTAGGCCTAAATACGGCTTTGCCTGTACATCAGCCAGTCATCTGCAATTTAACGATGTTATTGTAAGTTTGGTTGGCAAGTTAACAAACCACTTTACCTATAAATTTAATTTTGCTATGTGAAATTTTTTTGTGATTTCTTACATTTGTTCAAAATAACTGTTCTTATCTACACTCTCATCTATTGTTGAAATGCACATGCAAATACATGTTTCAAGGAACTTCATTCGCAAGTAACACTTTTTAACTTTACAAAACATAGTGCTTATGCTGTTGCAGTGTGGATACACTTTCAATGTTTGCTTGTTCTAATATCAATCTCATGCATTTTCCTACCGCTAATGCCTTCTGCCTGTGGAACTTCTCTTTTGTCGTAAGTTAACAGCACAGGTTGGGGCTGGATTTTAGTATTTTTACATCTGTTTCTATTTTAGTTGGGGCTGTTAAGCGACCAGCAAATGTGCTATAGGAGCTGTTATGTTTCTGAGCTCAAGGGGAGTTCTCAATACCTTGTTTAAAAGTTTCTGCATTTTTGCCTTATGCATACTAACAAGACTTGCATACAAGTTAAGGCATGCCTAATCTGTTGAATTTACCCGAGGGTGTTTCCTGTGTCAGATTTTTTTCTGTTTTGTGTTGTCTGGTCTGTATCCTATCTGAAGTGACTGTTTCTTTAAAATGTTGTCTACCCTGTGACCTATTTTATTATTGTAAGGGAGTATGTACCATCTCGTTTTGCATGTGGGTTCTTGTCCTGTTACCTCTTGTATGTGATCATTGTCTATGTGTCGAGTTGTTCTGTGTTATTGAACAGGCTTGTGTGCATGCATGTGACCTGTTACTTCCCTACTAATTTACACATTTTTTGTTTAGTTTCTCTATCATGACCATTCTGTACTGTAATCTGTTTTACTGTGTTCAACTCCTTTGTGTCGTTCCATTTATTTATGTATGTCTTGTTTGATCTGTTCACCATTAATCTGCAATTTACTTTTTTGGGTGTCAAAGGATAGTCTGACCAATTGTGAATGGTGTATGCTTGTGGTTGTGGGTTGCCTGTATATTGTGAAATAACGTGTGTTGTTTATTCTTTGCATGGATGGATCCAGAAAATTTAGTGAGTTGTCCATTTCTGCTTCTAATGGGAAACAATTTTATTAGGTGTAAATTGTATAAAATATTTCTTTAATTGTGTAGCTGTTTTATGTGTGTATGTGGTTAATCAAGCATGTTAATTTACTTGAATGTATCATGCCTGTTCTTTTGGACATGTCCACACACTCATAATCGATTCGTCTCAATAGGCAAAGAAAACACACTTTCAGTGTGGATGTGCAATATCATTCAACCTCCAGCCAGAATCTAAAATTAGAGGGCATGGAGGACACAGACAGTGACTGTGAATAGGTGGCACTAGATGAGAATAGGGTCAGCCAGAGAGCACACCAAGATAGCCCACACATTTGCAATTCCAGTCAGCCATACATTTTCACTAGTCACTGCTGATCCACATAAAGTACAAATGCAGCTGGTATCATCAGTCCCTCCTCCCCCCCCCCCCTTTCGACTTACATAACAAGCATATTAGACACATTGTTACCAGTATAAAACTGTATTTTTTGTTTTTATATTTGATCTGAGTATCTTTTTCTCTAAATTAGTTCAAAAACAAATGATACATACTTTTCCGCAAATTATCACCTTCCAAATCTAAATAATGCACATCGTCAATGGGATGAAAAAGTTGCAACCTGTCCACTTACTGGGCAGAGCTGATTTGACATCATCTAATTCTTACCGTACTATGCTACTCTCTCCAGCTCCGCACATATACTGCTAACAACATCCTCGATGGCTTCAGTTGAAGTTAATTAATCTTTAAGTCTTTTTGAGAATTTCTTTTGAACAGAATAGAATTTTCATCTCATCTATTGTTTTCCATACCTCTTGATTTAGTACCTCACTTGACTACTAAATTTAGAAGATTCTCCACACTTCAAATATTTCCCCTTTGTCTTTCAGCAATTTCTACACAGGTTATGTTTCGGTCCCCTAGAATGCTGTATGGAGACTGCTTCCTAGCCTAAAGTTCATTAGAATCACAATGAAACACAGCAGGAATCAGACAATGGGTTTCATTTGGTAATATCATTTACAGTTCTGTCCCAATATGAGTAGAGGAAAGTTTATATACTACAAAAAGAGAAGGAAAATACTACAATAATAAACAGTGAAACGTACTACCATAAGGGCCATGTCCATGCCTCTACTTCTAAAATGTAGGAATAATAACTTCAAGCACTATGATTAAGTCAGGATTGTAAAATTTGATTTCTTACTAATTCATTTAAAAAATCCATGAATACATACTCATCATTAGTGCTCCAGGCTTGTCGAGGTGGTGCAGTTGCATCACTTGAGCCTCCATTGGTAGATGCCATCTGATTCCGGATGTTTCTTATTTCTCGTTCATCTTCTAGCATTGCCTCAATACATTGTTCCATTAGCTCTTCTTCCTCCAGTTGCTGCATAACCTAATCAAATTGAATTATTTGTTTATTTTTAGCATACTTCCTCTATATAAAAAATAACACACAAATTCAACTCCTGAAATATTTCCAATGTTAAGGTACAAATGAAATGTTACTGCCAAAATTTCTTGCAAACTCAACAACTGAAATGTAGAGGATAGGCTGGAGTTTATGAAAAAAATGGGAAAAAATAAGACAGGAAGACCAGATTTGTTTTAGTGATTTACAAATGAAGGAGCCCTGACATTAATCAATCTAGTTCTTTGTTAGCAATGCAATACAGGAGAAATTTCATATAAATTCGCTACGAAGCTTAACTACAAATATGATAATTCACAGCAGGTCCTTAAAAAAAAAAGAGCCCTGCTTGGATGCGGAGAAAGAGAGAAAGGAAAACAAGTTTTACAGTATTGCTGTGAAGACTTTGCATATGATCTCTCATGATCATTTGAGTTCAACAGACAAGCTCTTGTTCGAGATGTGCATCCACTGTTCAACTTTGCTCGTTCCATTATGCCTATCTATTTACAGTTTCATTTAAAACGTTAAACTAATTACTGTTTTTAGATTTGAATCATGCAAAAGAAAAGATTAAGTAAGCTGATAAATCATTACCAAAAAACATTAAGTATCAGCACTGTAATCCAGCTAAATTAGGCCAATCTAGCAAAACAGTTTGCTGTTTCTGGCCTAATAATCCTTCACGAGAATGAAAGAATATTATTATTATTATTATTATTATTATTATTATTATTATTATTATTATTCTTTCCAGTCTCAGATGTTATGTCTGGTTAAAAATGGAAAGTGACGCAAACCTCGATCAAGCGTGACCTCCTTTTAACTGTACGGTATATGTTACATTGCGTTTAGGAACTTTCGGGTAATTGAACATGTATCAATAATTACAGATTTCTGTAGTTGTATATATACGTTTGGATGTACCTGTATTGCATTTATGTACTGGTGGATATTGTGTGGTATGACTCCTGTAGTTGATAGTGTAATAGGTATGATGTCAACTTTATCCCGATGCCACATGTCTGACTTCCTCAGCCAGTTGGATGTATTTTTCAATTTTTTCTCCTGTTTTCTTCTGTATATTTGTTGTATTGGGTATGGATATTTCGATTAGTTCTGTTAGTTTCTTCTTTTTATTGGTGAGTATGATGTCAGGTTTGTTATGTGGTGGTGTTTTATCTGCTATAATGGTTCTGTTCCAGTATAATTTGTATTCATCATTCTCCAGTACATTTTGTGGTGCATACTTGTATGTGGGAATGTGTTGTTTTATTAGTTTATGTTGTAAGGCAAGCTGTTGATGTATTATTTTTGCTACATTGTCATGTCTTCTGGGGTATTCTGTATTTGCTAGTATTGTACATCTGCTTGTGATGTGATCTACTGTTTCTATTTGTTGTTTGCAAAGTCTGCATTTATCTGTTGTGGTATTGGGATCTTTAATAATATGCTTGCTGTAATATCTGGTGTTTATTGTTTGATCCTGTATTGCAATCATGAATCCTTCCGTCTCACTGTATATATTGCCTTTTCTTAGCCATGTGTTGGATGCGTCTTGATCGATGTGTGGCTGTGTTAGATGATACGGTGCTTGCCATGTAGTGTTTTCTTTTTCCAATTTACTTTCTTCGTATCTGTTGATGTTATGTGATCTAAAGGGTTGTAGAAGTGGTTATGAAATTGCAGTGGTGTAGCCGATGTATTTATATGAGTGATTGCTTTGTGTATTTTGCTAGTTTCTGCTCGTTCTAGAAAGAATTTTCTTAAATTGTCTACCTGTCCATAATGTAGGTTTTTTATGTCGATAAATCCCCTTCCTCCTTCCTTTCTGCTTAATGTGAATCTTTCTGTTGCTGAATGTATGTGATGTATTCTATATTTGTGGCATTGTGATCGTGTAAGTGTATGAGTGCTTCTAGGTCTGTGTTACTCCATTTCACTACTCCAAATGAGTAGGTCAATATTGGTATAGCATAAGTATTTATAGCTTTTGTCTTGTTTCTTGCTGTCAATTCTGTTTTCAGTAGTTTTGTTAGTCTTTGTCTATATTTTTTTAGTTCTTCTTTAATATTTGTATTATCTATTCCTATTTTTTGTCTGTATCCTAGATATTTATAGGCATCTGTTTTTTCCATCGCTTCTATGCGGTCGCTGTGGTTATCCAATATGTAATCTTCTTGTTTAGTGTGTTTTCCCTTGACTATGCTATTTTTCTTACATTTGTCTGTTCCAAAAGCCATATTTATATCATTGCTGAATACTTCTGTTATCTTTAGTAATTGGTTCAGTTGTTGATTTGCTGCTGCCAGTAGTTTTAGATCATCCATGTATAGCAAATGTGTGATTTTGTATGGGGTATGTTCCAGTAATATTGTATCCATAATCTGTATTATTTAGCATGTTGGATAGTGGGTTCAGAGCAAGGCAGAACCAGAAAGGACTTAATGAGTCTCCTTGGTATATTCCATGCTTAATCTGTATTGGCTGTGATGTGATATTATTTGAATTTGTTTGGATATTAAGTGTGGTTTTCCAATTTTTCATTACTGTGTTTAGGAACTGTATCAATTTAGGATCAACTTTGTATATTTCTGACAACGGCCTTGCCGCAGTGGATTAGCCGGTTCCCGTGAGATCACCGAAGTTAAGCACTGTCGGGCGTGGCCGGCACTTGGATGGGTGACCATCCAGCTGCCATGCGCTGTTGCCATTTTTCGGGGTGCACTCAGCCTCGTGGTACCAATTGAGGAGCTACTTGACCAAACAGTAGCGGCTCCGGTCAAAGGAAACCATCATAACGACCGGGAGAGCGGTGTGCTGACCACACGCCCCTCCTATCCGCATCCTCAACTGAGGATGACACGGTGGTCGGATGGTCCCGATGGGCCACTTGTGGCCTGAAGACGGAGTGTGTGTTAGTGTGTTGTATATTTCCAATATTTGTAGTAACCATGAGTGGGGTACACTATCAAAAGCTTTTTGGTAATCAATGTATGCGTAGTGTAGCGACCTTTGTTTAGTTTTAGCTTGATATGTCATCTCTGCATCTATTATCAGTTGCTCTTTACATCCTCGTGCTCCTTTGCAACAGTCTTTTTGTTCTTCATTTATAATTTTGTTCTGTGTTGTATGTGTCATTAATTTCTGTGTAATGACTGAAGTTAATATTTTGTATATTGTTGGTAGGCATGTTATGGGGCGATATTTAGCTCGGTTTCCTGTGTCTGCTTGATCTTTAGGTTTCAGATAAGTTATTCCATGTGTAAGTGTATCAGGGAACGTGTATGGTTATGCAATGTAACTGTTAAATAATTTAGTTAGATGTGAATGTGTTGAGGTGAACTTCTTTAGCCAGAAATTTGCTATTTTATCTTTTCCAGGGGCTTTCGAATTGTGAGTAGAATTAATTGCTTGGGTGACTTCATGTTGCAAAATTATCACTTCAGGCATTTGTGGTATCATCTTGTATGTGTGTGTTTCTGCTTGTATCCACCGTGCATGCCTGTTATGGTGTACCGGGTTTGACCATATGTTGCTCCAGAGGTGTTCCATGTCTGTTATGTTTGGTGGATTGTCTATTTTAATGTGTGTGTTATCTATTGTCTGGTAAAATTTCTTTTGGTTTGTGTTCAGTGTTTGGTTTTGTTGCCTTCTATTTTCACTTTTTTTGTATCTTCTAAGTTGTTTGGCCAATGCTTGTAATTTCTGCTTCTTTTCATCTAATTGCTCTATCGCTTCTTATTGTGAGATTTTACCTAACCTTTTTCGTTTTCTGTCTGATATTTCATTTCTTATAAATTGTGTTAGCTGTCCAATGTCTTTTCTCAGTTTTTCTATTCTGATCTGTAGCCTGTGTTGCCATGCTGGTTTTGTGGGTTTCTTCTGTGTGTTGGTTGGTTATGATCTCTGCCTAGTGTGTATATTTAGTGTAGTGAGTGCTCCTATATAAACCAGTAGTTGTAACTCTTCCATAGTTGTGTTTTCATTTATTTTGTTGTGTATGACTGTGTTGATAGTTTTTATTGTTGTTTCGACTTGTGGGTTATTTGGCAGTCTATGCAAGAATGGTCTAATGTCTGTATTTATGTCTTTGTATTCTATATATGTCAGCTGAAATTTTTCTTCTACATCTGTGTGTCACTTCGTGTTCTATTTGTGCTTGTTCTGGTGACTGTCTTAAGTTTTCGTTTTCCTCGGATTGTTTAATTGATGCATGTTGTTCTTTGTTTGTTTGCTCTGGGATGTTTGAGTCCATTACTGTATTTTCTTCTTCTTCTGATTGCACATTATTTTGTTCCAGTATTTGTTGTGCTTGTTTGATGTTTTCTAATTCTGACTGGGGTATCCTGTTATTTTTTATTATTACACGGATCTGATCAGCTAGTCGTCGTCTGTTAAAAATTTTGCGTATACCTGTCATCTGTATCCAGTTGTGTTGGTTCCTAAGTTTGTTGCTTGGTAATTATTATTATTACTTATTCTGGGTTAAAATCTAGCCTTACAAGAATCAAAATCACAGCATTTAAAGAATCAAAAATCAAATGAGATGCTGGTAAATAGCACCCTAAATATCACTTAATCGGGAACACAATACATTAAATTCCCGGATGCAGAATGCAACATCTGTGTTTCACTTGCAGTTATGTCTCACAGCTTAAGTGTACCCTTTGAGAAGACTTGCAGGGTGTAATGTGCTAACAGAAGTAGCAATATTAATGTGACATCAACTCACAGTTTCACTGAAATATAAACACTTGGTAGCTGGCCACAACCAAGAGAAACTGCTTGGAGGGCAATCCAGAATGCACTGAACAATTCTGACAGTTTCCTGTGTGAACTTAATACAACTGCACTCAGGAAATTTCTGGAGTAAGCCTGCTATCACCTCCATAAAGTCAGCAATGAGAGTGAATCTGGAAGTGCACAGTGGAATTCTATATGTAAATATTGGTGTGCTGCAAATTATTTTCCAGGAGTCAATCTTTCATTCTACAAGTTTTTCTCATTTGAAGACCTTACATAAACCTTTACTGTGCCCTGTTAACTAGCAAACAATTACCAAATGACACACTCTTCATTCCTATTGACTTGACACCACAATTTATCAGTTCAGATTCTATTCCTCCAAGCTCTGAGCATGTAGTTCTAATTTCTGTCCCTTGTCGTACATAATCAGCAGCCAAAATTCATATACAGTAACAGCTTCTATGCACACAGTGATGAGATCATCCTGGACGTTAAGGCTGCTGACATGTTATCCATTAATCTGAAACTTATCTCCTGCAGTGTGAACTTCTATCTGTTATTAAAATCTCAACATGTTTCGCCATCAGCATGATGTCACCTACAGCAGTTGGCTTACAGCTGGAGTCTTATTCAGACAGAGAAACCAAAAATACATGTTTTAACACATTTCTTATGAGATGGACAGCTTTGGAAGTCCCAAGGTCCCTTATGATCAAACCATCATCAAACGGCTCTTGCCCATTCTGTGAATAACTAGATAGTACAGGGTGTATTTACAGCTTTGCCATGCATCATCTTGATATATTCCATTCTCTCTTCAACCATGTCTGCTACTTCAAATTCCACAATTCATCAATATGAAATATATTACAAGTGACATAGTTTGTATTTAAATATGTGGTGAAACACCTCTGCAACACTTCCTGGGTGTAATTCACATCCACAGAATTATATCTAACAACAGTAAGCCAGAGAAATAACAAAGTTTAAGAAATAGAAATAAGCTCTTCATATTGAGGACACCAAAAACAGAATATGTAACTCACCTTCTCAACATACCCAAATGGTACAGTTCAAATGATAAACCAGACTGTTACGACCTCCCACCTCTTAGCATACTGGTCCACCTTCAGCACAGAAAACTGCTGCAAATAACTGTAAACAGTTCCTACAAGTCCTTGGAATGTAACTGGAGAAGATGGCATCAGATGTCCAGGCACAAGTCATCAAATTCCTGTAGATTACAAGGTGATGGTTTGTGAGTTCTAAGCTGCAAATTAATGTCTTACCAGATGTCTTTCATAGGACTGACACCCCATGAATTTGGAACAATGATAGCTACTCAGACTAGTCATCACCCTTCTCAAACAACTGACTTGATTCTGGTATTTTGGTGTATTTTATTTTTTCTGATAGTGTGTGCCACATCCAGTGAGGAGTAAATGAGACATGAAGCTGTCAGCAATAACAACATAACCTGCAGCTTCTAAGAGACACTTTGTTACAACAACAAGAATTATGGAAACCTAGATCAATGTATTACAAAGTGTACTACTGCCACAACTGAAATTTATAGATTCAATAATACAGCTAGTCATTCATCAACAAAATGGAAATTATGGTTCACTGTCCAGTCATGATGTTCTTGTGTCCACTGCAATTTTGCAACAATGTCAAATGAATAGTGGTACCAAGAAGAAGAAGAATAGTTTTCTTATTTTCTAGTCTTTTGTCTGTTGCCACCTTTTCCACCTTACAAGTAAGATAGCCTACATGTTATTTTATCAGTCATGAAGTGTGTTTACAAGAGGCAAAGTAATGACAGTTGTATCTGTACACCATCCTCAAACTGATAGATTAAGATATTTTTTAAAAAAGTACTGGTACACTGCTCAACCTAACCGGATTGAAATATTGCTGGTTGTGGCTTCAACATCTAGAGCTTTGTTGCCTACCAGAAATTCCAGAGTCATTCATTCAATTTCAATAGACATCATAGTAAGTGAACATTTAAAGAATTTATTAAACGATTTCCTCTGTATATTCGTTTACTATAAGCCTTTTGTGTCATTTAACATGCCTTCCACTCGATTTCAATAATGTTATTCTCAGGGCAAGGTGTGGTCATAATGTCATTGTTTATATTTATATAAAATATAAATACAAAAGTAGATCTACTCTTTTGTTTGAAGCCATAAGTATTACAATAATAGGGTCTCTATATCTAACAACTAATATGTTAATCTAAAAATTAAAGTATTATTGTTCAAATCCCAGTCAAACATAGATTCTTTCATACAGCAATTCATTACCATCTTCTAATAGTGTACAGTGAGGAACCATGAAATACTTCATGTTTGTAATATATTAATAAAGGAAAAATATTTGCAACAGAATATGTTACGAAATTACATTCATGCTACTGTATTAAAGAGTACTAATGAAGTCATAAAAATTCTGAAACTGTCCATAGTCATATTCCTCTACCATAATAAAGACTCTCTTTCACAATAATGTCTCAGTCTTGTGGTTTTGCTGAAACAATACCAGAGATATAAAGCTTTTCCATAAGAGTTACTGAAGCAAGGTTTTGATGGTGCATGTGTTTTGCACCAAAATGTTAGAATTTTTACTTACTTATTTATTTGTGGGACACACATCTGAGCACAAGCAAATTAGTCCATTCCACTTGCGTGGTTTCCTAGTTAGGTGCCTTACAGAGTAACTGTCTCATGCAAGCAACAGTGATAGTAAGTGTAGTGCCACATTTACGCTGTTGATGATTGTTTTATGTTTGAGAAAAGGGCCAACTAGCAAATTAAGATGTAGCACCAAGTCTAGGAGAGAGAATTCTCAGGTTGAATGGTTCAAGTACTTTAATGTACCCTGACAAACTTTAACAAAGCATATCCATGCATGTTGACATAAAAGAGGCCAAGACGACTCCTGAGCAGTAAACCAAAAGGAAGTGATCATGTTTGTCAACACAACCTATATTATGAAACAGCTAACCTACGACATGGACACCCTGTCTCAACTGCAGCCTAACTAATGACTTCCAAGGACAACAAAAATCTAATTTTCAATATTTCATATAATTAAAATGGTATGATCTACTCACTAACAGGTGTAATCTTATCTTAAAGGTTTAATACAGGAGCCAAATATTACAAATTGTGTGTATATACGAGGTTCGGAACTTAAATATTGGCAACTATTTATTCACAACCAATACAAAAGACTTACATGTTTGCACCTGTTACTGTTCTTCAAAGTAACCACCAGCATTGTGTAGAGCCCGTTGCCAGCGATGTGGAAGGCATAGTATACTGTTAGCAAAGCCTGTTCTGTAGATGGTGCGAATGGAGCAGTCTACTGTCTGTCGAATCTCTGATACAGTTCCGAGTTCTGAAGCGAATGCCGCAAAGTGGTTCCTTCATCTTCGAAATCAAACCAAAGTCACAAGGACTTAAGTCCAGGGAGTATGGTGGATGGTACAGTACTCCCCAGTCTCATCGACCGAACAGAGCAGCCACAGCTTGTACTATATGCATCCGCACATTGTTGTGCAAAATGATGGGTGGGTTGCGCAGAAAGAGTCGCCGCTCCTTTCGCAAAGCTGGCCACAGTTAATGCTCCAAAAACGAACAATAATACTGTGCATTGACAGTCTGCCATGGAGGAACATAATGGGTTAGGATAACATCATCACAGTCGTACACAAGAATCACTATAACTTTAGACCGCTCCATTCGCACCATCAACAGAACAGGCCCTGCTAACGGTATACTATGCCTTCCACATTGCTGGCAAGGTGTTCTACACAATGCTGCTGACTACTTTGAGGGACAGTAACAGGTGCAAACATTTAACTCTTTTGTATCAGTTGTGAATAAATGGTTGCTACTATTTAAGTTCCAACAACAGAGAGAGAGAGAGAGGGGGGGGGGGGGGGGGGGGAGGGAGCCTAGTTCAAGATGCACAAATTATTATTATTATTATTATTATTATTATATTATTTCTTTACTTTCTCAGACGTTAAGTCTGGTTAAAAATAGAAATTGACGCGGACCTTGATCAAGCGTCACTTCCTTTTAACTGTATGGTATGTGTTATATTGCATTTAGGAACTTTCGGGTAATTGAACATGTATCAATAATTATAGATTTCTGTAGTTGTATATATAAGTTTGGATGTAGCTGTATTGCATTGATGTACTGGTGGATATTGTGTGGTATGACTCCTGTAGTTGATAGTATAATTGGTATAATGTCAACTTTATCCTGATGCCACATGTCCTTGACTTCCTCAGCCAGTTGGATGTATTTTTCAATTTTTTCTCCTGTTTTCTTTTGTATATTTGTTGTATTGGGTATGGATATTTCGATTAGTTGTGTTAATTTCTTCTTTTTATTGGTGAGTATGATGTCAGGTTTGTTATGTGGTGGTGTTTTATCTGTTATAATGGTTCTGTTATTATTATTATTATTATTATTATTATTATTATTATTATTATTATTGTAGTCTTCTTCAGTTCAGAGACTAGTTTCATGCAGCTCTCCATGGTACTCTATCCTGTTTAAGCTGCTTCATCTCCAAGTACCCACTGAAACCCATATCCTTATGAATCTGCTTAGTGTATTCATCTCTCGGTCTCTCTCTTACGATTTTTACCCTGCACATTGCCCTCAAATACTAAACTGGTGATACCTTGATGCCTCAGAACATGACGTGTCAACCAGTCAATTCTTCTAGTCAAGTTGTGCCACAAATTTCTCTTCTCCCCAATTCTATTTAGTATCTCCTCATTAGTTATGTGACTTACCCATCTAATCTTCAGCATTCTTCTATAGCACAACATTTCAAAAGCTTCTATTCTCTTCTTGCCCAAACTACTTATTGTCCATGTTTCACCTCCATACAGGGCTACACTCCATATAAATACTTTCAGAAATGACTTCCTGACACTTAAATCTACAGTTGATGTTAACAAGTTTCTCTTCTTCAGAAACGCTTTCCTTGCCATTGCCAGTCTGCATTTTATATCTTCTCTACTTCGACCATCATCAGTTATTTTGCTCCCCAAATAGAAAAACTCCTTTACTACTTTAAGTGTCTCATTTCCTAATTTAATTCCCATATCATCACCTGGTTTAATTCAACTACGTCCCATTATCGTCATTTTGCATCTGTTGATGTTCATTTTGTATCCACCTTTCAAGACCCTGTCCATTCCCTTCAAATAGACTTCCAGGTCCTTCACTGTCTGACAAAATTACAATGTTATCGGCAAACATCAAAGCTTTTTATTTCTTCTCCAAGGATTTTAATTCCTACTCCAAATTTTCCTTCTGTTTCCTTTACTGTTTGCTCAATATACAGATTGAATAACATCTGGAAGACGCTACAACTCTGTCTCACTCCCTTCCCAACCACTGCTTTCCTTTCATGCCCCTCGACTCTTGTAACTGCCACCTGGTTTCTGTACAAATTGTAAATAGCCTTTTCCGCCCTATATTTCACCATTGCCGCCTACAGAATTTGAAAGACAGTATTCCAGTCAACATTGTCAAAAGCTTTCTCTAAGTCTACAAACGCTAGAAATATGGGTTTGCCTCTTCTTAATCTAACTTCTAAGGGAAGTCTTAGGGCCAGTACTGCCTCACGTGTTCCAACATTTCTACGGAATCCAAACTGATCTTCCACGAGGTCAGATTCTACCAGTTTTTCCACTAGTCTGTAAAGAATTCATGTTAGTATTTTGCAGGTGTGACTTCTTAAACTGATAGTTTGGTAATTTTCACACCTGACGACATCTGCTTTCTTTGGGATTGGAATTATTATATTCTTCTTGAAGTCTGAAGGTATTTCGCCTGTCTCATACATCTTGCTCATCAGATGGAAGAGTTTTGTCATGGCTGGCTCTCCCAATGCTATCAGTAGCTCTAATGGAATGTTGTATACTCCCGGGGCCTTGTTTCAACTTAGGTCTTTCAGTGCTCTGTCAACTCTTCACGCAATACCACATCTCCCATTTAATTTTCATCTATGTCCTCTTCCATTTCCATAATCTTTCCCTCAAGTACATCACCCCTTTATAAATCCTCTATATACTCCTTCCATCTTTCTGCTTTCCCTTCTTTGCTTACAACTGGTTTTCCATCTGAGCTCTTGATATTCATACAAGTAGTTCTCTTTCTCCAAAGGTCTCTTCAATTTTCCTACAGGCAGTATCTATCTTAACCCTAGTATATATGCCTGTACATCCTAACACTTGTCCTCTAGCCATCCCTGCCTAGCCATTTTGCACTTCCAGTTTATCTCATTCTTGAGAATTTTTACTCCTTTCTGCCCATTTAATTTACTGCATTTTTATGTTTTCTCCTTTCATCCATTAAATTCAATATTTCTTCTGCTACCCAAGGATTTCTACTAGCCCTCGTCTTTTTACCTACTTGATCCTCTGCTGCCTTCACTATTTCATCCCTCAAAGCTACCCATTCTTCTTCTTCTTCTTCTTCTGTATTTCTTTCCCCCATATTTGTCAACTGTTCCCTAATGCTCTCTAAAACGCTCTACAACCTCTGGTTCTTTCAGTTTATCCAGGTCCCACCTCCTTAAATTCCTACATCTTTTGCAGTTTCTTCAGTTTTAATCTACAGCTCATATCCAACAGATTGTGGCCAGAGTCCATATCTGCCCCTCGTAATGTCTTACAATTGAAAACCTGATTCTTAACTCTCTGTCTTACCATTATATAACCAATCTGAAGCCTTTTGGCGTCTCTAGGCCTCTTCCACGTATACAACCTTCTTTCATGTTTCTTAAACGAAGTGTTAGTTATTATTAACATATGCTCTGTGCAATATTCTACCAGGCGGCTTCCTCTTTCATTCCTTACCCCCATTCCATATTCACCCACTACTTTTTCTTCTCTTCCTTTTCCTACTATCAGCAAATTCCAGTCCTCCATGACTATTAAACTTTCATCTCCCTTCACTATCTGAATAATTTCTTTTATCTCATAGCACATTTCTTTAATCTCTTCTTCACCTACCAAGCTAGTTGGCATATAAACTTTTACTACCGTGGTAGGCATGGATTTCGTGTCTATCTTGGCTACAATAATGCATTCACTATGCTGTCCGTAGTACCTTTCCTGTATTCCTACTTTTTATTCATTATTAAACCTAGTCCTGCATTACCTCTATTAGATTTTGTATTTATAACCATGTATTCGCCTGACGGTAAGTCTTGTTCCTCCTGCCACTGAACTTCAGTAATTCCACTATATCTAACTTTAACCTATCCATTTCCCTTTTTAAATTTTCTAACCTACCTGCCCGATTAAGGGATCTGACATTCCACACTCCGATCCATAGAACAACAGTTTCCTTTCTACTGATGATGATGTGCTCCTGAGTAGTCCCTGTCCGGAGATCCAAATGAGGGACATTTTTACCTCTGGAATATTTTATCCAAGAGGACGCCATCATCATTTAACCATACAGTAAATCTGCACGCCCTCGGGAAAAATTATGGCTGCAGTTTCCCCTTGCTTTCAACCATTCGCAGTACCATCACAGCAAGGCCATTTTGGTTAATGTTACAAGGCCAGATCAGTCAATCATCCAGACAGTTGTCCCCTGCAACTACTGAAAAGGCTGCTCCCCCTCTTCCGAAACCACATGTTTGTCTGGCCTCTCGACAGATACCCCTCTATTTTGGTTGCCCCTGCAGTACGACTATGCGATGTGCATCGCTGAGGCACGCAAGCCTCCCCACCAAAGGTAAAGTCCATGGTTCATTGGGAGGGGGGGAATGTGCAAATTACCCATGTTATATTCATTCAGTGTTTGAGACTAATGACTTCGCTGCTTCCAATACGCTTTACATGTAATTTCAAGTCTTAACAAAACTTACCACCCTCACTTCCACAAAATGAAGAACGGGAAAAAGTTTATCGCTTACCGCATTTCTACCAGTCATGCATCCAGCTTTATGTTTTAATTTATTACTTCTTCACCACCAATTCTATTTGCAACGTATTTTGCAAACAGTTTCCAGATATGCCACTGAATGTACCTGCTAAATTATGTCACTGTACAACACGGCTCAGGAGGTGAGTCGTCACAGACAGCACGATGCAAGAAAAACTACTTTTCGCTGAAAATTAGCACAAATTACCCAGACCATGTTCATCCCATGTTTCATAATGAGAGCACTTAAGTGTCCAACAAACTTCAAACATAATTTCAATCCCTGTGAAAAATTTATTTTGTTTACATGCACAATATGAAGTATTTAACACAATGACTCATTTGTAAATGAATCAAGATGTTTGAAGCTGTTTTATACATTGTCATTTGTTTCTTGGAAGAAATAGGAGTTTATTGATGGTTTTCTACGGGATCAAGTACAGCTTAGGATAGTGTGGAGGGTGACCAACAATTTATGATGTAAGTGGACAAAAACTGAGAGCCAATCAAATCGAAATGGCTATGGCATTCAATACCTGGACATAACCACTGTTAGCAAAAAAATTTTTGAAGTGAAAAATGAAATTTCAACAATAAAAACAGTAAAGCCATAGAAAATTAATGCACCTGCAATGATAGTATACTACTAAAATGTTAAAGACTTAAATGAATGTACAAATTAAGAAATGAAGTAATATTAAACCCAATGGGCAAAATAATGAATTTATGAAAAGTTTCACCTTAGGCATGTTACTGACAAATACTTGAATATTTAACGAAACTTCCTGGCAGATTAAAACTGTGTGCTGAACCGAGACTCGAACTCAGCACCTTTGCCTTTC
This sequence comes from Schistocerca serialis cubense, assembly GCF_023864345.2. Taxonomy (NCBI): domain Eukaryota; kingdom Metazoa; phylum Arthropoda; class Insecta; order Orthoptera; family Acrididae; genus Schistocerca; species Schistocerca serialis. Next base: position 549,617,382 of record NC_064642.1, read on the forward strand.
GCGGGCAAGTGCTCTACCAACTGAGCTACCCAAGCACGCCTCACGCCCCATCCTCACAGCTTTAATTCCGCCAGTACTTGAATATTTAGTTCAGTTTACTTAAGAAAGTGAGTAAGAGGTTTTACGGCACCGAGTCACAATTATAAGAAAATGGAAACATTAAATACATTTTACTGGTAATTTCTGTGTTAACTTACAGAAGTATTCAACTAAAATTTTGCAACCACTGTTCCATTATCAAAATATGATATGCTACCAAATTACATTGATGTCCAGGTTTGCATTTCAGCCAAAGTTTCACATACATATCACACACTTTTACATTTTCAACTGGAAAGGGGGAGGGAGAGAGGAGAGCAGGAATTTCTTATCCCTGAGTAAGATGTGCAAACAGTACGTCATGTACATACAATACAGAGTACATCCCTCCCTAATCTTTTGAACTAACAGCATGCATGGACAATTTTCACTTCTTACACTAATTTGCAAGGCTAAACTAGTCCATATCACAGCATGAAATTTGGTTCAACTTTACTTACATTGCATTCATTGTCACAGATTGTTAGATTATAAGCAAAAATAAGATCTCTCGGGCCATTTGCACAATCCTTTTACTCCAAACTGAAGCTTCAGTGACAAGGGGCTTAGCTGAAACATACTGCTCTGATGTGAAAAATTGTGGTATTTATTGTTTTGTGCTATTGTGCACCCTACTATCAATATCACCTGCACACTTCTTCTCAGCTTTCTTTATTAAGTTACTTAACAGTTGAGCATTAGAGGCCGACTGAAGTACTCCCTGTTTAAATGTCTTTCAGCCTATTAATACAGTATTAGATAGCAGTCAATGGTATACAAATATTTGAAGATCCTATTATTGGATGTTAAAGAGTTCTAGAACAAACAGTTTTGTTCATATACGAATGAGCACAACTCCGCATGAAATGATATGCGACACACACAGCTTCAATAAACAGTGTTCATAAAGCAGGCAATGAGCACATTTTAGAATAAAATATCTCTCATAACAGACTCTAGTGCCATTTCAGAGTAGATTGGTAAGAAAATGGTGGAGTGGTAGTGGAAACAGTATGGCTGCATCCAAATGATATAGTTACTAGTACAGTCAAATTAGTTTTTAAGCAGCTTAGTAAACATTTTGCAAAATGTTGCATCTATTTCTGAGTTACTTTATCTATGTGCATTCTTAATATATGAAAATTTCCTCTGTTTTATAATAAATCTGAATGTTGTGAAAGTGACAAATTACTTTTGACCTTTCTGGTTACTTCATGAGGAAATATCTATCTGCAAAACTTTGGAGGAAGGAAAATAAGGGTTTTATGTCTCTGACAGGACATTATTCATTACAGCACACATGCTCCGGGTGTTAACTGCCTACAGTGATTTAGGCGAATCCACAGGAAACCTATAGCCAGATGGATATTTCCATCTTTTTTTAATTCATGGGCATTAATATAATTAATATATGTAACAACTCTGTTTTCACTGCGCGCGCACACACACACACACACACACACACACACACACACACACACACACAGAGGAGAGAGAATATATTTCTATTGTATATTTACTTCTGTATAAAATTATACAGCAGGTGATATTTTGCAATTTATACACTAAATGAAAACTGCACAGATAAAATTACATAACTGTAAAAAATGGCAAACCACAATGAAATTGAGGGTGCTGCAGCAAACTTACTTGTTTATCAAACTCTTCCTCATTTTCCATCCAAAGGTATTCAGAAAAATCTCCATCGTGAGATGGTGATTCCATGTCTTCTACATTTCCGATGTCTGAGCCATCGGACAAATATGACACTGAGGAATCATATCCATAGAATCCATTGTTTGTTGGAATCTTCATTATCATAACAGGTGTCACTAACAGTACCTATAATAATAAATAAGGTGTCTTATTCCATATAAAAAACAAATATTTTAATATAGCCCAAATACCCAGAATATAAATTATTGCGTAAAACACAGACAATCATTGCTTGTGACTTACAGACGTAGCCCATCTTAAATTACAACACGACCCGTCCCTGTGTGAACCCCAGTTTTTGAGCTCACCTACTGTTTTCACAGTTTTACAATGTTTTCCTACCGCAAATACACGTTAACAACACTTAAAATTTCCCCAAAATTAAACGGGCTCTTCATTAAATTATCTCGTCGGTCGTAAACATCAGCAAATACGATAGTTTTCAATTCAAGTGTCCCTAAATAATGCATTGCCTTTTGCAACCGCATGGAATACTACCACAACAAACAAATGGTACTGTAACATATTCTTCTCCTTTAGGAACACACAAAAAAATTATTTACGCTTGGTAAAGTATTACAGACATGAGTATTAGAAAACAAGACAGCGGTACCATACAGAAGATCACGATCACAGCTTAATAATAGGCATTATAAGACACCATAAAAAAATTTCGTATAATTTTTTTAGAGTGTGGGTGTAATACAACAATCTAATATACAATTTTTTTACATCACGAACGTACTATCGTCTCTGCTACGCTTTACACTGTAAGTAGGTTACGACAAAACTTAACCTTGGCATATGGTTAATATCATGTTTCCTATTACCATTCGCTTCTGAAATAAATGGTAATCAGCACTTAAGCCTTATAAATAATCTCATCGTCTGTACGTAAAACATGCTTAAAAATCTACATAAAGCTGTTTAATGCGACATATTCCAGCAACCATTTTAGGTTTTACTCTATATGTGGCCCGCAATGGGCCATCAATATAATATGGCCAATTTTTGTGTTTCCAAGATGTGAAATTTAAGATGCTTGCATTTCCTTGGACATTAGGAATACTTAAATTTTCTCATCAAATTTCAGTTGTGGCATTTACCTTAGCAGAAGTTCATCAAAGACGCAGTTTATCGTCGTAATACGCACCTCACAAATACAATCAGCTGTTTATCGCTCAGACAGTGCTGCTACCTATACTATGCGTTCAAAAGCAGGACACAAGATTAAAGCTGGTATGACAGATCTCTGCGAATTTCAGACAATGTCAGGAAGAATTTTAACTTATCGTATGAAAATTTCTTGTCTTCACACGTCTTAATAAACATAAAATTATGTAGAGCATCCAGACCTTAAAAATTATTGTGGATATTGTAGAATGCCTGTTGACTATAGCCGTTGTTTGGTTTGTAAGCTGGCCTCTGATTGGTCAACTTCATGTGACGTTTCATGTTGACGTTACACCAAAACAAAGCGTCAACCCTGCAGGCATAGCTGACGTAAAAAGCTACAAGCCAGTGCTAGTGTCAGTTTGTATCCGATTCCGACAGTGGTGTGTTGATGAGTGAGCTGCAATGACATCCACTCCGAAGTCTATTACTGATGATGTTCTCGGAGGTAAGAATTTAATTTAATTTTATTGTATTGTATTTTAAGGGCCGCGAAATTAACGCTGAAAAATGTTAATGCAGAAAAAATCGGCACTGTGTTGATTGCCGTGTTCTTGGAAAAAGTTTCGCGGATTCAATTGATTTAGATCTTCCTTTGCGTTTTGACAGCTGTTTTGCTTAAATGAATGAGTGTTTTATTGTGCAGTGTAAAATTCGGAACTTATGAGTTGTACAGCTGTTAGCGTCAGGTTCGTACATTATTGCGTTGTATGTATTCTTAGGACCACTGTGGCTTTAGCTTTAGTGCACTTGCAAATTTTCTGTAGGATGGCACCAGTGACGAGGGAAGAAATAAAACATATTAAAATAAGATATTAAATAAACCAACAATATCAATTTGATTTATACTGATATTTTTACAGTTTTTTGGTCACACACGATCGTAATATTAAATATTTGGTTGACTGCTTCATAAGAAATATGTAATGTTCTTACGACATGCCTCATGAAAGCAGACGTATTTCAAAGTCCTTATTTTCGCCTCTAATACAAAAGGTTTTGTTCCAACCGCGAACGTTGTTACTGGGTGTAATGGCCTTGTTACATTAGCGGAAAAGTCTTAAAATTAGTGTCGAAGAACGTGACTGAGAATCATAAATCTGGACAAGTACAGAAAAGACTTTTTTTCCGTACTACTATGACTGAGCGGGTCGCAGACAACTAAGAATGCGTGCACAATTCGTTTTGGACTTCTAGTATGCCTCTGTATTATTTGGGTAATACACATTATACTTAATGCTCTTAAGCCATTATGTGAATATATTAGGTAAAGATTTGCGAGGAAACAAAGCAGTTGTAGCGAATTTTTATCTGTCGGCAAAATGATTATTGCCGCAGACGACGAATAATAATTAATACTGGTAGAACTTTGTGCGTCTGCGTTTGTAGTGGGAGAAATTTCACAATTTAACAGTGCGGTATTTCTAAAAATATTGTTGTTTCGTAACTTTGATTTTCAGCAGCGTTACTTCTGACTTACAAAACCGTTTAAATTTGCGAAGAATGTATAGCCGCAGCTATGTACAAATCGGCATTCCTGAGCTGCCCACCTTTTAACTGATCAGTCTGGTGTCAAGAAAAGCATATATTTGTTGTTAAGACCCTGCTTTAGTACTACTAAAATCAATTGATGACAGCAAAATCTTAGCGCTTACGCATCAATGTTCTTGCAGATGTTTTGTATGGACAGAGTGAAGGACGAACGAAGTAAACAGAAAACAGCTGATATTTTAGCTAGATTTTTTTTTTTTCCTCGACCTGCAGCTACACAACTGAAGGAAATTTGTTTTGTTGTTTTCGTGATGTATCCTCTATCCTCAATCATGCGCTTTGGCTCAACTTCCTCTGACACCGCCCGGTTCAACTTTAATTTAGCAGTATCAAGGTTCGAGACTGTGTCTGTGTTGATTTAGATTTTTGTTACATCTAAGCAAATGCATCGATAACTCTTGTGAAAGAGTGCTGTTTCACATTTCTCATAATAGTAAAAAAAAAATTGTTTTTGTTGATACAGAACAAAGAATGGTGTCCTAAAAGTTATCCACTATGAAACACTTTTCATATTCTGCTCAACTTTTTCCGTATACCCGGTTCTCGATGTCATGTAAATTCAGGCGAAGGCTATGGTCTGCTCGCTCCTTGCGCGGTCTTCTTTCATAGGCAGTTTTTTAGGCGCTTTGCGTTATGAGTGTGCTTTCGACTGAGAATTTATGCACGGACATTTGTTTCTTCTATGATATGAAAAATCGCCGCTCATAGTAAAGTGATGATATAACTTCCAAAATGCCGTCAACTTTCCAATGTTATAGGCGTGTAACATAGAGATTTCGTTTTAAAAGTTGTTCTACCCTCTATGCCTCCATCCACATCTATCCTTTGCAAACCACCGAGAGGTACATGGCAGAGGGTACGTCCCATTGTACCAGTTATTAGGCTTTCTTCCTGTTCCGTTTACGTATGGAACGCGGGAAGGACTGTTTGAATGCCTCTGTTCCTCCTATCTGCTACGGGTCCAACACACTTGAGCAATATTGTAGAACCAGTAAATATTGAGAAATCACAATTGGTTGCATAAATCGTATTGAGAACTTAATATTTTTAACTAATGATAAAGGTGACTTAAATTTTGTACTATTAGAACATTTCAAACAGATAACTAGACATGTGTAAGTTTACTTTTGGCCGATTTGTACATTTACATTTTTAAGTGTTTGTTGTAATTACTGACTGCAACACGAGGTAAGAAAAGTTTTGTTCCTGGACTGTTTCGCTCGCACAGCGTTGCGTGAAGAAATTAAGAGATTTAGTAGGGTTACCTGTGTCTTGATGCGTTTAAGAAGCTAAATCTTTGTTGTATTTGATTACAGGTACTTATGAAATAGTCTTATACGTCATAACTTACATGCTATATTTAACTCACTTTGCTGCCAAGGAAAACGCGTATGTTTACAGTGAAAGTTGATCGTTTGGCACATGTCTCTTGGCCGATCCAATTTAACAACTTTCCATAAACATGTTTTTAGTAACTCGTAACTCTTCGTTTAATGTTAACTTTCTATTTGTTGAAAAAAGTCGTATTAGTAAAAGTACTCGTAACAAGCGTAGTGATTCACAAAATCCCCGGGACTTCTTCACACACATTAGCGAACACTTTTTATCAATGGCCAAGAAATAGTCAGATGTTTATTCAATTCTACTTTGTCTGCGTCCTTAGTACAGTGAAAACTTAGGCTGAAAACTTGGTTCAAATGTACCTTAATAAACGACAGTCGGAAATCGCTTCCAACATTTACATGATGCCTCAGTGAAGTGGTGAATGACATAGATTGAATGCTTGTCGGTTTCTGCATCGAATTTGTGCAAAATTAGCTCCTCTGTCAACTAAGATTTGTCACATGTACACTGAACAAAAGAATGTCGCCAGAGACTACATAAGAACTTTTGAGGATTATTATCTTTATTTTCATATGCCGTGATAAAGGCTTCTTGGTTGAAAACGAAACTGAGAACCAATTAGCAAGCAGCAAAGTTCAGCACTCGCCAATATGACAAAATGAGTAATTACAATACGTTCATTCCTCCCATAGTCCAATGACATAGTATAATCTAACATTATGCTTCATAACATGTTAATATAATTATAATGAAATTAACAATGAAACATAGAATGTCATGTAGGGTGAGCAGCAAGCCGTGATTGTATGCAGATGACGCTGTTGTGTACGGGAAAGTGTCGAGTGGCTGCAGGAGGATTCTGTATGACGGATTGAATTCCTATCTGGCGCTTTGAATGATAGCTTGCTTTAAATGTGAATTAGTCTTGAGTTAATGCGGATGGAGAGAGGAAACTGTAAGGTTCAAATACAGGCTTGTCTGCTGGTAGACTCGGTCGCAGCTATTAAAAATTTAAACAAAAAGCATGAAATGGACCGAACACTTGAGATTTGATGTAGGGAAGGCGAATAGCAGAGTAGTCATATGGTCTATTGTGAGTTAGGATAGCCATAAACGCTTGTGCGGCTCATTTTTTAGTTTTGATATAGTATTTGAGATCCCTGTCATCCCGGATTAAAGGAAGTCATCGAACAATGCAGGGTCATGGAGCTAGGTTTGTTACCTGTCTGTTCAATCAGTACGAGTGTTATGAAAATGCTTTGCTCTGTGAGCAGCTTAGCTGGAAATCCCTGGAGGAAAGATGTATTGGCGGTATTTTGGAGAACCAGCAGTGGAAGTAACTGCAGAAATTTGTCACCAACGTTCATGTCGTGAAAGGACCGTAGAGGACAAACAAGGGTGAAACGTACAAAAACACCATTTTTTCCTCGCTGCGATTGCGGCAGGGAAGGAATGGCCAACAGTTTCACAAAGTATCCTGCGGTATGCATTATGTGGCTTGCTAAGCACGCATGTAGATGTAAAGAGGCATCGCAGTGTATTATCAGTATGGTGATGGATGCCATGAATGGAATGCTTATCGGCTTCTGCGCAGAATGTACGGCAGAATTAGTTCTACTGTGAACTAAAATTTCACTTTATACTGAGTATAGCATCCATCAGAACTATGACTTTTATACTGTTCGATGCTCAGCACAGTAAGATTGTTAATCACGTCTTGCCCACTTGATTTTCTCAATTACAGAACTGTATTGTGTAGTATCTAGTTATTAGCGAACCCGTTCAAGCGCTAAGACAGTTTAGTCACTAAGGTATTGTTTTCCAAAGCCATTTCTCACGAATTCCCATCCGCATTACGCCATAGTCTGCGCTTGTCCAGCATGTTCCCAGGCTCAGAGTTCCGATGACCAGAAAACAAGTGATACATTGCTAATAGTGTACACAAAGATAGACATTTCCTTCCCTAGATTTAGAGCGTTGCTCGTCAGCTATACTCGGAGGGTGTTCGTTTTGGAGGATTCTTGACGAATTTGCCGCTGAATGTAATCTGGGACGGCGGGTTCTCATCAGACATGTGTCGTGTGCCCCGACGAACTGATAGGCAGCAGAATTAACCCACACTCCACTGACCGAATTCTGGAGATTGTTCGGGGATATTTTGTGAAAATTTTGGTGACACACCCTCGTGGCCGTGGCCTCCGGTGGCTCATTAATAGTAGTAAAAAGCAAAGCTCCGCATCTTATTCGGCTTGTTACCCTAACGACCTTTGTGACTGTCTTCACAACGCAAAACAATATAGGGCAACTACCATCAGATGCCAGAGTACTGCGATACGACTGCTGTTGCTGCGCGCTGTTGGGCAGATATTTTCAATGCGATGCAGATACAAAGATTAATAGGAGTGAGAAATTAAAGGAAACGTAGTTAGTATGCAGTTAGCCACCGAAATACTTGGAAGATGCCCTGAATAACAACTTCAAATGTTTTGTTGGTTTCGTTCGGGTTCAAATCGTATAGACTTACTGCGTATGCGATAACCCTCACCTAAATCTCTTCGTTGGTGGTCCTGCCATTTCCAGGAAATTTTCGTTTTTCTTTCCTTAAGACTCTCCTCAAAAGACGTATGTCTACTATAATGGATTGTACGCGTAGGGATCAGTTTGGCTGCCCTAAATCCTATGGATTTTGTCTGTGGAGATAAACAAAAGAACTAGTTTGATACGGACAGTCTGAACACAATGTCGCTTTCTCAAGTGGCATTGAAAATTCAGATACAATGAGGAGATTGTTTGGGGATTTTTTAATGTTCATGATCCGAAGAAATCATGCGTTTATCAAAGCAAAACATCTCATATGAGTGGCTGAATTGAACATGTCGAACAGTTCTTGAGTTAACAAATGCAAAGAAATTACGTTAAGCTGCAAAAGTTGTTTTTCCTACGTCATCTCGGCAACAAATCTTTTTCTGAAACATTAGTATGACAGTTTGTGTGTCTCGATAGGAGGAAAGTCCTCGGTTAGCATCAGTTTAATTCATCCCATATATCTAGACGATTGTTATAACTTGGTGTAAAGTGTAATAAATGCAACTGATGGTAGGATAAACTGGGCACCTGGAGATCCTACGTACAACTCTTTCGTCTGAACCATTACCGTACCGGTACTGTGTTCACTTCTCATGTGCCTGAAGAGAGGACGAAAGAATTTATCTGCTTTTACGCCATAATGGACCATTTTAGATCAGATTGTGTTCGTGAGAGGCTTAGCAAGAATAAAACGGTCGTTCTTCTTTCCTTGACATATAAAATAGACCGTGTGGCCGATTACGAAAATATTATTCCACGTTAGTGTCCACATAAAAACAGAGCTTATGTGAATGTCTTAGCTGTAAACTTTACTGGGATGTCTCGAATTGAAAGTTAATGGTTGCGCCAAAGACTGGCCAATCAGTGCCACTTGGCAAATGCCAGTTGGAGAGGCCCAATGTGTGTTAAGACTACTGCGGACTTGCTTCCAAATATCGGAAAGGAATCGAAGATCTGTGTAGTATCAGCTATAACCAGCTGAATTTTATAGCTAGATCACAATCCATTAGAATAGATACCAGCTACTCAGGTGCAGCGAACCTTGCAAATAGCAAAAGGACTCGTGTCTTCGTAGTAAACACGTCTGTAATTGTGAATGTGCCCCTCCCACCCCCTTAAACACAACACCATATACTGGAAGATTTGGGGCGTAGAAACATCGTGGATAGGGCACACCAAGCGAATCCCTTCATTTCTGGCAAGTTACAATACGCTATTGAGTCAAAAGCCGCGTGTATATCCAGAGGGATCGTGAGACGCGAAACGTAGCCACATTTGTGGCTGGCACAATCGCTTGATAGCAGGCTGGTGACATGGTTAGGCACCGGCCAGCATTCGCGATATATAGACCTTCACGTCAACAAAACATGTGGCTGCTTCAAAGTATGGAGAAAAAGACTTGGCAGTCGTGTTTCTCACACTTCTTAGGTGTCATATTTGCTTAGGAAATGTATTGCATTTATGCAAATGCCCTCCGCGATTGACCTGGAGCATCAGAATTGCTCTTGTTGACTAGAGACAGTGTTCTATAGTTTCCTGAGCGAAACACCTATATGATTTCATATAGACTATTACAGGTTATCTACATATACATATTACGGTATATCTAGCTGACATTGTATTCGTCAGTCTATACCAGAGTTGATTAAACCATTATCTGTACACAGTGTGTGATATCTAATCCTGTAATTGTTTTACCTTGTTGCTAATCCTACTTCCTTAGGCTTGCCTACTCTTTAACATATTAATTCCATTACCAGACTAAGCAGTGCAAACCTTCGTATCAACTTGTTCTCGCATCTGCATCTGTAATTCAAAAAGACTGAGCGAGAAAACAGCCTCAGGTTTTGCTTAGGAATTTTGCGGAATGTGATTGGAGAAGGAAAAAAATTGCGAGAAACCGAAACCACTACGGATGTTTGAAATCAGGTTCTCTCGAAGGAATCCGCTGTCTTTTAAGAATGAATGACTGATAATACACTGAAAAAAATAAACATTGTGTGTCGCTTGCGTTCCATGTAAATATAGCTTTCGTCCATTTATCAGCGTATTTCATAGTCGTAACTTTATTGGTGAGAATAACATCAGTGTTTCGCCAATCCAAAGCAAGTTCATGCGCTGAGCAAGTGTGTTGCCGGGGAATTCGGCTTTGTTTTGCTGCGGTCCCGGTGGCCTAGACGCTCGCGTGACCCGGCCATTGCCAGGTGACGCGGCCTTGGCATCGAGGAACGGCGTCTCAACAGCTTACTGCACTCGTGTTAAAGGGGACGTACCCGTCGCCCTGCAAGTGTCCGGGTAAAAGTGGAGGCGCCGGATCGATAAGGCGCATGGTCGACTGCTGGCAGTTGCCGACAGCGCCGCTCTCCGGTAGCGATGCGAACGACCTGCACAGCGCGTGGGCAATCCTAGTAAGGAGTTGGCTGTAGCGGCTGTTCGCACCTTTAATTTTCATGCATTTTCCACATCCAGACTGGTGGTTGCTGAAGTCTCAGGTTGAATGGATAAGCCGAAAGTATTGGAAAGAAGTAAACCATTGGTGACTTTTTAAAAATTCGGGTAATGATATTTCCTCACGCACCTTACTCATATATTCTTGTATTTGTGGCCTCTGGCAGAAATAATTTGCATGACGTTTGGCCTACCTATCGCTTCATAATCTGCATCAGAGCATTGCAACAAAATGGAAAGATCTTTCGGATAACCAGCCCCTTCTAAACCTCTTAATAGAGATGAGATCCATATGTTGGACTGTACACAAAGAAGGCAGCGGGAGCGTGTGCAGAAATGCAGCGAAGCGTAAAATGGAAACATTTGGAGAAAAACAGCACATATTACGTGGAAACCTTCTTAGAACATTCCAGTGACCATTTTCACATATCTGACGTTTCGCCCACACACCATGCGTATAGCTCACGTGAAGCAAATGACAAAAAAGAAAATCAATAAGAGATCGCACAAAGGCATTCTTTTAAGTTTGGTTTTGTAGCTTTCATTTAAAATAAGTGTAATGTTCGGACCCGGAAAGTTTCCTGCAGGTCACTACATGTGAAATCTCAAGTAAATGAAAAGTTATGATCAATACGCAAAGGAAATTATGGAGGAAAGACTATAAAGCAGGGGGAGTGAATTTAATCGCTGTGTTATCTAAACATTTATAGACAGATTTGTTATTCTTATCTAGATCTATATACAGTACATACCATGCAAACCATTGGAAGTTCACGGCAGAAGGTTCTTCGCATCGTGTCACATGTTAGGTTTCTGGTCTTTAAAAACATGCCTAAGTTATGGAATTAGCTTTGAATGCTAGAAGAAAGAAAAACGGTGGTTGATATTAAGTGACGATAAATATTTCCTAGAAGCGTCGGTCACTGTTTCAAATCACGTAATAACTTTTAATTATTCTACAAGCGTCCAGGACATACTGGAAGCCGATATAATTATTACAGATCAGATCGTCGTAATTCAGCTATTTCGAAAAACGCCAGACCAGCGTGGGAAACCGTTACCTGTTTACTTTTGTTTTTTCTGAAACCCTAGCCTGTGTCGTAAGAGATCTTTTGTTGTGTGTGGTAATGAGAATACCCGCAGCTGTCTGGTGCAGCAGTTAATGCGCCTCTTAATGAATCTCACAAAGGATCGAAGGTGAATGAACTCCGCCGAGGACTGCATGTGCAACTCATTGCCACCGCTGGAATCGAATTCCGCTGTCTTACTAGAAGACATTCTGCACGTACATTTGGCTAACTTAAATATAGTAATTTCAGGGGGAAAAAATAAACAGTTGTCTACACGAAGGTTAGTTTGCTTAGCACACTGACTTACTGATCGCATGACCCAGACGGACGTGTGATATGCCCTGCTTTTATATCGTAAGTGAATGGATGAGCACAGCACAAATTTCGGAACATGGGTCCACAGAATGAGAAACTCTAACTTGCTCAGTCCCCGCCAAACCTTCACTATTGCGATATAGTCTAACATGACACGATTAGTTAAAACACTATAAGGTTAGAAACGACCGGAATTTGTGTTCGTCACTTCTGCAGCATCCTCTATTGTCAATCTCTCATACACCCCCAGTTAGGGTGGATGGGGCAAGACATTTTAAGCGACTAACATACACTGTGTGATAAAAAGTATCCGGACACCCGACTGAAAACACTTAAGTTTGTGGCTCCCTCCTTCGGTAATGCAGGCATTCTGGTGTTGGCCCACCCTTAGCCGTGATGACGGCTTCCACTCTCGCAGGCGTACGTTCAGGTGCTTGAAGGTTTCTTGAGCAATGGCAGCCCATTCTTCACGGAGTGCTGCACTGAGGTATCGATGTCGATCGGTGAGGCCTGGCACGAAGTCGGAGTTCCAAAACATCCCAAAGGTGTTCTATAAGATTCAGGTCAGGACTATGCAGGCCAGTCCATTACAGGAACCGCTATAGGCGGTGCATTATGAACAGGTGCTCGATCGTGTTGAAAGATGCAATCGCCATTCCCGAATTGCTCTTCAACAGTAGGAAGCAAGAAGGTGCTTAAAGCATCAATGTAGGCCTGTGCTAAGATAGTGCCACGCAAAACGAGGGGAGCAAGCCCCCTCCATGACAAACACGACCACACCATAACACCACCGCCAGCGAATTTTACTATTGCTACTACACACGCTGGCAGATGACGTTCACCGGGCATTCGCCATACCTTCACCCTGCCATTGCATCGCCACGTTGTGTACCTGTTTCGTCACTCCATGCAACGTTTTTCCACTGTTCAATCGTCCAATGTTTACGCTCCTTACGCCAAGCGAGGCGTCGTTTGGCTTTACCGGCGTGATGTGTCGCTTATGAGCAGCCTCTCGACGATGAAATCAGTTTTCCCACCTCCTGCCTAACTGTCATAGTACCTGCAGTGGATCCTGATGCAGTTTGGAATTCCTGTGATATGGTCTGGACATGTCTGCTTTTTACACATTACGACCCTCTTCAACTGTTGGCGGTCTGTCAGTCAACAGACGAGGTCAGCCCGTACGCTTTTGTGCTGTACATGTCTCTTCACGTTTCCACTTCACTATCACATAGGGAACAGTGGACCTAGGGATGTTTAGGAGTGTGGAAATCTCGCGTGCAGGCGTATGACACAAGTGCCATCCAATCACCTGATCACGTTCGTAATCCGTGAGTTCCGCGGAGCGCCCCACTCTGCTCTCACGATGTCTGACTACTGAGGTCGCTGATGTGGAGTACCTGGCAATAGGTGGCAGCACAATTCACCTAATATGAAAACCGTGTGTTTTTGGGGTGTCCGGATTCTTTTGATCATTGTGCAAGTACTTCATCGGGTGTTTGTCTGCAGGTTGTGGCGCTAGGCTGCGCGGAGGCTGAGTTTAATCGGTCAGTGGACTAGCCACCCTCGGAAAAAAAAACTGACGAGAACACGGTAAGTGCCATCACTAGATTTACCAGAAAATCCGCCCAGTGGAAGAAGAGTCAAAAAAAGTGAACACGTGTCTGGGCTTATCAGTAGATAATCGGTCGTTTCTGTAAAGATGAGTGTTAGTTTGCCAGGTATTTCGAAGAACTTAACGTGCCTTGTATCACGCTGTATCCTCAGACGAAATTGTGCCTTAGTGGTTAGTGTCGAGCCTTCTACATTTGCCCCCCCCCCCCCCCCCACCAGTGTTCGAAACCAGATTCCCGGCCGGGTTGGAGATTTTCTCTGCCCGGGGACTGGGTGTTTGTGTAGTCCTCATCATTTCATCATCATTCGTGACAGTGGCTAGATTGGACTGTGTAAAAAAAGTGTAACAATTGGGACTTTGTACGAGCGCCCAACAAACTCATCGTCATCTAAGGAACTTGGACGATACTTAGGACGCTACAGTACAGTATAGTCAAAGAGGTAACTGAAAGAAATACGCAGTGAGGCGAACAGAAATGGCACTCAAAATCAATATTTACGAGGTCTGTTCAAAAATTCTGGAACGTTCCTAATCTCATGCCAATGGTGTGTTGGAGTGAAATGAGGCTGGCATCCCTGCACACGCCGGTGTTTATGTTTAACTGCCGAACGCGTCATTGTTGCATGCCTGTTAGTTATCGTTCACTGCCGTATTACGTAAAATGTTATCACATTTTGCGAATTTCGAAATGGCAGGGTTAAAGAAGCATCGCGTCTGCATTAAATTTTGTTTGAAACCCAAGAAAACCTTTAGACACTCACCAAATGGTGGAGGCAGCGTACGGTGATGAGTGCTTATTTCTTACTCGGTGTTGCGAATGTATCACACGGTTTAAAAATAGCCTGATGGAAGTTAGATGACCCTCGTTCAGGACGCCTTAAGACGTCTACGACGACGCTCATGTGAGGAACTTCAACGAAATAGTGCGTGCCAATCGAAGATTCAGAGATTTCAGAAGAATGTAACATTTCAGTTGGATCATGTCATGAAAAACTGACACAGCATCTTGGAATGCACCGTGCTGCCGCAAAGTTCGTCCCACGGCTCAAGAGTCAAGATCAGAGAGACCTTCGCCTCGCAGTCTGTGATCGCAGATGTGATGTTCCTTAAGAGTATCGTAACTGGTGATGAGACGTGGATCTACCGTTATGATGAGACCGATATTCAATCTTCACAATGGTTTGGGAAACTTTCTCATATAAAGCTCGTCAGGTCAGTCATGCTGATAGTTTTCTTTGACTTTGAAGTATTAATTCATCTTGAAATCGTGCCACAGGGACAAACTGTTAATCGACGGTACTACCGGGACGTGTTGCGACGTCTGCGAGAAAATGTGAGAAGGAAACAGTCTGAAATGTGGAGCGACAATTCATGCCTCTTGCATCACGATAGCGCACCAGCACATTCATCCATGTTGGTTTGTTATTATTGCACATGAAACGAAATCACAGTGCTGCCTCATCTTCTTTACTCTCCAGACCTGGCCCTTGTGGCTTTTTATTTCCAAAGTCGAAAACCCCAATGAAAAGACGAAGACTTGCAACGATGGTCGAGATAAAAGAAAATTCGCAGACGGCGCTTCGCGCGATCCAGCAATAGGCGTACCAGGACTGCTTCCGGAAGTGGCGTTGGGAGCGGTGTATCAATTGAGGAGAGATAGTATGGTAGGAGCACAAAAATATTGTGAATAAAGTTCGGAAATTTTTTCAACAGACCATCTACACTGTAGTCACTGCGATTTGTGATGGTCTTCCCGACATTCCAAAAGTCGGGACATAGGTATCAATAAGGTGTGTTATCACTACGGACACAGTGCATGCTTGGCAACGCGCTCCCATGCTAGTCACGAGATTAATAAGGAATTCGTATGGCATGGCGTTCCATTCCTCAGAGCGTGGTTGACAACTGCGAGATATTTGCAAAAGTACCTCCACCCGTGCTGTTGCTGTTGGAAGCGGTCACTCATTCTCATTCATAAAAATGAAGTCAGGGAGGAGTGCATTTTTGAAACGACGCTGATGGGGAAGGAGTAAAGTGTCAAAGTAACATTGACCGGTGAGAGTACGGTTTTCAAAGATTTGCTCAGTATATCCATGCAACATTATATTCCCCCACAGCCTAACACCTGCACCACCAAAACAATCATATCACCGTGCTGCCAAAGCAGAGTTACTAAACACAACATTCCGAAATGCCTTCACAAAAGAAGACGAAGTAAATATTCCAGACGCGAATCGAGAACAGCTGCCAACGTGAGTAACGTACAAGTAAATATCTTCGGAGTAGTGAAGCAACTTAAATCATTTAATAAAAGCAAGTCTTCTGGTCCAGACTGTATACCAATTACGTTCCTTTAGGAGTATGCTGATGCATTAGCTCCATACTTGACAATCATATACAACTGTTCGCTCGACGAAAGAAACGTACCCAAAGACTGGAAAGTTGCACAGGTCACACCAATACGCAAGGAAGGTAGTAGAAGTAATACACTAAATTACAGGCCCATATCGTTAACGTCCATATGCATGGATTATATACTGTGTTCAAACACTATGAAATACCTCGAAGAAAACTGTCCATTGACACAGTCAACATGGGTTTAGAAAACATCGTTCCTGCGGAACAACTAGCTCTTTACTCGCATGAAGTGTTGAGTGCTATTGACTAGGGATTTCAGATCGATTCCGTATTTTTGGATTTCCGGAAGGCTTTTGACGCGGTACCACACAAGGGGCTCGTAGTGAAATTGCGGGCTTATGGAATATCGTCTCAGTTGTGTGACTGGATTTGCGATTTCCTGTCAGAGGTCACAGTATGTAGTAATTGACGGAAAGTCATAGAGTAAAACAGAAGTGATTTCTGGCGTTCCCCAAGGTAGTGTTATAGGCCCTTTGCTGTTCCTTATCTATATAAACGATTTAGGAGACGATCTGAGCAGCCGTCGACTAATGGTCATCAGAACATCAAAACAAACCGCAAAACGATTTAGAAAAGATACTTGAATGGTGTGAAAAGTGGCAGTTGACCCTAAATAACGAAAAGTGAGGTCATCCACATGAGTGCTAAAAGGAACTCGTTAAACTTCGGTTACACGATAAATCAGTGTAATCTAAAAGCCGTAAATTCTACTAAATACCTAGGTATTACAATTACGAACAACTTAAATTGGAAGGAACACACAGAAAATGTTGTGGGAAAGGATAACCAAAGACTGCGTTTTATTGGCAGGACACTTAGAAAATGTAACAGACCTACAAAGGAGACTGCCTGCACAACGCTTGCCCGTCCTCTTTTAGAATATTTCTGCGCGGTGTGAGACCCTTAGCAGATAGTACTGACGGAGTACATTGAAAAAGTTCGAAGAAAGGCAGCACGTTTTGTATTATCGCGAAATATGGGAGTGTCACAGAAATGATACAGGGTTTGGGCTGGACAGAAAGGCGTTTTTCGCTGCGACGGAATCTTCTCACGAAATTCCAATCACCCACTTTCTCCTCCGAATGCGAAAATATTTTGTTGATAACCTACATAGGGAGGAACGATCACCACGATAAAATAAGGGAAATCAGAGCTCGTACGGAAAGACATAGGTGTTAGTTTTTCCGCGCGCTATAAGAGATTGGAATAACAGAGAATTGTGAAGGTGGTTCGATGAACCCTCTGCCAGGCACTTAAATGTGATTTGCAGAGTATCCATGTAGATCTGGCAATGCTGGACGTACCCTCATATGGCGAGAGATGGGGACACGTAATGCACTCGGGAACATTGTCGAAAATGATAGTTCTGGTGGTCTACGTGTTATTGCATGGGGAGGCATAATGTTGCATGGGATTATTGATCTCCAAATCTTCGAACACGGCGCTCAGTGTTATTGTGACCCAGTGCTCCTTCCTGAAGCGCGTCTTTTCAAGAATGCATTCGGCCCTGATTTGATTTTTTATGGATAGCAATGCGCGGCCGCATCTAACAGCTCAGGTTCCCCCCAGGGGGTCCACAACTCTTTTGTGGACACGTGCGTAGCGAGCACGGGACCCCGAGCTAATGTGGCCCTCCTTCCTTTCCGGGCTGCATACCTTCCCTTCCCTTTCCGCATCCCTCCCCGTCCCCCATCTTCGCCCCCCCCCCCCCCTCACCTCTGGCTCTTTCCTTCCCTTTCTCCCCCTCTGGGAGTATGGTTTGTGCCTACGTCCGGAGACGGACGCTCGAAACTGTTCCAAATTCCTTGCTTTTACACCTGCAAGTCCTCGTCCTTCCTCTGTCCTCTTTTCCTTCCTCTGTCCTCTTTTCCTTCCCTCTTCTCCTTGCCCTTTTCTCCGCTGCGGCGTTTGAGACCCCCTTTCCTTTCCTTTCCCTTTCTCTTTTTTCCTCCCTGTGCGTGTCTGAAGGCCGACCCACGCACTTCCATGCGTAGCCGGTGACGGGGTAACGCGTAATTCCCCGCCCCGGGTAGACAGGTAGGACACGTACGTACCCCCTGGTAACGGCCAGGCCCAGGGAGGGGTGATTACCCGAGCTGATACCTTCCGAAAGTGCCGATTGGTCCCTCCGTCCGTTTGTCGGGAGGTGTGAACAATCACCTAAGGCGGGTGTGCCCTCGGTGAGGGCCCCCACAAGGGAGGAGCGCGCCATCGGAGACGCCGGTAATCATGGGGGATTCTTCCGCAATGGTTTCCTCACCTTCCACTATGTCTGCTCACAAACGTAAGTTCACTGAGTCTCAGCCACAGACGGTTCTTCCATCGTTGCCACAGTTCCTTGTTGTTTCTCGGTCTGACGAAGGTCACGACTTTTCCACGGTCAACCCTTTCATTATTCAGAAAGGTGTCGACGCAATAGCGGGTCCTGTAAAGTCTTGTTCCAGATTACGGAATGGCACCCTGTTGTTAGAAACACACAGTGCCCTCCAGGCTCAAAAATTGCTGCGTACTTCTCTGCTCCACACCTTCCCTGTCCGGGTGGAACCGCACCGTACCTTAAATTCCTCGCGTGGAGTCGTTTATACACGGTCCCTCGATGGATTGTCTGACGAAGAAATTCAGCACTATCTGTCTGACCAGGGCGTCACGGCTGTTCATCGGGTTATGAAAAGGGTTGACTCGAACATCATTCCAACCTGCACTGTCTTCTTGACATTTGACAAAGTTCAACTCCCATCAAAAATCATAGCAGGCTATGAGATAATTTCCGTTCGCCCTTATGTCCCAAACCCTACGCGTTGCTATCGATGTCAGCGGTTCAATCACACCAGCCAGTCCTGTTCCAATCCGGCCAAATGTGTTACGTGTGGCAAGGATGCCCATGAGGGTGCTTGTCCACCTCCATCCCCTCGCTGCATCAACTGTATGGGTGACCACGCTGCTTCCTCTCGAGATTGCCCCGTTTTTAAGGACGAAAAGCTGATCCAGGAAATAAGAGTGAAGGAAAAGGTGTCGACCTTTCCTGCTCGAGAGTTACTCGCCAGTCGACAGCCCACCGTGCCTCAGAAAGGAAAATACAGCACTGTCCTTGCTTCTCCTCGGCCAACAAAGGAGGCGGCCACGCAGACTTGCGACCTCACATTTAGTACCACGGTCGTCAGAACGGCCAGCGCAAAGATCGCCCGTTCAACCTCACCACTTTCGCCTGCCCACTCTATGGCTCACCCTTCGTCGGGTTCTGCTAAATCTCGAGCCCAAAAGTCAGACGCCAAGTCTTCGAAAAAAGAGCATTCTCGTGAAGAGTTTTTACGTACTGCAACTTCACAACCATCGGTTCCTCCTTCATCTAAACATACCTCCAAGAAGGCTACGAAGAAACACAGTTCCTCTCCTTCTCCGCCAAGGCGTGTCCCATCTACAGCACCACCTGGCGGAAATCGCCCTCGGCCATCTTCTGTGTCGCCGAGGCGCACTGCTGGTGGCCGGTCAACTGGCCGATCGTTGGTGGCAGGAGCTGCTCCTGACCAACCTATGGATCAGGATCTTCTGCCTTCGACTGAATGCCATTCCATGCTGTCGGTCGCAAGCTCTGAGCAGTCGTTGAGTTGACAGCACCCTTGGTCACATTCATCCATTTTCTGTTCACCCTATGTCCATTATCCACTGGAATATCCGCGGCATTCGCGCCGATCGGGAGGAATTGTCGATCCTCTTACGATCCTACTCGCCGGTCATCTTCTGTCTTCAGGAAACAAAGCTGCGTCCCCATGACCGCTTTGTTCTCCCTCATTTTCAGTCCGTCCGATATGACCTCCCCTCTGTTGAAGGCACTCCAGCCCATGGAGGACTCATGATTCTGCTCCATGATACTCTCCATTATCACCCAATCCCCTTTAAACACTTCCTTCCAAGCTGTCGCCGTCCGTCTTTCCCTTCCTGGATACACGTTCTCTCTTCATACGGTGTACATTCCATCGTCTACACCAATGGCACGAGCTGACCTCCTTCATCTTCATGATCAGCTTCCACCCCCCTATTTGCTGGTTGGGGACTTCAATGCCCACCACCCGCTTTGGGGATCTCCACATCCTTGTCCACGTGGCTCACTATTGCTAGACGTCTTCCACCAAGCGGATCTGGTCTGCCTCAACACTGGGGTCCCCACATTTTTGTCTGCCTCCACGGCAAATTTATCCCATTTGGACCTTGCGGTCGGTACTGTTCCGCTAGCTCGGCGCTTCGAATGGTTCGCCCTTGATGATACACACTCGAGTGACCACTTTCCATGTGTTCTTCGACTGCAGCCTCAACTGCCATATATGCGCTCGCGACGCTGGAAGTTTGCCCAAGCCGATTGGACACTTTTTTCGTCTCTAGCGACATTCGATGACCGTCGCTTTCCCAGCGTCGACGATGAGGTCACACATTTTACCGACGTTATTCTCACAGCTGCGGAACGTTCAATACCACGCACCTCCGAATTGCCCCGGCGCCCTCCAGTTCCTTGGTGGAACGAGGCATGCCGTGACGCAATACGTGAGCGGCGACGTGCTCTTCGCATTTTCCGTCACCATCCAACTTTGGCCAACTGTATCCGATATAAGCAGCTCCGTGCGCGATGCCGTCGCGTCATCCGCGATAGCAAGAAGGCAAGCTGGAAATTCTTTATTAGCTCATTTAACACCTTCACTCCCTCCTCAGAAGTTTGGAGTCGGCTTCGACGGTTCTCAGGCGCGCCTAGTTTCTCCCCGGTCTCTGGGCTCACTGTCGCGCATGATACCTTAGTGGACTCCGTCGCAATTTCTAACTCATTGGGTCAGCACTTTGCTGAGATTTCGAGCTCTTCAAATTACCCGCCAGCGTTTCTCCCGAAGAAACGTGCAGCGGAAGTGCGACATCTTGCTTTCTCCTCTCAAAATCGCGAAAGCTACAATACTGTTTTCTCCATGCGCGAACTCCAACATGCACTCTCTTCTTCTCGCTCCTCCGCCCCAGGACCGGATGGTATCCATGTCCAAATGTTGCTGCATTTATCAACCCATAGCCTGCGTTACCTCCTTCGCCTTTATAATCGAATTTGGACCGACAGTACCTTTCCCAGGCGATGGCGGGAAGCTATTGTCGTTCCCGTTCCGAAACCTGGAAAGGACGAACATCTCCCCTCTAGCTATCGCCCCATTTCTCTCACGAGTAGTGTCTGTAAGGTTTTGGAGCGTATGGTGAATTACCGTTTAGCTTGGTGGCTGGAGTCCCGCAGTCTTTTAACACCAGCCCAATGCGGATTCCGAAAGCATCGTTCTGCCGTTGACCATCTTGTTGCTCTCTCCACTTATATCATGAACAATTTTCTCCGGAAACGCCAAACGGTAGCAATATTTTTTGATCTGGAGAGAGCATACGATACCTGTTGGAGGACAGGCATCCTCCGCACACTGTTCTCTTGGGGCTTTAGAGGCCGGCTGCCCCTTTTTCTTCGCGAAGTTATGGCAGAGCGCACATTTAGGGTGCGGGTGAACACTACTCTCTCCCGTACTTTCTCCCAAGAAAACGGGGTACCCCAGGGCTCCGTGCTGAGTGTTGTACTGTTTGTCATCGCCATTAATCCAATTATGGATTGTCTCCTTCCTGATGTCTCGGGCTCCCTCTTTGTGGACGATTTTGCGATCTACTACAGCTCTCAACGGACCAGCCTTCTTGAAAGACGCCTTCAAGGATGTCTCGATCGCCTCCACTCGTGGAGCATCGCAACCGGCTTCCGTTTCTCACCCAGTAAGACCGTTTGTGTTAATTTTTGGCGACGTAAGGAGTTTCTTCCGCCCTCCTTACATCTAGGTCCTATCAACCTTCCGTTTTCCGACGTCGCTAAATTCTTGGGTCTTATGTTTGACAGAAAACTGTGCTGGTCCTCCCACGTTTCCTATCTTTCGGCTCGCTGTCTGCGTTCCCTTAACACCCTCCGTGTCCTGAATGGTACCTCTTGGGGAGCGGACCGAGTGGTCCTTCTCCGCCTCTATCGCGCCTTAGTGCGCTCGAAATTGGATTATGGAAGCATAGTCTACTCCTCTGCTCGGCCGTCTATTCTTCGGCGTCTCGACTCTATCCACCACCGTGGATTACGTTTAGTGTCTGGAGCTTTTTACACAAGCCCTGTGGAAAGCCTTTATGCTGAGACTGCTGAACCTCCGCTGTCCAATCGGCGGGCAGTCCTTCTGAGTCGTTACGCTAACCATCTGTCTTCCATGCCTGCTAATCCAGCCCATGACCTTTTTTTCGACGCCTCCTTTGATGTCGGGTATGCAGGCCGCTCCTCCTCCCTACTACCCCCGGGAGTCCGCTTCCGTCAACTGCTCCATTCTCTTTCCTTCCGCTTTCCTAAAACCTTCTTGACAACTTGGGGTACAGCACCGCCTTGGCTCCGTCCCCGGATCGACTTGCTCAGAGACCTATGTCAATTTCCCAAGGATGGTACCCCTACACTTGTTTACCGTCGGGCATTTGCTGCTCTATGTGCACAAATGACGGAAGCCACATTTATTTACACCGATGGCTCGAAAACATCGTTAGGTGTAGGGAGTGCCTATATTGTTGGCGACACCCCAAATCACTTTCGGCTTCCCGACCAGTGTTCGGTTTATACCGCGGAGCTTTACGCTGTTCTCCAGGCTGTCCACTACATCCGCCGCCATCAGCGGATACAGTACGTAATCTGCTCAGACTCTCTCAGCTCTCTCCTAAGTCTCCAAGCTCTTTACCCTGTGCACCCTCTGGTCCACCGGATTCAGGACTGTCTGCGCTTGCTCCACCTGGGGGGTGTCTCAGTGGCGTTCCTCTGGCTCCCGGGACACGCTGGTATCTGTGGAAATGAAGCGGCCGATATAGCGGCCAAGGCTGCAGTCTCTTTTCCTCGGCCAGCTATTCAGTCTCTTCCGTTTACCGATCTACGGAGCGGTTTATGTCGCCAAGTTGCTCGTTTATGGCATGCGCATTGGTCAACACTTCCCCACAATAAATTGCGGGAAGTGAAAGCCCTTCCTTGCGCTTGGACCTCTTCCTCCCGAACGCGTCGTCGGGAGGAGGTAATTTTAGCTCGACTCCGGATAGGGCACTGTCTTTTTAGTCATCGACATCTTTTAAGCGGTGATCCTCCCCCACTCTGTCCCCACTGCTCTCAGCTGTGGACGGTCAGACACCTTTTAATTGAATGCCCCTATTTTAATCCGTTACGCTCCCGTCTACAGCTATCGCCTGATCTATCGTCGCTTTTAGCAGATGACACGCGCTCAGCTGACCGCGTTCTACGGTTTATTAGTGACAGTGAAATGACGTCAGTCATTTGAAGCTTTTTTTTGGGGGGGGACAAACAACCCCTTTCTATAGTGGATTTTTAAGCATTCCTTCTGCCTTTAGTTTCTCAAATTTTATGACTTCGTTCCCATTGCTGCTGATTTTAAATTTCGTTTTTTTCCTGTTTTCAACGTCACGGGCTGGGCGCTAATGACCATAGAAGTTTTGCCCCCTAAAACCACAAACAAAAAAAAAAGCTCAAGCTGAGCAGCTTGTGGAACCATAGGGAGTCCGGCGAATGGACTGGGCTGGCCTGCTCCCCTCCCCGTCTTGAATCCCATGGAGTACGATTTGCATGCGATGGGAAACGCATTGCAGTACGTACACATTCGACAGCGACCATCCAACAGCTGGCAACCACGCTCTCGGAGGAAGGGAACGTCTTGCCACAAGAACTCCTTACCAACCTTGTGGCTAACATGGGAGCATGTTGCACACAATGCTTTGCCGTCCGTGGTGATCACCTCATTATGAACAACGTCCCGCCATGTGCAATGTCCAGGGGACCGTCATAAATCACGGTAGCTTCACTGTAGTGATTGATTTTGAATATGTCATTCCTTATCGTCCGTTTGCGTATTTCTTTATCTTCTGTACTACACTGTAGCAGTTCATCCTATTTAAGGACAAAGTTTCATCGAGCTGCCACCTGGCACTGATACATTATGAGAAAGCTACTTTCGTCCTTAACAGACCGGTGGGTGGTTTGAAAAGTTCTCGGAACGGAATAGAAAAAAGTCCTTGAATCAGTGAAAATTTTATTTTTCAATGTAGTCTCCTTGTAGATTAATGCCCTTGATCCGACAATGTTCCAGTACCTTGATCCCATCTCGAAAGGCGTGCAAAACAGTTGTCAATCCGGCTATCAATTTTTCGTTTGAAGTGAATCTTCGTCCACCATAATTTGTTTTCAGTTTTGGGAAGAGATGGAAGTCAGAGCAATATCAGGCGAATAAGGCGGCTATGGCAACCATTCATACCTTAGTTCGTGTAATTTTGCCGTGGCGACGGCACAGGTGTGCGGGCGCGGTGTCTTGATGGAAGGTTACTTTATTCCTTGCTAAACCTGGTCTTTTTTCGCTATCTTTTGTTGCAATTTGTCCAGGAGGTTAGCATAGTATTCTCCAGTAATTGTGTGCCCCCCTTCGCATCCCAGAAAACTGATGCCATGACCTTTCCCGTCAAAGGAAATGTCTTTGCTTTCTTTGGTGGCGGAGAATCAGCAGGTTCCCACTGCTTTGAGTGTTTTGTCTGAGATATAGTAGTGCATCCAACTTTCATCTGTGGTCACAAACCGGCGCAAAAAATCTTGTTCGTTTCTCCTGAAACTGGTCAGACATTGTTCCGATATGTCCATTCTCATGCGTTTTTGATCCAGCGTCAAGAGTCGCGACACCCATCTTGGAGATAATTTTTTCATTTCTAATTCAGTTAAAACGTGATAGACCCTTTAAGTTGGAGCATTTTAAATCGGCCCTCCTCCATGACCATTATGTGCACTTTTGCAATTATTCCTGGAATAGTAACACATCTTGGCAGACAACTGTGCGGATCATCTAAGCTCTCCCGACCAAATTTAAATTCATTTGTTCACTCGGCAACAGTTGAATATCAAGGAGCAGAGTCCCCCAATGTATTCTGGAAATCGACACGAATGTACTTTGCATTCAAACCTTTCTTTACGAAGTACTCAATCATTACTCGAATATCGATTTTTTTTTCCAACTTCGCAAATAACTACGCGGGAACAGAGCCACGTCACCGCCACAGCTCTCTTCCAAGAGCACTGACGTGGCAAATGTTTACAAGTAACAGTCCAATGAATATCACGTGAACAACTCGTTGCGCTAGCGCTGACCTCTCGTGGTGATTCTGAGGACTTTCCAAACCTCCCTCATACTCTAGGGCCTCAAACTTTTTATTGTTGTGTGAAGATCACTTAGAGTTGAGGGCGCACACTGGGGAAGATAAATTAGCTCAAAACGCAAATGGATAAGGACATAAAATCACTTATGTTTGCACGAAGCACCCTTTGGCAAGCGATGCACATTGTACTGCGGAGATACATGGTGCAGAAATGACACAGCGGTCAGGTGCACTGTGACACAGCTGACGACCGATCGCGTTGGCCGACGCCTACCGAACAATGTCTTTGACACTATCACCGCAGCCTGCTAAAGGTTATCTTTTTCGGAATGTACAAAGTGTTGACAGAACCGAATCTCGATCAGTGTACGGGGGGAAAAAAATCACATGGCCCGATGGTACAGACAGCCGAACCACATCATAATTACACTGACCGATTATAAACGGCTCACCGAACTCACTTTCAGTCCCTAGCTAATATCTGGAAGTATGGTTCCCAGCATTTTTGAAAATTTTATGCCCGTTAAAATTTTCTGCTTACGCAGTCTCATGTTTTACCAAATGTATATTCATGACACATCTCACTAGTTTAGATTTTCCTTCTTTATTAGGCGATCTGACTAACTGGGAAGTGGAAGGCGACCCCGTGGAGCGTCGCAAAGGTATGTAAATTAGGTACGCTGTACAGTCCTAGCGTTTTTGGGCTTTCCTCACTACCTGGAAGCAGGGCCTCAGAGTTCAAATAGCAGATGCCTCAAGCAAATGTTGTTTACCTCTCAGGGAGCATATTAACGAGCATGATTGCCTTTCATGCAACTTTATGCAGCTTTGTTCGTTATGAAGATCTGAACATGATAGTCATTTTTTAAATAGCACCCTACATATTTTTATTCGGTAATCCACTACCTCGCCTGAAGACCTGTTCAAAACTATATCACACTCTACCATTCCCGTAAAAATGTTATTGAAAAGTAATGCAAAATTACTTTCTCTCCTACGTTTTCGGACAGGTCTAGGAAGAGGAATTGGATTATCAAATAAAAATGGTGCTACATAAAAAAGACTTACTCCTATTCATATCAACGTAACTAACAAAGGAAAGGCAATCGTGCTGCTTAATGTCTCCCTGATAGCTAAATAACATTTGCAGCGATACTTTCGATTTGCTTCTGGACAAAAAGTTGCTTGGGGTGATAAAATTCAATGGAACAGCTTGTACAAAAGTTTTAACAGTTCTTGTGCTTCTAAGCTGGTAAACCATACATAAATAGCCTGGGACCTAAAGATATTACCAACAGTGAATCATGAATTCGTCCCCTCACGATGCAAAACAGGTAGCATCCAATTGGTCGACACAGGTGTTGCGAACAAATAACAATCATCGGTCTACAAGAGAAATCTTGGGATTTGTTTCTGTAGGATAGATCTCGGCGAGAGTTAAGCCGATGCTGAACATCTGTATCGCGATGCGAAAAAACTGGAGATATAATTTCCCATCTCGGTTTGTACATCTTGCAAGGGTCCACAAAAGAATAAGCTGAAATATAGTTACGTAAGGAATCAAAACAATGGAACTGCAATGCCAGCTGCACTTTTTGGTAAATAGTTATGAACCTACCCTCTCAGGGAAAGCCTCTAGAAATGTCTCCTGACATTTGTACTATATTTCATAGGTAAAATACTGTTGGTCCCAGTGTTATGAACGAAACAATTCGAAATTTTGCTCTCGAGACACTGTTTCCTGAATGTCAGCGAAAACATAAACTGCGCAGCAAGCAACAGATCTGCGGAGCCCTTGCAGCAGTGAGCACGTGGGCAGGAAGAGGAACAGAAGACAGTTTAATTTTGGCTTTGTTTGTCGTGACTCATGCTGCTGGACTGCAGCGGGCTTCTGTGGTGACGTCGCTTGAGCGGACAGGGGCTTCTCCTTCGGCGTACGTTTCCTCCGTCAATTGAGAAACAATGGATTCCATGGGACCGCGGAAGTAGCAAGATCGTTCCAAAAGTAATTTATCGTAAATCTCTGCCCGGTAGTACTGTCGAAGCTGTGACTGTGACTTCAGCTCTGGTTGTTTGCCCACAACTAAAGTAGGGTAGCGTGGTTAATTACTTGAAGCGTTCTATTAACTCGCGGGGGAACCAGACCGGCCTGCGAAAATTCGCAGTGTCTAATTGTCGACTGAGCTATTCTATCACATAGCTGTATTTATTTATTCATTCCTTAATTTTTTTCTGTTATTGACATTATTAAATAATCATTGTCCGATTTGGGCATATTAGAACACTGAAACAGTTGAAACTGTTTACGCTGTTATGCAGAAACGTATATTTCATAATGAATTACTTGCTTTTTATTGGTGTTTGTTTCTGCATGATATTTGAAGATGCCTCTCAAGCCATCTTCATAGAGCTCACATCTACACGTTGTGAACATTGTATCCCCACTTACAGATGTTTGCAAATGGCAGCCTTAAAAACTTCGTTTTGCAGAATTATGCGATGTCGTTAGTAAACACACAATGTTCTGAAGATGGAGTGTAAATAAAATAAATGTACTCACAAAAATGTGTTTTTGAGGCATAATTTGCTGGCGTGGCGTGCCATTCATACAAGTTTGATAGCTCACTTCACGGACGCTATTGTTCTAACCTTGTGCACTAGAAGTGCTGCTGTCTCGCCACGTTACGAAGCTGCCGGCGGACTTAAGTGATTACTGTATGCGAATCAGGCCCGCGTATCACCAAAGGTTGCCAATGCCTGGCTTAACTGAATCATTGGACACCCGCTTCGCCTATTCGTGACTGAACTGTCAAACTTTGACCTTGGGCGACACTATAAATCAGTCTGTATCCACAACCTACATTCCAAAAACTAAAATTGATGCAAGAGAAATGTCTGTTTTTGGGCATGTATGTCACATCGCACCTCATTACGTTACAGGACGAAGCGGATATCTGGTATTGATAAGTTCAAGTTGACCCAGTCAGAATAAAATTATGAAAGTTCTCTTATTTCCACTCACCTTCAGTTTTCTGCAAGATAGTACCAGATGGCGGTCTGCTGAACGTTTTAAACTTGACGCGAATTATGACTCACGCTGAAATTTACTTGGCTGTGAGCTTCGTTGCATGTTCGTGGCTTCGATAATCTCCTTGTTGTTAAAGTAACAGTATTATGGCCACAGATTCGCGCCTTATCCAACATACTTTTAATAAACCTAACTGTGACTTCCTTTAAAATATGAAAAGCAGCGTTCTTCATTGTCTTTCACTCCTTAGTGAAAGCCTGCTGCTGTACTCAAAATTTCCCTCTTTTTCCCAGGCTAGACATCAAAACACGCACATTTGCTGCTGCCAGCGCGATTTTCCTTTTTCTGCACGACGCTTCAGGAAATAATTCTCACAAACGTTTCTCGTTTATTATGACTTGATTAGGCTTCATGTTTGCGATATGTGACGTACTAAGTTATTGTGGTGCCATTACTGTATGTAAACACAGTTTCGTTAAATATTAAAGGCACCACAATAATGCAGCATCTCACATTTCGCAAACATCACGCCTAAAAAGTTACTAAACACGAAAAACTTGATGATTGGCACTATATCCCGAAACACGTCGCGCAGAAAATAAATGAAAGTCGTGAGTCCACAGCAAATGTCAACTGACAAAAAACCAACGTTACGTAACATTTGCGCACTGAACTAAAACGAGTCCTTGAAGCAGTCGGTTAACAACATGGCACAGATGTTCCGCACGCAAAGACAGTATCTGATTCACAGTAGATTTAACTTTTATACAATATTAATACGTCTGCATTTTGCGCAGACCCGCGAATCGCCACACGAGTGTTCCTCTGACGCATCACTGCAAGTTAGTTGGAACTGACCTTGGTGTGGCTCGGCCACTTCAGAACTGACTCGTCAACATCTCTTAATTCAGTTGTTACTTTTTTAATACTGAACTGAGTGCGAATTATATATCATGCCGAAATTTACATGGCTGTGAGCTTCCCATATGTTCGTAGCTTCAGTTATTTTGTTGTTAAATTAATAAGTGTTGTGGACGCAGATTCGCGCCTTAGCTCACGGGTAATTTCAGCGGCCAATCAGAAGACTGTTCCTCTGTGCTGGCGCGTCCCATGTGGCGGTGCTTGCGCACCTTACCACGTGAAGATACGTCTGCCATGCTACGTCATTAACAGCTTACCATGTTGCCGCGGAAGTCAAGAGTAAATGACAAGTCTCATTTCAGAACCGCCGATAAATATTTCATTTAATACCGGTTTCGATCTTCTGATCATATTTAGGAATCATCAAATTGTCAACAGCTTACATGGCAACGTGTCAGTAATAAAATTTATTGTATTGGCTGTAATACCACAGTGCTCTTCAGATGACATTCACACAGGTCAACATAATAAAGGTTTCCCCAGAAACAAGATTTGACGTTAATTCGGGGTTGACGTCTCGTAACGTCGCACGTTAACCTATTCTCTTCGCGGTCACTCGTGCTATCTCTTTCACACACAAAGAGCCCTTGCAATGAGCAACTAAGTAATAAATGGCGAATATAACTAACAACTCCTTAATCATGACAGTTGCTAAAACATACACAGATGTAAAACAACCACACTAAATTACAGCTTAATCACGCGCCACAGACAAATAGGCAATTTAGATTCCCCGTACTCAAAATTTCCCTCTTTTTCCCCAGGCCAGACCGCAAAACACGCACAAGCACGCGCGCGACAAACGAAAAGCACGCAAAACCTAACGCAGTTGTTTCTTACGTGACGTAAGAAAATAACAAATTATAATATAGTAACATGTAATTGTACAATAGTTGTGTAATAACACAATTATTACGAACATATAATACAAGCCACTAAAGATGCTTCATAAATAAAAGCAAGCGAAATACGAACGGCGAACCATGAACTGCCTTTCATTTAATTGCGCAGACCGACCACGTCTCCAAGAATAGCAAAGCAAGTTTTCAATCTTTGCGCCGTTTTGAAATCTTGCTAAGATTGATTGAATACGTATGCAGATTTTGACAGGTGGTGCTTCCAAACAGTGTTCGTATGTGTATATTTTCTCTAGGATCAAAATGCTATCTTGAAATGTTTTGACAAGATTTTTCCCGTTGAAACTCCCTTGGCAGACTAAAACTGTGAACCGGATCGAGACTCGAACCCGGGACCTTTGACTTAAGCTTGCAAATGCTCTACCAACTGAGCTACCCAACCACGACACACCATCCCTTACAGCTGTACTTCCGCCAGTACCTCATCTCCTGCCTTCCGATCTCGACAGTTCTTCTCCGATACTTGCAAAACTAGCACTCCCGGAAGAAAGGATATTGTCGAGACATGACTTAACCACAGACTGAGAGATTGTTTCCAAGAGTGAAATTTTCACTTTGCAGCGGAGTGTGCGCTGATATGAAACTTCTTGGCAGATTATAAGTGTTTGCAGAACCCAGGACTTTTGCCTTTTACGGGCAAGTGCCTGAAAGTTTCGTATCAGCGCACACTCAGTGGCAGTGTGAAAGTTTCCAGAATGAAACTTTTCCATTTGTTTCAAATCTTAGCAGTTTACCATAAATTATTTCAAGAATATCCGATAGGAGTTCTTTAACACAGGGTTGCGCAAAAAAAAGCCCCGAGTACTAGCCTCCAAATCGTCATCTGTTTCGTAGCTGTTGCGACTACGTTTTGTATTTTCATTAAGAAACTCGTTGCGAGTTAGTTGAGACGTGTGTAGCAAATATATCAGCGAGATGTGTCCTCTTCAAGAAAGAATCGCAGTAGTGCTTTACGTGTCTACCGGTTCATTTTAAAAAACGTAGGGCATTTTTGCAAAGACGTTCCTTGGCGTTTCCATACAAGTAAAGAGCAATTTGAGGATAGTGGCGTACTACAGGGTCAGTTGCAAACGCAAAAAAAGAGGCCCGGTTCGTCCATACACCTGCTGTGGTCGCAGATATTAGAGCACGAATGCAAAAGACAAGATTAATTCAGTGAATATAGACTTTTGCCTGAGCGTATGTTATTTCTTTACTTTCTAATTACATGTTTTTTCGAGCGGGCAACAATGTGTGCGTGATTGGAGAGCAGTCGTGCACCACCCAGTACTATATTCACACTTTTTGTATCATGAATGTCATCTCGCAACCTGACTTTCACCGTTCGATGGTGGTCAAATCCAAGTGAAGCTGCGTTGAAGTTCCGTCCAGTACTAACACATCCCCGTTTAGCGGTGGCGTCACCTTCCTTTCCGCCACGTTGACGTCCAGTTTTTTGTTTTTTAAAGGATGCCATACCCTCGCGGGTAGTGGCGGCTGTTGAGGACCCAAGTCCTTCTCAGCCTGGGGTTGATTTATGCTGTTGGGGCACCATTTATTTATTTCATGGGAGAGACCTGCCTACTTTGTTGTTAATGTTGTACTGGCTCATGCCATTTTATAGTCAGATTTTACTAAATCTATGTGGTGGAATTCCTCATCCCAGTATTCACCTTACAACTGGGGGAAACCACCAAAAACCCCAGCTGGGATGGCGCTGGATCTGCTCTCTGGTATCGGAGTTTCTAATTTAGGTTTCTAGTCTAATTGATATTCTGCTGATATATGGAACTATATCTGATGTTTGTGGACTTGTGTTCTAGATTGAAGATTATGCCTACGCTATATTGCCTGGGAATGTTTCTTTGTTTTGGATAGCTATATTCCTAGACTCTACGCCATATTGTGTGTGTGTGTGTGTGTGTGTGTGTAGATAGGTATGCATTACTCTGTTCCGGCCGTATTTGGCATATTCTGGGGCAATCTTCTCTAAAATAGGAGGGGTGTTCGTGCTCTCATAGACTAGATCATTTGCTGTGGTATAGTGTAGCTTCTCTGCTAGTCTCAGGTTTCTGCGGTCGAATGCAGCAATTCTGTCGTACTGTGCTTCGGATGCTGTCCATACATAGGTAGGCACCGTACTGAAGAATTGGTCTGATGAATGTTCTATAGGTATGTAGTACTGCGTATGGACTGGCACCCCCGAATTTAGAGCTTATTAGTTTCACTAGATTCATTCTTTGTTTGGATTCGCTTGTAATGTTCTAGGCGTGGTGCCGACTTAACGAAGTAAATCACCAACGGCTGTGGCATAAGTGTGAGATGCGGTAGAAGTTGGGAAACATCTAAACAGCCGTTTCAGTTGGTTGGCAGCTGTTGACAAGTGGGGAAGGGAAGTGAGTGTGAAGTAGGAAGCAGCAGGTAACGACGCGTGTAGTGGCGTGAGAGGCACGCGGTAGTCACGTGCGAGCCGCGTGGCGACAGCAGCAGGCGTTCACGTGCACTCTGCCTGCAGAGGTCGCTGCCCGCCTTGTTTCATTTGTTCAGCATAGCTCGACTAAGCTCACAAGGGAAGCATACACCTAACGAGCCACCGATTTAGCGCAGGACACACAGTTTTAGCGTATGCCTAGATTAACGAATGCTATTCTAGTACTAAGCGCTTCTGAGGCCTTGTCGAGAAATTCAGGAGCAACGTTTTACGATCTGTTGAACATCATACGAGAATGTCAGCAATCGAGCTGTGGCGTAAAGCGCACCCCGCGAAGACCGTAGACTGGAAGTTGGGGAGGAAACAACCGACCCGTTGAAACAGATACCTGTATTTTAGTTCTGAATGACCGGTATTTTTCGGTATTTGTTGGTCTCGGTTAGAACAGATTTTTCATTTATTGACCACTGAGTAAAAAAAAGGCTTATTAACCTGCCATAGCAGGAGCGCTAAGATTTATGGTTTTTATTTAAAAACTTTTTTAAAAATGGGTAATGTTCATTCGTAAATCTTTCATTACTTTCAAATGTTGGATTATTTTGGAAATTGGGAAAAGCTGTCTGCACTATTTTAACAACGCCTACGGTTATAATCTAACATACACATGCCATAAGAATCGGTACAGAATTGCAGAAACAATGTACCTGTTGACAAACTGCCTATTGGCTTCTGTCTCGGGTTCTTCGGCCGACGTTCATCTAATGATTTTTCTGACGTTTCGCCAGCGCGAGTGGCCGGCATTGTCAATGCTTCACCCTCCATTGCTAGTTCACCACCGGCAATGGAGGGTGAAGCATTGACAATGCCAGCCACTCGTGCTGGCGAAACGTCAGAAAAATCATTAGATGAACGTCGGCCGAAGAACCCGAGACAGAAGCCAATAGGCAGTTTGTCAACAAGTGGCCACGAAAGCCTTAACAATTTTGTAATGTACCTGTTGCCATTTGGCGTGGCCTGTTAAACAGTAAATGTGTACCTGCAGTGTGCTAGGCTTGGTGTGTAGGGTTGTTTTTCGCTGTCGTTCTCGGACATCAGTTGTGTTGCAGAATAGTACCATTCCTTGTTAGGAATTATATTACGTTGTATGGTAGAAGTGAGGAACTATCCTAGATTTGAAACTTCCTGGCAGATTAAAACTGTGCCGGACCGAGACTCGAACTCGGGAGGTGTGCCTTTCGCGGGCAAGTGCTCTACGAACTGAGCTACCCAAGCACGACTCACGCCCCGTCCTCACAGCTTTACTTCTGCCAGTACCTGCCAGAGTTCGAGTCTCGGGCCGGCACACAGTTTTAATCTGCCAGGAAGTTTCATGTCAGCGCACACTCCGCTGCAGAGTGAAAATCTCATTCTGGTATCCTAGATTTGCTTAAAAAATTGATAACTGGAGGAGGCACAACAAACATGCAACATCGTATAGGGAAAAAACATTCACAATGTTCCGTGGAAGAGAAAGTAAATTTGATTGTTTTACCTATAATTTTATTGACTTGCTGTAAACTTTGGGTAATTATTGAACTATTAACTTTGTGGTTGCTTCAGAGAAACTGCCATCATCCAGATGTGAACATGCAGAGGGTCATCAGCTTTACGAAAGTGATAGTATTTTCTATCTCGGGAACCATCCGGAATAGGGCATATGTCCATCGGATTTTTTGTTCAGAATCACAAATGTCGCCCCGTAAAGCATGTTGTAGTGGCCTGCGAGCGGATCAGGATGGAAGCTGAGCTGTCTCCAGTTGTGAAGTGGCTCGTCCAACTCGTAGACCTAGTGTTTGAGAATACAAACTGAAATATTTTCAGATAAGGAAAAAGGACAAACTCTGAGACTTAACGAATTAGGATTGGAAACTACTATCGAAACCTATGAGGCCCTAACACATTGACTATGCTGCGCTATCCTGCATGTACTCTGTGCAGCTAAGTGCCACGAGAGGAAAGTCCCGTCCCGAGAGCAGAGTAACTTAAGTCCAGCGTCTGAGTCAGACTGAGACCGGAACCCCAGCAACGCCGGCGGCGCAGCTTATACAGGCTCGCAAGACGCGCCGCCCACGCGACCACGCGCTGCACTCCTGACCTCGGCTCCTTCCACAAGCTATGTTGCTGGTCACGTAGGCTACATTTATCCTTAACCACAAAAACGCAGTTCCTCCTGCTTCTTAGCGACCCTGGCGTTAGGTTACTCCTTTCGTGGCACTCGTTGTGCAACCTTACACCTTTAGCTATACACTCGGAATACTTCGCGCTATTCATTCGCAGCACATACGGGACAATGCACCATTCCTCCTCACTCACCCTGTGTAGTAACCTACCAGGTCTGTAATAACACTAAATAAGAGGCGTATTTTTTAAGTACCGTTTTGAAATTAAAAAAAGACGTGCTAAGATATCTCAATTTTATTTTTACATGAAAGCCAGTACCTTAATCTACGCACTGACGCCATTACAGTCTGATTCTTCCTTGTTTACGTTGTGTACTGAGTGTTAAAGATGCCTCCGATAATCGTGAGTCCCGCCGACTGTGTAGTACGGGCTATAAGATTTCTTACTGCTAAAGGCCTAAAAGTGATCGATATTCATCGTGAAATCTGTGCAGTTTACGGAGAAAACATTAGGAGTAATGGAATGGTAAGAAAGTGGGTGAGAGCATTTAAAGATGGCCGCACAAATGTGCATGATGAACAACGGAGTGGGCGTCCTTCGGTCGTTAATGAAAGTTTGGTGCAGGAAGTGGACGATAAGGTGATTTCCTCCTTGCGGGATGACTTTCCTAATGTTTCTCGTAGTGTTTTGTATGGCATTGTGACCGAACACTTGAGTTACCAAAAGTTGTGCGCACGTTGGGTACCAAAAATGTTTACGGATGTGCACAAAACCAAACGTTTACAGTGCATTGACTTTCCTTGAGCGGTACCACAACGACGGTGATTATTTCTTAAGCCAAATTGCTACGGGCGATGAAACATGGGTGGCCTACGTCACATCAGAATCAAAGCAACAGTCTATGGAAGTTGAGCAAGGGCATCGTTTTGCTGCAAGACGATGTCCGTCCGCATGTGGCGAATCAGACCAAAGATCTCATCACATCATTTCGATGGGAAACTGTAGATCATCCTCCGCACAGCCCCGATCTTGCGCCCAGTGACTACCATCTGTTCCTGCACTTGAAGAAACACCTGGGCGGTCAGCGTCTTCAAGACGATGACGAAGTCAAAACAGTGGTGATGCAGTGGTTAACAAGTCAGGCGGCAGACTTCTATGAGGAGGGTATTCAAAAACTGGTACAACATTATGACAAGTGCCTCAATATTGACGGAAATATGTAGAAAAACAGGCTTTCATGTAAATATAAAATTGAGATCTTAGCACGTCTTTTATTTCAAAACGGTACGTTCTTAAAAAAATACGCCTCGTAGGAACAGTAATGCACTCTGCTGCCGTTCTTCCTGACATAGGGAACTGCGACTCATTTACATAACCACCGATGGTCTACGCGTACGATGTTACATTGACATCCGACCATGTCATTCATTGGCTGCTTCACTTTTGTGAGGCACTGTATAGCACAATAAATATTTAAGTTACATCTAATACAATATACAACACTCTGAAATTACTATGGTGCAGAAAAAATTTGTGCGTTCACGAGCCTGAGAATGCATTAATAAACATAATTAACAAGAAGGTACATTTAAAGTATTAGGGCTAGAAGCGACGGTCACGAGGGGGTGGAAGAATATAGAGGAAAAGAAAGTGACGTGACTGGTGCATGACATTTGCTTCACCGTTTGACTCGCGGTAAACTGGCCGTATACTTATTTTGTGTGTGTGTGTGTGGGGGGGGGGGGGGGGGGGGGGGGGGGGGGGGGAAGAGAGAGAATTTTGAGGGTTCCAGAAGATAGTTTCAGCTCGCTCTTACACTGAGGTGACTGGTAATGGGATACCTCCTAATACCATGTCGGACCTCTTATTGCCTGGCTTAGTGCAGCAACTCTAAGTGGTATGGACTTAACAAATTGTTAGAAGTCCCCTGCAGAAATACTGAACCATGATGCCTCTATAGCAAACTTTATAAAGGATCGTGGCGCACGGGTATACCTTTTAAACTGCATTTGCGATCCGCGCAGGAACGTATCGATAAAAATCTATTTCGACACCATTCCTTGTAATATCACCAGTATACCTCGTCACGACGTACCACAAAGATTATCGTTATAATGGGAACAGGGAAACTTGAGGTTAGCGGTGGGGGGGGGGGGGGGGTGGAGGGTAGCGGCAAGAGTACTCTCCGCTATATACCGTAAGGTGGCTTGCAGAGCGCATGGCCGGTTGAGAAGAGATGTCCCCGGTGCATGCCGAGCGCCAGGAGATAGTCACCTGCCACTGATCATTTATATCTCATTTACCTTTATCGGTTTAGCCTTATCACTTTCACTATCACGAATCTACCGGCTAGGAGACAGTTTCCTCCATAACTGTCTTAGCCCTTCATCGGGTTGGCAGGGAGTCAGACGTGGGTGAGGTTTCTTCCACCAGAGAGAGCTCTGGTGAGCCTTCGTTTGTCTGACCTGCATATCGGCCAGACCAATATACTTTTATCTCTAAATTATCTCATCTCTGGCGTCAACATTGCTTTCAGTGTCTTCGTTTCACCATTCCTACTGACTACGGTAGCTCGATCATATTTCTGGCAGATGTGACTGAATCAAGGAGGGCTATTAACTGAAGGACTGATGACTTCCCAACACCTCTCCTTCCCCCCACACCCTCCGCGCCGAAACAAGCATCCAAATTGGATATTAATCTCTTGTAATAGCGTATTTGACGGCTTCTAGTGTTTTCACATGTGTAATTGTTGCATCCATAGCTATGGATGAGCTGCTTTCTAAAAGCAGCAGTTACATATCGTTCCTTGCACTGTGCTGGGAGCATTTATCATCATTTGTGTGTGGGGTGAAGTAAACTGTTAATTTCAAATGAGACTCGCGCTGGGTAAACTTTTTGGCTGTAAGATTTCCATTTGTCTTATCGTTCATACATGCCTCGAGATGACTAGGTGTTCGTGTTTTCCTCATAATTTCATCCTCATTCATGAAAGTGGCGAGATTGGGCTGAGCAAAGGCTGGGAATTTGTACGGGCGCTGATAACCGCGCAGTTGAGCGCCCCACAAACCAATCATCATCATCATCATCATCATCATCATCATCGTCGTCGTCGTTTGTTTCGCACCTCGTACAGAAATACCTTTTACCTGATGTGGCTCTCGTATCGTCGTTTACCTATTCTACTTCCGCAACATCAAAATTCACTTTCTTTTTAGTGTAACTCTTGTCAGTCCAACGTTTAGCCTGTTAGTACATCTTGTTATGCCACATGCCATTACTTATTGTAACGATTTTGTTGTCCATCTGTAACTGAACAAAAAAATTTCTTGTATATACGCGCCTCCCCGTAACTTAAATGCATTCTAAGCGACGCGAGCGCTCGTGCCCCCCCCCCCCCCCCCCCCCCCCCCACACACACACACACTCGTACCAACTCATAGCGAGTGAAGTGGCGGAGACGTTAGCCCAATGGACCCGCATTCGGGAGGACGACGGTTCAAATTCGCATTCCGCCATTCAGATTGTTTCTTCATGATTTTCCTGAATAGCTCCAGGCAAATGGTTCCTTTGAAAAGGCACTGCCGGTTACCTTCCCCATCCTTGCCCCAATCGCTGCTTGTGCTCAGCCTCTAATGACTTTGATGTCGACGGGTCGTTAAACCCAAACTTCCTTCTTTCCTTCTACCAAGCCACAGTCTTAAAAACTGTACACTTCTTATTGGTAAAAAGTCGAGCAAAAGTCTAATGAAGTTAAGGAGCGACGTATTACCTATATATGAGCTTCGTTGTATGCTCGATACTACTTCGGAGGAGTAGCTACCTATTTGGAAACCTCGTCGGTCTGGAAGACGGAGGAAGCAGGCCCTGTCAGCGGATGGCCTTCTTTGGAAGCTGCTGAGCTGAATAGGACGAACCCTACTTGGAGGAAGCCTTAAACGACCAGTGTGACTCACAGGCGAATAACTGGGTCTCGATGTCTAGGATTCCAATCCTGTCTTCCGAATAAGATATATATGCGCATGAAATCTGAGGCTTGGCGTGTGTAACTGCCCCGTGAAAAACTGGGATTCCCGGAAAAAACTAGAAAGTTGGACTGAACATTGCAGAGCTATACTAGACATGGTTCTATTGGAGGTGGTGCCTGTACTTTAGAGGCCCTCTAATTGACTTACCCTTCTGGTTACAGCGGAGTTTCATATCAGCGCACACTCTGCTGTAGAGTGAAAACTTCATTCTAGATACTAAGTACTGTCAACCATGTTTAGGGTAAGCATACAAATTCTTCGATATACTATGTTACTGTATTATTGAAGGGAAGATAATAGCGAATGGTCCATTGGAAGATGGAAAAAAGCGTGGCTTCACTGTCGAGGTCAGGGATTGCTACCTGGATAGCCAAGCTTCACTAGGAGATGGCGTCTTTAGTAGTAGTAGTAGTAGTAGTAGTAGTAGTAGTAGTAGTAGTGCTCTAAAAGGCTGGTCGATGACTAAAATCGTCACGGGTTTCCTGCTGCTTCAAGTGGTTATAATTTGACACTGACCGGAGAGCACTGGGCGGAAAGATCGTCGTTGGAAAACCACTTGACGCAGCTGGATCCCGGGAAGATAATATTCTCGTCACTAGAGAAAGATAAAGAACGAAGTTCTCGGACTAAAAATTTGCAGGACTGCAGTCTTTAGCCCACTAATGTTTCTTCTATACATTCAAGAAGAAATGACGGAAATGAAAGAAAGGTTAAAAGCGTGAGATTGAAAATCACGGTGAGCAGAATCGATGATAACATTCGCTAATGATGTTGCCATCCTCAGTGAAAGTGGAAGAGGATTACAGAATGTGTAGAATGGGATGAACAGACTAATGAGCACAAAATATGGAATGAGAGTAAACGAAAAACACAATAGAACTGATCACGAAGTAGAAGAAATTAAGCAATTCTCCTACCTTGGAGAGAAAGGAAAACTTATGACGTACGACGCGAGGAAGACATAAAAAGCAGACTATCACAGGTAAAAACGGCATCCCTGGTCAATTTGTCTTTTAATGTCAAACATTGGCCTTAATTTAGAGAAGAAATTTCTGAGAATGTAGGTTTGGAGCGTAGCATTGTACAGAAGTGAATCAGTTGGGAAAACCGGAAAAGAGAACCGAAGCGTTTGAGATGTGGTGCTGCAGAATGTCGAAAATTATGTAAACAAGATAATAAAGATGTTCTGCTCAGTCGGCGTAGAAAAGAACTTGTAGAAGGGGTTGACGAGAAGAGTGGACAGAATTTTAGGACATATGTTAAGACATCAGGGAAGTTAAAACAATCCTCATTTATTCTTAAGACTCAGTTGCACATTTTTAATGACATGACATGTTTCGATAACTCTGGATCATCTTCAGATCTAAGTAGTTGCGTCTCGTCATAACCTCGTATGAGAGTACCGTTTAGATACGGCCTAACGAGGACGTTAATGAGGAAACGAGCAACAGGTCATGGTGGAAGGAATGGATAACAAATTGAGCATCGTTTGTTTCTTTTAAATATCATCTTGACAAAATTTCACCACAAGAGTTCACCCATATATTATAAATATTCGTAAGTTCCTTTCTTTTGACAATAAACCATTTACTAGCTGCAAGAATTAATTTTGTTTCCCATTAAAACAGTGCAACATTAGGGAAAGATATTTCTACATTGAGAGTCCCAATTACATTGAAAGGTAGACGTAGGGCACCCGATCCGCGGGGAGAGAAGGCGTGAAGTTAATACTGGTTCAACTGCAACATACATAAAACCTCCCTTAAATGCAGCTGGAATCATTGGCCCATCTCAAGAGATCATACGCAAGGCTAGAGCAGAAGCGGGCACGAGGAATGTAACGGCATCAAAACCCAAACATTAATCTCAAAAAAGTCATATTAAAGGTAATAAATCATGCCAAGCAATGCAAGTACCTTTCCAGGGCGCAGCTGAATAAATGCTCGGCTAGGAACTTTTAAGTTAACCACGCTAACAAGTAACAAGTATTTCAGTATATCCGAAAGATAATTCAGGCAACTGTTAACTAAAACTTGTCAAGAATTACAAATAACTAATGCTTCCGCACATCAGTTGTTAGTGATACCGAGGGGAGTTCCCTTCGTGATACAAAAAACCCCTGAAGAATCAAAATAAAATCACACATACAGGTCACAAGACCCTTTAAAATAGCTCAAACATCAATAACGCTAAAAAGACTTAACCTAAAATGAACTACCAGCGGTATTTGCACTTTTAGTTTAAGAGGAATTAGCCTTAATAGATCCAGTAGTTTACCTACCGGAGGGAGCTACTGAGCGAGAAAATCTGTAGAAGAGACTGGTATACATCCAACAAATAATCGAGGAAGTTAATTGAAAGTGCTACTCTGAGATGAAGCGGTTGCCTCAAGTGAGGTGGTCTTTGCGGACCGCACCAAACCAGTCAGATGACTCAGGAAGAAAAAAGCAATCATTGGGAACTACACCGATCGCGACTTATTACGAGCGAATATTCCCGCAGGTACTGTACGCAACACAAATAAGCTGATCACGGGGCTTTAAACCAGACAGAAAGAAACAAGAAGACACTACAAACACTGTACATTGTAATGCGATACTAGCGATTACGTCAACAAGTGGCGAGGACTGCGCAGTTTATTTCAGGACGACACGGGAAACGGGTAACAGGAGACTGAACTCTCGCCCCTACTATATCGCTCGCCAGATCGGATATCGAAAGGCGGTACGGCAGGGCGTCACCCGAAACTTGCAGACTGGCGTCCGTGGCACTCCTTTAGTTTCTGTAGAGTGTAAGCTGTAGAGTGTAGAGGCTAAAGAGTACTGGCCTCGTCAGAAGCATCGGTTTACCGTAGGCGTGTCCGCACCTTGTGACGTCCTTGCACGGGACGCTGCTCACTGTTTATCCAGCCCGCGAGGGCGTCGTGCTGGTTCGCCGCTACTATTTCTGGTCCCGCCTACGGGGCAATGATCTCGTTTAATGAGATTGCGTGTCGTATCAGCACATTCTGCTCGGACACCGAATGAACTGAAAATACCTGCTGTGCAAGGAGAATCCAAATTCTGATGCAATAGCTCCATACTTAACAATCATACTCCAGTTATGTAACCGCTCGCTCGACGAAAGATACGTACCCACTGACTGGAAAGTTGCTCAGGTCACACTTATATTTAAGAAAGGCAGTAGGAGTAATCAACTAAGTTACAGGCCCATTTGATTAATGTCGATATGCATCAGGAGTTTGGAACAGGATGTGTTACTTCGAAGAGAACGGTCTATTGACAGACAACACGGAGGGTAAGGGCTTATAATCAAATTACGTGCTTATGGAGTATTGTCTGTTGTCACTGGATTCGCAATTTCCTGTCATAGGTCACTGTTTGTAGTAATTGACGGAAAGTCACCGTGTAAAACGGAAGTGATTTCCGCCGTTCCCCAAGGTACTGATACGGCCCCTCTGCTGTTCCTTATCTATATAAACGATTTAGAAGACAATCTGAGCACCCATCTTAGATTCTTTGCAAACGACACTGTCGTTTACTAGACGAGTCATCAGAACGTCAAAAAAATTGCACAAAGATTTAGAAAAGATTTCTGTATGATGCCAAATGGGCAATTGACCCTCAATAATGAAGTGTGAAGTCATCGACTGAGTGCTTAAAGGAATCCGTGAAACTTTGGTTAAACGATAAACCAATCAACTCTAAAGGCCATAATTTCAACTAAATACCGACGAATTACGAACAACTTAAGTCTGAAAGAACAAACAGGACATGTTGTTGGGAAGGCGAACCAAACACTGCGTTTTATTGGCTAAACTCTTAGAAGATGCAACGCATCTACTAGAAAGACTGTCTACACTATGCTTGTCCGTCCTCTTTTGGAGTACTGCTGCACGGTATGGGATCCTTACCCGATGGGATTAACGGATTACATCGAGAAAGTGCAAAGAACGGCAGCACGGTTTGTATCGTCGAGAATAGGGGGGGTGTTACGGATATAATCAGGGATTGGGGTTGACATTGAAACAAAGGCGGTTCCTGTTGCAGCAGGATCTTCTCAGGAAATTTCAAGCAACAACTTTCTCCTCCGAATGCGAAAATATTGTATTGATGCCGACCTACACGGAGAGAAAAGATGATCAAATTAAGGAAAGTCAGAGCTCGCAAGGAAAGATGTAGACGTTAGTTTTCTCCGCGCGCTTTTCGGGAGTGAAATACTAGAGAATTATTGTGAAGGTTGATCTAGGAACCATCTGCCAGACGCTTAAGTGTGATATGCAGAGTATCCATGCAGATGTACAGGGTGTTAGGGAAACCTTCTGTATCGTATTGACTTAATACTTGGCGAAATAATTGTATTATTATTGTTTATCTTTGCTTTGAAACTGACAAAGCATGATCAATATTGCATTGTTCCAGTTTTACATTTTTCAGTTGATGCGAGCGGACACAGTTCACACTGTTGAGGAGCGATTAGTGCGTGTTTGAACGTGACGTCCGTCCACATACGGGGCAAACAGTAATAGAGATAGTGCTCTTGGAGATGGCTTTGGCAACGCCACACTTCTTTAAATCAGTCCTGCTTAGGCTGACCAGTTTTCAAAGAGGAAACTGGGACATCTGTGTTTATACTTTCTCCTTAACTTTAGTAATAAACTTCCGCTTGTTTTGTCAGTTATGGAAATATTTTGCAATCAGTAGCGGGCCTATGACCTTATAGCAAGAATGTTTCTTCATTTTGTGAACTGGAAAGGAAAGAGTAGGTACACTGAACATAAATATAATTCTTTTCTTCGAAAAACGTTTTTAATAGTACAACCTGGATATCATTTCTGCGATGTTCGGTTACTTATTGTTTCAAATACGTATAATTTGTTAATCCTAAGAACTATGCAGTATTACTAATCAATAATCAGATACAATTATAAATTTCATCCTAAGACTTACCTATGTTATTTTTATCTTAAGAATGAACAAGATTCTAACAGTTCCTTGTTAGAAAGAAGATAATCGTAAAATTCTTTGAAAGATAAATTGAAATGAGTTTTCACAATAGTAATAATTGCGGTCATTCTTTAAGCTTCATTAAATGAACGCTTCGTCTTGGACATTTTCACAAGGCACCACATTTCCTGAGTCTAAAATTCACATTCACTAACGAACAGTAATAGGTAGTACCTTTGTCCGCATAGTT
This sequence comes from Schistocerca serialis cubense, assembly GCF_023864345.2. Lineage (NCBI taxonomy): Eukaryota > Metazoa > Arthropoda > Insecta > Orthoptera > Acrididae > Schistocerca > Schistocerca serialis. The sequence continues at coordinate 549,661,566 of NC_064642.1, forward strand.
GATCACCCGCCGAGTCTCACTTCTAAATCATAAATGGTGTCAGCCGTAGACTTGAAGTTTTATCACTGAGAGTGAAATCTGCCGCCCTTTCGTTTGACAGCAGACTACTGGCGAAAGCATGCATACATGCCAAACGGTATTCAATAAGCACTGCTAACACATGCCACATAGCTCATTCTTCACAAAATTATCTTCCATATGACTGCAGTCCCGTCAGGAGAAATGGTTTAGATGATGCTCATCTATACCTCCTTTGGTTCTGGTTTTATTTTTGAGGGACACAAAATGGAAGGCCGGTAAGTTAGAGGAAGGGGTAGGTAGTTCCTGATTTTCTGTTAAACATATCTCGTACTCTTTCTTTAGGCATAAGAAGAGTTGCCCCAGATGCGGTATATATTGCAAAAATATATATTTCTATAACATTCTGTTTCTATTAAATGTTTTTCACACATACTTAATTAAATGAAAAACATTGTACAAATTTTGTTTCTCAATTAAAAACTGGGACAATTGTGTGTCCCCACTGATTTTTCTCGGGACACCGGGATGTCTAGTCAGCCTAATCCTGCTCGATTGAGGGAAACGTGCATTTCGTTTCAGGCAGTGTCGAAGATAGGTTGGTCTTAAAATGCAAGAGGAAGTATGTGCCGCAGTCATTCAGTGAAAAATTATTGCAAAATTGTTTCTCCCATAGTGGCTGATGGGGGTACAATATGGTTCGACTAAAAGTATTGTGTACTTGTTTCGTTGCAAATTGCTGTGGATGCGTAACAACTTGCCTACAACCGTTTCTGGCGAATGCGACGAAACATATGAGACAGACATTTCCAAGCAAGCCTCGTTATTCAGGTTTTGCTATAATGTTGATGTCGTGAGTAAATAAGAAGCCACTAGAGCTTTTTTCATAAATATTGCCTTAACAGCAAAAACAATTACCGCCAATGAATCGGGAGGTTTCTTTGTAGCAAGAGGCTGACAAGGCGAAATATATTTCGTACTTAGTAAATATTTTCAAACAAAAAGTCTAGGATTTGGTATTTTAATGTCCATACGACTTTCTTCTTCCATACACTTGCAATGCACAGATTTTGCCTAAGCTTTGTCAAGAAAATTCATTTTGAATGCTGCTTTCCGCTTCATTAAAATAACTTTTTGCTGGTAGCGTCACACTGACTGGACCTCTGTTTTAGGCTAACAATCCGTTGTAATTTAACGTTGACTGTTCATTACTGGGCAATGGATGTAAGGTACTGTGATGTCATGTATAGTGTGGACAGAGTACCGTTTAACGGAGCCAAAGTTCTGCGACCTGTAAAATGTGATTAGACATCGTAGCTACATCTAACTAAGGTCGTAGTTGAACTTGTATGTGGCTCAGAAGGTAAACGGTGCATTTTGGGACTACTTCCATGTACAGTATTTTCTCGCTTCTTCTGAGAGAATACAGGCTGCAAAGGCTTACTCTATTCTGCGTATGCGCAGTGTTTCCGTCTAGGTTGATCTATTTCTCTATGCCACAGATGGCATGATCGGACGATGGCAGCGTGAAAGCTAGAACATACAACTAGTCGGTAGTTCGCTTCACGTAATTGCTGTCGAAATATTTCGTTAAGAATCCAGTGCGTGAACTGAATCGGATATCTCACATCGCATACTTCGAACAACTGTATGCACAGTCAGTATGACTGTGAGTCTAGAGGTGAGGGAGGAAACGTACGTACGTGTGTGTGTGTGTGTGTGTGTGTGTGTGTGTGTGTGTGTGTGTGTGTGTGTGTGAAATTAGCCTACTTTTCCCCTCCCGTAACGAAAGAAAAATAGAAGGCATTACTTTGCCTGACGGTGTGCACCTGAATGAAGGCTCGTATTCTGGGTTCATTACCATTGGTGGAGTTTAAAATTTTCAGGCACCTTTTGATGTGTGTAAAGAGGGAATACAGCTCATTTCCATGTCAAACAGCCGGTTTAAACGTGCTCTTTGTTCGCACGACCTGTATTTACCGGACTGAGAGAGATTTTATAGCTGGTTCAGGGTGCATGCAGCGTCAGAAAATGTGTATCACACGTGGAGCAATGCGGAAATGAATATCGTGAAAAAGTCGTGATCCAGAAATGTCCGTAATGTGCATAAAGGATTACGATTGCAGTGGGAATTTCTGCTCATCCGTTGTGAATGTTCATTCAGGTGGAATATTTCTCAAGGGACACACACACACACACACACACACACACACACACACACACACACACACACACACACACACACACACACACACAGTCATAGTGCCTAAGCTTTTTTGCCATTGTAATTTATATATCCTCCCTCACTTCTGCCAATATACAGTGTATTGTAAAAAGAGTGTAGTTCGCCAGCTGATAAAGTAGATGCCAAATAAAATTAATAAAGCTACTTCTATTAGCCGTCGGCAACCAGAAATACTCAGTATCCATCTGGGCGCCTTGAGAGTAATCTATAGGCCTACCATCGCCCCAATATCACTCGCAAGATGCCCGGAACGATACTAAGTAGCACTGACTGTCAGCGGTTGGCGTAGGTAGCTTTCTTAATTGTATTTGAGGTCTAGCGGATAGCTAGCCAGCTACAGTTTCTAACATGGTTACAAATTGTATGATCTGTATACAGCAAAGTTTGGATACGTGGGTATCTCGTTCTAATTTACGATTGTCAGGTTAGACATATACTATGTGATCAAAAGTATCAGGACACCTGGCTGAAAACTACTTACAGTTCGTGGCGCCCTCCATCGGTACTGCTGTAAATAAAAAGGGTGTTGGTCCACCCTTAGCGTTGATGATGGCTTCAACTTCCGCAGGCATACTTTGTCAGGTGCTGGAAGGTTTCTTGGGGAATGGCAGCCCATTCTTCACGGACTGCTGCAATGAGGAGAGGTATCGATGTCGGTCGGCGAGGCCTGGCAAGGAGTTCCAAAACGACGCAAAGGTGTTTTATAGGATTCAGGTTAGGACTCTGTGCAGACCAGTCCACTACAGGCATGCTATTGTCGTGTAACTACTCCGCCAGAGGCCGTGCACTATGAACAGGTGCTCGATTGTGTTGAAAGATGCAATCGCCATCTCCGAATTGCTCTTCAACAGTGGGAAGCAAGGTGGTGCTTAAAACATCAATGTAGGCCTGTGCTGTGATAGTGCCACGCAAAACAAGCGGTGCAAGCCTCCCCACTCCATGAAAAACACGACTACACCATAACACCACCGTCTCCGAATTTTACTGTTGGCACTATACACGCTGGCAGAAGACGTTCATCGGGCATTCGCCATGCCCACACCCTGCCATCGGATCGCCACGTTGTCTGGAGTGACGAATCACGGTACACAACGTTTTTCCACTGTTCAGTCATCCAGTGTTTGAGTTCCTTACACCAAGCGAGGCGTCGTTTGGCATTTACCGGCGTGATGTGTGGCTTATGAGCAGCCACTCGACCATAAAATCAATGTTTTCTCGCCTCCCGCCTGTCATAGTATGTGCAGTGGTTCCTGATGCAGTTTGGAATTCCTGTGTGATCTGGCTAGATGTCTGCCTATTACACATTACGACCCTCTCCAACTGTCGGCGGTCTCTGTCAGTCAATAGACGAAGTCGGCCCGTACGCTTTTGTGCTGTACGTGTCCCTTCACGTTTCCACTTCACTGTCACATCGGAAACGGTGGACCTAGGGATATGTAGGAATGTTGAAATCTTGCATACGGACGTATGACACTAGTGACACCCAATCACCAAACTACGTTTGAAGTCCTTGAGTTCCGCAGAGCGCCCCATTCTGCTCTCTCACGATGTCTAATAACTACTGAAGTCGCTGATATGGAGTACCTGGCAGTAGGTGGCAGCAAATTGCACCTAATATGAAAAACGTATGTTTTTTGGGGTGTCCGGATACTTTTGATCACATAGTGTATATAACCCCTTTTTTGTGGAAAGAGTGATATAACGGTCTTGTGATTGGGATGTTTAACAACGGGCTATAACATTTCATTTGTAAGTTTAATCTAGTTCGTCACGTCATATAAATAACTGGTGCTATAAAGATTAAAACTGTGAAGCAGTAACTCGTTATGGAAATGGCTCCTGATAGTTTCTCATTATCAGTTGACAGATGACTTGTAGAGTCACTTAAGTAACTCGGTGTTTTCACATCTGGGGCTCTTTCGTTTCTTGAAAATATCTTGCTACGTTGGCACAGACTTTTGGCTGTAGGCGTAGGTTGGGGACACTAGCGGGCAGTCGAATTGCATGTGTGGCTATTGGTTTATGGAGTTTGGCTGATCAGTGGCACACAGGAAACAGCCAACCTGTAGGGAGAATTAAATCTGCCAGTTCTGAAGGATGGCCTCCGCAGCGAGGAGAGGTTAAATCTGTGGAGACGTGCAGGGTAAAAACCGCGTCTGTATGTCTTCCTGAAAGTTAGAACTCTGAATACCATGTTATTTTAGGAATGAATGAATCACTTCTTACATAGTTTTAGTACTTGAGAGATTTCCCAGAACTGGCACCATTCATCAAATTTACCTTCAGTTACAGTAGCTACAAAGTCTGTGAAAGGTAGATATGCAAAGAAAACTATCCCTTTCTCACTCTTAACTAGTCGACTATTTCATTTTCTAAGATTATCGTTAGTCGAGTTGACAAACCAAGAATGACGTGGAATCTGCTGCTGAGTCACTTATTACCACGTACCTTTGTTACGGTCCTTGGCCACTAACATTGTCCAGTTTTTGCTTTGTTTGCGAGGGTACTCTGAAAGTCACTGCATAGTATGGGTAAGTCGATCGGAAGTAGTTGCTGCACCATATTTATCAATTGGTCTGCACGTCGGTTGCCCCTGATACCAGCACGCGCCATTATCCATTGTAGATGAATTCAGTCAGTCCCTTTTGCTCTGTTAAAACTTGTCAGTATATCGTGTGCCAAGGGATTTGCAACTTTTCTTCGTCTGCCACTGCTGAAGGATTCTAAGGCATTCGTAGAGTCAGTACGTATAAAGTTTCTTCGACTTGTAACTCTACTACCTAAGGAATATATTGATGAATGGCAATTCTGTAGGTGACAGGAGCTATTATTAATGGCTTTGTTCCGTTTATCACCCCTGATGTATCTTCACACAATAATATTAATGGGCCATGTTATCTCGTAGTGGCAGGTCAGTTTTCATTTGTGTGAACGTTCAGACGAAAATCTGTTCGTGGTAGAGACGGCGCGCGCTGCAAATTTTGCACAGTTCATTCTACTGGGTTGCGCCTCGTTACGAAACACGACCTCGAGACTTGATGAATGCGGATTCTTGATGAGGCGCTTTTGCGCGCAGTGGGAGAGCCTATCAGTAAGAAGGTCTTCCTCTCGAACTGCGCAGCTATCGTCAATCGTCTTGTTTGGTGTGTTCTGAGATTCCCTCTACGCTGCTGCTGCTGCTGCCTTATTACAGAGATAGTTATAACCGGCAGCTGCCAGCCATATGACGCACCAGGTACAAGGCGAAAATTCATCAAAGTTCTTTGGCACTCTATTGAAACTTGTGATCCAAAAAGACAACTTATGATAACTTCTGATTCCTTGTCACGAAAGACTCCTTCACTTAAGTTGGGGTTTTCAGTTTGATGCGACACAAAATACCATCGAACACTTAAATTTATATGGAAGTTCACAGGTTTTCGTCATCGTCACAATAAAATATACATCACCTATATAAGCTATCTGATTAAAAATCTTCCTTCATGAGCAACTGGACCACTAGTGTGATCAACAGGGTCGGCCTAGCACCAATGAGTAGTGGTAGTTGAAATTTTTTGCCTGACTGGTGTTCAAACCCGCTTATTGCTTCTCATAAGGGCAAGATCCGGGATCGAATCCTGGTGTGATAAAAATTAACTGTCATTACAGGTTCATTTAAATGCAAGTTCAGCATGAATAAACGATTTACACTGAAATCATTTGACGTCACTGCCTTTTCAACGATCCATTTTTCATTTGTGTATTCCTACTGTTTGCATGTACATAAACACGTTTCTGCACAGTTATAGCATCATCAGCTAGCACATATTTCATCTGAAAAATCTAATGATAAAAGTTCTGTGTAGTTGGAATATGTCGACACTAGGTTTCTGCGGTTTGCACTATAATATAGTCTATTGCATCTTGCCAGTGACTACAAGTAAGCCACAGATCTATAATAAAGGCAGCATGTCTTCTGCAGTACGAGAATGCTCGGACATCTGTCGGAAAATTGGGCCTAACATTGGACAAATAAATACCGAGGCAAAGATACTTTATTGTAGGTATGTCAACAGTGACACTTCCTGTTGCTGTACTGGACCTCCCCCGAGCCCTGTCAGTCATAAGACTTCTTGGGAGATCTTGCGACACAGTTTATTTGGTTGTATATGGATGTCATCAAAATGCTTGCTTTTAGCTCACTGTAAAGTTCGGTATTTCGTTGTGAAACTGCAGTGGCGTTGATAAGTTTCCTGTGGTTTTGTTAGCAATTTAGATGTTGCTAGCTTGAGAACAGGCTGATTACTTGACTCGATCGTTAGTGCCCACAAATAATTTTTTCTAATTTTTTGTTGACTTCGAAATTTATGAATTTTGTAGTTCTTTGTGTTATTCTTCGGTTTTAACACTTCTCAGGTATCAAAATTTGTCTAAAAAAACAAATTTTCACGTACTATGTTTAAAATAAGGATTGTTTAGGATTCAGAATGTGATATGGTACATGAAATAGTATAGTATAGAGATCAATTGTATATTTAACATAAAATGACAATTCTATGTTATATTGCATTACCTCTTTCCATCTTTGTCTACATTAAACACGGGCTATAAGCTTAGCTAAGCGTACGGGGAAACACAGGTCTGATCTCCTTCTAGAAGTGTTACAGCTGTTAAAGACACGGAGAATGATACTATAGTTCCATTCTGATCGGTTCCTGACTCTGAATTGAAGCAGCACAGATACGCCAAATGCCTCCCTGGCGCAGTGTGCAGGCATTGAATCTTCTGATGCAGTATTAAAATGCCGATATTTTGCTAAACAGAGGCTTTTAGGTATATAAAAAGACGATCGTTTGAATTAATCTATAGTCACATACGCGCTCCTGTAATACATTTATTAGGATCCCTTCATTCACACTCATGTGTGTAATTAATTACGCACACTTGACGATACGGGTTTGGAAGCAGCTTTACGCTCTGACAAAAGCACTATGGACAGCCAAACAGAAACCTACAAATCGCGGAGAGAATAAAGCTGACACAAAAAGTGTGCATTGAGAAAAGGTCACTCTGCTCCCAACATGTTTGTTGCTCGTTTCTTGGATTATAGCACGGGGCCCAGTGTTCATGACCGGTCGTTTGTTGTTCTGGTTCAGTGTCTCGTTGTAACAGCCTAGAATGTGGAAGATTACACACCAGCCTGCTGCGTGATGGAGAGTCGTTCCGTGTTGGCGGGTCTCTTGTGTGTCGTGGCTAGCGGCATAGATCGGCTTTCTCCGGAAGCCCTCGAGAAGAACCGCCTGTTGCTTGGGGTGGCGTGGCGTGTCACGGGTCACGTAGGCACCAGGGGCGCAGCTCAGATGCGGGGCAGGTGTGTGTGTGTGTGTGTGTGTGTGTGTGTGTGTGTGTGAGGGGGACAAGTTTGTTTACATTTTCTTTTCTTATATTTATAATGTTTCGACGAGTGTCACTCTTTAATTAAAATTGTGGCGGCGGCGGCGTTGGTCGTAGTCTTTGGTTCTACGAATGGTCTTTGCAGCTGCACGCCCTGGACTATCCTGTGCGAGGCTTTTAACTACTGCAACCCACGTAGATTTCGGCCTTCCGTAAGCAGGCTGGCCTGGCAGGTGGCAGGACCGAAGCCTCCCGAACAGATCTAATCCCGAGCTCACCGTGCCTGCTCAGTGTGGTAGTTTGTGGGCTCACGTTTATGTTTACAGTAGATTGCTTAATAGTGGAAGTCCTTTGGCGCTGTTGCAGGTTTATGTGAGTAGAACGGGAAAGAAAATGCTGCTTCAGAAAGGTTATACTTTCAGAATCGAAAGACTGTTAAAATGTGTTGCAGCACGATGGGCGTTCAACATTAAGAATTGTAAAAGTTTTATTAAAAGTGCCTACATTAAAGACACTGACGTGCTAGTGTACAAATACGACCACAACCACGCAGAAACAGCTGGTGATGAAACTGAGAGGCAGAAAATAGTTTGTAATCTGAATAGGAAAGCTACAGAATATTTATGTGAGGGACTGTAAAAACTTTGTATTATCAACAGAAAGAACACGCGGAAAAGAGAACCGTTAAAGATGTAGACAGCTTTCGTATATCCATTACAACGGTAGGCGGAAAATTCTTCCGTAATTAAGTGTTAGAGTTTAATGTTTTTCTGAGCGCACTAAATGTGAAAACTACCGATGGCGATAATGATTCTGACAAGAATATTTGAAGCTGAAAACGTCAGAATACTTAGTCATTGTGACACAATACATGTTGACGAAACTTTCAAATATTGCACAAAGTTCTTTGTCAGCTATTTACGATCCATGGGTTAACGGTCATTATATTACAATCGTTTTTTCTTTGTTGAACGATAGGGAAACTTCACCTTACCAGCACGTCTTTTCATCGGCTGTTGAGAAATGCAATTATCTCAGTCAACATTTTCAGAATTTGAAGGAAGCATAATGAAAGCTGAAAGTGTGGACTGATGTAAGTATAAAAGGTTGTAAATTTCATCTGACCCAGAGCTGTTGGCGAAAGCGACAAACATTGGAACTTGTACATGACTGCTATTTCAGAAATCAAATTAGTAAGTTAGTCTTGTGTGTTTGGTCTACCAGTGATGGATCCTGTTATGGTTGGTGACTGTTGTTGCTTAATCAATGTCAGCGATTCCTACGCGTGGAAAAACTACAAACGTTCGGAGACCATTCAGTACATACGTAGACAAAAGCGCACTCTTTCCTCCAGCCAGATGGGCGGAGCGAAGTTGCTCTAGAAAGAAACCACCAATGCTTGCGAAAGTTTCCACAGCAAGTACAATATTTAGTTTTGCTGCAGCCCAAATGTACAGTAGTGGAAATCACTATAAAATTGTGGATATTTGTAGGAAAATTAGCATTTTCAGCTGGGACAGTTACGCACAGTGCATGAGCAATAATGTGAGATACAGTATACTGACGAAGTCAAATGGTGCCACATTTGATGTAAATATTACAGTACATAACGAGACATACACAGCTCAGGTGATAGAGGGTGGAACTCGGTATAAAGGCAGTCGGCCCTGTGTGGTGATAGTGTGTGCGTATGTACCTTTACTGCAGAGAGGAAACACGCCTTAGTGACAGTGGGTATTGGGTACATAAACCACGCTTGTGACAGTGCCACGTGGATAAGTCATGAAAAAGCAAAAATGTGTGCGTACAAGGAAATAGGACTCTCCAATCGTCAAATCGCCGAAAAGTTGAACCGTTAAAGTACAATGTTTGAGAATTTCGTTAGATTGCGCGCACGATTTGGTAAGAACTGAAAATATGGGCTAAACAGAAATTAATTTGCGGATCTAAACAGTTCCTTTGCGCAAAAAAGGCCACAAACCGTTATTCTTATCAACTTGTTTGCTGATTTACAGTTGTCAGTAAATACCGGGCGTGTACGACAAATTTTGTCAGATGACATATTGCAGCCCAGAAATGACTGCAGAAAACTGCTGCAACACCCAAACATAAACAGACTAGATTGGAGTTTGCTGAAAAACATATCACGGACTTCGGAATGGGATAAGTGATGATCAGTGATAAGATGTTTAATATAGACGGGCCGGTTGGATTTCAGTATTATTGGCGTGATCTGAGAACAGGTCAGCTGAAACAATAAGCAAAAATTTCGTTGGTGGGATTGCTCTGACTTTGGTAGCCTTCTGCGCTAAAGGAAAATCACTTATTGCTTGGCTGAGCACTCCAATGGTCTCTGGGATACTAGAGACAGAATTTATTAGAACGTATGAGGACCTAGTGAACGAAAGTCTGTTTCAACAAGATAATTGCTCTTACACACTGCTTATGTCTGTCTTGTCCTTAGGTAATTTTCTTACCGTTATCGTGAAGGACACCATCAGGTACAGGTTTCCGATCCATGCAAATGGAAAGTCTCCGTAACTGGCAGTGTAACGTGTGTTCAGATGGCGCCACGAACCAAATTGCTTGTCACTACCCCTATGGAAATGAGTCGCTTTCGATTTATCATCCCGCAGCTGTTATCAGAGCTAGGCATCTTAAGTTCTAATGTGTTAATTTGAGCCGGCCGAAGTGGCCGCGCGGTTCTGGCGCTGCAGTCTGGAACCGCGAGACCGCTACGGTCGCAGGTTCGAATCCTGCCTCGGGCATGGATGTGTGTGATGTCCTTAGGTTGGTTAGGTTTAACTAGTTCTAAGTTCTAGGGGACTAATGACCTCAGCAGTTGAGTCTCATAGTGCTCAGAGCCATTTTTTTTTGTTAATTTGATATAGAAACTTTAGTTGTTATCTGTCATAACTTTAAATGAAAAGCAGAGTAGAACGAAACCAGTATTCTGCACCTCCTCTCCATCTAACACAAAGCCCAAAACTAACAGGCAGCGTATGGGGTTTACATCCTTAGACTATAACCACCACCTAAAATTAACTCACCCGTTCCATACTGTCATATACCAATGTTGTGTGGATCTTGGCCCCCCCCCCCCCCCCTTCAAATCATAACCTTGCCGTCCGCATCTACTCAAATTCGTGTCCCGTCCGCCATAGTATGGACGCTAACTCGCTTCATCCTCGTTGTACACGTCCTCATTCGATACTGTGTGCCACCTGGCATTTCGCGTGGTCACATTAAACACTTTTTTAATCTAACTCACGAACGTGATTTGTCAAACACTGGCACAATCAGTATAAAATAGCAGCGCGGACGCCCTCGAACAAAGTATTTGTCATGTAAAGTGCCTGTCTGTATTGAAAACGCGTGAACAGTCAACTGTTTGTAGTTTATAAAAGCGAAGTTACCACCTTATTCGCGTGTATTACGCAACTTTGTAAAACGTACAAGGCTTACGTTGACGAGTTTTTATGTATACGCCGACATCCCGCATCTTTGCGGGGAACTGAAAAGTGTAGAACTTGCAGAGAAATTACTTGAGAAAATAGTTTGTGGAACGATACGGCAAAATAGAGGATTTCAGGAAAATTAAAGCGCGCAAAAGTCAATTTGCTTGAAGCTTGTCATCAACGGAAAGGCGACAAGCGGCCGGCGACAAGCCAAGTTAATACGAACTAGCGCTGCCGGCGCTAAGCGAATAAATTTGTACGAGATATGCGGACGGCAAAGTGTTAATAGGCTGTTCTTATGGACGGGAAGGGACGTTATGTGCTAACTTGCTACAAAGTCATAAATATTTTGTGTTCATGATGCTATTCGCGTTTCACACTCTGGTCTAGTGCCTCGAAAAGAGGTTATAAAATTAACACTCAAAGGTTGAAAAAAGAGTAATACTGTATGATCGGATTTAATCAGGCAATGCTGTAGGAATTGGATGAGGAAATTTCAGTAAGCAGTAGCTGTGATGTTCTATTTGACCAGCAAAATAAGATGTCTGAGGTAGAGAGTATACAAAATTCATACTGCTAACAGCAAAATAAAACCTTTCCTGAAAAACAAAAACTTGTTAGCATCGAAAATAAATTTAAAATGTTAGGAAGCCTTTTCTGAAGGTATTTGTGCAGTGAAGAGTAGACGATAAAACAGTTCTGACAAGAAGAGATCAACAACAGCTTTAGAAATATGCTGAATGCTGAAGATACGATGGTCAGATAACTCATGAGATGTTAAAACGAATTAACAAGAATTCCGTGTACGGCAATGGCTCAAATTGACTAAAAAAAAGGGCTAGGTCGATAGGGCTCGTCCAGGACCATCAAATTCCCGGCGGGGTCAGAGATTTTCTCTGCCTCGTGATGGCTGGGTGTTGTGTGCTGTCCTTAGGTTAGTTAGGTTTAAGTAGTTCTAAGTTCTAGGGGACTTATGACCACAGCAGTTGTCCCATAGTGCTCAGAGCCATTTGAACCAGGACCATCAAAGTATGGTTTCATTTTATAATGAAGAGACCTTTGGGAAGTTAAGATTGTGGAAGGAGACAGGCTTGGCTACAGTAAGTCGGTTAAACTGGATTTAGGTTGCTATAGTTAAGTAGAGTTGAAGAGATATGCACCGAATAGACTAGCATGGGGTGAAGCATCAAACTAGTCTTCGGACTGTAAACTAGTGCTGCTGCTGCTATCACTGTTATTACTACTACTACTACTACTACTACTTAGAGGAAAATATTTTCTTCCGAAAGACATAGCTCTGCAATATTTTAATGCACTGTCATAAAATTGTCTCGTGCTATTTTGCTGTCCCACCCAAGTTAGGCAGAATTTTTAAGCTGAAATCAAAAATAGAGATCGCAGTAATATTTATCGATTTCGGCTTACGTTAAAGACATCTTCAGTATTTTTCGGCCCTCTTCAGTTGGTGTGCACGATTGGGTGTACGATTCTGGTGTCACGAGAAAACCGAGGAGACGCCAGCACCAGCTGAAGGGAGCCGAAAAAAACTAAATATGGCTTTAACATAAGCCGAAACCGGTATATAAACAAATATTGAGATCTCGACTGTTGATTTTTAACCTAAATGTAGCATCCGGTCGCTGCAGTCCGTAGACGATGTCTTTATTATACGCAGGATTACTTCTAGAGAGATCCACAGCAGTCAGAAATGGTTTCAATTGTCATTAATTTGTAACAAAAGATGAAAATTTTTATTAGCCATCACATGACAACAGATACTCTTGACTCAAAGTATTAGCAGGAGATACAAGGAACGACATACATTGACCGAAGTTTCAGAATAGTCTTTCATAATTCTGGGATCTTTATAAAGGTTTTTTTTGTATTGTCAGTGTTTGTTTCCTTATCAGGAGCTAATCTCTTGAGAAACAGCAAATTATTTCTGAAACAGGTTGTAGTAAATATGATTAAGATTACAGCTGTGACTTGTTTGTTGGTAAAATTAGAAAACTCAACAGAAATAGACGTGTTTAATAATAATAATCACTTGGTAGTTCTTGTAAATAATTAATTGAACTACCGGTTTCGTAGCCTAAAAGCCACATTACTTCATAAGGTTGAATCCATTAAATCACAAGAAGCATTCTCTGCAGTTGTGGTCGAATAATAAAGATAAGTCGTGAGAAAGATAAAATTATTTACATGGCGAACCATGACATTAAAGTTGCGAGATGGGTGGGACCGAACATTCGTTGTCTGTGAACAACACATTTAGCGGATTGTCAACTAAGCGGGAAGTATGGGTCCACGGTTCTTCAAACGTGCCTAAAAAATTTAAAAGCTATAAAAACCGTCAAGAAATACCCTCTCACCCTAACGTAATAAGAATAATAGGTGGCTAGGACTCCCAGTCAAAAATTAAAAATACCTACCACGGATCCGAAGGAGATGACACTAGGCTGAACATAACCGGTTAACAATCGTATATAGGGGCACAATCGATCCAGAGTCCCTAAGAATTAATGAAACAAGAACCCACTTAGTAATAAAAACAGTATAAAGACGATAAATGAAAGGGAGATCTGTATGAAAGTTGTTGTTGTTGTGGTCTTCAGTCCTGAGACTGGTTTGATGCAGCTCTCCATGCTACTCTATCCTGTGCAAGCTTTTTCATCTCCCAGTACCTACTGCAACCTACATCCTTCTGAATCTGCTTAGTGTATTCATCTCTTGGTCTCCCTCTACGATTTTTACCCTCCACGCTGCCCTCCAATACTAAATTGGTGATCCCTTGATGCCTCAGAACATGTCCTACCAACCGATCCCTTCTTCTGGTCAAGTTGTGCCACAAACTTCTCTTCTCCCCAATCCTATTCAAAACTTCCTCATTAGTTATGTGATCTACCCATCAACAAACCATAAATGCAGCAGAGACGTTCAACATTTATTATTAAAGGCGTTAACTCGTACGAGAGACAACCGTAGTCATAAGTACTGCCTAAGAAGTAGACAAACATCAAATATTCTATGAAAACATGTTACAATGCTTCGGTGGAAAACTGAAGTCATAGTAGCCTCAAACACACTACTAATTTGACCTCCTCCTGCTCCTTGAAATGGTGTGTGGCCCTTCAGAGGAATAATAGCCCCTCCTCATTTATTCCTTGTTTCCGTACAGCGAACATTCACAATACTTTAGCACCTTCAGATTCTTCATGCAGTCGCTTCCTGAACCGAATTAACCATCCGTGTCCGCTCGTGGGAGGCCATTGGTGAGGTAGAATTTGCACACACGTCACAATTCGGCGTTCTTCACTTGCACAAACCTTGCCGGGTGTGAAAGTCAAATCAACATCATTTGAAAGTCCGAACGTCCGCTGCTGTTCGAATAGGGGACCTTGGGCGCTCAGCCAAATACTCTTAATCTCTGAGGCGCCGAGCCTAAAGCTGCTGCATTAACTCCGCGTGAATGATTTTGTTTTCTGTGGTATAGACACGACGGTTAAGACCTCTGATGGTCTGGTGGGGATGGAAATTAGTTGCCCATAGCTTTTCTCGGCTGTAAATAATCTTTAAGGGCAGCTAACATACCGGCAAATTCACCATTCTTTACAGAATCGAATTCCCATGCATAAATCAGCTTTAACGTCTGATAACAAATGAGTTAATGTGATACATATTTGACGGCACACACAAAAGTAAGAAATTCAGAAAAGATTTGAAATTATGCTTTAAGTTTATTGGAAGTTACTAAGTGCTCTTTACTGTCATTACCGGATGAATGAACAGCAGGTAAATTGTGTGTAGTGAGCTTCGCTGCCACAAGACACACAAAAGTTTCTAACTGTAATACTTGTTTTATTGTGTTAAATCGTTAGCAGAAGGTTACACCCGCCATCGATAAATTATGACATTTTAAAGTTTTATATTCGCTCCATAATTACACACTGTGATCAAAAGTATCCGGACACCCCCAAAACATACGTTTTTCATATTAGGTGCATTGTGCTGCCAGGTACATCATATCAGCGACCTCAGTAGTCACTAGACATCGTGAAAGAGCAGAATGCGGCGCTTCGCAGAACTCGCGGACTTTTAACGTTGTCAGGTGATTGGGAGTCACTTATCACACGTATGTACGCGAGATTTCCACACTCTTAAACATCCCTAGATCCACTGTTTCCGATGTGGTAGTGAAGTAGAAACGTGAAGGGACACTTACAGCAACAGCGTAAATGCCGACCTCGTCTGTTGACTGACTGAGACCGCCGTCAGTTGAAGAGGGTCGAAATGTGTGACAATCATCTATCCAGACCATCACACTGGAATTCCAAACTGCATTAGGATTCACTGCAAGTACTATGGTAGTTAGGAGGGAGATGAGAAAACTTAGATTTCATGTTCGAGCGGCTGCTCATAAGCCACACATCACGCCGGTAAATGCCAAACGGTGCCTCCCTAGTTGTAAAGGGCGTAAATATTGGACGATTGAACAGTGGAAAAACGTTGTATGGAGTGACGAATCGCGGTGCACAATATGGCGATCCAGTGGCAGGCTGTGGGTATGGCGAATGCCCGATGAACGGCTTCTGCCAGCGTGTGTAGTGCCAACAGTAAAATTTGGAGGCGGTAATGTTATGGTGTGGTCGTGTTTTTCGTGGAGGGGACTTGCAAACCTTGTTTTGCGTAGCACTGACAGCACAGGCCTACATTGATGTTTTAAGTACCTTCTTGCTTCGCACTGTTGAAGAGGAATTCGGGGATGGCGATTGCATCTTTCAACATGATGGAGCACCTGTTCATAATGCACGGCCTCCGGCGGGGTGGTTACACGACAAGAGCATCTCTCTAATGGACTGGCTTGCACAGTCCTGACCTGAATCCTATAGAACGCCTTTGGGATGTTTTGGAACTCCGACTTCGTGCCAGGCCTCACCGACCGACATCAATACCTCTCCTCAGTGCAGCACTCCGCGAAAAGTGGGCTGCCATTTCCCAAGAAACCTTCCAGCACTGACTGAACTTATACTGGCGAGAATTGAAGCTGTCATCAAGGCTAAGGGTGGGCCAACATGCTGAATTCGCTGATTACCGATGTAGGGCAACACGAACAGTAAGTCGCTTTAATCCCCCGTTAATCCGTATTTTTCTTTTGGTAGGTTAAGTGTCTGAGCCTCGACGTATGTTATGAGGATCATTCAATAATGTGAACTCTATATTTGTTGTCCGCAGCTCGTGGTCTCGCGGTCGCGTTCTCGCTTTCCGAGCACGGGGTCCAGGGTTAGATTCCCTGCGGGGTCAGGGATTTTCACCTGCCACGAGATGATTGGGTGTTTGTGTTGTCCTCATCATATCATTCATGCAAGTGGCAAAATAGTACTGAGAAGACGGTAGGAATTTGTACAGGCGCTGATAACCGCGCAGTTGAGCGCCCCATAATCCAATAATCATCGATATTTGTTGTGTGTGAGATTATTTTGAAATGTTCTCGGTTATTCAGCCGGATTGCATCGTCCAAATGGTACAATATTTCGGCAGACTGACTTATTAACGTCTGGCCTGCATACCAGTACGGTGTCAATATTGCTTTCAATGCTTAGATTTTGCCTCTCCTACCTACTTTCGTAATCAGATAAAATTTCTGGCTGACGTCTCTAACTAAAGATGACGCTTCTCTTGACCGAGGGGCTTATTTCTTCGCTGTTCAGGCACCTAACCCCTCCAACTTACCTTCAGCCATTCGTCTCTGGTGATTCATGGAGACCGCCAGAAAAACAAATCATGAGTGGACAAGGGTTAGTAATGCCGCTCGCTCGGAGCTACACGGGAACCATACACCAGCCGCCGATTTTCCTCATTTTTGCGCTTTTCTACTCAGTTCCGAGACGTGACAAATGCTGCTCTAGTAAGAGGCACGTCGTAAACGTTTTCGAAAAATCTAAGTTCAAATTTTTATGATAGTGTTGAATGACGTTGAGCAGCGGCAACAGCGCAATCGGCTAAGACGGCAGATAAAAAGTCTGCCCGTAGTGCGTTCTTGTCTGAGGATTACTTTTGTCTTCAGTCAAACACCTGTATAGCTACAGTGGATCATGTTTCTTTGGAACTAGAATAACATTCGCAGTGTGGTAAGGAATCATCATGAAAAGAACTTTTTATCTACCTAGACATTGATGTGCGGATTAAAAAGTGATGGAAGTGACGTCATTTATAATTCTTTGTCTACATCTGCATTTATATCTCCACTCCGCAAGCCAATTAGCGTTTTGTTGCGGAGAGTACGTCTGATATAACTGATCTCCTCCTCCTCCTCCTCCTCCTCCTCCCCCTCCTCCCCCCCCCTCCCTCTCCCACCTTCCTTGTTCCATTCGCAAATAGCGTGTCGGTAAACCTCTGTATTAACTCTCATTTTCTCGTCATGATTATGCGAGATGTTAGTGGGATGAAGTAGGGTGTTATCAGACTATTCATGGAAAGTGCTCTCTTGCGGTGTCTGCCGCTGCAATTTTTTGAGTGTCTCCGTAACGCTGTTTGGACTACTAAACCATTCCGAGACCAAACGCACCGCTCTTCTTTGGATCTTATCCGTCTCTTCTGTTCATTCAACCTGGTACGGGCCGCAGACTGATACACAGTATTCAATAATCGGTCGAACAGATGTTTTGTAAGCCACTACCTTCGCGGATGAATTAAATTTCCTTGAAGATTATTCCTGCGATTCTCTTGCATATGCTTTTCCTACTGTTTGTTTTTTGTGGTCATTCCACTTTAGGTCGCTGCGGTAGTTACCTGTTTCCTTACCCTATGTATGCGCAGTATGATCGTTACATTTAGTAGTGTTATGGGTCAAATGAGTCTCTATTCCATTTATCAATCCGCCGCATCTCCTTTAGCTAATCGCTGCTCTCCTGGCGTTGCTATCTTCTCATAGACGACCGCATCATCTGCGAGCAGCCTTATAAAGCTTCCGACATTTTCACTCTAACGTTTATATATTTTAAACAGTAGCGGACCTATTACACCTCTTTGGGGTACTCCTGAAATTACCTTTACATTTGTCGACTTCGTTCCGTTAGGAATTATGTGGTAAGTTCAATCTCAAAGGAAGTCGTCTTTCCTAGGCATTACAGTATTTGTGGTGAGAGCGCGTTTTCACTGGTATTTCGTACGACTAATATAGGCGTCAGTCAACAAAAGATGGGCTAATAAAGTGTTAGAACATCTAGAACGGAAAAGAATAAAAGGGACGAAGAGATTTCAGTTCCTGGAAGATGTGCTGGGACGAAGTGTGTACATCAGCCTTAATAAAAAAAGCTATGGACTGCCAGAAATAGCGATACTAAGGACGGCTAACAAAGCAGATACGTGGTAGAGGTCGGATATGTCCACATACCAATATGTCCGCAGCTCGATTCCCGGCCGGGTTGCAGTGTTTCTTTGCCTAGGGACGGGGTGTTTGTATTGTCTTCATCATTTCATCATTCTTGACAGTGGTTAGATTGGACTGTGTAAAAAAATTGGGACTTTGAACGGGCGCTGATGACCACGTGGTTGAGGACCACGCATTCATCATCACGTACGGATGTTGTTTACGCGACTAGACCTAGGGAAACTTACTCTCAAATGCGCCGTAGCAGTGTACGGAGTGCGAGCGCTGTGTACAGCCTAAGTCGCTCCCAGCGAAAGGTGTGCTGTGTGAGCGACGTGCGGCTACGTGATGGAAGGCACGCCACGACGTGCGGTCTGGCCCCTGAATCACGGGAGGTTGACCGCTAGCGGACACGTAATACTCCGGCTGCCAGCTGGCTCGTACGAGCGAGCGGCTTCTCGGTACCAGACGCGCCCATTATAGCAAGTCTACTGGTCGCAGCGGGCACTGCCCACTTCGTGCGGAACGCACGTGGCGCTTGCCGGGCGAGAATATCCGACAAAGGCCGACCAAAAAAATTCGATATATTTTCAATGAAGTATCGATGTGTCGGCCCTCGACCTATCGATTTCAAAATGGCAGTACCGACTACCGATATTTTTATTTTATATTTTTTTCATAATTTTCGTACGTATTTGAAGTTGTTTTGAAATTGCACAACATAATTTTGAATTCACTGTGTATTACGACTTTAGGAGCTTTCTATGTGAAGCACGTATATGTGGCACAAAAGTATTAGTCCTATTGCAATGGCGGGGCTGGGGTGAGAGGGGGTGGCGGTGTAGATGGAATAACAGAATTTCCAACGTGAAGAAATAACACCAGTTGCGTTAAAAAACTGCCAGAGATTTTTGTTTGATGGAAGCACTGGACCGGAGTCACTCAGTCTAGGATGCTAACTGAGGAGCTACTTGAATCAAAATGGTGGCTCAAGGAGCCGACAACGGCCGGGAGAGCGGTGTGCTAACTCACGACTTCAATCAAGAGTGGTGGTGTAGTGGTGGTTAGCACTCGACTCTCATTCTGGAGAACGACGATTCGAATTCCCGTCAGGCCATCTAGATTCAGGTTACTTGAAGGGGCACGACCGATTTTCTCCCCTATCCTGCTCTAATCCGAGATTGCGCTCCGTCTCCGTCAATCATCCATGCGTTTTTTCCCTATGTACACTACGGGCCAATAAAATACTACACCACAAAGATGACGTGCTACAGACGCGAAATTTAACCGACAGGAAGAAGATGCTGTGACATGCAAATGATTAGCTTTTCAGAGCATTCACAAGGTTGGCGCCGGTGGCGACACCTACAACGTGCTGACATGAGGAAAGTTTCAAACCGATTTCTCATACACAAACAGCAGGTGACCGGCGTTGCCTGGTGACACGTTGTTGGTACGCATTTCTCCTCCTTACACGGGGCATCACATCACGTTTCCGACATTATCAAAGTCGGATTGTAGCCTATCGTGGTTCCTGTTTATCGTATCGCGACATTGCTGTTCGCGTTGGTCGAGATCCAATGACTGTTAGATTAATATGGAATCGGTGGGTTCAGGAGGGTAATACGGAACGCCGTGCTGGATCCCAACGGCCTCGTATTACTAGCAGTTGAGATGACAGGCATCTTATCCGCATGGCTGTAACGGATCGTTGCAGCCACGTCTCGATTTCTGACTCAACAGATGGGGGCGTTTGCAAGACAACTATCTGCACGAACAGTTCGACGTCGTTTGCAGGAGCATGGACTATCAGCTCGCAGACCATGGCTGCGGTTACCCTTGACGCTGCATCACAGACATGAGCGCCTGCGATGGTGTGTTCAACGACGAACCTGGTTGCACGAATGGCAAAACGTCAATTTTTCGTATGAATTCAGGTTCTGCTTACCGTATCATGATGGTCGCATCTGTGTTTGGCGACATCGCAGTGAACGCACATTGGGAGCGTCTATTAGTTATCGCCATACTGGCATATCACCCGGCGTGATGGTATGGGGTGCCATTCGTTACACGTTTCGGTCACCTCTTGTTCACATTGACGGCACTTTGAACAGTGGACGTTACATTTCAGATGTGGTACGACACGTGGCTTTACCCTTCATTCGATCCCTGCGAAACCTTACATTTCACCAGGATAATGCACGACCGCTTGTTGCAGGTCCAGTACGGTCCTTTCTGGATACAGAAAATATTCAACTGCCGCCCTGGTCAGCACATTCTCCAGATCTCACCAATTGAAAACGTCTGGTCAATGGTGGCCGAACAACTGGCTCGTCACAATACGCCAGTCACTACTCTCGATGAAATGTGGTATCGTGTTGAAGCTGCATGGGCAGCTGTACCTGTAAACTCCCCCCCCCCCCCCCCCCCCCCCAGGGGATCCACAACTCTTTTGTGGATACGTGCGTAGCGAGCACGGGGCCCCGAGCTAATGTGGCCTTCCTTCCTTTCCGGGCTGCATACCTTCCCTTTCCGCATCCTTCCCCATCCCCTGTCTTCACCCCCCCCCTCACCTCTGGTTCTTTCCTTCACTTTCTCCCCCTCTGGGAGTATGGTTTGCGCCTACGTCCGGAGACGGACGCTTGTAAATGTACCACATTCTTCTTCTTCCTTGCTTGTATGTCTTCTTCCTTCCTTTGTCCTTCTCTTTTCCTTACCTCTTCTCTTTACCCTTTTCTCCGCTGCGGCGTTTGAGACCCCCTCTTCTTTCCTTTCCCTTTCTCTTTCTTCCTACCTGTGCGTGTCTGAAGGCCGACCCACGCACTTCCATGCGTAGCCGGTGACGGGGTAACGCGTAATTCCCCGCCCCGGGTAGACAGGTAGGACACGTACGTACCCCCTGGTAAAGGCCAGGCCCAGGGAGGGGTGATTACCCGAGCTGATACCTTCCGAAAGTGCCGATTGGTCCCTCCGTTCGTTTGTCGGGAGGTGTGACCTGAGGTGTGAACAACCACCTAAGGCGGGTGTGCCCTCGGTGAGGGCCCCCACAAGGGAGGAGCGCGCCATCGGAGACGCCGGTAATCATGGGGGATTCTTCCGCAATGGTTTCCTCACCTTCCACTATGTCTGCTCACAAACGTAAGTTCACTGAGTCTCAGCCACAGACGGTTCTTCCATCGTTGCCACAGTTCCTTGTTGTTTCTCGGTCTGACGAAGGTCACGACTTTTCCACGGTCAACCCTTTCATTATTCAGAAAGGTGTCGACGCAATTGCGGGTCCTGTAAAGTCTTGTTCCAGATTACGGAATGGTACCCTGTTGTTAGAAACACACAGTGCCCTCCAGGCTCAAAAATTGCTGCGTACTTCTCTGCTCCACACCTTCCCTGTCCGGGTGGAACCGCACCGTACCTTAAATTCCTCGCGTGGAGTCGTTTATACACGCTCCCTCGATGGATTGTCTGACGAAGAAATTCAGCACTACCTGTCTGACCAGGGCGTCACCGCTGTTCATCGGGTTATGAAAAGGGTTGACTCGAACATCATTCCAACCCGCACTGTCTTCTTGACATTTGACAAAGTTCAACTCCCATCAAAAATCAAAGCAGGCTATGAGATAATTTCCGTTCGCCCTTATGTCCCAAACCCTACGCGTTGCTATCGATGTCAGCGGTTCAATCACACCAGCCAGTCCTGTTCCAATCCGGCCAAATGTGTTACGTGTGGCAAGGATGCCCATGAGGGTGCTTGTCCACCTCCATCCCCTCACTGCATCAACTGTATGGGTGACCACGCTGCTTCCTCTCGAGATTGCCCCGTTTTTAAGGATGAAAAGCTCATCCAGGAAATAAGAGTGAAGGAAAAGGTGTCGACCTTTGCTGCTCGAAAGTTACTCGCCAGTCGACAGCCCACAGTGCCTCAGAAAGGAAAATACAGCACTGTCCTTGCTTCTCCTCGGCCAACAAAGGAGGCGGCCACGCAGACTTGCGACCTCACCTTTAGTACCACGGTCGTCAGATCGGCCAGCGCAAAGATCGCCCGTTCAACCTCACCACTTTCGCCTGCCCACTCTATGGCTCACCCTTCGTCGGGTTCTGCTAAATCTCGAGCCCAAAAGTCAGACGCCAAGTCTTCGAAAAAAGAGCATTCTCGTGAAGAGTTTTTACGTACTGCAACTTCACAACCATCGGTTCCTCCTTCATCTAAACATCATACCTCCAAGAAGGCTACGAAGAAACACAGTTCCTCTCCTTCTCCGCCAAGGCGTGTCCCAACTACAGCACCACCTGGCGGAAATCGCCCTCGGCCATCTTCCGTGTCGCCGAGGCGCACTGCTGGTGGCCGGTCAACTGGCCGATCGTTGGTGGCAGGAGCTGCTCCTGACCAACCTATGGATCAGGATCTTCTGCCTTCGACTGAATGCCATTCCATGCTGTCAGTCGCAAGCTCTGAGCAGTCGTTGAGTTGACAGCGCCCTTGGTCACGTTTCTCCATTTTCTGTTGACCCTATGTCCATTATCCACTGGAATATCCGCGGCATTCGCGCCAATCGGGATGAATTGTCGATCCTCTTACGATCCTACTCGCCGGTCATCTTCTGTCTTCAGGAAACAAAGCTGCGTCCCCATGACCGCTTTGTTCTCTCTCATTTTCAGTCCGTCCGATATGACCTCCCCTCTGTTGAAGGCACTCCAGCCCATGGAGGACTCATGATTCTGCTCCATGATACTCTCCATTATCACCCAATCCCCTTAAACAGTTCCTTCCAAGCTGTCGCCGTCCGTCTTTCCCTTTCTGGATACACATTCTCTCTATGTACGGTATACATTGCATCGTCTACACCACTGGCACGAGCTGATCTCCTTCATCTTCTTGATCAGCTTCCACCCCCCTATTTGCTGGTTGGGGACTTCAATGCCCACCACCCGCTTTGGGGATCTCCACATCCTTGTCCACGTGGCTCACTATTGCTAGACGTCTTCCACCAAGCAGATCTAGTCTGCCTCAACACTGGGGTCCCCACATTTTTGTCTGCCTCCACGGCAAATTTATCTCATTTGGACCTTGCGGTCGGTACTGTTCCGCTAGCCCGGCGCTTCGAATGGTTCGCCCTTGATGATACACACTCGAGTGACCACTTTCCATGTGTCCTTCGACTGCAGCCTCAACTGCCATATATGCGCTCGCGACGCTGGAAGTTTGCCCAAGCCGATTGGACACTTTTTTCGTCTCTAGCGACATTCGATGACCGTCGCTTTCCCAGCGTCGACGATGAGGTCACACATTTTACCGACGTTATTCTCACAGCTGCGGAACGTTCAATACCACGCACCTCCGAATTGCCCCAGCGCCCCCCAGTTCCTTGGTGGAACGAGGCATGCCGTGACGCAATACGTGAGCGGCGACGTGCTCTTCGCATTTTCCGTCACCATCCAACTTTGGCCAACTGTATCCGATATAAGCAGCTCCGTGCGCGATGCCGTCGCGTCATCCGCGATAGCAAGAAGGCAAGCTGGCAATTCTTTATTAGCTCATTTAACACCTTCACTCCCTCCTCGGAAGTTTGGAGTCGGCTCCGACGGTTCTCAGGCGCGCCTAGTTTCTCCCCGGTCTCTGGGCTCACTGTCGCGCATGATACCTTAGTGGACCCCGTCGCAATTTCTAACTCATTGGGTCAGCACTTCGCTGAGATTTCGAGCTCTTCAAATTACCCGCCAGCGTTTCTCCCGAAGAAACGTGCAGCGGAAGTGCGACATCTCGCTTTCTCCTCTCAAAATCGCGAAAGCTACAATACTGTTTTCTCCATGCGCGAACTCCAACATGCACTCTCTTCTTCTCGCTCCTCCGCCCCAGGACCGGATGGTATCCATGTCCAAATGTTGCTGCATTTATCAACCCATAGCCTGCGCTACCTCCTTCGCCTTTATAATCGAATTTGGACTGACAGTACCTTTCCCAGGCGATGGCGGGAAGCTATTGTCGTTCCCGTTCCGAAACCTGGAAAGGACAAACATCTCCCCTCTAGCTATCGCCCCATTTCTCTCACGAGTAGTGTCTGTAAGGTTTTGGAGCGTATGGTGAATTACCGTTTAGCTTGGTGGCTGGAATCCCGCAGTCTTTTAACACCAGCCCAATGCGGATTCCGACAACATCGTTCTGCCGTTGACCATCTTGTTGCTCTCTCCACTTATATCATGAACAATTTCCTCCGGAAACGCCAAACGGTAGCAATATTTTTTGATCTGGAGAGAGCATACGATACCTGTTGGAGGACAGGCATCCTCCGCACACTGTTCTCTTGGGGCTTTCGAGGCCGGCTGCCCCTTTTTCTTCGCGAATTTATGGCAGAGCGCACATTTAGGGTGCGGGTGAACACTACTCTATCCCGTACTTTCTCCCAAGAAAACGGGGTACCCCAGGGCTCCGTGCTGAGTGTTGTACTGTTTGCCATTGCTATTAATCCAATTATGGATTGTCTCCTTCCTGATGTCTCGGGCTCCCTCTTTGTGGACGATTTTGCGATCTACTGCAGCTCTCAACGGACCAGCCTTCTTGAAAGACGTCTTCAAGGATGTCTCGATCGCCTCCACTCGTGGAGCATCGATACCGGCTTCCGTTTCTCACCCAGTAAGACCGTTTGTGTTAATTTTTGGCGACGTAAGGAGTTTCTTCCGCCCTCCTTACATCTAGGTCCTGTCAACCTTCCGTTTTCCGACGTCGCTAAATTCTTGGGTCTTATGTTTGACAGAAAACTGTGCTGGTCCTCCCACGTTTCCTATCTTTCGGCTCGCTGTCTGCGTTCCCTTAACACCCTCCGTGTCCTGAATGGCACCTCTTGGGGAGCGGACCGAGTGGTCCTTCTCCGCCTCTATCGCGCCTTAGTGCGCTCGAAATTGGATTATGGAAGCATAGTCTACTCCTCTGCTCGGCCGTCTATTCTTCGGCGTCTCGACTCTATCCACCACCGTGGATTACGTTTAGTGTCTGGAGCTTTTTACACCAGCCCTGTGGAAAGCCTTTATGCTGAGACTGCTGAACCTCCTCTATCCAATCGGCGGGCAGTCCTTCTGAGTCGTTATGCTAGCCATTTGTCTTCCATGCCTGCTAATCCAGCCCATGACCTTTTTTTCGACGCCTCCCTTGATGTCTGGTATGCAGGCCGCTCCTCCTCCCTACTACCCCCGGGAGTCCGCTTCCGTCAACTGCTCCATTCCCTTTCCTTCCGCTTTCCTAAAACCTTCTTGACAACTTGGGGTACAGCACCGCCTTGGCTCCGTCCCCGGATCGACTTGCTCAGAGGCCTATGTCAATTTCCCAAGGATGGTACCCCTACACTTGTTTACCGTCGGGCATTTGCTGCTCTCTGTGCACAAATGACGGAAGCCACATTTATTTACACCGATGGCTCGAAAACATTGTTAGGTGTAGGGGGTGCCTATATTGTTGGCGACACCCCAAATCACTTTCGGCTTCCCGACCAGTGTTCGGTTTATACTGCGGAGCTTTACGCTATTCTCCAGGCTGTCCACTACATCCGCCGCCATCAGCGGATACAGTACGTAATCTGCTCAGATTCTCTCAGCTCTCTCTTAAGTCTCCAAGCTCTTTACCCTGTGCACCCTCTGGTCCACCGGATTCAGGACTGTCTGCGCTTGCTCCACCTGGGGGGCGTCTCAGTGGCGTTCCTCTGGCTCCCAGGACACGCTGGTATCTGTGGAAATGAGGCGGCCGATATAGCGGCCAAGGCTGCAGTCTCTCTTCCTCGGCCAGCTATTCAGTCTCTTCCGTTTACCGACCTACGGAGCGGTTTATGTCGCCAAGTTGCTCATTTATGGCATGCGCATTGGTCAACACTTCCCCATAATAAATTGCGGGAAGTGAAAGCCCTTCCTTGCGCATGGACCTCTTCCTCCCGATCGCGTCGTCGGGAGGAGGTAATTTTAGCTAGACTCCGGATAGGGCACTGTCTTTTTAGTCATCGACATCTTTTAAGCGGTGATCCTCCCCCACTCTGTCCCCACTGCTCTCAGCCGTGGACGGTCAGACACCTTTTAATTGAATGCCCCTATTTTAATCCGTTACGCTCCCATCTACAGCTATCGCCTGATCTCTCGTCGATTTTAGCAGATGACACGCGCTCAGCTGACCGCGTTCTACAGTTTATTAGTGACAGTGAAATGACGTCAGTCATTTGAAGCCTTTTTTTTGGGGGACAACCAACCCCTTTCTATAGTGGATTTTTAAGCATTCCTTCTGCCTTTAGTTTCTCAAATTTTATGACTTTGTTCCCATTGCTGCTGATTTTAAATTTCGTTTTTTTCCTGTTTTCTACGTCACGGGCTGGGCGCTAATGACCATAGAAGTTTTGCGCCCTAAAACCACAAACAAACAAAAAAAATGTACCTGTAAACGCCATCCAAGCTCTGACTCAATGCCCAGGCGTATCAAGGCCATTATTACGGCCAGAGGTGGTTGTTCTGGGTACTGATTTCTCAGGACCTACGCACCCACATTGCGGGAAAATGTGATCACATGTCAGTTCTAGCATAATATATTTGTCCAATGAATACCCGCTTATCATCTGCATTTCTTCTCGGTGTAGCAATTTTAATGGCCAGTAGTGTACTTCTTACCGCATCAGATTGACGTCATACGGCGCAAAATGACACGACGGCCGGTCGGCACCGTGTGGTTCTCTGCGCCTGATAGCGGAGTTTGGTTTATTGCAGTTTTTTGAGTTCAGGAGGATGTGATCGGATGCACTGAAATCTGGAATAAGTATGTGTCCGTTGACTGTCTGCGTCATCCATTTTCTTGCGTTGGTACCCGGCAGAGGTTGCATAGTGCTGTAGCTCAAGAACGATCAGCACTGGTTTCATAAGAACGTCTTAGGGTAAGAGCCAATATTGACGTAACGAGTCAGTTATAAAGTTATTGTTCAGTTCAAACGGCGTGGCGTCCACCAACGACTCTAGCGGCTGCGCGTAAGCTGAATGTGGTTTGCTAACGGCCGGGTGCAGCGTCCTGGCACGAAAATGCGCGCGTCAGCGTGCGGAAGTAGTGCCGTGACGCGGATATGCTGCCAGTCCGCAAATAGCGGCGGGAGCGTGTGCCAGCAGGACTCACCAGTTCCGCGACTGGCCCTAAAGCTGTCGCCACACGGACCGTGCTGTCGAACGTAAACGTTGAGCGTGCCGAGTTCAACGTACCGCCGAACCCTCAGAAACGATGCGACTTGGGCATACGGTACGTGGACCCCAACGTGGTATACGCGATCGCATCGTGCTTCAGCGGCAGTTATCAGCTGTATCTGGCTCGTAAATCACACTGCTTACGAAATGGATGGGCGTAAAATTCCTGTATTATGTTGAAACATACTTTCTCCCTTCTCCATATGCTAATTGTGTTGTGCTGTTTGCAATATACGTAAAGAACAACTTAAATATTCGTGAAAATATTATAAGGCAAAAAGGTACGTACCGTGTCCAGTCAATAAGGACATCGGCTTACAAAAGTTCCAAAAATAGTGATACAAATTTACTGTAGTTATCCGCATAAGATAAACATTGTTTCATCATTCTCACTTTTTAGTAAAACCATGAGGTCATTCTTACTTGATCAAATGGTTCAATGGTTCTAAGTAGTGTAGGACTTAACATCTGAGGTCATCAGTCCCGTGGCTTAGAACTACCTATCTAACCTAAGGACATCGCACACATCAATGCCCGAGGCAGGATTCGAACCTGCGACCATAGCAGCAGGGCGGTTCCCGACTGAAGAGCCTAGAAACGCTCGGCCACAGCGGCCGACTTCACTTAATCACAGTTCTCACTTAGCAGCGGAATCTCGACAGCATGTGAAATACGAAACTCACAAGAAAAAGGGCAAAATGTCTTACTGCAATTAGTGCAAGCTGTCTGAAGCCAATCGAGCAAACTCATACCTCAAAGAAGCGCACTTTTATTTATATAACATCGAATATTATAGTATTTACTTATATTAAACTAATAAGAAAGTAACAGAACCTAATAAAAATGCGAACGTTAGGAAAAAATAGTTAGCTGAAGTTTCGGCACGAACCTGTGACGATATTCATTGCGCTAATGTGATCACGTATCTTAAGTGACCTTATCGAGGTTTTTTACCATGTACTGAAAACTTAAATTGCAGCTATATTACTAACTGTAATTTAATTATAGCAAATTGTACCAAGAACAATGCGTTTTTAATGGATCCTCAACATGCTGTTGTCTTCAAATGACTCTCTCATAATACGCAAGTTACAATAATTCTAGGAAAATTTCCGCTACCAGTCACAATAAAAGGATATTTGTTACACGACCGGTTTCGGGCTTGCATCCATCCTCAGGGGTTTATACATTCATGTACATGTTTATATTACTGGAGAGCACTGTATAAATACAAAAACATTATTTGCTGGTGACTAAACAGATACAAGTGGGACAATTGTGTCAAGGCAGCATTTGTCGAAAAATATATCTGTACTTACATAAAGATGAAGCATCATTATTACAGTTACGCTGTGATGGCAGTTTTTCCACTTACTGACACACTTACCATTTTCACGTCCATATTTCAGTTTTATAAAGTTTAGTTGGATATTTCACTATTAAGATGTGCACTCGTGAAATACACTGTGTTTACATACAAACATGTGGGCTGTGGTCAAAGAACTTAGACGTGGCAGGTGCAAAGATGTTGCTCATACAGAAACATGTTTGTTATGGTCAAGAAACGTAGCGACAGGAAGTGCAAGGATGTTGCACATATAGAAACTTAAAAGCTGTTATAGACTGCGAAGTTTTTTGATACACATTATGAAATATTTTTAACCACATTTTTGTCGGAGAACTTAGATCTAGGAAGTACAATGATGATACACACATGAAATTTTGAAAGCTATTGCAAATTATACAATGACAGTTACAGCTTACGTTTACAATATGACTATTACAAATTACGATAATGACGCTTGAACTGTTGTATGACTGCTACATCGAATTTCCATAGAATATTAATTTGTTGTTATATCAGAGGATAATTAGTTTTTATTTTTGAGTAAAGGAACAGTCACGGAGTTCAATAGCGTCCAATATGGATAAAATTCATACAATAATGCTTTTACCACGAATATGACGTA
The DNA here is from genome assembly GCF_023864345.2 of Schistocerca serialis cubense. NCBI lineage: Eukaryota > Metazoa > Arthropoda > Insecta > Orthoptera > Acrididae > Schistocerca > Schistocerca serialis. Next base: position 549,691,188 of record NC_064642.1, read on the forward strand.
TCTCGTCTTTTTATAACTAATTGTAAGTTTAACGGTGGGTTTTAGAGAGCTCCTCAGTTCGCTGGTGCTCAGAAACTGCATATATAGATACGGGGTTCAATTAAGTCAATACGGCGCCTTACAACTCTACACCGAAGGGAGATGGTGCGCATGCGACATCTTGTTGGTCAACGTTCAAACGCACTTTCAGAATATCTAAAACGCTAGATAGTACTTTGCACGTTCGGAAGGACACCTCAACGTGCTAATTCACACTATGACGCCAGGAACTGGGCACGGTCAACGTTCAACGTTCGGATGCACGGTCCGTGTGCCGACGGCTTACTTCTGCGTTCACAGTGGTTGCGACAACCATCGTCAGAGGTCGCCGGGTAGCATCGGCCGGCGGCTTGGTCACACTGCGTCGGATCTCCTCCGTCAGTTTTTATCGGGTCGAGCAGGTTAGGTTAGAATCTGTTCTACGTAATGTAACGGTACATCCTCCTCTAGCATTACTTTTCCTCAAGAGTAGTTGTCGATACCACATTTTTGAATTTTGGACAGGTCAGTATTACCTCAGCTGCCTTTCAGAAAATTTTCATGTAATTCTATGTACGATACGTTATAATTCGGGCTAAAGTTACGAAAATGAATTTATTTATTTTGGATGTTACAATTGATAAAGTACTGGCTCTGAATGTACAGCTAAAATTATGTTTTTAGAAACATTTGAAATTACGAATTATTTGGCACACTTAAAATTTCCATTATTAATTACGCAATCTAGGGCTGCTTCCTAAGTTTATTTGTGGATTCATTTATGAAATAATAATCTCAATTAATATACATTCATTTGTGACAAAAAATTGGAAGCCCTTTGGAATATAGTTATTACCACAGAGTGGAGGAGTAGTAAGCATGCCTCTGATGTGTTCGGACGTATTTTTGTATTTTGGGCAAACAATGTAATTTCGACTTTGTCAATTTGAAAATTCTAAAGACTGTATGATATACTAAAATGTGACAAAATGTATTAACGTAACAACAAAAGTTAGGCAACAACAATCTTTAAATTTATTTAGATCAGCTCAATGATGAGGACCTAAAATGTGAGAATTTCAGCTTCAAGATCAGACCCCTAGACAAGAAAAACTGGAGTCAAATCTACACGGACAGCTTATTAAACTAGGAAGTATATTGTAATCTTCGCTCCTCTCAAATTTTTCGTAAGAGACTGTTTATTGTGGACAATAGCTCGAATTAGGAAGGAGTGGGAAGATTACAGTAGGAAGTAGGTTAGATGCCTCTGTGCTTAGAGATTAGAGCTGTAGTGCGGGGTCTGCTATTAAAAAGATGCAGAATGCATGCAAATAAGGTCTCTTCCTCTAAAAGAACATGGTGAGTATCGTACACTCTGTAATTAGTAACTGAAATTACCTGATAAGTTTTACGAACATAAGAGATGAAGGGAAAACCGCCATGCCACAAAAGTTAAAAACGCTTAAACTTCGTGACACCACGTCCCTTCACACACCACAGATTAGCGTCAGAAGGAGCCGCTAAGTGTTGAATTTAACATGTCGTTCTTTCTTTTTCATATTTACAAGTGTATATTACGAAAATATGTAGTTTTAGTGTCGTACTGCGTTAAGGATATCTCCAAAGACACTTTGTTCAGAGTACGGTTATTATGCTACATTAGTGGGAATTTGACTTGGTTATATAAAAATTCTACCAATAAGATTATGAGCACATAATGGTTATATTACTTGGTGAAAAAAAGGAGATACTGTTTCTGTTATGATGCACGGAAAATTTTTTTGTGCAAGCAAGTATTATTTAATTAATAAGAGATCTGTGATTTAGCAGCAGCTCACGTTATTCTAAAAATCTTGAAAATTAATGCCATACTGACAGAATATTCTGATAATGAGATTCTAGTACGGGAAACTTCAATGTTCTCTAAACATGTGCTCAGTGGATTTGAAAAAGGAAGTAACAAGAATCCTTGTGGTGGTATTATTACAGGTTGAGTGCCTCTTTAAACAAAATAAATCATCCTGATGACAATGTCTTTTTAGTGCACTTTCACAAAGCATAGCTTCAAAATTCGGTATAGAATAAATTAATATCCGTAGATACGTAATAAGACGAAAAGGAAAGATAAGGTCCAGCTAATAAGGACTTCAGCTTATAAAAGTTCACTCACGCCTGACAGAGCACACTTAGCCTATATTTACATGCCATTACAAAAATTACTTCTGTTACTTTCATAAGAAAGACCCACAACCTTTTAGAAAACGTGAAAAAGATACACAACCGGATGTGCGTTGCCTTGAAACAGCTTACTTTTACAGCCTGTGAGTTATAAAGCAGAAATAACTAAATACAAAAATTCTTTAACCACCAATGATGATTCCTGTCATTTTATTACAACAAATCGTACCACACGATTCGTTCTCGTGATATTAAATGTGCTGTTGCTTAGAAACAGCATTATTCACAGGGCGTGACAGAAAGCCAACCGGATGTGTGCTTCTACTGAATGCAACAAATATGGTGTGTTGCTTTTTGCATGCCTAGTGGCTTTCTGCTTCTGACCTGGAGCGTTCTTGCTGCCTCTTGGTTATACTTCACGTGATACATTGCTGAAATATCGCAGAACTTATCTTGTTTCACTTGAGAAAATGGCTCCTCAGCGTGAAATCACAGGAAGTGAAGTCACAAAACTCGTAGAGCGCCTCACCTACGTTAGCTAATTCGCCCCGTGATGTCCTCCAGCTGAGTTGTACAACGGCGTCAGAGAGACTGTTTCCCGGAGTAGCAGTTCGAGCTCTCAAAGCCAAATTAGCATCAAAAGGCGTAGCGGGCAACGAGAGTCGAAGCCTGCTATAAATGGAAGCACAAAACTAGCACTCCGTTGTGGTGGGAGCCCACGCAGCGATTACGCCTAACACAGCAGTTCGCAGCACCTGAAGACGACGACCGTGTCGGGCTTCGAAGTACTGCGTGTAAAAATTGAATCAATAACTCTGCTATACGACGTCTGTTCAAAAAATTTCGGAACATACATAATTTCGCGACAATGGTGTGCTGGGCCGAAATGCGGTTGGCACCTCCGCACATGCCTGTGTTTGTGTAACTGCCCGCAGTTTTATTGTTGTATGTCTGTTATTTTTCAGTGCTATGTTGAGTAGAACGTTGTTGCACAGTTTGCAAATTTCGAGACGGCAGAGTTGGAGCAACATGTCTGCGTTAAACCTTGGGTGAAACTCAAGAAAACCTTTACACACCCCAAATGATGCAGAAAGCTTACGGTGATGAGTGCTTAAGCCATACTCGGTGTTACGAATGGTTCGCTCGGTGTTACGAATGGTTCGCTCGGTGTTACGAATGGTTCGCTCGGTGTTACGAATGGTTCGCTCGGTGTTACGAATGGTTCGCTCGGTGTTACGAATGGTTCGCTCGGTGTTACGAATGGTTCGCTCGGTGTTACGAATGGTTCGCTCGGTGTTACGAATGGTTCGCTCGGTGTTACGAATGGTTCGCTCGGTGTTACGAATGGTTCGCTCGGTGTTACGAATGGTTCGCTCGGTGTTACGAATGGTTCGCTCGGTGTTACGAATGGTTCGCTCGGTGTTACGAATGGTTCGCTCGGTGTTACGAATGGTTCGCTCGGTGTTACGAATGGTTCGCCTGGTTTAAAAAATGGCCAGATGGAACTTAGATGACCATCATTCAGGACACCCCTCGACATCTACCGACGACGCTTATATCAGGAACATCAATGAAACTGTGCGTGCCAGTCGAAAACTCGGAGACTGCAGAAGAATGTAACATTTCAGTTGGATTATGTCATGAAATCCTGACACAGCATCTCAGAATACATCGCTTGCTGCCAAGTTCGTCCCACGGCTCATGAGTCAAGATCCTTGTGGTGCAGGAGTATTGCACACAGAATGAAATAACCATGCTGCGTCATTTGTACTCTCCAGATCTGGTCCCTGAGGACTTTTTCTAATTTCCGAAGTTGAAAACCCCGTCGAAAGAACGGTTTGCAACAATAGACGAGATCAAAGAAAAGTCGCAGACAGCTCTTCGCACGCTGCAGAAAGAGCACTTCCGGAAGTGGAAACGGCATTGGGAGCGGTGTATCAATTGTGGAAGAGAGTACTTTGAAGGAGACCGTACACAATAAGTAAAAGGTAAGTGTAGAAACATTCTGTGGGCAAAGTTCCGGAATTTTTTCAACAGACCTCGGATACCCGAGAGCACAGCATTAATGACGCTCAGCTAACCCGAGTTACTGCATCAACCTATTTTTCCCAGAAACCCCCAAATACTCTGTTAATGGGAGGTCATCGCTAAACACGTCTTTGTGGAAGCTTTTTAGTAGCGGTGGAGGCCCATGTCAGGTAGTAGTGCACTCGAGTAGACGTTTCGGCACTGTGTATTGCCGACTAAGCAACCGGCGTGGCACCGTATGGTCACCCCCATGTTGACTAACGAAACAAGGCACATGGAGATGGCGTGGCGACGACACGTCCCTTAGTCAGTGACACGTCCATATGTAGCAGACACCTCTGAGGTGTCTTAAATTTCACGCCTGGCAGAAAGCGTAAGATATTTATCAGACAAAATAAATTCTTTTCAGAAACACTTTAATTCAGCGCTCGTTACTGGCTGTAGTTTTATATGTATTGAATGTATAGCGAATGCAGTAGCTACTGTGAAATGAAATGGGTGAGCGCTTTAAGGAGTAGGTGAAATTTTGGAGATGGCTATTGTGGTTGTAATGGTTTGATTTCCTATATAAATTACTCTTGTATTGCCACACTGAAATCTTGATGTTGTGAGTGCCTCATCGCAAGTCTGAATAACATAGTGTAACATGCAGATACCTAGAATGGTTTATCAACTTTCAAAAGGTTGCCCCACAATTTTGTTAATAGTTGTTAATTTCTATATGTAAACAGAACAAATGCGCATTGCGCTGATTGTCTTCGTCCTAAAAACCTGCTATTGACTATCCTTCGCTCGTTTGTAAACAGACCCCTTGAGATTGATGTACAGGGTGTTTCAAAAATGACCGGTATATTTGAAACGGCAATAAAAACTAAACGAGCAGCGATAGAAATACACCGTTTGTTGCAATGTGCTTGGGACAACAGTACATTTTCAGGCGGACAAACTTTCGAAATTACAGTAGTTACAATTTTCAACAACAGATGGCGCTGCACGCGATGTGAAAGATATAGAAGACAACGCAGTCTGTGGGTGCGCCATTCTGTACGTCGTCTTTCTGCTGTAAGCGTGTGCTGTTCACAACGTGCAAGTGTGCTGTAGACAACATGGTTTATTCCTTAGAACAGAGGATTTTTCTGGTGTTGGAATTCCACCGCCTAGAACAGTGTTGTTGCAACAAGACGAAGTTTTCAACGGAGGTTTAATGTAACCAAAGGACCGAAAAGCGATACAATAAAGGATCTCTTTGAAAAATTTCAACGGACTGGGAACGTGACGGATGAACGTGCTGGAAAGGTAGGGCGACCGCGTACGGCAACCACAGAGGCCAACGCGCAGCTAGTGCAGCAGGTGATCCAACAGCGGCCTCGGGTTTCCGTTCGCCGTGTTGCAGCTGCGGTCCAAATGACGCCAACGTCCACGTATCGTCTCATGCGCCAGAGTTTACACCTCTATCCATACAAAATTCAAACGCGGCAACCCCTCAGCGCCGCTACCATTGCTGCACGAGAGACATTCGCTAACGATATAGTGCACAGGATTGATGACGGCGATATGCATGTGGGCAGCATTTGGTTTACTGACGAAGCTTATTTATACCTGGACGGCTTCGTCAATAAACAGAACTGGCGCATATGGGGAACCGAAAAGCCCCATGTTGCAGTCCCATCGTCCCTGCATCCTCAAAAAGTACTGGTCTGGGCCGCCATTTCTTCCAAAGGAATCATTGGCCCATTTTTCAGATACGAAACGATTACTGCATCACGCTATTTGGACATTCTTCGTGAATTTGTGGCGGTACAAACTGCCTTAGACGACACTGCGAACACCTCGTGGTTTATGCAAGATGGTGCCCGGCCACATCGCACGGCCGACGTCTTTAATTTCCTGAATGAATATTTCGATGATCGTGTGATTGCTTTGGGCTATCCGAAACATACAGGAGGCGGCGTGGATTGGCCTCCCTATTCGCCAAACATGAACCCCTGTGACTTCTTTCTGTGGGGACACTTGAAAGACCAGGTGTACCGCCAGAATCCAGAAACAATTGAACAGCTGAAGCAGTACATCTCATCTGCATGTGAAGCCATTCCGCCAGACACGTTGTCAAAGGTTTCGGGTAATTTCATTCAGAGACTACGCCATATTATTTCTACGCATGGTGGATATGTGGAAAATATCGTACTATAGAGTTTCCCAGACCGCAGCGCCATCTGTTGTTGAAAATTGTAACTACTGTAATTTCGAAAGTTTGTCTGCCTGAAAATGTACTGTTGTCCCAAGCATATTGCAACAAACGGTGTATTTCTATCGCTGCTCGTTTAGTTTTTATTGCCGTTTCAAATATACCGGTCATTTTTGAAACACCCTGTAATTAACTTTGCGCTATTCACCGGGCTCCACTATTAAAAATACACCGTATTTGTATTCATTTGCGAATGCTACAGCACATCTCCAAAGGACTTACAGAAATAAAGCATCCCCTACAGGTGGTGTGTGTGTGTGTGTGTGTGTGTGTGTGTGTGTGTGTGTGTGTGTTCATCAGCTTCCACAGTGCGTAGAAACAGCCAAATTCTTTGACTGTTCCACTTCAACCCTCCGCCGCCCCACACCGAACCCAGGGTTATTGTGCGGTTCGGCCCCCGGTGGACCCCCATAGGGAACGTCTCACACCAGACGAGTGTAACCCCTATGTTTGCGTGGTAGAGTAATGGTGGTGTACGTGTACGTGGAGAACTTGTTTGCGCAGCAATCGCCGACATAGTATAACTGAGGCGGAATAAGGAGAACCAGCCCGCATTCGCCGAGGCAGATGGAAAACCGCCTAAAAACCATCCACCGGACCTCGACACACATCCGCCGGGCGGATTCGGGCCGGGGACCAGGCGCCCCTTTCCGCCTGGAAAGCCGTGCGTTAGACCGCACGGTCAACCGGGCGGGCTTTGTTGACATATAAAAACACTTTCTAGGCATCCTGTAAGTATTTAGAAAATGTTCGAAATTCTAGTTCAATGTGCCATATTCTTTCGTCATTTTCTACTTTAATGGAAGTATCCCATGTCTTCTTTGCTGCTGAACATCTTAGAGTTGCAAAATATAGAGTGCATCACTTGCTACAGCTCTGCACCACTACAGCTCTATGCTACGTGGCGATGCCACTCATTGCGCTCTGCCCACGTCCTGTCCGCGCCACGTCCCTACCACTTCGCCTGCAGACGTCCGTGGCGCGCCATTTCTGTGTTTAAATTGTGAGGCGGAGGCTGCAGCTGCACAGAGGCTGGAGAGCCAGACAGATAGCGGTGGAGTGGGGAGACGGGTCACGTGCGGACGCTGCTGATGTCATTTTGCCTTGGCGGCGCGCCAGACGGGCTGCCACGGCACACCAGCAGGTCATCGTCTGGTGTGCTGCTCGTCACGTAGGGCGCAGCCTCCACTTCAGGCCTCAAGCGGACAGTTCGAACAGGAAGTCTGTGTGGATTCTACTCCCGTAGGAGCAACGACGCTGCAACACTGATCACTAACCACCCCCTCAGATTCCTTTGTCCAATCAACATATCCCTTTTTGACCCATCCTACCCAATGAGGCCTTAAACACCCACCTCTTCTTAACTACAGTCCCACCCACAGTGGGACACATCCATTCGATCATTATTCCATCTATATATAGAGCGTACCACAAACATTATCAAGTGTCCCTAGCAAACTTCGTATTCCACAGCTACCAGGAGCGCTTCCAATATAATCTTCATGTTGTTGTTGACTTCAGTCTGAAGACCGGTTTGATCCAGCTCTCCATGCTACTTTACCCTGTGCAAGCTTCATCTTCGAATAACTACTGCCACCTATATCCTTCTGAATCTGCTTACTATATTGATCTCTTGGCGTGCTCCACGATTTTTACACCCCTCACTTCCCTCTAATACTAAATTCGTGATCCCTTGATGTCTCAGAATGTGTCCTCTGAACCGATCCTTTCTTCTAATCTGACTGAATCATAAATGTTTCTTCCGAATTCTATTCAGTACCACCTCATTAAAAGTGATCTACTCATTAAACCTTCAGCGTTATTAAACCTTCAGCGTTCTTCAATAGTACCACGTTTCAAAACCACCTGGTCCCATCGTGTATGAACTGTTTATTGTTCATGTTTCACTTCCATACGTTGCTACATTCCATACAAGTACTTTCAGAAGAGACTTCCTAATACTTCAGTCTACATTCGATGTTAACAAATTTTCCTTCAGAAACTTTTTTCTTGCTATTGTCAATCCACATTTTATATACTGTCCACTTCGACCGTCATCAGTTATTTTACTATCAAAATAGCAAAACTCATCCACTACAATTAGTGTCTCATTTTCTAATCTAATTCTCTCAACATCGCCTGATTTTTACTTGATTCTGTTACACTTGTTTCACTTTTGGTAATGTTCATCTTATATCATCCTATCAAGACACTGTCCATTCCGTTCAACTGATCTTCAAAGTCCTTCGGTGTCTCTGACAGAATTAAAATGTCATCGGCAAACCTGTTTTCATTTCTTCCCCCCGAACTTTAATTCTACTATAAATGTTCTTCGGTTTCCTTCACTGCTTGCTCAATGGAAGATTGAGTAACATCGGGGATAGGCTACAACCTTCTGTAAAAGTTGTAAATAGCCTTCCGCTTCCTGTCTTCTACCCCTTCAGAATTTCAAAGATTCAGCATTGTCAAACCTTCCTCTGAGTCCACAAAGGCTAAAACGTAGGTTCGCTTTTCCTTACCCAACCTTGTAAGATAAACCGTAGGTTCAGTATTGCTTCAGGTGGGCCCTCATTTCTCCGGACCCAAACTGATCTTCCCCGAGGTGAGCTATCAGTTTTCCATTCTTCTTCAAAAAGTCGTGTTAGTATTTTACAACCATGATTTACCAAACTGATAGTTTGATTTTTTTTAACAAACGTTAGCAACTACGTTCTTTGGAACTGGAATTACTAGATTGTTCTTAAAGTCTGAGGATATTTCGCTCCTCTCATGTACATCAGATGGAAGAGTTTTATCGTGGCTGGCTCTCAGATGAGTATCGGCAGATCTGACGGAATGTCGTCTACTCCTGGGGACTTGTTAAGACTTGGGTCTTTCATTGCTCTGTCAAATTACTCTCTCAGTATCATTTCTCACGCATCCTGTTCTATTTTTATGGTATTGCCTGCAAGTTCATCTCCCTTATATGGACCTCTCTATGTACTCCAACCTTTCAGGTTTTCATCCTTTGCGTAAGCCTGGTTTTCAATCTGAGATCTTGACATTCAAAGCTGCTTCTTTTCTCCAAAGGCCTCTTCAATTTTCCGGTATGCAATACCCCCATACGTCATGAAATAACGCACATCTTCATCGTACCAAGTATTACAACAGTCCTATTTTCAGAAGAAAAATGAGCTGCCAAACTGTAAAATCTGTGTTTGAAGAACGGCGTTTTGGGCAGTTGCCAGCCCATTCTTTCCCGTAAAGAACAAATGTATGAAATCACAATAAAGGAAAGAGAAGAGATTTCATTCTGCAGTGCATGGCAGAGGTAAGCATACTCATTTTCTTCCATATACATACAGAGCAATCTTTTGATTATTTCTTTGTGATATTGACTCGAAATTGTGTGTGTCGCTTAACCCGTAAAGCACTAATTTTGCTTCCTAAACGCCTGAAGATACCAAACCGAGGACTTTGGCAAAATATAGTACGCAGAAGGACATTTCACTGTTTTACCTACCGCGATGTTTAAGCAGATGTTTCCAATAGAAGGTCATGTCTTCTAACGTTAGTTCAAAACTCTCGAAAACAGTGATACAACCCTTGGTAATGTTTGCGTTGAAACGTTTAGCAAATGTATCGGAGATATATTATAAATAAGACGGCCAGAATCGGCATATTGCTACATGCAGCAAAAAGACGGACTCTACTGGCATAAAAGTTCTTTCTTCGCCGTAGTTTATTTAACAAGGATGCGTCGTAACGCTACGATCTTTTTTAACTGGAACTATGAGTTAACGTTTAGCTATCAAGAGGTATTAGAACTATTACCAAAATGTGTATCTCTTAATATTTGTGCTGCGTCAGCCAGTTCAATGGTCGGAGGAAGACAAGAGCACACCGCCTCCAACAGGACCATGCCACTATGATGTTCGAATCAACCTTTAGGTTGATGAGTTTCACTTTTTAATATGTTGATCAAATGGGTTTTGGCGTATTATGCGATTCACTCGGTATACCTAGTTTAACACAACGTCCAGTACCGATTCTGACAAGCTAACAATTTTCCACATACCTAGCACCAATCTTCCAAAAATTTCCCACAAAGTGCAATTTAACGTAGCCGTTAATCAAACGACACGTCTAGTTAAGTACAACAAACCAACTTGGACCCACGGCATACGTATATATTATCTTAAAAGAAAGGACAACCGCCTTCATCCACAATCGTGATTTCGTTTCAATACACGATGAATTCCGAGCCGTAGGGGCTCATCTTCGTGTGCTTTGACAGTCCTCATAGATTTTTCCAGATTTAGGTTGATTCTGATCCTATTGAAATTACAATGGTATATCAAAAACGAGCTTTTTGTCAAAACAAGTTTTTTTTTGTCATCAGTCTACTGATTGGTTTGATGCGGCCCGCCACGAATTCCTTTGCTGTGCCAACCTCTTCATCTCAGAGTAGCACTTGCAACCTACGTCCTCAATTATTTGCTTGACGTATTCCAATCTCTGTCTTCCTCTACAGTTTTTGCCCTCTACAGCTCCCTCTAGTACCATGGAAGTCATTCCCTCATGTCTTAGCAGATGTCCTATCATCCTGTCCCTTCTCCTTATCAGTGTTTTCCACATATTCCTTTCCTCTCCGATTCTGCTTAGAACCTCCTCATTCCTTACCTCATCAGTCCACCTAATTTTCAACATTCGTCTATAGCGCCTCATCTCAAATGCTTCGATTCTCTTCTGTTCCGGTTTTCCCACAGTCCATGTTTCACTACCATACAATGCTGTACTCCAGACGCACATCCTCAGAAATTTCTTCCTCAAATTAAGGCCGGTACTTGATATTAGTAGACTTCTCTTGGCCAGAAATGCCTTTTTTGCCATAGCGAGTCTGCTTTTGATGTCCTACTTGCTCTGTCCGTCATTGGTTATTTTACTGCCTAGGTAGCAGAATTCCTTAACTTCATTGACTTCCTGACCATCAATCCTGATGTTCAGTTTACAAAACTAATAAAACTAAAAGAATGTTTTCAGTGGTGGATACATGGTTTTGAAGCACAGTATTAGTAAACATGTTTCTTGTCTAATCTTCTGCCTACAGCACTTTTTTTAACACAAGTCAAAGAATATCAAATGTTAAGATGCTGCATTTCTACAAATACACAGGCGTTTTCAAAGAAGATAAAAAGCTATCAATTATTAGTTATGCAGGATATCATTTACAAAACAAATATTTGTGGATATGTGAAGTGCAGATTGTTATCAAATCGTCACACTATTAAATATTTCTTTGGTAAAAATACAGTTTTAAAATTACTGTAAACTGTCGCTGCTAAACTCGATTTGTTCATTGAACATGTTTTGACATTTTTCTTTGTATAACTGTTTCAATCGTACGAGGGCCAGGATTAACCGAAATCTGGAAATAATCTATGTAGGCTATGGAAGCACCTAAAGAGGAGCCCCCAGGGCTCGAAATGCACCGTGCATTGAAATAAAATCACGATAGCGACTAAAGGCGGTTGTTCCTTACTTTACGAAAATAATAGCCACGGAAGAAACACTGACAGCAATGGATAAAATTAAGAGATCTTGCCTCTGACATCTCACTAAGTTATATGGACAGGTACAGTAGCAGAGATAAAAAAAAATACCACTAACAAAGGCTACCTCTACATGAACAGCAGCCATACAGTCTCAGCCAAATCTCCCACCCTAACTCTATTAACCTACACGATTTGTAATGTATGTCTGGAACACAGCACGGTATGGAACTGAATCGCGGACTTCAGGTAAACTGGGAGAGAGAATCTGTTTCCCACGTGTAATATAGGTCGTTGAAAATTATACTGACTGATAAGGAATGAGGTCCCTACAGAACCGGTGAAGAAAGGAACGAAGAGAACACAGACAACAAAGGTCAGAATGATAGAACACGTGGTATCATGGAGTAACTTCCGTGCTACTAGAGAACTGTATGGGGTAAAAAATGTAGAAGAGGGACTGGAAAATATACTGCAAGTAATTGACGACAGGTGTAAGTGCTACTCTGAAGAGGGGGCCGGCACAAGACCAAATGGTTTAGTGGAGGCTAATCTGTAAATCTGATTACTTGAGACAACTGAAGAGGCGAGGTAGGCGTAAAAACACAAAGGTGACTAATTGGGGCACTTCGTAGGCGTGCTTGATCTCCCTTTTTTACTGGGCTGGCACTCATGGTCACAGTTCTGTGAAGGTTTAGATTTCAGTGTGACGTGAAAACAGAGAAAACCCAACTTCTCAGTTGTATGTCAGGTGTGATACTTAATGGGAAAGTACAGCGGCGTCGCATACTGCTTCTCGAAACCAGATAAGAATGAAGAGATGTACTCATTTATACGTATTGCTTTGTCCTGATATATAAAGGGCGAACAAAAAGTTTCCGTTCGAAGGTCATAAAGTCCAGAATCGGTGTGTCAAATCAGACAAAATCGTCATAGGCACTGAAGCAATCATCCCGCCGACGCACGAGCTTGAACGTAACCGTTTAGTAAAACAGTTTCCTGCTGCGCGAAGAAGTCCATAATTGCCTGCAGCACATCCTCGTTAGGCTGGAATCGTAGATCATTCGAGGCTTCTTTTTGAGGGACCGATGATTGCATGGAAAGAGATCAAGGCTATCGGCGGCCGCTCGAGTCTCTCCCACTTGAGTTGGCGTAACTTCTGCGTTACGATCTTTGACATATGGGGACGTGGGCTATCATGAAGAAGCAGCAGCAGCACGCTTTGCTACACCATTCCACAACTGTGGTTTCGAGACATCCTAATACGAACATATGGTCCATGTCTCGTCTCCTCCTCCTCCTCCTCCTCCTCGTCCGTCACCACAAGTAGAACTAGGGGTGTCGATGTGTTCCTTAAAACGCCTGTGAATTTCATTTGTACAGTCTATATAACGGAAATGTTTGTTTCGACAAGATCGTAAATTTCGTAAAGTTCTTCACTGATTGCTTTGAAATTTTGACACAACGTTGCATTCGAATACGCGCGTTTTATATACTTTTAATACATATATATAACGTTACTACCAAAAATCTCCGAAAGTTCTTAAGTGATGTAGTACTTTATTTACACAACACTCTAATAAACATTTGTACAGACATCGGCTATATATTTTTAGTATATACGAGATATATCCATAAAGCAAGTTCCGTTTATTTATATAAAACGTGTACAGGTATAGAAAAATATTTATTGTACAAAAATCTAAAACTGTTAAAGTACTTGTCTACGTAGCTTCCGAAAATTTGTAGGCACTTTTCATAGCGTGGCACAAGTTTTTGTATGCCTTCTTCATAGAAAGTTGCCGCCTGTGTATTCAACCATGTGGCAACATGTTCTTTCAGCTCGTCATCATCGTTGAAGTGTTCACCACCAAGGACAGATTTTAGGTGTAAGAAAAGATAAAGTCGCTAGGAGCGAGGTCCGGGCTGTACGGAGGATCATCAAAAGCGTCCCAATGAAATTCCCGTAAGAGTTGTTTGGTCACATTCGCCGTGTGAGGTCGGGCATTATCGTGGAAAAACTCCCCTTTTTGACAGTAATCCTCGGCGCCTGTACCGTATTGCGCGGCGCAATTTCTTAATGGTCTCGCAGTAACCATGTGCATTGATTGTTTGGCCTTATGATAAGAAATCAATCAGCAAAATGCGTTTTCTGTCCCAAAAAAAAGGTGCACATGACGTTTCGAGGTGTCAGGATTTAGTTAGGCTTACACTTCATTGGGGATGAAGTGTGCCTCAATTCCATTGATTGCCGTTTTGTTTCAGGGGTGTCGTTCGATACCCAAGTTTCATCCCCTGTGACTATCAGAGAAAGAAAACCATCGCCTTCTTCATTGTAGCTTGTCAAAAACTTAAGTGCACTGCCCATCCAATGTTCTTTGTGTTCAGTAAGAATTTTGGGTACCCAACATGAGCAAAGCTTTCGAAATCCCAATTTTTCAGTAACAGTTTCATGAATTAGTGCTCATGAGATTTGCCGAACTTCCATAGCAAGGGCACAAAGTGTAAACTTACGGTTGTGCGTAATCTTCTCTTCAGTTTTGTGAACCAGTTCATCAGTAACCACAGACGGGCGTCCAATTCGGTCTTCATCATGCGCTTGATCACGTTATTCATTGAACAGTCTGACCCATTGACTCACTCATAGCATTTTGTCCGTAAACCCCGCAGATTTGCTGATGATTTTCCTTTGGTTTGATTCACTTTGCATTTAGAAAACGAATCAGATCTGATTTCACACGCGGCAGCATTTTCAATTACGGCTGACATTATAAAGCACCACTACAAAGCACACGTCGGCAGCAGCGATCTGAAAATGGCGCACATTTCTTCTCCTTGAGTCAGAGTAACTGCTGCGCATGCTCGGAACTGCGATCGTAGCGCTGCCTCATATAGAAATAGAAACGGAACTTACTTCGTGGACGACCATCGTATAATACATAAATATAAAATGTATAATACTGAAACGTTATTAGAAAATAGGAAACTAGTATTTATGGCTTATAGTTTCATCATCAGGATCCTGCTACAGAATCTAAATATCCAATAATAGTAAACAAGGCCCAAGGTCAGAGACAAGGAGAAGATGGACAGAGGGGTTGGAGGAAATGGAGATAGAAAGTGGAATGGATGAGATGCACATAAGATAGAGCAGGAAGGGATGGACGCAGAGGGGGAAGCTGTACATGGACAGACAGGAGAGAAGGAGATTAGGACGTCTATACAATTCCCACACATCTTACCTACTGTATTTAGCCGGACTGACCCACAGCAACGCGTGGCAGGGAACAGGTAGTGATTGTATAAAATCCTCTTTGATACCGTTCGCTTCGTATTTCGAGGAGTAGTCGCGATCACAGGGTGTATCGCCCTGCAAAGTCTTTGTCGCTGGTTTGTCTGCTCCATTCCTGGTCGCACCTCACATGCATCATCCTTTCAGGTTTTTTTATGAAATGTGTGCGGTACCTTCGGATGACAAGACGTTCCTGAAGCTGCGTCTTATTTATCCAGTTGGTTGGCTTGTTCGTTGCCGCGGATGCCGCTGTAGCCTTCAGCCCAGATTAATGTGACTTCTTTTTGCGGATTTTGTAGCTTACAGACTTGCTGCGTTATTTCATAAACGACTGGTTGGTTTTTTCAGGGTCGTCACTGCTCCTCGGGAGTCTGTTAAGATGGAAATTTTTTCCTCAATGCTATTTTCTGCTTGTTTTTTTTTGCGTTGTCCGGTCTAAGACTTCCCATCCGGTCCCATCTGCATTCTTGGCTCCATCTGTATATTCACTGAAGAAACTGAAATAGGCATGCGTATTCAAATACAGAAATATGTAAACAGGTACAATATGGCGCAGTTGTTAGATCGGTTTGTACTGCCACAATGACGGGTTATCAGGATTTAAGTTAGTTTGAACGTGGTGTTATAGTCGGCGCACGAGCAATGGGACCCAGCATCTCCGACGTAGCGATGAAGTGGGGATTTTCCCGTAAGGCTGTTTCACGATTGTATAGTATCAGGATTCCGGTAATACGTCAAATCTCAGACATCACTGCAGCCGGAAAAAGATCCTGCAGGAACGGGACCAACGACGACTGAAGAGAATCGTTCAACGTCAAAGAAGTGCAACCCTTCCGCAAATTGCTGCAGATTTCAATGCTGGGCCGTCACCAAGTGTCAGCATACGAAGCATTCAACGAAACATGACATGGGCTTTCGGAGCCGAAGGCTCATGCGTCCATGGACCTTGCATGCCAGCAGGAGACTGTTCAAGCTGGTAGAGGTTCTGTAAGCGTGTGGGGCGTGTGCAGTTGGAGTGACGTGGGACCTCTGATACGCCTACATACAACTCTGACAGGTGACAAGTACGTAAGCATCCTGTCCATTGTGCATTCCGACCCCACACCTACAGAACTGCTACAGAGTGGCTCCATGAACACATTTCTGAGTTTAAACACTGCCGCTGGTTACCAAACTCACCAGATATGAGCATTATTCGGCATAACTGGAATGCCTTGCAACTTGCTGTTCAAAAGAGATCTCCATCCACTCGTACTATTACGGATTTATGGACAGCCTTGTAGTATTCTTGGTGTCAGTTCCCTCCAGCACTACTTCTAACATTAGTTGAATCCATACCACTTCTGCGTGCTCACCGATGTCCTACAGGATATTAGGCAGGTGTACCAGTTTCTTTGGCTCTTCAGTGTTGTATGCTGGCGTCCGTTACTCCCATTACGCGCGAGATACGACCCTTAACTGTCGCATTATAGCCACTTCGCTACAAAATTACCTGTGCGACCACTGCAAAACTGAGAAATAAGGGTATAGGTAAACGCTAGTAGAAACAATGGTCTTGTATTTCTGATTTCTAAAGAAAGCGCTATCAAGATCGCTCAGTTTGTGAAAATATGACTGATGAGTATGACTGGTTTCGGCCCAACAAAGCAATCTTCGGATCGAAAACATGCAGGACAGGCTCGTCGAATACTTCCGATCTGAAGAAAAGCCTACATCGATGGAAACCAGTTATATCAGTATGGTCTGTGCTTGGTTTAGAACATACATTTATTAAAAATACTCGGCGTATGCCAAGTGCTACATAATTCCAGCACAGCTGCGCCCGTGACATTTTTTGAAGTGACAGGAATTTCACGAGCGCCATTGGGGCGGTGCTTTATAGCAGCGCAGCGCATTAATCCCGGCACCAGTGGCGAGCTTCAGATGCAGCTGCCCTCTCGGCGCACGTGTCTCCTCTTAGCCTCTGCCGCAGGCTTCTCTCATTGTGCAGCACGTGTAGGGCGATGAATGGGCCCTTAACGTCTTCAAACAGCACCACGTTCCATGGGAAAGGATCTATCACGCTGCTCCCGCGCCTATTCAACTGACTTAACTTTCACAAACAGTAGTTAGTGTTTATAATAGGGTATAGCAACAGGTTTCGCCTGATACAAAAGGTACAAAAAATTAAATATACTCTAATAAACTTGCTTTAATATTTCATAAACCACTTAAATTACCAATAAACTATAGGATTATAGTATGGTGTACATTTGATATATTTAACTGTGACAGAGCTTTATTGGTGTTCCTCACGTTACCCTCACATATACGAAAACCACAAAGTTTTGCGACTGCCTTACACAAGTGAAATTCTGAACAGCCACACGAGTGTCTCTCCTGAACTCTTCAACAGCAGGGCACAGACTGGCTGGCGTTAAGCGCACAACTAAACGCACGAACCTAAGTTACGCTCTAAGTACGGTGGGGTATAAGAAAGTTGGAGTCAAATTGGGCAACTAGAAACTAATATTTATAGTACTTCACGATCCTCCAACGTGCGTAGACTATTTGCGACAGCGCCTTGGGTGGTGTGAGCCTTACGGGACATCCATTAATTACGTGAGTCCAAAATGGGTGCAGGAGGAGGAGGAGGAGGAGGAAGAGGAGGGGGGGGGGGGCGGGAGAGGGAGGACAGGTGGTCGGACAAAATCTTACCAAATCGCATTTAAAGGATAACGAAAATCTCAAGTCACTTCTTAATTCAAAGACTAGACATATTAATGGGTAACATTTTCTTTTATATAAATAATCCTATCCGTTAACAATATTCAAGTACCCACCAGTCTTTATGGTCTCTCGGAAATCAACTGTATTGAATGCTTTGCGCATAGGTATTCCCCTAGTTGAAACATGTGCCGCACAAGTGTTAGTTCTCTGTTGCACCGGTCGATATCACTGCGTGCCTGTCAGTAAGTCGTGATATCCTGCAACGCATTTAAAGACGTTGTTGTTGTTGTTCAACGTGAATTTGTATCAAATTTTACAATCCGCATTTTAAGCAGCATGCTGATAAGTCGAAACTCGTGTATGACCAAGAAGTTAATCGTTTGTGGGAGGAAGCTAAGCTGAAGTTCACCGGCAAGAGTTCTCTTAGTGATACAAATCAAAAGATTGAAAAGGTACGTAATCATACGATTGAAAGGGAGGTACAAACAATGTTTTTGATCTGCAAGGTAAGTAACAGTTCAGTAACATTGAATGTATATATGTAATATACCAGAATAGGTAATTTTTTAGGGATGCGTCAAAACGGTTAGTACTGTTTTCGCGGGCCCTTGTCAGTCTGCTGCCCGCTGAATAGGACACAGTGCTATTTAAAACGTTTTTAATTAAGTTTTAAAACAGATTCGTGTGTTTTAAAAAGAAAACGTTTCTTGAAGTCTATTAAAAATGTTTAAAACAAAACCATTTTCAGTTTTATTTATTTTTAGCCAACTACGGGTTACCGTACATGACGAAGAGGGAGGCTGTCTCACCAATGGGGAAGGGGTGTCCATATTTTAAAGAAAACCCTCTTGCGTAATTAATGGACGTCCCCTTATGGGAAGCTACTCGTCAATGGGGTTAAAGTTAATACCGTCGTGTTCTTTCGGCGGATTCGTATTAACATGCACAGTAGCTCAGCTATCTAACTTTGAATTGGCAAGTGGTGTTGTGAACTAAGGCCAGTTTACTCTTTTACATCCCGTCCACGAGTTAGTCATTAGAGACTGAACTCGAGCTCGGACTAGCGGAAGAGGAGGGGGGGAGAGGGAAATCGGCTGCATCCTTTTTGAAAAGAACCGTCACGCTCATCGCTTCAAGAAATTTAGGGAAACATGAAGGGCAGAACTGGGATTTGAACTGCTGTGTTCCCAAATGAACTGCTTTGCCACCCCGCCCTACCCTCACCCATCTGCCATAAACACATATCGACGGAAATCACCGCTTCTGGTCTCTTCCACCCCCCCCCCCCCCCCACGTCCCCGTCCCCACGGTATGAGTAGAGGTAAGACTAAGTTTTTTTGCTGGCAGGGTGAGCGAAATTGTCCCAGCTGTGCAACTAAGTTTTGAGAAAGACAAACGCATGGCCGAGCTGTTCCAGATGAGCCGTAACACTGCTTGACCTTCAAACTCGCACAGTAAATAATGGCATCATGCTGCTGGACTTTTTTTTGCAGCTGCGCCCTGCGGATAGCAGTATCCTCCTTCCATGCCACTTTACTCTGGTCCGTTGTGATGACAAGACAGTCCAAATTAAATAATTCGAACCACATTTTCGCAACATGTAATTCACCATCGATTTAATCATCTTCAGCTTCCGTAACATCTCTGAGAGAGAGAGAGACTCGAAACACAAGAGTTGTTTACTGCCTGTTGCTTTCAAAGGATAATTCACGTAAGTATCGCTCATACAGTACGGTGACAGTCCCTTAAAAATATATAGCCTTGTTGTGACAAGTCACAGAACTGCTTTTTATAAAGCACATATCACATAAAGGGGTCAGAAAAAAGCACTGATGTTGTGTTCCGAATTTCCAAAGTACTGTCTAGATACTGTATGATATTAATGTGAAGGGTTTCCACTAAATTTGGCCAGCCTCGGGTCGAAAAGCTAAATAACAGTAAAAACGTTACACTCGACATAAAATTTATTTAAAATAAATACGTTAATGGAAATGAAAGTGGGCGTAACAGGTTATTTATAAGACTTCGAAAGCTGTCACTGGCATCAGTTTGTGTATGTCGTAAAAACTGATATACATCGCAGTAAACGGTTTTTTGTTTCCACATTACTTGTTCACGTTAACGTATGCTCTGTTAAGAATATATCATTATGTGGTGAGTACGACAGAGGAGAACTGTCTTATTAGATGGCTATCAAGTCAACATACCCAAACAATACCCGTTCGAATGAAATTACAGAATTGTCATGAATTACTCAGCTAATTTCGTAGATTCTCGCTCAAGGGAAATGAACCTGTAAAATTTTAGATTTTGGTATAAATTCTACGCCGGACACTGTTATTCAACACTGTAAATATGGGAAGTTTAAATTTGGTAATTATTTACTTTATGCGAAACGGTGTCTTTCACTTTTTGTTGCCCAGACAGGTCTCTGCCTCTATGTTCCACCTCCGTGAGCCTTTCTTCGTTCGGTAATGCGTGTCACTTAAGTCTTACTCTTAACACCCTCGAATTCTGCAAAAGACATTCCGTTTATGGAGATAGGTGGCTGACTTATTATAATGATATATTTTTTCCTCACTATCCTAACCGTCTTCAGATACAATGGGAAATAAAATGTTACATTAAGCCTTAAAACATATCTTAAAACAAGCAAAATATTTACTAAATCTGCTTACCAGTAGAGTAATGCGCAATTAAATACATTTGGCTGATACCTATGGGTAGCACTTGGTGAAAAAATGTTCATGCATTGCCAAACAGAGCAGGAAATTATACAAATACAACTAAGTATACTTAACTTCACTACTTATTGCGCTAAACGTGGGCGTCCTCTAAAGAATAAAATGTCGAATTTCTAATAAGTTCAGTCAGTTGTCCGTAAACTATTAAAAAAGTCATACGTAAAGCAGAGTAAGGTCTATATGATGACAGGAACAAAGGAGCAATCGTTATGGTAATGTGTATGGACCTACTAAAAATAACTTCACTCGTCATCAAGTCATATTAAGTTTTTATGTTGTTGTAATGTAGCATCTGGAAATGGCCATTGTAGGAGGAAACCAGATATGACTGTCATAATTAGTTATGGGGTCAAAATAAAGAATTTTATAGCCTGGAATTCTTCGCTACATTCTGAGAGCGAAAGGCGCACGGGCTGTCAACCACGTTTTACTTTTTATCTGTTATAGCAATATGGCGAAGGCAATTTAATTCTTAGTTCAGGACCTCCATTTCTCTATGACCTTTCTCCACGTCCCAGTTGTTGGCTGTCTTATCTTCGGTCGATTGAGATTGACGTATAGTTGTTTTTAACTCCTCTGTTCGTGTTTCACAGTTTTGACATGGACGCGTATGACCATAGTTGATTTTTGCGCCCTAAAACTGTTACATTTCACCTTGTAGAATGTCATGTTCTGTTCCTCAGTGTATTGTGTAAAATTCATTTTTGAAGGTTCCCTCCCAACCTTTAGCTACTTAAACGAGTGAGATGGCGCTGTGGTTAGCGTAATGGGCTCACTTTCTGAAGGACAGGGATTCAAATCCCCGTTCGGCCATCGTAGGTTGTTTCTCAACATTGTTTTACGCAAATACATGAATAGTTCCATCGAAAAAGACTCGATAGATTTCCTTCCCCCCTCGATTTCGTTGTAGACAGAACGATAAAACGCATTTCTGTCCTTTTCTTCAGCTACATATGATACCATGTTTTATCAGTCCACGATAACGAAACAAATTAAGGAGACATTAAGGAGACATTACAAGACATACCCAAATGGCAGAGTAAAGGCTGAAACAAGAGCTTAAAAATTCTTGAACATGTTTGGAAAGCATGATGCACACTTGGCTTGTTGCGTGAGTTGTAAGGAATACGTACTTTCGCTAGCTTCTTGTGGTTACCTGACTCTAAATGTAGAAACGTGCGTAATTCTTCAAAAAATTGGTCGCAGCTCTCCGGAGGATTGTTGAATGAATAAAACCTTAGTCGATTCCATTTTTGTTTCTAAGTGAATCTGATCCATGTGAAAGAAACAAACTTTCCCTACTTAAGCCAGTCTAGACGCAAAAATGCTAACCGAATTGTTTCCAAACTTTATATGAATGACGTTAAGAAAGTGCGCTATAGTATTTGCTTTGATGTTAATGTTAGTGTCATGACTTGCCATTAGGCGTCGGTACTGGTACCGCAACATGGGACTGAAGCAAAAGCATGTGTGCTTTGCAGTTAGTCAACATGGATCTGGACGAGGTGAGCAGGTCTTTACTCGTAAAGCTTTGCCGTGAGAACAACAGCTGTAGTACTACCGCTCTTAGAGAGTATCGACGCTCGAAAGGAATTCGGTGAGGTTCTTTTTCTGCACCGGGGTTGAACATCATTCGGAAGTTCGAATGAACTGGCGATATGGGAATTGCTGCTGCGAGATGCCTACGGCCAATTGCCATGGCTCATAATGCTGGATGCAATATGTTATCTCCAAGCAGTGCAAGAGCTGTGTCACGGCAACTAAACATTCCATAGTCGACCGTTCGAAAAATGATACGAACAGTTGTGAAATAATACACTCCTGGAAATGGAAAAAAGTACAAGCAATGATCACACGCACGGCACAGCGGACACACCAGGAACCGCGGTGTTGGCCGTCGAATGGCCCTAGCTGCGCAGCATTTGTGCACCGCCGCCGTCAGTGTCAGCCAGTTTGCCGTGGCATACGGAGCTCCATCGCAGTCTTTAACACTGGTAGCATGCCGCGACAGCGTGGACGTGAACCGTATGTGCAGTTGACGGACTTTGAGCGAGGGCGTATAGTGGGCATGCGGGAGGCCGGGTGGACGTACCGCCGAATTGCTCAACACGTGGGGCGTGAGGTCTCCACAGTACATCGATGTTGTCGCCAGTGGTCGGCGGAAGGTGCACGTGCCCGTCGACCTGGGACCGGACCGCAGCGACGCACGGATGCACGCCAAGACCGTAGGATCCTACGCAGTGCCGTAGGGGACCGCACCGCCACTTCCCACCAAATTAGGGACACTGTTGCTCCTAGGGTATCGGCGAGGACCATTCGCAACCGTCTCCATGAAGCTGGGCTACGGTCCCGCACACCGTTAGGCCGTCTTCCGCTCACGCCCCAACATCGTGCAGCCCGCCTCCAGTGGTGTCGCGACAGGCGTGAATGGAGGGACGAATGGAGACGTGTCGTCTTCAGCGATGAGAGTCGCTTCTGCCTTGGTGCCAATGATGGTCGTATGCGTGTTTGGCGCTGTGCAGGTGAGCGTCACAATCAGGACTGCATACGATCGAGGCACACAGGGCCAACACCCGGCATCATGGTGTGGGGAGCGATCTCCTACACTGGCCGTACACCACTGGTGATCGTCGAGGGGACACTGTATAGTGCACGGTACATCCAAACCGTCATCGAACCCATCGTTCTACCATTCCTAGACCGGCAAGGGAACTTGCTGTTCCAACAGGACAATGTACGTCCGCATGTATCCCGTGCCACCCAACGTGCTCTAGAAGGTGTAAGTCAACTACCCTGGCCAGCAAGATCTCCGGATCTGTCCCCCATTGAGCATGTTTGGGACTGGATGAAGCGTCGTCTCACGCGGTCTGCACGTCCAGCACGAACGCTGGTCCAACTGAGGCGCCAGGTGGAAATAGCATGGCAAGCCGTTCCACAGGACTACATCCAGCATCTCTACGATCGTCTCCATGGGAGAATAGCAGCCTGCATTGCTGCGAAAGGTGGATATACACTGTACTAGTGCCGACATTGTGCATGCTCTGTTGCCTGTGTCTATGTGCCTGTGGTTCTGTCAGTGTGATCATGTGATGTATCTGACCCCAGGAATGTGTCAATAAAGTTTCCCCTTCCTGGGACAATGAATTCATGGTGTTCTTATTTCAATTTCCAGGAGTGTATCTCTAGTGAGGTTCTAAGCTGTTATGGGAGCAGATGGTAGTCAACGTTTGTAACTTGGAACGTAAACATGATACGCAACTAACAAATGTTATCCTCTCATGTGGAAATTGAAATGTTTCTTTCAATGGTTTAAAAGTTATTTCTCTTCCGCATTCCCTTAGAAACGTTTCCACGAAGTTAAATTGCCCTTAGTGTGTTTCTACTTGTACGTATACACTCTGTACATCCATGTGAAGTGCATGGGAGAGGTTACTTAGCGTTGTACCACATTTTACAGTTACTTTCCGTTTTAATCGCGAGTGAAACTCGGGAAGACTGACTTCTCAAATGTCTCAGTGTATGCTGTAACTATTCTATTATTGGCTTCACTGTTCTTATGGGGGCCACTGGAGAGCGTACGGTTTGTAGGTTCTTCTCTTAACTGGTTCTTGGTACTTCGTAAGTACGTTTTCGCTCGGTAGTCGTCTACTTTCCAGAGTCTGTCTTGTTTTTGAGCATTTATGTGATGATCTCGCGTGAGTCAGACGTCACCGTTCTTGTTGACTTGTGTATACGCTCAGTATCCCCTGTTGGTGTGTGTTCTATGAGTGCGATACACTTGAACTGTATGCTAGCTCTCGGGCATCGCCGACCCACCTCCTTGACCAGGCTATTCTTTCATCCCATCTTTTACTTCGTTTTAAACGCTTTTAGATTTGGATGGCGTCCTTTCTGTCGCACCCAGGTTTCTTTTCTGGGTGTTGTACTTTGTTAGATAGTGGGTGCCGTTGAGTAATGGATCGGGGGTGGGCGTTTGCTGTCTCATTCAGAGCACCGAGGACGACCACCTGCCAACTACACTCTCTACTTTATCTTGCTTTTATTATTGCCGGTACAAAAGATGCCCATTACGTTTTTAGCTTTCTTGCTTTCACTTTTATGAATTTGTCGACTATTTCAGAAAACTTTCTCGGTGGACGTCTCGTCTACTTCCAGATGGACCATTCTTGGATCGAGGGACTGATAAACTCGTTGTTTGGTCCTTCCCCCCCCCCGCCACCCACCCACCCAATAAAGCAACCAACCAACTAACTAATATTCTAGGATGGTTCGTGCGAGTGTTTTGTAATCAGTATCCGTGTCGATTATCATCAGGCTGTTATGCGTGGTCGGTTGATGAATTCTGTGTCAGTTCTCAACGTTTCGTCCCCGTCTGCGGAGGACATCAAGAGGGTCTGTAGCTCGATGGAAGGTCCAACACACCCACCGGCTCGGTACTCAGTCAGTAGTGAGCCAGTGGGTGTGTTGGACCTTCCATCGAGCTACAGACCCCCTTGAAGATGTCCTCCCCAGACGGGGAGAAACGTTGGGAATTGACACAGAATTCATCAACCGACCACGGCATAACAGCCTGGATAATTATAATGGACATGACATTTCCGGACGTGAAAGTCTACATTTTAGAATCAGTATCCTTGCAGACTCACGGCGTTTTCGCAGCATCCAATCAAATGGTTCAAATGACTCTAAGCACGATGGGACTTAACATCTGACGTCATCAGTCCACTAAATTTAGAACTGCTTAAACCTAACCAACCTAAGGACATCACACACATCCATGCCCGAGGCAGGATTCGAACCTGCGACCGTAGCAGCAGCGTGGTTCCGTACTGAAGCGCCTAGAACCGTTCGGCCACAACGGACGGCTAGCATCTAATCAACGAACAGAAGATTGTCGCCTTCTACAGAGGTTGTGATAGTTCCAGTTCATGCCCATTCAAACTGTTAACCATGGCATTTGGAAGAGAATAAGATAATTACGCTTAAATAAAAACACAGTCCGCCACTGTGTTGCGGAGAATACTTGTCGCAGTGGACGGTAATAAACGGGGCCGCTGTTGGGTCCGACAGATGCCGAGGCGCGCGTCTTCCTCTGGTGCGTGAGGTACGTGGCGAGCGGAACGTAAACAAAGTGAAGCCAGTCACGGCCGCCAGCTCACGGCGTCCTTGAAACAGCGGCGGCGTGGCACTGCGATGCGATGCACGTCCTGACCACCAGGCTGTGACGCGGAGGAAAGGACCATCGAGGTCTACCGCTGACATGGATTTAGTGAGAAGCGAATGCTTTGTCCATAAATTCTGCGACATTTACATTGTTGCCATTGTTTGTAAAATAGTCTGAACTGCCTGACAAGAAAGTGAAGCACCCACAAGGAGGAACAGAAATAAAACTTGACCGATTGAGAGGGACTGTGATGTTATTTCAGTGTTTACAAAAACACACTGTTGCAGGGTGTCCATTATTCGCTTTCGGATGAAAAGTGGATACATGGAGGGGCTACAATGTGCTTGGTATGCAATACAGCAGTCATCATAGAGGTGGTTAAATGTGATAGACTGGAACTTTAACGACGAGTAAGTCTATCTTCACGTTTCCATCAACTTCAACATTGGGCTACTGTTACATACGAATGCCTCAAAATCTGGATATTGCACGATTCGACCAGTCGGCCAAATGGAGATCCACAGGGAGGCCCCTTTCAAACACTGACAAGAGTGCGCAGTATCTCAATGTCCTATAAAGTAACCACTCAACAGCTCACGCCGCTCCTTATTTGCCCTACCAGGATTGTGGTTTTTTTTTTTTTTATAGTCATCAGTCTTCGGACTGGTTGGATGCGGCTCACCACGAATTCCTCTCCTCTGCCGAACTGTTCATCTCAGTGTACCACTTGCAACCAACGTCCTCCATCGTTTTTGTCATCTACAGTTTCCTCTAGTACCATGGAAGTCATTCCCTGATGTCTTAACACATGTCCTATCATGCCGTCTCTTCTCCTTAGCAGTGTTTTCCATATATTATATCAGTCCACCTAATTTTCAACATTCGTTGTAGCACCACATTTTAAATGCTTAGTCTCTTTGGTTTTCCCTCGGTCCATGTGTCACTACCATACAATGCCGTGTCCAAACGTACATTCTCAGACATTTCTTTCTCAGCTTAAGACTTATGTTTGATACTAGCAGACTTCTCTTCTGCAGGAATGCTCTTTTAGTCAGTGCTAGTCTGCTTTTGATGTCCTCCTTGCTCCGTCCGTCATTGGTTATTTTTTAGTTCATCTACTTCATGACCATCAATCTTGATAAGTTTCTCGCCAGGATTGATAACACTAAACACGAAAACACCAGTGCACTCTGGCGGCCATTCCACCTGTTACAGTGAATTGGCTCTATTATCATTTTCATACCTGTTGATGGTGAAAGGTGTGGAAAATTACATTGACTTCCGACAATGTCATCTGCGTGTTCGTTTTTTTTTTTTTTGTAGCATTCTGTTTCGAAAGTCATATCAGAAGATCCAAAATACTAACAAGTATTTATTGAAGATTGGAGAAATTGTTAAAGGCTGACCTCGGGGAGGATCACTTCAGGTTCAGGAGAAATGTAAGCTGCAATACTGAGCCTGTGAGTTGTCTTAGAAGATAGGTCAAGAAAGGCAAACCTCATTTTGCAGACTTTATAAAAATGTGTGTGAAATCCTATGGGACTTAACTGCTAAGGTCATCAGTCCCTAAGCTTACACACTACTTAACCTGAATTATCCTAAGCACACGCACACGCACACGCACACCCACACCCATGCCCGAGGGAGGACTCGAACCTCCGTCGGGACCAGCCGCACAGTCTGACTGCAGCGCCTTAGATCTCTTTGCTAGCAGACTTTATAGATAGTGCTATTGAGATGTCACTGGAACAGACTCGCAGAAATTCTGAAGGCAGCAGGGATAACATACAGGAAGTGAAAGGTTATCTGGAATTTTAAAGATACCAGGCTGGAGTCAAGAGTCTAAAGAGATGGAGGAAGCAGTAGTTGAGAAGCATTAGAAACAGGGCTGTAGCCTATCCCCATTGTTCAGTTTGTACACTGAGCAGCCAGCAAATGAAACTAAAAGTAAATTTAGATACAGAGTTAAAATTTGTTTTTTCGATGGCTATGTAATTCTATCACATGTGGCAAGGGACATCAAAGACCAATTTAACAGAAAAGATAATTGTGGTTTATAATTTTAAACAGCATCTAGCCAAGTGTGGTCTAAAAGCTTCATTTAAATCAAACCATATCAGATTTCGGATTCATTACAAACTCATCTTCAAATGGCTCTGATTTTCTTCCTTTGCACCCTGGAACCTAGTTTTGTAGTTATTGATTTGTGCTGGAAAATAGTTTCTCGTTTAAAATTAGATAACATTAAGAGTCGAATTTTCCTTTTTGTCCTTCACAGAAATATACATGAAATGACTTATAAAGTTAATAAAACGTTGCTTCAAATGTGCTGTTGTAAATGTTGGTCGTTTATGCCACCATGTGTACAACCAAGACGCTCGAATCTGAGCTTGCGACAGAAAACTAGTAGCAAAAATGAAATACAACTGAATACAATAAAAACGAAGAGTAGTAGTGGAACTTCGGCTTCGGAGGAACGCAAGGTCATTCTCAAGGTAGTCATACTGCACGCTTTAAAGCCAGTGGTGTCGAAAACCAGGCTTCGGGTTGAGGGCACTGCATGTAGACTTTCTGCGGTCTTCACCTGAGAAGCAAGCGCAGCTTATCGTCTTGTGGTGGGAGCACCACCACAGCGAACTGAAAGTAAGTGTTGAACTAGTCAGGGCTGCACAGAGTGCCGGTTTGTGGCTCAAGGTGGACGGCTGCCGTGGGCGGAGGAACCTGTTGCACTCGCGTCTCGCTGTGACACTGTAGAACGGTTCAGGCGGCGCCCACATTCTGGGGGGCGCGCCTCCCGCCTGTGGAATGCGGCTTACGTTCACAAGACATGTTAGTATCAACAGCCACAACGATCCTGTCTCAAGACTAACTTGGTGGAATACATCGCATGATAGTTGGTTGTTGTCGGGCGGGGATCCAGCCTTTCTTTCTTATGAAAGAAAGAGGGATGGGGGCAGGGGGGGGGGGAGAGGGGGGTGGTTTAGAGGGTGTCATTCATTCTATTCAACACCCCTTCTCCCAGTATAATGTACCTTCAGATTCACATCTCAAGTCCCATGAACACCTACGACGATGATGATGATGTATTTAAAGTGTAATGATCTATATGTATAAGTGTGTGTGTGTGTGTGTGTGTGTGTGTGTGTGTGTGTGTGTGTGTGTGTGTGTGTGTGGCCCCAGCATTTCGGAGTGTCAAGAATAATTTTGGATGTGGTGTTGTACATCCTCAATAGTGAAAACGGTGACTTCGATGAGTTTTGGTTCTAGTGACACACCACCATAAAAACTTCGCCAAACCTCGTTCCTTTCATTTTTCTGCTCTTTCACGCTTACAAAAACGGCTTCACACTCCGCTTGGGTTTCGTGATTTCGAATGTTCAGTGGAGTACCTCACAGTTGCTTGCTCTAAGTTGGTAGATAAACCGAAGAAAGATGCTGAATAGCCTTATGTAAACAATGGGACGAAAAGCAGTTTGGTTCACGGATCACGTGACACTGTTATTAGCTTGGTACATTTTATACTTGGCAGATGCGACTCATTTTTGGCAGGTATACTGTGTAACCGGGTGCATATCCAAGGGAGAATCAAGCACGCCCCCAACACTCCCAAAAATAAAATTATAAAGCACAGTAGGGGATGTGTACCAAGTTTGTCTGAAATCGGTGTATGCGCGCGCATTGAAACAAACTTGGTACACACATCCCCTACTGTCAGGCAGCAATCGCCATGGGGTTAAGAACCACATAGTTGAGGAGATATGATGTTATTATGAATATTGGGATAAGTAGAAAAACTGCCACATTGCTGCTAACTCTATTAGCAGCCTATTTCACTGACGGTATCCACACGTGGCGCTAAATGTACCGTACATCGTAGGACACAGTGACATGAATCATAAACACTGAGCTATGTGGACAAAATGCCGCATCATGTATGAAGCTTTAATTCATTTATTCATTACTACTACTACTACTACTACTACTACAGTCGAGCCAACGCGAGGAAATCCCGGACATCTAGCAGCGCTTTTGACAATTTTCAACTGCGAAGCGCAAACGGCTGTAGGCGAAAACGATAGAGCTATGAAGAGGTGTTGCTATAGAGACGTTTACAAAATCACGTTGTAGACACGCGAAGCAGCTGCGCCCTGCGTATGGAAACTATCCGGGATCATGTTTCTTAATTTGGATACTTTATTTATACAACTGTTCATTACTCACATTTCTTTGTACGGCTGCCATAATTTCCAAGGTGTTATTACGAATACATGGAAATGAATTTTTCGATACTTCTCTTAAGTTATTTTTTTGTTTGTAATAGAAAATTGGCAAAATAGATATCAAGGCAGTGCCAGGTTTGTCGTCAGGTAGTAAATCATAATAATCAGTGGTTAGATTGCTGAATGCTTTTTTCTTTTTTTAGGGTAGGGGGCGTGCTTGAATTCTTCCTTGGATCTGCACCCGGTTACACAGTATACCTGCCAAAAATGAGTCGCATCTGCCAAATATAAAATGTACCAAACGAAGAACAGTGTCACGTGATCCAAACTGCTTTTGGTCCCATTGTTTACAGAAGGCTATTCAGGGTCCTTTTCTTCGGTTCATCTACCAACTTAGAGCAAGCAAGTATGAGGCACTTCACTGAGCATTCGAAATCACGAAAAACAAGCGGAGTGTGAGGCTGTTTTTATAAGCGTGAAAGAGCAGAAAAATGAAAGGAACGAGGTTTGGGGAAGTTTTTATGGTGTTCTTTGTCACTGGTGCGAAGCCTCATCGAAGTCACCGTGTTTACTATTGAGGATGTAGAACAACACATCCCAAGTTATTGACACTCCGAAAAGCTGGGAACCAGTAGGCATAAAATACAGGGAATCGACTGTTATATACGGAGGTAATCCCAAAAGTAAGTTCTCCTATTTTTTTATAAGTACATAGACCTGTTTATTTCTACAATAGTTTACATCAGTTTACAGCTTGAACATTTAGCTATTTTTCGACATAATCACCATTTCTGTCGATGCATTTTTGTAGACGCTGTGGCAGTTTTTGTATGCCAATGTCATACCAGCCATACCGCCATGCTGTTCCGAAAGTTGTGAACCTCTTCTTTCACCTCTTCGTCGGAGCTGAATCGTTTACGGCCAAATGTTCTTTTAACCTAGGGAACAGGTGCTAGTCACTGGGCGCTAAGTCAGGACTATAGGGTGGGTGGGTGACTATGTTCCACTGAGACTGTTACAGGAGAGCAACGGTTTGCCGGGCGATGTGTGGGCGAGCGTTGTCATGGAGAATGTGTACTCCTTTGCTCAACATTCTTCTCCGGTTCTGAATTGCCCGTTTGAGTTTTTCAGTCTCACAGTACCTGTCAGCGTTAATTGTGGTCCCAGCGATTCAGCTCCGACGAGGTGAAAGAAGAGGTTCATAACTTTATGAACAGCATGGCGGCGAGCTGGTATGACGTGGGTATACAAAAAAATGGTGATTGTCGAAAAAAAGCTAAATGTTAAAGCTGTAACTGATGTAAATCATTGTAGAAATAAACAGGTCTATGTACTTATAAAATAATGAGACCTTACTTTCGGGATTACCCTAGTATATCCAATATTGAAATACGGGTGCGGTTGTGAGGGTCCTAAGACATGAATCATTAGGGAGTGAGGGAAAATTGTGGCCTATCCCCCCAATGTTATTCAGGCTGTACACTGAGCGAGCCGTGAAGGAAGCCAAGGAGATATTTGGAAAGGGAATTCAGGTAGAAGTAGCAAAAACTTTCAGGTTTACCGAAGGCATTGTAATTCTGCCACAGACAGCAGAGGACTTCGAAGAGCATCTGAACGGGATGATCAGTGTTGAAAAGAGGTTAGGAAATGAACAACAAAAATGTAAAACAAAAGTAACAGAATGAAACAGGCGATGATGAGAGATGACGCTAAAAGTACTAGAAGATTCGCGCAGCAAAATAACTTCAAAATTGATCAAAAGCAGTATTTATTTGTGATGGTAACAGGTTTATTTCAGGATGTGATAGTGTTCAGATCATTCACATTCTGGAGGCAGGTGGTGGCGGTGAAAGGAGCAGGTGTTGTGGTCCCCATGAACGTAAACTGCAGCATTTCCTCAAAGAGAAATGTTCTCAAAAATTAGCAAAATAACTAACAATGGCCGAAGTAGAGGAGATATAAATTGCAGAATGGGGATAGCAAGAAAAGGTGTTCTGATAAAGGACGAATCTATCATGTAATATAAGTGTTAGGAAGTCTTCTCCGAGGGAATTTTCATGGAGTGTAGCCATCTGCAGATGTGAAACGTGGACAATAAACAGCGTAAATGAGACGAGAGAAGCTTTTCGAAGTGTGATTCTACAAAAGAATGGTGAGGATTCGATTGGTAGATAAGAGCTGTTGGAGAGGTACCAATCAAACTGAAGAAAAAAATTGAGGCACAACTTGACAAAAAGCAAATATCGATTAATAAGACGCATCTTGGGGCATCGAGGATCAGTCAGTTTGGTAATGGAAGTTTGGGATGTAAAATTGTGGAGACATAGGCTGGAGCACAGCAAACAGGTTCTAATGAACGTAGGTGGCAGTAGTTACGCAAAGATGAAAAGGTTTGCAGAGATAGACTCGCGTGGAGAACTGCAACAAACAAGACGCAGGACGGAAGTACACGACGACAGCTTTGGTCTCGAGTGCAGTTTCGGTGTTTCATTGACAGCTGATGCCGGAATGTAGACTGATGGGGGATACACACGCTTTGTACCAGCTAGAGGACCCCGGCTGCTGCTTGTTTGGCGACGTCCGTGGGCGCTCAGTCTCGCCTGGCACACTTCGCAGCAACCCACGCCGGCGTGTTTCCGCCGCCAACTCCAACTCCAGCTCCACCTCAGCCGATTGACGTCAGCCCAACACCACCTGTCAGCTGCGCAGGTGTTCAGCTGCTGAGGTGGAAAGCGGCGCGCATCATCCCGGGTGCTACACGAACGCCTCTTGCCTGCCTCCCTGCAAAAATTACCTGCCGCAGCTAAAGCGACAACGTTCCGTATCTACGCGCAGTCCATCACTGATAGCATGTGGTAGTACAAAGTTGAAGACCTGTCAGCACAGAGCTCATTAGCCCTTTACGTCTTCGGCACTTCTGTTGACGCGTCATGCAGTTGCAGATAGCCTTTGGGAAATTTCGATATTTACGCTTCGTTGTCAGTTGGACATCTGACATGATGGAGAAAGACAGGAGGACGAGGAGTGGGGGGGGGGGGGGGAGGAGGCAAGTGGGAGTACGCAATCGTTGTACAGTGTGTGTTAACCGTAAGACGGTGGAGTTGTGAGGGGAGTGCGGGGAGAGGAGGAAGCAAGCATTGGCGGCGAGGGGAGAGGAGCCGTTGAGGTAGGGGGGGACAAGGCACGCCTACCAGTTGCAGTGCTGGCACTACAAATATTGCGCGTCATGCTTACACGAAAGCAGACGAAAGGCTTGGAAGTAAAACTCGCTTTAAATGTTGTTCATAAACGAAACTGAAATCGTCATGTACATTAAAATCCATATATATATATAAATGAATGTATGTATGTTTGTCTACTATGCGCTCACAAACCATTCATCCGATAATTTTGCGGGCATCGCTACGTAATACTGGTTTCCTTCTAACCTTAGGCCTACCGGTAGGGGTTGTTGGCGACTCCCGAGATGGGCCAGCAACTGCCTCTTCACTCATTTTGATAATGTTTAGCACAACTGCACAATAAAAACACGCAGAACAGTACAGCGCAAAAACAATAACGAAGCAGACGACAATGGCTACCTTGTACAACAGTCAGCTACGTAATTTTGGCAGCAGTCGAAACTGCGTGCCTACCGAAGCCTCCCGACGTTTACCGACTTCTACCGATTCAGGGCTAGGGAGAGGTCTGCCATCTAAAAGTTTACACACTGTAAAGTTCCTTGTGTAGTATTTAGTGTTAAACCTAGCAGGGGAATCTTGAACAGATGGCATAATTTTATCCAAGAAACAGAATAAAGATGGGAAACGTAAATGGAAGATACAGTAGCAGAGGTTGCACGAGATGAAGCCTTTCTGTGAATTAACCAGTGTACGCACCTCGTGGTCTAGTGTTAGCGTCGCTGCCACAGATAGCGGGGACCTGGGTTCGGTTCTAGACCATGTCGGACTTTTCTTCACTCGGGGGATAGGTGTCGTGTTGTCATAATCATTTCATATTATCTTCATCGACGCGCAGACAGATTTGCACAAGTCAACAAACCCATACCAGTATTTCCTTTCAATATAACAATTGCTAATATCCAAATATATAAACCTTCAGCTTAGGAAAAAATCATGATATAGTTGTTTGAAGGCTACTGCCAACAGCTGATACTGTATGAAATGCATAAAATGCCTCGGTGTCCTTTACTGTCACTATCGGTTACGATCCATAAATATCATTATATTTACGCATCTTGTCACATATTAATATTGCACTGTATGGCTTTTCTGCTGTGAGGGTTAGTCACCCAAACCGCTAGTCATAATAAAGGACATTAGAAATCTGCGTGTTGTGTATGTTATGAAAAAATGATGGAAGCATAGTTCTGCATATGTACATGCAAATCGAGAACGGTGGGGAAGACGGGAAAGAAACGAATGTAAATCCTTGACATGCGGTGTTGGAGGAGATCGTTGGTCAGGTGGACTGATCAGATTACGAATGAAAATGTCTTCAAACAAGTTAACGAGGAAAAATGTGTTAAAGAACAGTCAGAGAGAGAGAGAGAGAGAGAGAGAGAGAGAGAGAGAGAGAGAGAGAGAGAGAGAGAGAGATGAGGAAAATCCTTCATAAAGACTATAGTAAAAGGTATGGTAGGTCTAC
Organism: Schistocerca serialis cubense; assembly: GCF_023864345.2. NCBI lineage: Eukaryota > Metazoa > Arthropoda > Insecta > Orthoptera > Acrididae > Schistocerca > Schistocerca serialis. The sequence continues at coordinate 549,725,964 of NC_064642.1, forward strand.
ATGTCTGTCTGAGACTGATCATAGATTCAGGATGCAGGAGTTAAGATAAAAGGGGCGTAGCCGGCCGTGGTGGTCTAGCGGTTCAGGCGCTCAGTCCGGAACCGCGCGACTACTACGGTCGCAGGTTCGAATCCTGCCTCGGGCATGGCTGTGTGTGATGTCCTTAGGTTAGTTAGGTTTAAGTAGTTCTAAGTTCTAGGGGACTGATGACCACAGATGTTAAGTCCCATAGTGCTCAGAGCCATTTGAACCATTTTTTGATAAGGGGCGTATGGAAAGGAATCAATAATTGCCTGAACAACCAGCCACGCTACGATTGGTAATTGAAACAAATAAATGTAGTTGCTTAGTCATCGTTGCCGCTAGTGGAAAAACTGAGACCGCTGCCATACAAGAATACACAGAATCAGTGGACCTCGGTTCTATGCGTAATTAGCCGCAGGTGAAAGGGAGACTAGTTGCTTTCGCAAGCCACTTACTTCCACGTCAGTCTCAACTTTTGTGGATGAGTGAGTTCAGAAAATCTGTAAATAATATGGTTTTCATCACGAACTTATTATCGTGCTAAGATTCTGCTAGATACAGTCCTAATTCGTCAGGAGAGGAGCAGGACTTCGACGCCGTGGTGAGCGTCAATGTAATAACAAGTCGACTTGGAAGCAGAGTGTAACGGTAGGGAGAGGAAGCTAATGTGAGCTAGTAAAAAAAAGCTGTCAGAGTACGGAAAAAGTACATAAAGCTGGGTAGCCGTCAGGGATTTAGCAGTAGTGGTTGAAAAGTTACTGACATTATTCTAGAGATAATTTATATCCGTTTAAATGTATAGATTTCGGAGGAACATTTCTGGGATTTTCGGTTCTATTCCAGCTCGTCTCTGCTTACCCAAAGTGTATAAAACTGTAAAAACAGTGTTAGCCTCTTAAGATCGGTGACACGCCTGGCGCCAAGAACTGTCTTATGATCTCAAAGCTTTGTGCGCCGCTAGCTTTGATAAGCTATAATGAAAGGTGGCCTTAACTAAGGAATTAAGGCTTGCGAGGTAGGGGGCGCCTTCTAAGGAGCTACCCTGCCGTTGAGAACCTGTGTGTGTGTGTGTGTGTGTGTGTGTGTGTGTGTGTGTGTGTGTGTGTGTGTCCAAAGACGCTTCCAAAGGCGCTCCTTAATTTTTTCTGCCTTTGACGTGCGGTCCCTTTGAGTAGGGTACGTCGGACCTTCCACACACGTCTAGAAGCGGACACGCTAATGATGAAAATGGACGGGTATACGCACAAGAGCAGCAGCAAGCGGTGGTAGAGACAGGACTCGTGCTGCTGCGTCATAGGAACTGAGGCAACACAGGGAGACTAGTTTCAAGGAGATAAATTCTTTATACTGCGCCGTTGTATTTATTTAAAACTTCAGTAACATTAGATATTCCCAGAGCTATCTTGAAACTTGACTTTAAAGTTACTTGTCTCACAACTGGTGTAGCTGAATAAACTGCGGTTCATCTTAACTCAAATCTGCTTCATTATGACTATGCACATCCTGTAGCATGTGTAATACATACACTGATGAGCCGAAAAGGCCTTAACCAAGTGTTTAATAGCGTATTGTTCCATTTTTCAAACACAGTATAACGGAGATCATGCTTGGCATGGATTCTAAAAGCCTTTGACAGGATTCCAGAAGTGTGTAGCACCAGATTCCTACGCACAGGTGAAGCAATTCCGGCGCCCGATGTGTGTTCCAGTGGGTACAGATCTGGTACATTTGCTGGCCAAGACATCAATGTGAGCTCACTATAATGGCCCTCAAACCAATGTAGTACGAATCTGACCTTGCATCGCGGACAGTTGTCCTGCTAGAAAACGTCATCGCCGTAGTGGGGGACTTAAAACATGAAGCGATGGATGTGGTCCGCAGTAGTGTTCACGTAGTTCACACTGATGTCATGATGGTTGCCACCACAGATCCCATGGAAGCCCAACTCCATGTACCCCATAGCACAGTTCTGCACTCACCGGCCTGCATCTGTGGGCGCGGCGCATGTTTCGTGCAGCCATTCGCCTGGGTGACGGCTTGTAAGGACCCGACCATCGACCTGGTGTAACAGTCGATTTATTCGACAGGCGATATGCTTCTATCGATCCACGGTGAAAGTGATTCTGTGCCCACTGCAATCGTAACTGAAGATGTCGTTGGGTCGACGCAGGAACATCTAGTGGTTGTATGATGTGGAGCTCCATATTTGACAATGGCTTTTGAACGCTGTGCCCTGAGACGCTTTTGCCTGCACCATCATTGTACCCTGCCGTCAGGTCTGACACAGATAGCTGCCTATCCCGGAGTACACAGTGGGGATCTCCGAACTCTACGTTTTGTGATGAGACGTGATCGCCGAATAACATATGGCGTACTTATTTCTCAACCACTTTCCATAGATGCTCGCGACAGTAGTGCCACAACAGGCGACCAGCTTCGCTATTGCCGAGATTCTCGTTTCCAGCCGCAGCGGCACAATAATGTGCGCTTTGTCAAAACAGCTTATATCAGTGGATTTCCGCATCTGTGGTCCGTATCTTAGCTATAATGACTGCCCATTCGTCTCTCTCTCTCTCTCTCTCTCTCTCTCTCTCTCTCTCTTACATTCTTTCCTTACTGCGTCACTTACCCGAAACACAACCACGCTTCATGGCTTCAGCAACTGACGTAATGGCAGTGTAGCTCAGTAAACGTGGTTTATAACACCTGGATATCTGGGAGGCAAGGAAACTATACGACCTCTGTCTCAATAGTACGAAATGTTGTGGCGGGTAACTTTCATTTAAGAGAGAAAATGCTGTGCTGCACCATCTCGTTTGGAAAAGAATCCGTTAGCTAGTCAATGTACCAAATTCAGCTACAGAATTTCAAACCAATAGCCACAGTTAATCATTTTTATACATCCTTGGTCGCGAATTTGTTACCGTCTTGATGGTGAATAAATTCCGCCTCTGCGACTAACTAAAAGGCTGTTTGATTATCAGATACTACTCGCTTTTTCATTTTCCAAGTATCTTCAGTGGCCTATTATACATCTTCACTTTCTTTGCAAATTTGTGTGTTAGTTTGAGGGAATGGTTGTGAACATTGAAGCCGGAATCTTCTAGGTTGTTAAGCCGCATCATGTTCCCTTTCAGATTTAAAGACCTTTTTTTAGTCAGTACACGAAAAACGGGCGCGCCCAATCACCTCCACACTGTGGGGGACTATGAAGTGACGTATGACTGCTGAAAAGTGTGTATAGGCGGAACTTGGAGGACAAATCAGAACATCAAGAGAACTACGGTCAAGACGTAGATTTCAGCAACTCACGAGTGCTAGCCAAAGAACGTAACATTTGAAGAAGGAACGTCCAAGTTGAACTAGCTGGGAACGAAAGTAAATACAGACGACTGCTATAGGCTTCCAGACACGATGCGCGAGGAATCGATCTGAATATGCTGTAAATTAAAATACCTCGCCTCGTTTTACTGTCTGTATGTGTAGAGTAATCTCAGGAAATAATGTAGGGATTTTGATACGGTTTTCACTAACAGATAAACCGATTCACGGGGAATGTTTGTGTGCATAATTTATTACCGCTACTTCAGACAAATTATTCGGACGTAGATACCAAATGCTACCCGCGTGAAGTCTGAGCTGATCGCTAGTACGGACTACAACCAGGAAGCAACTTATGCGGTATAACAGTGTTCTGGTAAACATACCCTCTCTTTCTCTGTCATCACATGTTCTTCGATGACCACTGTGAACCTTCGTTTCCATGTTATCTTGCTCCATAAAAATGCACCAGTGACGACCGAAAGGCTTTTTTACGATGTTTTGTTGAGGAGTTTGTGTACCTGTGTATATGGTCTGGTTTCAATACGCTTTACATGTTAAGCTTTACATGTTGATCTTTTGATGATGAACTTGTCTCGGGTTATCAGTAGAGTCAAAGCGCTGTTCTGTGGCAACGTTTCGACAAATTTCCTGCTCGTAATCTTCAGGCAATGATTAAGAGTAGGAAAATTGTCAAAACGTTGTCGCAGAACGCCGCCTTGACTCGACTGATAACCCGAGAAAACTTCATCGAAATTTGCGAAAAAGTCGGCATTCCCATAATGTTAAGCTTTTATTGCGTAGGTACGGTGTCGTCGACTCTGTAATCTCCAAGAGTTAAAGTAGAAAAATATTTCGTTCGTAGCAGTTCTTGTTATCGCATTATGAAATTGTAAATTACTTTTGATGCAGTCTAGGCTAGGGTCTATGGCATATAAATTCATGTAGGCTACTCCATGAACTGAAGCACTGAAATCGGTTTTCTTTTGTTTGACGATCGGTGAGAACGGGCGTAGTAGGAATCCAAAAACCTTTTTTTTTTTGGATAATAAATCTGGTAGACATCTGCAACCGTCAGGGCTTTCGCCTGTAGCGAACACTACAAGTGCTACATAGAATGTATAACCTATTATACTAGAAGGTTCTGGTTACATCAAGACTGTGTGTGTTGTATGTGACGAGGGCGCTGACGGAGCAATTGGCTGGCGTGGCAGCTTGCCATTAAGATAGGCGCGCCCTTATCGCGTCGTAATACACTGGCGTATCGCGGTCGGTGCTTTGTTTGCAGAAGTCTTGAACGCCCCATATGATCCCCGGCTTAATCGTCGCGATGCGCCAAATTATTTTTTCTTGCTTTTGCCCGCCCATAGTGTGCCTTGCAACCTCAAATTACACAACGAGCGCATGTCCCATTTCTGAAGAGCCTAATTACTCCAATACAAAGAAACAGTTTGGTGACGACGCTGACTTTACCCCAAAAGTACTGTAGTTCTCGATTGGAGTTCAGGGGATTCTGTCGCTAGACCTGGTTTGTCACCGCCTTCACCCGTCGGGTCGCAGTCAGCATCACCATCAACACTTGTCCAGCAACCTTACTTTTATCTCAAAGCCTTCTCGTGCTAGCCCCTTTGTTTAGTACTTCGGCCAGCGTGCGTGGGGCAATGCAGTTATTTTATCCCTGCCTCAGACCATGCCAAATACATGTCTGTGGTGCGCTTTACACATGCGCGGATTCAGGGTCCGTTTCTGGGAGCGGTGGTGGATGACTTTTGGGGGGGGGGGGGGAGAAGGAGGGGTGCGTCACCGTACATCACTTTCAGCTCTCCCCTTCACCCCCTCTCCCCACCACTCCCTTCCCAGCTCTCACAAACATAACTTGGAGATACGCTCAGTTCTACCATACAACGGACGCCTACGAATTTAATAATAAATAAATTATGAAGTGAAAATTCTACTAATTTTCAGATCAAAAGTGGTGTAAGGCAGGGAGCTAACCTCTCCCCACTCGTCTCCGTGTCCTAGAATAAGTCATAAGGGAATGGAGACCGGCACTAAGAGGTAGCCAAATCAGTGAGAGAATTGCAAAAGGGGAACCTACGAATAGGTTGCTTAGGATATGTGTACGACCCACCTATTTCTTCAGCAATGGAGACAGCCACTAGAGAAATAGAATTGGTTAAAGAACATGGTGGAAGAGCAAGTTCTCTTTTGAGAAAACCAATTTCATGACAAATGATTAAGGCAACGCCAAACTTAATGAAAACGAAATATGGGAAAATTGAGAGGATTGACAAGTTCAGCTGTCTAGAGAAGTAATTGAACAAGGCATTTCGCAGAAATAAACCATTGAAGTTGGAGCTATTAAGTTGCAAACAGTATAATACCACACTGACATATACAGTATAATAAGACATAAATATCCATGAATGCTAAACTTACACACTAATATACAATAATTCACCCAGAAGCACTTCAAGCAGCAGAATGTTTGCCTCTGAACAAAAAAAGGCGGTGGTTGAAGCACTGAAATTGCATAAAGAAAAATACTAAAGAACGTTTTGAGACCAGTTAAAAGAGCAAACACAATATAAAAGACGGCATCATATACTGAAAAAATTGCAGACGTCGTTAGGAAAATAGCTAAGACCACGTCCAAAAGATGAATTCTAACAGTCTGATAAAGACTTCGCTTACTTCGCGAAATTAAAGTTAGATAACACGTGGTGCAAAGAGGTTGAAAGAGACATGAAAAGCTTAAAATTTTCAACGATGTTTGTGAAAGATTACCATTCAGAAATAAATTACAGAACTCCAAAAGTTCCCATGAAAAACCGAAGAAGACTGGAGTAACTTGAGCGGAAGAAAGAAAAGAAACATAAAGGAGAGAAATGTGGAAGAAAGGAGAAACAATTGGCACAGCCATAGGTCATAGGTGAAATAATGATAGTGTAAATGTTTAAAAATAGTTTAGTATACTATCAACACACTTTCACAAAACTGACAGGCATAATTTGGGCCCACATTCCACTGTCAAAGAACTTTATCGAACATCTTTTGTAAAAGACAGACGGCGCTTCTGGGTTTTGTAAACGCTTTGTCAAAGCTCTTTGAGAATATAATTCAGGGCACAGACGATATAAAACGGTAGTGTGCACTCAACGGTATCAGTTGTTCCGTAAGCAGTGAGATTATTGCTATGTTAGCGTCTAAAGGTGGTCAGTGCTCCTGCTTTCAGTCGCTTTCACCTGCGTTTAGGAAGTCATCCCTTCTCCCCCCCGCCCCCCCCCCCCCCCCCCCCTTGGTGGACGGTGTTCTCCCTTCTGTCTCCGTTTTTCAGTTTCCTTTAGTTTGCCAATTTTGCTTGTGTGTGTCGGATTCGTAGTTGTTAGCTAATGAATATGAGCCTTTACCTGTGTGCAGTGTTACCAGTCGGACCGAAACCTGATTCCATGCCGGCATGAACTCACCCGAGCAACAGTATACTATCTTGCATCAGATGCAGTTTGTAATTTCTGGAATTCATTGTCATTTTTCGAGACACTGCACTTTTCACGTTACTTGATTATCTGAAATTTGCGAATTGGTATATGTAAAAATGTACTCACTTTTATTAAGGGGGGTAGGACGTCAAACGGGCCGACTTCGAGCAGGACAGGCACCACACGAAATTTTAATTTCCATTGTCTATACTTTTACAAATAAATTCATAAGACTTTGTCAACACGAGCAGGAAGGATTCAGGATTCAAACTCATCGCAATGTAAGTTCAAAAGTATAACAAAATAAATTTTTTTACGTGTGAAATTTCATAATTTTTTTCACTTACTATTGGCTCCATTTGTTACTATAGGTACACTTTTCTTCACAAGTAAGAGATTCTTCGATGAATTTTGCACAGCATACAAACCATACTTACAGGTGTATGAAACTCTAGAATTTATTTAATGAAAAAATGAGTGCGCAGTTACATTTTAAACTTCGTGTTTCGAAAAAACTCAAATTTTATGGTTAAATATCTCAATTTTTAGCACAGTTTTTAATAGATTTGGAAAATTCTAGAGTTTCATACACCTGTAAGTATGATTTGTATGCTGTGCAAAATTCATCGAAGAATCTCCCTTACTTACGAAGAAAGGTGTATCTATAGCAACAAATGCAGCCAATGGTAAGTGAACAAAAGGTGAAATACAAATGTAAAACGATATATTTCGTTATTTTTTAACGTCCACTGCTATGAGCGTGGATCCTAAACCCTTCCTGGTCATTCTGACAAAGTTTTATGAATTTATTTGTAAAAGTATAGACAGTGGAAATTAAAATGTCCTGTGGTGCCTCTCCTGCTCCAAGTCAGCCAGTTTGACGTCTTACCCCCACTTAAAATGTTGTTTTAAGGGACGGAGGGTGTAAAAACCCTCTCGGTTACGCACCTGGTATTCGCTGGTGAGTGTGTGTGTGTGTGTGTGTGTGTGTGTGTGTGTGTGTGTGTGTGTGTGTGTGTTGTCAGACTCGGAGCAGCTGGGCTGTGCTCTAAGGCGATATCACAGTGTGTGTTGCGGCTGCGGTGTTGCAGAATCGTGGGTGGAGCTCGGCAGCGAGCGTGAGCGAGACCGCGTGACGCCGCTGCCCTTCAGCTCTGGCGAGGAGTACCTGCGGCTGCTGCGAGAGGCGCAGCGCGAGTCCAACCAGTCCTCGGCGCGCGTCTCGCTCGCCTCATCTCGGCGGGACACGCCTCGCGACAGGTCAGCCGCTCCCAGGCAGCGTTTGCGCAGCTCGCATCTAGTCCCTCTAACACACTAAAAAAAAACTTTACTGTGAAATAAAAACAGCAAGTTGCTCTAGCATGTCCAGTTCCTGTTGCTGTTTGTTCGATGAAGAAAGTGGGGCCAACTGTTTTGTCTTTCATCAAGGCACCCCACGCAATCAGCTTTTCGCTATCTCTGATACATTCCCTAAAACTTTGGGACGTTGTCGAAGCCCAGATGCGAATGTTGTGCCGTTAACCTGGTTCTCTCGTCACGGACGACGACATATACAGGGTCTTTTAAAAAGGACTTCGAGACGCCCTGCTAAATCCGCAGGACAGGACAGGTAGTTGGAATTGTGGAGAGAGGCCAAAATGAGCACAGTCAGTTACACTCGAACACACACAATTTTATTTATTTGACCAAACATTACAGTAGAAGTTCTTGAACTTACAAGGAGACACCATGAGCGTGGGATATGTCCAAAATTTTGTGTGGTGAAAGAGAACACCTAAGACCTCATGTGGTTAAGATATGAGGACGCACTACCCGGAAAATCCCGGGAAAAATCGATCCAAAGTTTCTTAGATGCCTTATGAGTATAAAATGTTAATCCATTGCCGAGCCGTCGTATGGCCTAGATGTTTGGGGCTCGGACTCGTACGCCAGAGGTCTCGGGTTCTATTCCTCCTCTGTCACCTTTTTTCTTCTGTTTCATTTTCTTTTGTTATTCCACCAATTACTCAGAAAGTGTCCCAAACCTACATTTTTAACAAATTAGTAACATTATGGAATAAAAATTATTTTCTTTTTGTCCAACAACACAATTCATGGCCGTGGGTTTTCCATTTTTCATTGTAAAGTATATAAGGAGAATCATTGGGTTTTTAATCAGAATAACAAATTCGATTGGGAAACATTCAATTTTTATACATATAATAAACAAGAACCGCAGTGGTAATTATCGTAAAAACAAGCAAAGCAATAATTTTTGCGACATCTTGCGCAACATATAAAAGCGGATGTTTTACAATCACAGGGCGTTTGCAATAAATCTGTACAAAAATATGCCCCATTTACATTTACGAAAATGTTTTGAGTTTCTGATAATTTTGAGCCAAACCAGGCATATTGAATCATGTCTCGGAATATAGGTGACGATAACTGATGCTCAATTACAGAATGAATTTCTATACAGTCTTCCCGGGAATTAATTTCACGATTCTCTTGTAACAATGCGCTGCAATTTTGCAAGCAACAGAAGGAAAAAAAGTGCCGGAGGAGGAATCGAATCAGAGACCTCTGGCGTAAGGGTAGCCATTAACTCAAAATTCAGACGCCAAGGAGAATATTTGGAACTCATCATTGAGGAGCACGCGTAGGGACTCAGTTGTTCTCTGCCGTCTCCCAATCGGACATACGCGGTTGACCACAGCTGTCTCCTTCGCCGTGAGAACCCGCCCAAGTGTCGCTGTGATGCAGGGCTGACAGTGGTCCATCTTCTGATGGACTGCCCCTTTTAGCCCCCTTGCGGCAGTCCTTTAACTTACCAGCTGCACTTCCTTAAATTCTAGGTGACGATGCCTCTATAGCTGACTCAGTTTTACGTTTTATCCGTGCAGCTGGGTTTTATCACTCACTCTGGTATGGGCGCTCTTGCATGATTTCTCAGGCTACACCCACTCCAGCGACTTTTAATTGTGACGTGGATACCACAATAGTGTCTTTTATGGTAACAAGTTGTGTTGGTACCTCTATCAACGCTTTCCAGCTCGTCGTTCTTCGTTTGTAGTTGAGTGGTTGACCTTTTACCTGATCCATCAACCACTGTAGTCTTATTTTACTCTAGTCAACTATTTGCTCTGCTCATTTTAAGTGTCCTCTATTTTGTGTTATTTCCTCCCTCTGGGTGCAGAGGTTACGCTTTTACTGTATAGGCCTTTTACAAGTATATCTGTTTCGAACAGGGGACTGATGACCTCGATGTTTAGTCCCCATCAAACCCCAAAACCAACCAAGGAGAATATTTAGAAGCCAGGTCTCACGTTAAGTAAGTTCTATAATCTGGCTGAAGGCACCAAAATCTAACACTTGAAAAGCAACAACCTTCAATTATGGCGGCTGAAGGCCTATGATTTAAGACTCAAGGTAAAATTAAATAAAAAACACAAGGCAGAAGGCCTTGTCTTCAGTTTGGCTGAAGGCCCCAAAGAGTCTGATGCTCTAAAGATAAAGATCCTTAATTTAAAAACAGCTGAAGGCCCGTGACTTAAAACACTACAAACAATTTAATTCAAAACCATTGGCTATGAGCAATACAAATTCACACAAGAGAAAGTAAGAAAACGCAGTGCAGCTAACGGCGCAGCACTTGAAATACTAACGTTCACTCAGGTGAGACAGGCAGTCGGCCCAACCATTCTCGATCCGACGACAACCCAACCAACAGATAGTCAACGGACCGACTGACAAGGTAACTTGGACTCCACTCGACCAGCACACAACCGGGAGTTCAATGCAAAACGTAAAAGGCATGGACGCCCACAACCAAGCATATATTAAGCTGTCAAACTACACACCGTGCTGGACAGCGACACATGGTGAGGAAAGGACACTGCCTGAATTCAAGTCAACGGCCAGGGCAGGTAACCGGAACGTTAACGGCCCCAAGGCAGAAAATTCCGCTGGTGCACTTCAATTGCAAATAACCAAATAGTTAGACTCCACCCGACGGTGGCTAAACCTTCGCCAACTCGAACACAGACGTTGTTGCTCGTGGGAATGTCCCAACAGCCAACAAAGAGAACCAAACGGCACAATGTGAACAGTCTTGACTTACTGGTAAATTAAATCCAAATTCAACTTTCGTGTCCAGGGTCGGTGAGACACGGACCTTGTAACAATGGGAACAGCCCCACACACTCACTGCGGAGAGACAGCCAGCGGTCCGGGCCAAACTACGCCCCGCGGTTTCCTCGGTGCTCCACGCCAACCGACCCACCCTCACACATCAGCAAGGAGACAGCACTAAAATAACTGAGCAGTCGACATCACAAGCTACACACAGTTTCACGAACACTTGCACGAAGGACCAGACAATACTAACGGCAGCGACTGTACAATAACAAGGACGAATCACGAGTCGGCACACGCAGGCAACCCATAAGCGATCGCCGGCCAACATACACGTCGTCCGACAAGACGACCGTCCGACGACCAACCAAGGTGGTCCGCACTCAAGTGATATGTATCGGCATTTGTAGGGCGAGTCATGGCTGTCCTGACCTCACTGCAGCCGCGCCCCGACTGAACTTCTGCTGCGTCCTAAAGTCACACTCTGCCAGGTCCGAACTGCACTGCTAGCGCCTCCCAACTCACTGGCAGATCCGAACGAACTCCGAACACACGACAACCGGGAAGTAATAGCAGCCAGCAAAGTTAATGCGCCAGGGCTTATATCGAAAAGCGCCGCATCTGCCGCTCACGGGCAGGCAAGGCGGCAACTGAGTGACACCAATAATGGAAGTTAACATAACGAGGTGGTAGTGCAGTAAAAACAGGATGTCGAATGAGATATGGCACGAACACGTCACGCACGGCCCACTTTGCAACATTGAAAATTCATATAAATTAATTCGTAGCACCTACAGAAGAGATTGTAATGTCAATTTGTAAGGAAAGTTTTGTCTCGCATAGTTCGCTAGTAGCGAATCGCACCGTAAGGAGCGCTAGCGGCAGTTGCGTTAAAGATGGCTGCCTACACTGGACCTGAGCGTGATAGCTGTGTTTTGTGGTTTGAAGAATCGAAGTCTACGACAACAGTTCAGCGTAATTTCCGTACCACGTACGCTAAAGATCCTCCAAATAGGCCTATAATTTGAGTGGCATAAATGTTTTGCAGAAACAGGGTGCTCGATAAGACGTAGGAAATCATTAGGTCGTCCAAGCACATCTGACGACATCGTTGAGTGAGTGAGACAACGTTTTGTCAACAGCCCTACGAAATCGACACACATCCCCAACTGCAAACCCCACATAAGACTGTTTCGCGTGTGTTGAGAAACCGTTTGCATTTGAAACCGTACAGACTGACGATCGTACAAGCAATAATACACTGATAAAACTGCTCACAAGAACTTCCGTGCGGACATGTTAAATCTATTACATGAGGATCAACATTTCTTAGACAGAATAATCTTCTCTGACGAATAGACTTTTCACTTAAGTGGCAAGGTTAACACACACAACTGTAAAATTTGGGGCATTGAAAATTCACATCAAAATTGCAACATGTTCGTGATAGCCATAAACTAAGTTTTTTGTGCATTGAGCAAGAACAAAGTGTACGGCCCCTTTTTCTCCGTGAGAGAACCATCAACGGGATAGGGTACCTGAATATGTTACAATAATTTTTGATACCACAGAACGAAATGTTTACTTCATGCAAGATGGTACACTACCCCACTACCTGGCTCACGTCCGGGATTTTCTCTGTGACCGCTTTCCAGGTCATAGATTGGCTGTGATGCCCCAGTTGCATGGCCCCCATGTCCCCAGACCTGACACCACTCGATTTTTTTATGGGGATTCATCAAGGATATCGTATTTGTACCTCCGGTGCCAGCTTCTCAAACTGAACTTAGAGCAAGAATTTAGTCCGTCATTGAGCAAGTTACACTTGCAATGCTACATCGATCTTAGGACGAAACTAAACTGACTTCCTATGTGATGTGTGCACGGTAACCAACGATAGCACATACATCTTTAGTTTAAGGTAAGATAAGTTTCCCAAAAAAAACCCATCTCTATATCTTCTTTCAATAAATTTTTATCAATTTCTAAAGTTGTAAAGTCCTTTTTGAAATGCCCTGTACTTTCCAGTGCAGTTGGAGAACCTCTGCAATGATGTTAGAGTTTGGGGGGAGGGGAATACGAAGTGGGTTGAGGCGCGAATGGGAATTTGAATTGAGGGAGATGTCCTAGGGTAGTTCATGCAGTTGTGAGAAGCCACTTTACCAGGGTGGCGTAGAGGCCAGCGCATCTGCCTACTGAACAGGAGACCCGGGTTCGAATTCTGGCCATGGTACAAGTTTTCTTTCGCCGCTCCAGTTTGCATATATACGTCACACGTGTTTGGGACTTGAAAAGGGCCCAGGGACCATATGGTTTCATTTGATTTACTACATCGTTTGGATTTTTACCCGATCCGGTCGGAGGTCTCAGTAGCTAATTCGTGGGAAAAGCTGTAAGTCGTTTCTTTCGCACAATCTGAGCTTTCTAAGCGAGCAAGCGGCGTCCTTTATGCAGCAACTTCTAGTGAGCGAGGTATTTTAGCTCTCGTGATGTTCGGCGAAGTGCCTTATATAGGCTTGCTCGGAAGATCTCTCTGATCTCTAAAATTTCATCAGATGTGGGTGTTCTGCCAGAACCTGTCTGTCTGTCTGTTTACACTCCCAGTGACTAGGAAACCTGTCGTTCTAAGCCTTAATCGTCGTAACTTCTGGTGGAACCCTTTGAAATTTCTTTTAACAGCAATCAGTGATGTGATTTAGGCATACCACACCACACATAGGGCTTTGTTGAGGTGTAGTCATATCTGATAATTATTTAGCACCTGACACAAAACAAAAGGAATCATTTAGAAAAATCTAAACAACATTTTGAATTTTACGTCATGCCCCAGTTCGCAAGAATGTCTTGTAGTTTAACTGCAGTCGAAATTAAGGGAGGTTTCACGTGGACATCCTATAGTGTTACAAAATAGTGGGATAATAAAATTCTCATACCCAGCTGTTGCACAAGAGCGCCGTACGTTGTTACTAAAGTTTCCTTCTCCATTTTATATAGTAGAAAACAAAGAAAATAAAAAAATCCATCCATCGACATCTTGTGGGGGGATTGCAAGAGATAAAAACAAATTACGTGCGTTAAATTGCTTTATTAAAATGAACGTAAAGATCCTGTCTAAAATTTCATATTTCTTAAGACAGGTAAGTGTTGATTTTTCAGTATAAAAGAAAATCATAAAATTTGACTCAATTTCGCCAAAGTCCGCCACAGGGCGCATAATCTTCCACTGTTCTGCTTCCCTCCGAAGCAGTAAAGTCACACAGTCACCAGCTTTAAATTTTATGTCTGAATGTGGCTGAGATGGTCCAAACCGTCCATCTGTAAAGATAACTGTTTTTGTGGGGAAAAACAGCAATAACATTTTAACTGTGTAAGATTTTTCAGTCTTCTGCAGACTGAAATCTTCTTTGTTTATTTGCATTCAATAGGGATAACGCTACAGGTCGACCACAGGGTTTGATACAGTATTCTATCTTATAAAGGTATCTTAATTTTGCAAATCCTCCATTAACACTCTGTAGAGATCGATTATTAATTAAAAACTGCGCGAGTTTTTACGTATTACAGTAAAGACAGCTGAACAATTCAGCATCTCACACATCGAAAACATCACGAGTAAATGGCATAGTACATGGAAATTACCCATGAAAATGGAAGTCATTTCCCGAAACGCGTCGTGGAAAATAATAAAGAAAATCGCGGCTGGTGCCAGAAGGTACTTTCTAAACATCTGTAGTAAGTTAAGCGTTTAGGCTGTGAGTTAGAAAAAGAACACATGCTTTATACATTTATCGTAGGTTTTAGCGCAGTGAATAAATAGTGATGGCTTTACATACATATCTGCTCTTTCGTGTGTGTGTGTGTGTGTGTGTGTGTGTGTGTGTGTGTGTGTGTGTGTGTGTGTTTGTTTTTTACCGACGTGGCATTATTTCATACTGCCGTTTCAAATGCAAAACTAAGCACTGTTTGTTGTTCGCGGAATTTCGTCTATAAATAACCGCATTTAATCCGTACAGCGTTGGACCCCTGAATATTCCCAGCTGCCTGCGTCAAGCAACAAAGCAGTTTGCAATTACGCAGACCAAATGTGCGTTGGAAAGAAGGTAGATAAACTCGTCGGATAAAATGTTTTCCGTGGTCCATGAAACGATGCTATAAAAATCGCTGAATTATTCAACGTGCTGCCGAGCGCGACATGGAACCAAAAGCCAGAAATGTGTACCATTGTTTAGTTCGTAACATTTGTCACCGAGTGATATGGCCAGCTAATTGCCTGCGCCGGGAAAGTTTTAACGTCCATTAGCGAGCCCTTTCGTGACGACGTAGTTCTCGAGCTAACGTTAACGAGAAGCTGTAACTTAATGCAGCATGTAAACAGTGGATCGCTCATCGCGCCCCAGGAAGTTCGCCGAAGGCAAGTGGCGTACAGCACGGCACGTACACAGACTACGAAGACAACTGTACCTTATTGAAATGATCTACGTAACGGCACGGTATCTATCGGGCACCTGTTGAACTATGGAGGACGCCACAACTTGGAATCCTTATGACAGCACATTTTCCGACTGTTGCTTCATTTCATGACCGGACGTCGCATTCTGTTTTGAGGATACATAGTGGGTTTGAAAGCTACTTTTCAAGAGGAATGAACTGCACCTGTTGCAGGTGAACTGAATCCGTTTTCAGCTTTTGCTTGCTTCAGTAAAATCTAGAACATAAAATGCTCATCAATTTGCATAATTAGAGCAGTTTTCTGTTCGTCGTATATCGAGGAAAAAGATGCATAAACAACCTAGATCTCTCTTAAAGGTGCAGGAAGGGCGGAATGAATTACGAAAATTCAGTGAAAATGTCATGACAATTCAAAATATGTGCACACCGGCACCGTAACCTGGGTTTCCTACTTACGACTAGCAGACGAATTATCCATTACGCTGAACCAGTAATACTGACCCACCCCCGAATCTTTAAGGAACATAATTTTGCAGATACATACAGTGTTATAAATGGATACTGTCTGCGAATGGAGTTAGCAGTAAAGAGCTAATAAATTAAAACGTAATGCCCCATGCTGAATTACTGCTCGAACAGCAGAAATGTAAGTAATAAAATTTTGTCAGCTTCATTTCTTTGTGTGTCGTCAGCGAGAAAAAGTTACGAAAAGGTTTGAAATTATGAGTAAAGTACGCTGGAAGTCACTAATTGCTCATTCCCAAATACTGAATGAGTATAGTCTGAGTAACTGCGCGCTGAGAGTTGCGCTGTCTCAATACAAAGTAAACGGATTCTAAGTTTAATATTGATTCTTGTAAGCCTTTAACGTAAGATTATACCGTTTACTGGGTAGATGACAGCATTTTACATTTTCAAATTCGATCACTAATTACATGAAAAAATTTGATGAAACTTCCTGGCAGATTAAAACTGTGTGTCGGACCGAGACACGAACTAGGGACCTTTGCCTTTCGCGGGCAAGTGCTCCTTTCTTTCAGGAGAGCTAGTTCTGCTGGTTCGCAGGAGAGCTTCTGTTAAGTTTGGAAGGTAGGAGACGAGGTACTGGCAGAAGTAAAGCTGCGAGGACGGGGCGTGAGTCGTGCTTGGGTAGTTGTCGGTAGAGCACTTGCCCGCGAAAGGCAAAGGTCCCTAGTTCCAGTCTCGGTCCGGCACACAGTTTTAATCTGCCAGGAAGTTTCATATCAGCGCACACTCCGCTGCAGAGTGAAGATCTCATTCTGAAAATAATTTGCTGTCCGTGAAGTAGATAGGCAATCTGCAGATGGGACGGGTTGACAGTTTTAGCCGTTTACTTATATAGAAGAGCGCATCTGGAGGCCTGACGAAAGCTCTGATCGTCGCCAATGTTTCCACCAATGATTTTCAAGCAGTACCACCAGGGGGTCGCCACGAGGTCGGTCGACCGTCACTACTGAGGGAACGGAGTCGGTGAAGTACCGCGGCTTACAGTGCCACAAGGGATATGAGCTCACTGGCTAACCCCCGCCCGAAAAGAGCACACTGGTAGCTTCGGAGCGCTGTGCGTGGTATAAAATTGCTACCGGGTGGTCGTGTATGTGTCCACATTTGAGGTAAGTTGTGGCGGTGAAGCGGTGTATCTATACCAGTACGGAATCAGTGCAGGGAGATGGGTCGAAGTGGACAAAAAGGACAATGGCAGATAAGAGCTACAGTGTTGGGATGTGTCCACGCACTAACAGGAATTGCTGTTGTCGGCGAAACTGATGCCTCTCGACAAACTCACTAGCGAACATTGCCTCGCAGCTGTACATGGAACTGCATGTTGCCAAAAAACACAGGAAATGGACAGTGCGTGACAGGAGGCGTGTAATGTGGTTTTTGCCTCATTCCAAACGATGCGAGGCACAGTGTGTGCTGACGGCCGATGAGGCGTTCAGTCCGCGGTGCGTGGAGTGTGTAGTTGATGAGTCTGTTCCGAGGATGTTGTCGAACTAGGACTCGAACTTACTTCTTCAGCTCACCGTGAATGTGAGCCGGGATGTTTGTTTCAACGTTCTCGATGGTAAAGTGTTGCTGTTTCTTACATTTTCATGATGATGTGGCGAGAAAGTCAGCAGCCGTGCTGACAAGACTGCACTCAGATGTTGTGGTCAAACAATCAGTAACGCCATGGCATTTCTCCCCGGCAAATGGACGTAAACTATCACGAGAAAGTCTACTAACAAACTTTGCAGAACCAGTTTTAAATGACGATTTCAGAAACATACCCTCTAAGTATCGCCCCCGTTGGGATCATGAGGACAAGATCAATTATATCACGCACAGAGACATTCATTCTTTCCGCGCTCCGTGCGTGAATGGAGCTGGAAGAAACCATAATAACTGGTACAAAGTGACGTACCCTCTGCCATGTACTTCGCTGTGGTTTGCAGACTATGGATGCAGATTCAGATGTAGAAATCACCCGATCGTAATCACACAGAAAATGTGAAAATGTAGCTGTCGACATATTTGAATTACCAGCTCTACGATCTCTCTTCAATCAGCAATTTCATCTGGATATCGTTGAAGAAACTTGTACTTCCAAACTGAGCGTGACGTCTCCTGTCGAGTCAAAAATATTTTGTCTGGTGTGCTTAAATGAAAAAGTGCACAAAATTGTCGCTAGATAATCATTGCACTGCAGCTTCAGCATATCTGAATGGTTAGCCCTAATCTCATGTCATTGCATATTCATCGATGTCATCTCCAGCGATAAATTCATTTCAGTGGATTTAATTTATTCCGTTATATAATTTGAGTATAATTATCACGATAAGGAGTCACACGATGAAAGAGATACAGATGGAAAGTCTGTCGTTCATGCTGCCGAACTGACTGATCGTTATATAACGAATGTTTGACGGCCTTGCATTCGAAAGTAAGGTAACAGAAAATGGAAGAAGGAAGGTAGGTATCAATGAAAGAATTAGTTAAGCAAATGCAGTATTCATGAATGAAAGAAAAGTCGTTTGTTCAAAGAGCTTAATTATAGAAGTGAGGACAAATATGATTAAAGGCTGCATTTGGAGCGCAGCACTGTACGGCTGAGACATGGACAAGAGGCAAAAATGAAACGAAATATCTTGAAGAATTTTGAGATACGGTGCTGGAGTCGCTAGTTAGATTAAGTAGACAGATAAAGTCAGCCAGGAAGTGCTGTAAAGAACTGGCGAAAAAGGTCATTTCGGAGAAAAATTGTGAAGACGCGAATACACTGTCACATGAGTCACATCAGATTCCTATTAAATATCCTAGAAGGAACATGACAAGGAAAGATCGTCCGAGGAAGACCACGACTGGTATTTTTAAAACAAGCTATAAATACTGCAAGATTCTCTAATTTTACAGAAGTGAAGCATTGTTATTGGAACAGATCCATCAGATAGCTGCTTGTAATAATTAATCTTTGTTCACGACCGACTGTTTCGA
This sequence comes from Schistocerca serialis cubense, assembly GCF_023864345.2. NCBI lineage: Eukaryota > Metazoa > Arthropoda > Insecta > Orthoptera > Acrididae > Schistocerca > Schistocerca serialis. Next base: position 549,744,848 of record NC_064642.1, read on the forward strand.
CCGTTATCGCCATTGCCACGTACGTGTAGATTGATGTGGCGTTGCTATTACATCGTAAGAGTCGAACTCACACCGTAATTAACATTTTATTTTTAACATATTTACGACCTCATTATCACACATATATTATGCTGCTGGCCCTAAAGAAGAAAAAAGTGAAGCGGTTAGCTTCTATTACATCCAGGTAGCCAGGTGCCAGCCAAACGTGGTGGTGGTGGTGGTGGTGGTGGTGGTGGTGGTGGTGGTGGTGGTGGTAAGGGTAAAGGTAAAGGTAAGGTAAAAGGAAAGGATGAAACCCGGTGCTAGTAGAAACTCTACATGTACCGTATAGTATCAAGCTTATCACCGTAAACAGTGTCGCATGCTCATTTGCATGGCACACGGCGGAGAGATTAGAAATTTAATCCAGAACATTGGCGCAGTGACTGGTGATTATGAACTTAACGCCACCACATTTCCTTCCCCAGCCAGCAATGAAAATTTGATCCACCATAAAGATCAGAACTGGTTTACCTCAGATTCGAGCGCCACCGCAGAGGCATACGTTTGCGTCATCAGCTACAGAGGCAAGTGGTTACAGTAGTTGCTCAGAGATGGAGCCCTGCAAGGGTAGACCAGCATGTAGAGCTGCATCAAATCGGTCTTCGGATGGAAGAAAGAATGTGCTAATTTTAGTGTTAATACTAATAATGGTGAAAATTTTTTGTTCCTTTTTGTGACAAGAAGCGATTTAAATTTTCAAATTTCCAACCAAAGAGGCACCTGCTGACGTTACGGTGTCAAAAATTCGTTCTACGAACGTGTCTCGATTTTTCTTTAGTTTTGCTTCCATCATCTTCCAACATCAGAACAGCCTCTCGTACAATTACCATTCCTATAGCCAAAGTGATCATCTAGCAGACCTTCAGTAGTTCTTTCCATTCTTTCGTATATTCTTGTCTGCAGTTAGGGTGCGTGAGTAGCCACGCTGATTGTGCGATAATTCTCGCACTTGTCAGCTCTTGCAATCTTCGGAACTGTGTGGATGATACTTTTGTGGACGGTATGTATAGACGGTTTTTTTTCCCGAAAGTCTGATGGTATATCGCCACTCTCATACATTCTACACACCAACGTAAATAGTGGTTTTGTTGCCACTTTCCTCAACGATTTTAGAAATTCCGATGGAGTGTCGTCTATCCCTTTTGCCTTACTGATTTAAAGTCTTCCAAAGCTCTTTAATTTCTGATTCTAGTACTGGATCCCCTTCCTCTTCTATATCGACTCATGCTTCGTCTATCACATAATCACACAGGTCTTCGTCTAATAGAGACCTTCAATGTACTCTTTCCACTTACCCGCTCTCTCCTCTGCATTTTAATAGTGGAAATTCCATTGCATTGTTACCTTCCTGTCTCTTAACGTCACCGAAGGTTTTTTGATTTGTCTGTGCTGAGTCAGGCCTTCCGACAGTCTCTTCTTTCTCTATTTCTTGACATTTCTCATGCAACCATTTCGCCTCAGCTGCCCTGCATTTCTTATTTATTTCATTCCTAAGTGACTTGTATTTCTGTATTCCTGAATTTCCCTGAACATACACTACTGACCAATAAAATTGGTACACCAAGAAGAAATGCACATGATAAACGGGTATTCATTGGACAAATATATTATACTAGAACTGACATGTAAATTACATTTTCACGCAATTTGGGTACATAGATCATGAGAAATCAGTACCCAGAACAACCACCTCTGGCAGTAATAACGGCCTTGATACGCCACGGCATTGGATCAAACAGAGCTTGCATGGCGTGTACAGGTACAGCTGCCCATGCAGCTTCAACACGACACCACAGCTCATCAAGAATAGTGACTGGCGTATTGTGACGACCCAGTTGCTCGGCCACCATTGACCAGACGTTTTCAATTGGTGAGAGATCTGGAGAATGTGCTGGCCAGGGCAGCAGTCGAACATTTTCTGTATCCAGAAAGGCCCGTACAGCACCTGCAACATGCGGTCGTGCATTATCCTGCTGAAATGTAGGGTTTCGCAGGGATCGAATGAAGTGTAGAGCCACGGGTCGTACCACATCTGAAATGTAACGTCCACTGTTCAAAGTGCCGTCAATGTGAACTAGAGGTGATAGAGACGTGTAACCAATGGCACACCATACCATCACGCCGGGTGATACGCCAGTATGGCGATGACGAATACACGCTTCCAATGTGCTTTCACCGCGATGTCACCAAACACGGATGCGACCATCATGATCCTGCAAACATAACCTGGATTCATCCTAAAAATGACGTTTTGCCATTCGTGCACCCAGGTTCGCCGTTGAGTACACCATCGCAGGCGCTCCTGTCTGTGATGCAGCGTCAAGGGTAACCGCAGCCATGGTCTCTGAGCTGATAATCCATGCTGCTGCAAACGTCGTCGGACTGTTGGTGCAGATGGTTATTGTGTTGCAAACGCCCCCATCTGTTGACTCAGGGATCGAGACGTGGCTGCACGATCCGTTACAGCCATGCGGATAAGATGCCTGTCATCTCGAATGCTAGTGATACGAGGCCGTTGGGATCCGGCACGGCGTTCCGTATTACCCATTATACTAACAGTCGTTGGCTCTCGACCAACGCGAACAGCAATGTCGCGACACGATAAACCTCAATCGCGATAGGCTACAATCCGACCTTTTTCAAAATCGGAAACGTGATGGTATGCATTTCTCCTCCTCACACGAGGTATCACGACGACGTTTCACCAGGCAACGCCGGTCAACTGCTGTTTGTGTATGAGAAATCGGTTGGAAACTTTCCTCATTTCAGCTCGTTGTAGGTGTCGCCACCGGCGTCAACCTGGTGTGAATGCTCTGAAAAGCTAATCATTTGCATATCAAAGCATCTTCTTCCTGTCGGTAAATTTCGCGGTGTAGCAATTTTAGTGGCCAGTAGTGTATTTGTACTTCCCTCTTTCATCGATCAACTGAAGTACTTTTTGTGTTACCATCGTTTTCGTTACAGTAACTTGTTGAAAAGTACATGGTTCCTTTTTTCCTTCGTACCTTCCACAACAGCGGCCGCACAGCCCTGGTACTGCAGCCGCTTGCCTACGTGCCTGACCGCGCGCCACATTGTTCTCCCGGAATTGGCCGGCGGCGCTGGCTCGCCGGCTGCCTGCAGACCGTCACGTTGTCCTGGGCTGCTCGGCCGGAGGGAATTCCGCGCGCCCTTGACATTGCAGCTAAAGCTGAGGTGACACCCAAAGATTTCTGCACGTAGCCCCTTATCTCCGTCACGAGACCAGTGTGTCGTAACCATCATGCAGTTAAATGGTTGTCACACACACACACACACACACACACACACACACACACACACACACACACACCGCGGCTGTTTTCGTACATATCCCTATAGAATAACTGCAGCTAGTCACACTTCGCGAATAATTTATTTGACCGTAACTAGTTTAGAGTGGTGTCTTTTGATCCATCATGGAGACGTGACAGGAGTCGGCCAGATGTTTATCAAAGAAAAAAAAGACAAACAGCCGTATGTTTCCAGAAGTTTTTATTCACACGACCAGTTTCGGCACCTCATTAATCCCGTCTTCCGGCCCCTGCGTGTTAAAAACGAGTATGCGTGTAGTATATGTAAAGGCTTACCACAAGCTGACTTTACAGAACATGCAGCGTAATCATAAGTCCTTAAAAGCTACAAAATGAAACATACCGCTTGAAGAAGAGTACCTGTGCACACACAGCACAACAAAGCAGGATATGTACACACATTCGTTAGCAACGAAACTAACTATTCTGACGTAAGTGATAATAGAAAATGTCAAAAATTACAAAAACGAAATACATACAAAATCGGACGCACAAACGAATAAAACTTTTTTAAAATTCGACAACTTATTTAGATGAGAATCGCCATCTTTTTTTATAAAGAACTGTGATGATTATCACCTACATGTTTCGAAAATTTTAAAAACGGGCTAGACAAACTTGATTCGTTTATGTGACCGATTTTGTATACTGTCCATTTTTTGTTTCTTTTAATTTTTGGCATATTCTATTATAACTCTTATGTCACAATAGATTCGATGCTCACGATTATGTGGACATATTCTGCTTTGTTGAGCTTTATGTGCACAGGTACTCTCCTTGAAGCTACATGATTCATTTTTTAGGTTTTAAGGACGTATTGCGCTGCATTTTCTGTAATGTCAACTAGTGGCATACCTGGACATACAATACATGTACACTAGTTTTTAACATGTAGGATGCCGCGCGGGATTAGCCGAGCGGTCTCAGGCGCTGCAGTCGTGGACTGAGTGGCTGATCCCGGTGGAGGTTCGAGTCCTTCCTCGGGCGCGTGTGTGTGTCTGCCTGTGTGTGTGTGTCTGCCTGTGTGTGTGTGTGTGTGTGTGTGTGTGTGTCTGCCTGTGTGTGTGTGTGTGTGTGTGTGTGTGTGTGTGTCTGCCTGTGTGTGTGTGTCTGCCTGTGTGTGTGTGTCTGCCTGTGTGTGTGTGTCTGCCTGTGTGTGTGTGTCTGCCTGTGTGTGTGTGTCTGCCTGTGTGTGTGTGTCTGCCTGTGTGTGTGTGTCTGCCTGTGTGTGTGTGTGTGTCTGCCTGTGTGTGTGTGTGTGTCTGCCTGTGTGTGTGTGTGTCTGCCTGTGTGTGTGTGTGTGTGTGTGTGTGTGTGTGTGTGTGTGTCTGCCTATGTGTGTGTGTGTGTGTGTGTGTGTGTGTCTGCCTGTGTGTGTGTGTGTGTGTGTGTGTCTGCCTGTGTGTGTGTGTGTGTCTGCCTGTGTGTGTGTGTGTGTCTGCCTGTGTGTGTGTGTGTGTCTGCCTGTGTGTGTGTGTGTGTGTGTCTGCCTGTGTGTGTGTGTGTGTGTGTCTGCCTGTGTGTGTGTGTGTGTGTGTGTGTGTCTGCCTGTGTGTGTGTGTGTGTGTGTGTGTGTGTGTGTGTGTGTCTGCCTGTGTGTGTGTGTGTGTGTGTGTGTGTGTCTGCCTGTGTGTGTGTGTGTGTGTGTGTGTGTGTGTGTTTAGGGTAATTTTGGTTAAGTAGTGTAAGCTTAGTGGCTGATGTCCTTAGCAGTGAAGTCCACTAAGATTTCACACACATTTGAACATTTTTGAACATGTAGGGGCCTGAAGATAACATGAGGTGCCGAAATTTGTCGTGTAAATAAAATAAGTTCTGAAAACATTCAGCTGTTTAGTGATTTTTTCGGTAAAAAGTTTATAGTGGAACTGTTTTCATTCTTATGACTTTTATTTTTAAGAAAGAGTATTTCACGAGACTGTAAATGCTGTTTCGTTAGTGTCTGAAACTCTTTACACTCGGAGGACTCGTAACGAAGCATTATCTTCTTGCCAGCACATTCGTGCCGATTAGGTAGTTTTCATGTTCTTAAAGTTTCTTATTGTCAGCGGAGAGAGTAGTTCGTGCCATTCAGTACCGGACACATTTTGTCACTCGATGTACTTTCTCTGCATGCAATTCATGTAGCTTCAGGAGGGAAAAGGGGGAGAGGGGGGGTTGGAAGTCAGAAATATGTGTAATCCTCGAAGTCCTTCTTTTCATACCCTACAGTTCCACCGTACTGCAAGTCGCCAGCTTTTCTACAGCCCACAGAATTAAAGGGGCGTATTAAGAGCTACAAGTGGCGTAGCACAGTTAATGCTGTCAGACGATCGCATAGTAAGCCGCGTGCTTTGCCACTGCATGTCTGCAACCGTACCGCAGAATTTGCCGTGTTTGCTTGTAGTTAAGTAGTCGCGCCGTGATCCAGTTTGGAGTTTTGGTATGATAGCCGAATTTGCAAGAGTTAAATTCGTTATTACCATAAATGCCATTCCAACTACGGAATTTCATCAGTATGTAGAAAAGAGAAAAAATCTGTTCAGGAATGAGACCCCACACACATACCGCATTCGCGAGCACACTCGTACCCACGGCTTAATACACTAGCAGAAAAGAATTGACATGTAAAGACTTCCTCAGTAATGACTGTCAGTAACGAAAGTAATACTTTGTACCAGATAGGACATACGGTACAAAATTTAGTCGTTACCTTTACATCCCTAATTTCGGATCTTAGCGCATCTCCAGACAACGAGGATTACTCGTAAAAGTTTCACATTTTTGTCCTACGATATAGGATATTCCTAATGTTGTCGTTTACAAAATCTAACTTTTATGACCGGCCGCTGTGGCCGAGCGGTTCTAGGCGCTTCAGTCCGGAACCGCGCTGCTGCTGCTACGGTCGCAGGTTCGAATCCTGCCTCGGACATGTATGTGTGTGATGTCCTTCGCTTAGTTAGGTTTAAGTAGTTGTTAAGTCTAGGGGACTGATGACCTGAGATGTTAAGTCCCATAGTGCTTAGAGCCATTTGAACCATTTTGCAACTTTTATGCTAGTTACATGCATTTTACTTACTCGAAGAAACTTCACAGTTTATATGTATCGAAATCTTCCTCATTGACGTGACAAGCTGAACTACAAATGACTTACACACGTGTCCACCATCCATCAGGATAGTCGAGTAATAGTGCGCAAACAGGCTAGTATTATGTTGGGCGGCAAATGTAGGCCACTGTATCTACGGTGATATCGATGCAACTACCTTTTAAATGTGAATACACATTATTTTAGTAGAATTTGATAGCTGCTGTGAAAAATGAACCAGGCATAACAAGGAAAATTTTCGCTAAAACGGCAGGGAAATGTTTTAAAATTAAGACCGAAATGTAATGGTAGATCAGTTTAAGCTTCATTATGCTATGTTTACACAGCAGTGCAGATACAGTTCTACTTAGCTCGGTTTCTGCCCCCAAGTGTTACATATTTCCCAACCGATTTTTTCAAACATTTAGCTGCAGATATTACTGTACAGGTGTTTCCACGACATGTGCACAGTCATTAAAGTATATCATTAGATTCGCACACGAATACACGACCCTCATATCACCTTGATAATGGCCTCTATTCGCAGAGGAAGTGTGTGCACACCGCTCTTGTTGTATGTCTGTTCTTGAAGCGATTGAGAATTATATCCCGTATCACTACCAAATTGCGGAAATGATATGTACATCTCACGTACTATCGCAGATATAAGTTTTGTAGGACTGAGATCGGTTGATGCTGCGGACTAGTTGATGAGCAACTGGATGCCTGAGTGTCCGTTAAACCAGGAAAGTATGTGTGCACCCCTGTGACACGGCTCTTGGTTCAAATGGCTATGAGCACTATGGGACTCAACATCTATGGTCATCAGTTCCATAGAACTTAGAACTACTTGAACCTAACTAACCTAAGGACATCACACACATCCATGCCCGAAGCAGGATTCGAACATGCGACCGCAGCGGTCGCGCGGTGCCAAACTGTAGCACCTAGAACCACTCGGCCACCCCGCCAGCTGACACGGCTCTACTGATAACTGGAGACGAGAGAGTCCTCATTATATTCATTATGGAAAATTTTGAAGAAAGGTTAAAACTTCGTCACCGAGAACTTTGAAATGAATATCACTGTACGTGGACACAGTAGGCTGAATGATACGACTAAAGTCATCGTACGAAAACCACCTCTAAAGCTTCAAAGAGCAACCTTTGCCGTGAATTATACCCTCTACACAGTGAAAAATTAAAAACGCTCATTGGATCGTGCGTAACTCGACGCCTTGAATCAATTTAAAAGAAGCACAAGCGCGAAATTAGAAGCACACTACACCACTGTCAGCTACTGCCAAAGTTTGTGCCTTGGGCCCATTGAAGCATCTCAGCTTTGTGTGTGTCTGTGATAAATAGCCTTGTGCGAGAAATCAGACTCCAAAACTGATGTTCATTGTACGCTGTTCCCTTCGCAGGGTTCGTTCGGAAGCTGGTTGGGATGGCAACAAATCCCGTCGAGTTTCAAACCGTTTCTCATTGACAATGTCACATTCGTCTTCGGTTCCTGTGTGACCGTCTTTCTACGACCGCTGCTCTTATACTGTGGCGACTGCGAGTGAAACCCTATTCCACACAGCAGATTGTCAGATATACACCATTAGTTCCACTATTTGCAGGGCGTCAAAGCCACCAGTGTTTTTTATGGGATGACTGTTTTGTCCGGTGAGCTATGGTGATAATTTTAAAATGTTAGAAAGCAGGACAGTCGGTTCCCTAGAGCAAGCCTCTCTCTACTTCATTCCATCTGAGGGCAGCGATTTTTTTTTTTTTTGCCCTTGGTGTTCGTGTCCTACAGGGAACTGCAGCTGCTCCTCTGTCCGTTTCCACAATGAGATCCCTGCTGCAGAGATGAAAGAACCAGCGCAGCCTCTACAGGCAGCAGCTGAAAGCCAGCAGTGGCAGCACAAAGCTATTCCGCGATTTTCTGGAACATGAGGAACTCTTGTCTGCGATTCACGTAAAGAAAACAGCAGCACCTAATAGGCATGGCGTACTATAGCCACATTAAAATAACTAGTTAGCTGACGTCTGGCACTTGCACTAAAGAGTTTTCACAGCGACTGACACGCGCGCTTAAACGTGTAAGGCGGAGCAATGTAGGAAGAGGCAATCCGTGAGGTATGACTGGAACGCGTGAACTGTTAATCGCCCTCGCTTTGTTCACGGTGATTAAAGCTAACCTGTGCAAGCAAGATAAAGGCAGAAAAAAAATTGAGTGCTAAGGGCAAACTGTGTCTTTTCGCTTTCTTTGGTTTCCTGAACTATGCTCCTATCGTCTACACGATCTTCCGCGTTTTTAAACTACGACCAATTACAGGTTATAGGCGACACAGGGAGATTCCGAACGAAAAGAGTTACAGGAAGAAAAGATACGGACAAACAAAAATACGAAGAAAATGACGCTGCAATGTACTAGAAATACAAAAATTCATGTAAACGAAATTACTTTTATTCAATAATAACCAGTCATTTTGATAAGGTTTAAAAAATAAGTTTCGAAGCGTGCGGCGAGAATCGAATCCACAACCTCCCATACGTCAGGAATGTATACTAACCACTACGCTACACAATCATCATGAGCTAAGTTATTGTATATGCGACTTCCCAGAACCAGCCGCAACGATGATCAGCTGCTTTCAAAAAGTTCAACCCTATGTATGAAGGTTATCTAATGTAGGGGTGGTGGTGGTGGTGGTGGTGGTGGTGGTGGTGGTGGTGGTGGTGGTGGTGGTGGCGGCGGCGGCATATGCGACGCCGAATCGCATCTTGTGCGAAAGAATACAGTAGTGATTGATTAATTCTGTGTATGAATGAATGGTGCGTGTTTCGATAATATAATTGTGTATGTGAAATCATGTCTGATGAAATGCGAAAAGGGGCAGGCCCAGGAATCGGGATCAAAAACTCCAAACACATCAAGAAAGCAAGCTGGATGAGGAAACGGAACTGAGCTGGCCAGTTGTGATAATTCGGTAACGGCGAATATTTCGTTCACTGCGTTGAGCTCTCTGATGGTAGGAAACTTCTTAAGTTATGAAGTATCAATCAACAAACAATTTTAATCACACTTCATTGAACCCTCTGCCAGGCACTTTATTGTGAATAGCAGAGTAATCACGTAGAAGTAGATAACTACCGTACCTCGCGTAATATCACGCATAGTGCGTATAGGAAGGAAACGACGCCTGTGTGTAACAGTGACCCTCTACGAATTTCTTCTGGTCCAAAGAGCTGCTTGTGTAGCCAAAATGCCTCCAGCAAATTCTAACTGTGCCACGTCATAAATTTCGGAGTAAATACACTCCTGGAAATGGAAAAAAGAACACATTGACACCGGTGTGTCAGACCCACCATACTTGCTCCGGACACTGCGAGAGGGCTGTACAAGCAATGATCACACGCACGGCACAGCGGACACACCAGGAACCGCGGTGTTGGCCGTCGAATGGCGCTAGCTGCGCAGCATTTGTGCACCGCCGCCGTCAGTGTCAGCCAGTTTGCCGTGGCATACGGAGCTCCATCGCAGTCTTTAACACTGATAGCATGCCGCGACAGCGTGGACGTGAACCGTATGTGCAGTTGACGGACTTTGAGCGAGGGCGTATAGTGGGTATGCGGGAGGCCGGGTGGACGTACCGCCGAATTGCTCAACACGTGGGGCGTGAGGTCTCCACAGTACATCGATGTTGTCGCCAGTGGTCGGCGGAAGGTGCACGTGTCCGTCGACCTGGAACCGGACCGCAGCGACGCACGGATGCACGCCAAGACCGTAGGATCCTACGCAGTGCCGTAGGGGACCGCACCGCCACTTCCCAGCAAATTAGGGACACTGTTGCTCCTGGGGTATCGGCGAGGACCTTTCGCAACCGTCTCCATGAAGCTGGGCTACGGTCCCGCACACCGTTAGGCCGTCTTCCGCTCACGCCCCAACATCGTGCAGCCCGCCTCCAGTGGTGTCGCGACAGGCGTGAATGGAGGGACGAATGGAGACGTGTCGTCTTCAGCGATGAGAGTCGCTTCTGCCTTGGTGCCAATGATGGTCGTATGCATGTTTGGCGCAGTGCAGGTGAGCGCCACAATCAGGACTGCATACGACCGAGGCACACAGGGCCAACACCCGGCATCATGGTGTGGGGAGCGATCTCCTACACTGGCCGTACACCACTGGTGATCGTCGAGGGGACACTGAATGGTGCACGGTACATCCGAACAGTCATCGAACCCATCGTTCTACCATTCCTAGACCGGCAAGGGAACTTGCTGTTCCAACAGGACAATGCACGTCTGCATGTATCCCGTGCCACCCAACGTGCTCTAGAAGGTGTAAGTCAACTACCCTGGCCAGCAAGATCTCCGGATCTGTCCCCCATTGAGCATGTTTGGGACTGAATGAAGCGTCGTCTCACGCGGTCTGCACGTCCAGCACGAACGCTGGTCCAACTGAGGCGCCAGGTGGAAATGGCATGGCAAGCCGTTCCACAGGACTACATCCAGCATCTCTACGATCGTCTCCATGGGAGAATAGCAGCCTGCATTGCTGCGAAAGGTGGATATACACTGTACTAGTGCCGACATTGTGCATGCTCTGTTGTCTGTGTCTATGTGCCTGTGGTTCTGTCAGTGTGATCATGTGATGTATCTGACCCCAGGAATGTGTCAATAAAGTTTCCCCTTCCTGGGACAATGAATTCACGGTGTTCTTATTTCAATTTCCAGGAGTGTAGGTATTCATCCTCTACCATAGTTTGCTGCAGCTCGTGACTGAAGACCTAGCGTAATGTTAAACGCAAAAGTCGTGAGCGAGGACCCGTATTACACTACCTCGTTCATCCCGTTAACTAGTTTCGTTGTAGAGCCGCATGTGGCACGGTATCTCCACAGTAAAGGCGGAAATGTGACCTGAGCTGTTTACGGCCTGAGTAGATTTAAATTCAAAAGAAACTCTAACCAGCCTACATAGGGAGTGAGCATCGGGGCAATCTAAGCAGCTTTCAACCTAAGTGGGCTATTTACTACTAGACTCTGCTGATCAGTATATTTTTATCTGTATCTGAATGAGTGTGTCTCAGCTGCTTAAGAGCATTTCATTAAATGCAGCTACTACATGTGTAACTCTGAACCGCACCGGGATACGAACCCGGATGCTTCGCTTCTCTAGAACTGTTGCTTCAACTGCCTCTGCCATCGGAGCACGCCTCCCGTCCAGCCCAAATTCTCAGATGCCGCATGTTATACATGCAGTGTCCTCTATCCACTATCCCGTATATTCTCACAGTTGTTCATCAGTCCCGCAAGTGTTCAAACGAACGAGTGCATTCACATAGAAGGTATAATTTCGCTACCAAGACGCATGTATGTACAAATTCATGAGGGTGATATGTTGTTCCGGACACGGCCGCACCACACACACACACACACACACACACACACACACACACATGTTATCTACATCTCACTTTACAGCAGGGTAAATGTACTCGTTTGGTACAGACCGGAAAGGATCAGTAGTGGTATGTTATTAATACTGATACTGGTCTAAAATAAAAATATACTCTAGTGACCTTCGTGTCGTAGGATTTGCTCCAATGGCTGCTGTGAGCCAGATCGTTGAACGTAAACCAGTTGCGGTCTTCAGCCCAAAGACTGGTTTGACGCTGCTCTCCACTGTAGTCTATCCTGTGCAAGTCTCTTCATCTCTCCGTAACTGCTGCAACCGGCATCCAGTAGAAGCTCCTTATCGTAATAGTCTTACCCTCCACTCTTCCCTCCACTACAAAACTGAAAATCTCTTGATGCCTCGGGATGTGCTCTATCAGCCGTTCCTTGCTTTTAGAAAAGTATTCCATAAATGCATTTATTCGGTAAATCGATTCAGTACCTGTTAATCGGCTACTCGATCTACCCGTCTACTCTTAAGTGTTCTTCCGTAGTGCCACTTTTTCTCGTGGGTTAAACAGACCATTCGTTCTGCCCTTCTTTGTATGCATTTAATATTCTTTTTTCTATTTAATGTGGGTCTTGCACAATTCAGCAATATTCTATGTTTGAGTCGCCTGAGTGTTTTGTAAACTATTCCCTGTGTAGAAGCATAATATTTATTAAATTTCGGAACTCAACAAATAATTACATACACGGATTTGAATGAGTCCACTGATTCTAATGTTGGTTCTCTGACGAGTCATGGGATACAACGTTTATGCATTTCTTAACGTATGCAGCTAGTTGCCAATATTTGCACCACTTGGAAATGATATCAAGAGTCTCTGAATATTGAGCAGCTATTTTTAAGACAAAATTTCAGTAAATGTTTGTCTGCCAGATCATTAATATGTCAAGAGTCCCAACACATTTCCTGGCTCGCACTGGAAGTTACTTCATCAGTCGACGACACTCAAGCCTGCCAAGAAAGCCTCAGGTTAGTTAAATGCCTCATACGATCAGAGTTTTGCTAATAATGATTGGTGTAGTACTGAGTGAAAAGCTTTTCGGAAGTAAAGAAATTATTGCTTTTTACATTGTGTGTGAACGATAGTAGAAAGCGTCGGAAGTTCTTTGGCTGTTTGCAGATGATGCGGTTGCTCGTAAGAATGTAGCAATCTCAAAGGAAAATATCGATTTGCAGAATCATATGCAGTTGACCCTGAACGTAAATGTAACATACTGCGCGTATGTAGGAAAAGAGATCCACTACTGCACAATTACACTTGAGAAACTGGTGAGAACAGCATCTACTGTAAAATATCTAGGAGTAACTATACGGAGCGCCCGTAAGTAGAATGAACACATGAAACAAATAATAGAAGCAGATGCCAGATTGAGATTAGTAGGAAGAATCTTAAGGAAATATAACTCATCCACGAAGTGGCGTAGAGGGCGCTTGCTCATTCAATAATTGAGTCCTGTCCATCAATCTGAAAGCGTTACAAGATAGGACTGATAAAAGGGATGGAGAAGATCCAACGAAGAGCGTAGCGTTTCGTCCCGGAATAGTTTGGTCGGCACAAGACCGTTGCCGGAATTCTCAACATACCCCATTGGCAGATGATACAAGAGGCGTTTTGCATCACGACGAGCTTTGCAATTGAAATTTAGAGGGGCACCTTTCGGGATGAGTCGGAAAAAATTACTTCCATATACGTCTCACGTAATGGCCACGAAGAGAACATTCGTGAAATTAGAGCCAGTACAAAGGCTCACGGACACTCATCCTTTCCATGCGTCTCGCGAGTGGAACAGGGTAGGGGGGTCAGGTAGTGATACAAGAAGTAACTTGCGCCACACGCCGTTAGGTGGCTTACGGAGTGTGATGTAAGTGTAGGAGATAGTCTTTTGAAATCGGATGAATTTAACACGCTGTTGTATGACTGAAGAGTTTTAGAGAACGTGTGAAATACCTCGCAATGTGTTAGTCAGAACACACAGTGCTGTGAGACAGGGGCCTAAGATAGGCCTCAGCGTGGCAGGGGCACCAGCTAGCGACCACGCCAACGGCGCGTGCTGCGGCCCAGATAATTACTGTCGCCCCCGCCCGCCCATATGGCGGTCACGTCCGCCTGTTGGCCGCTCTGCCCACTGTCTCATCGAAAAAAACTGTTTAACTCAACGCTTACGAGGCCCGAGTTCTATCTTCGAAGGGAGAAAGAGTGTGCAACAGTTAAAAGACGGAAAGATATTATGCACAAGCTTGAATTATGGAACTGTTGCAAGTCGTGCGATAGCGATATGAACATCTACAGATGGCGGTAGTATCGCGTACGCTTGATATAAAAGGATAGTGAAGAGGTTTCCGACGCATCTATAGCCTCACGACGCGAATTAACATAATTTGAACGTGAAATGGTAGTTGTAGTTAGACGCATGGGACATTCCATTTCGGAAATCGTTAGGTTGCAATATTTCGCGAGCCAGTGTGAAGTGGGCCGAGAACACAAAATTTCAGGCATGATCTCTCACCATGGACAACGCAGTGGAAGAGGGCGCTCACTTAACGACAGAGAGTAGCGGCGTTGGCGTAGAGTTGTCAGTGCTAGCAGACAAGCAATGCTGCGTGAAATAACAGCAGAAATCAATGTTGGACGTACGACGAACATATCCGCTAGAACAGTGTGGCGAAAGTTGGCATTAATGGGCTATGGCAGCAGACGACCAACGCCGGCGTCTATGCTAACAGCAAAACATCGCCTGCAACACCATTCCTGGGCTAGTCACCAGTTGCTCCCTAGACGACAGGAAAACCGTGGCCTTTTCAGATGAGTCCCGATTTCAGTTGGTAAGAGCTGATGGTGGCTTTGGAATTGTGGTGCAAACCCCACGAAGGCATGGACCCAAGTACTCAACAAGGCACTGTGCAAGCTGGTGGTGACTCCATATTAATGTGGGCCGTGTTTACATGCAGTTGAACAATGTGTCGTTCAGTGCTAACTTACAATGAAGTGCGTCAGTACATATTCTTTACTATAGATAGGACATCTTTGTGTCCAGCGATGTTCGTCGCATATGTAAATACGAAAAGGTAGGTAGGTTAGGGTTTATCTTCCCATCGGGGACGTTTCCTTTAGGGGCGGAGCACAAGCTCGCTCTCGGGAAGGATGAGAGAGGAAATTTGTCTCACTCTTTGAAAGAAACGATCCCAGCATTCACCTTGAACTATTTTGGGAAGCAACGGAAAAGCTAAATCTCGGTGGTTGGATGGGGATTTGAACTAGAATGTTGTTGTTGTCTTCAGTCCTGAGACTGGTTTGATGCAGCTCTCCATGCTACTCTATCCTGTGCAAGCTTCACCTCCCAGTACCTACTGCAACCTACATCCTTCTGAATCTGCTTGGTGTATTCATCTCTTGGTCTCCCTCTACGATTTTTACCCTCTACGCTGCCCTACAATACTAAATTGGTGATCCCTTGATGCCTCAGAACATGTCCTACCAACCGATCCCTTCTTCCGGTCAAGTTGTGCCACAAACTTCTCTTCTCCCCAATCCTATTCAATACTTCCTCATTAGGTATGTGATCTACCAATCTAATCTTCAGCATTCTTCTGTAGCACCACATTTCAAAAGGTTCTATTCTCTTCTTGTCCAAACTATTTATCGTCCATGTTTCACTTCCGTACATGGCTACACCCCATACAAATACTTTCAGAAATTACTTCCTGACACTTAAATCCATACTAGATGTTAACAAATTTCTCTTCTTCAGAAACGTTTTCCTTGCCATTGCCAGTCTACATTTTATATCCTCTCTACTTCGACCATCATCCGTTATTTTGTTCCCCAAATAGCAAAACTCCTTTACTCCTTTAAGTGTCTCATTTCCTAATCTAATTCCCTCAGCATCACCCGACTTAATTCGACTACATTCCATTATCCTCGTTTTGCTTTTGTTGATGTTCATCTTATATCCTACTTTCAAGACACTGTCCATTCCATTTAACTGCTCTTCCAAGTCCTTTGCTGTCTCTGACAGAATTACAAACCTCAAAGTTTTTATTTCTTCTCCATGGATTTTAATTCCAACTCTGAATTTTTCTTTTGTTTCCTTTACTGCTTGCTCAATATACAGATTGAATAACATCGGGGAGAGGCTACAACCCTGTCTTACTCCCTTCCCAACCACTGCTTCCCTTTCATGTCCCTCGACTCATTATAACTGTCATCTGGTTTCTGTACAAATTGTAAATAGCCTTTCGCTCCCTGTATTTTACCCCTGCCACCTTTAGAATTTGAAAGAGAGTATTCCAGTCAACATTGTCAAAAGCTTTCTCCAAGTCTACAAATGCTAGAAACGTAGGTTTGCCTTTCCTTAATCTTTCTTCTAAGATAAGTCTTACGGTCAGTATTGCCTCACGTGTTCCAGTATTTCTACGGAATCCAAACTGATCGTCCCCGAGGTCGGCTTCTACTAGTTTTTCCATTCGTCTGTAAAGAATTCGTGTTACTATTTTGCAGCTGTGGCTTATTAAACTGATTGTTCGGTAATTTTCACATCTGTCAACACCTGCTTTCTTTGGGAGCTTTAAAAACAATCGATGCTAATTTCAATCTCATCATAGACATGTAAATATCGACGGCCGATAATAAAGTGCGAAACGTAGATGTTTCTAACATCTACGTTAAACGATTAATTTAAAGAATGGCGTAAAAATAAACATACAAATGCATCTAATATATTTATTACTCAAAAAATAAAGCAGTAATTTACATTATGTAACCCACACCTTTTTGCCAGCTCTAACTGCAATCTTTTTAAACACTTTTCCTCTTCCGTTTATCGCGTTGTCTGATAAGTTTTCAGAAGCTGACAGTATAAGTATACTGCTCAAATACTGAAGTGCAGTTTTTTAGTTTTGGATAGGTAGTACTGATAAGATTTCCTACTTTAATGGAGTTTAAGATCCAGAACGCAATCTTTCATAAAACAACTGAAGTGTGATATGCCAGTTCCTGTTCCAGAAGGCAAATTATTCTTTTTTCTGTTATTTTATAATATTTACGTTATAAATAAAGTTTGGTTCCTCTGTTTCCTCTAATGTATCAACTTGTGGCCTATCCTCACTGACACGCGCTTCGAGAACTGCAAACAAATCCTTGGTGCTTTTGATTTCTGCTACAGTGTTACTCTTCAGATTCTCCCCAGTAGCCTGTATTCGTTGCGGGACAGATGCTTTGAGTTTTCAACATACTAGTTAGTTGCGTCACTTTACTGGTTGAAACTTATTTTTCTATGCAAATTTCACTAGTAGCCACTTCAATAGGACGCAAAATGCCACAAACATCTGCTAAGTCTAAAATATCTGCTGCTACTAGCACGGGTGGTGCATTAACACGGCAGTTAATGATATTAGTTACTGGCTGCAGCCTCAGAAACCTTATAATACTCGAAATTCCATCTAGTACAAACTTTGAGATATGATACTTTTTTAGCTCATCACTTGCCACCACACTTTGCTTAAACCACATTCCAATTATTTTCAGAGCGGTGATCAACACGGTCAGTTTGTCAGTCTTCTCGGTACATTTATTGCTACTAAATTGAGCATGTGGACAAAACAGTAAGACTTCTTCCAAATGCTATGTCTAGTCCTGCAGCCATACTCGCTTCTGCGTTAGTCACCGTCACTGTTTTGCAGGTATTTATTCCCCATTCGTTAATCTGTAGTAACACGCTCAAAATAGTCACCTGTGTATGATCCCGATAGCTCGAAGATGGCAACATTAGCCATTTCCGTTTTATACTAATAAAGGAAATTTCCAATACAACGTCTACATTGCGTTTATCCAAATATCTGTTGTAGATGTTGAACTCTCCACGTAATGAACTTCGTTTTTATAGTTGTTCTTAATACCCTGAAATTTTCTCCAGCGTTCTCTTGAATGTGTCGCTCAATGGCACTTTCATAAAGATGCAATGACTTTCAGCAGATGTAAAAAAACAGACATTTTCAACAGTTTTAAAAGCTTGTGGATGTTAATTATAGACAAATTTGTTTTAGGCAAGCATACAATTTTCATTCCAGATCATGAGGCATATTCTAAGATATTTGGGAAACTGAACGTCAGTATTGGCTGAATTAGTAACTATAGTAATGCTACAGTGCTTTCCTTAACACATTTCTCATGCTCTTTGAGAGTTGCTTTCCATTACAACGTTCTAAACGGGGTACTAGCAGTAACAAGCAGCCCAGGTGGCTGACTAGTGGGATAAGGATATCTTGTAGAACAAAGCGGGAATTACATCAAAATGTTAGTAGTCACGATCAAGTTACGGTAGCCCATTACAAACAGTATTGTAAGTACTTAAAAATGTTATTAGGAAGGCAAGGAGTATGTGGTACGCAAATAGAAAAGCTAATTCACAGGATAAGATGAAAACCATATGGTCAGTTGTGAAGGAAGTTTCTGGTCAGCAGCACGAGATCGACGATATAAAGTCAATTCGCAGTAAAAATATTTGTTACTGATAAATCAGATATATGTACAGTATTTAACAATCATTTTCTTAGCATTGCAGGTGAATTAAATAAAAATTTAGTTTCTACAGGAAATCGTAACTTTCTTGGCAAATGCCTTTCCGAGAGTTTCTGAAATACTCCTCTGATACAGAAAAGAGGGAGATTGAGTCAATAATTATTTCACTGAAGACTAAGGACTCTCATTATGCTGGAGTGTCTAGCAGAATATTAAAGTACTGTGCTGCACCCATGTTAGCACTGTATTTATCCATATATTCAAGGTACAGTCGTGAAATGGTCGTACGGGAAAATCCCTACTTCATTGTTACCTCGGAGACGCTGTGTCCCATCCGCCGTGCGCCGACTGTAACACAACGTTCAAACTTACTTAAATCTTGATAACCTGTCATTGTAGTCAAAGTAACCGATGTAGCAACTGGCCAGACATTTTCTATTATTATATAAGTGTTGCCGACCACAGCGCCCTTATTCTGCCTGTTTACGTATGTCTGTATATGAATAGGCATGCCTATACCAGTTTCTTTGGCGCTTCTGTGTATTTACATAATAGACCTGTTGGCAGGCGACGGACAAGGCTGCAGTTGGCGACGGGGAAGTAGTCGCACCAGCAGCAACGACGAGCGCTCGGAATCTGTAGAGTGTTACCGACTGAGCAGGGGCTGGCAAACTGGCTTCATGTGAACTGGAATTAAATTTGATATTTGGTTTCATTTATGTAATTTTGTTTGATAGTTTCTGTGCCGTTGAAATCATTGTGCGGTTGAATCACTGGGGGGTTGGTGTTACTGTTTCCAGTTGCATGCAAGTGAGAAAACCTAGCCGCACCATATGCTTCCACTTGTAATTTGAATTTGTTACATTCTGATTTTGAGATATTAGCTTAGTCACTACTCACCTGATGGAGAGAGTAGATCATAGACATCACAACGGGTGCTCCCAACACCTCCGGGGGGGATGCCACACTGGTTGCCGAGAACTGTCATTGTCAGTGGGTTTACTCATTTTCGTCATAGGTTTGTTTATCCTAGATTAAATTGGAAGTGGCATTATTTCAGGGTTACGTTAGTTTGTGGCTATTTTTGCTGTGATCTTCAGCATGTTGATGTTAATGTAGAACGTAGCTATTGATACGTCCTGTTTTAGGCTACAGATTCAGGGTAGTCAACCTGGTCCCTTCCACCCACTAATGGGCGTTCCAGTTTTCATGGTCGGTGCTCAGCGGGAAGGGTTTTAATAAGTTTTCATTAGGTTTTTATAAAATTGACATAATTTAGTAAGTAACTATTATTTCATGCTTTATCTTAATGTAACTCGGCTGTATAAACTTCATAAAGCACAGTTAGGTCCCTACTTTATAGATCATCAATGCTGTGGAACGGCTGTTGCTACGAACAGCAAAAAAGTGGGCGGGAGGCAGAAACGGTTTACTACCGATGCTCTAGATGATAAATCAATGTATAGCGTAAAAAATAAATAAACTCAGCAAATAACTGTATTACCGGCACTTCCAGAAGTTTAGGCTGGATAAGGTCGGCATTAAAAAAACCGATGCCACTCCGGGAGAAAGGTACACAGATCCCACACATTAAAGAATCTCGTGATCCTGCACTTTCCAGACTTTTGCGGGTCGCAGTAGTCGAAGTGGACTCTGACGGGGGTTGGATCAAGCTGAGAAAGATTATTGTAGATGGTCACCAAACTGTGCCTCAATTCTTCAGTCGTTAATCCCGCGCTATTTACGACCTAGCTGTTCCGCGCCAGGCGTTGCTGGGGCTCAGTGTGGTTAAATGGAAAAGAAAAAGAGAAAGCACACGTTTCTAATATGTATGGGAACACTCTCTCTCTCTCTCTCTCTCTCTCTCTCTCTCTCTCTCTCTCTCTCTCTCTCTCTCTCGCTCCAGTATATTTTCACGTTATTTATTACATACATATTAATTACTACTTTAAATGTTGAATTGGTACTGAATCAGTTTTCGCGATCAATTTTCCCTTTGTTAGATTTTTCCTGCGATTATTATAAATAATATTTAGACGCGCTAGGCAGAGTTTACAACACACAATTTGTGTTGGCAGCGCCAAGTCTTCAACTACGTTAGCGTTACAGTTTTTGCCACCCACTTCCACCTAGCGCGACCAAAACACCATAGTGCACAATGCGAGGTTAAGGCTACTCCCAAGTATAAGCGCCGGTGGTCTGCAGTGAATAGTTTTGCCAGCAAAGGAAATATGGGGACCAACTTCTAAGATACGTAGTTAGTAGGCAGCTTCCTGATTCTTACACCACTAATCTGACAGGTGTCTCCTAAGACTAGTCAGGCGCATCTTCTCTTAAGTGTAAATGCTGTCGGACCAAACAAATAACGCTCATACCAAGTTTCAAGCGGCGCCCAATGTCAACGGAAAACCATGATTTGTTTCCCGTTGCAAAAAAAGTGGTTTTTAATGCAGATTTCACGTAACAGTTCTACAGAGCAGTCGCAAATCAGTTAAGTACGATATTCTTTTTGTCGAGAAGTATAAACAGGGACAGTAAAACACGGAGACGTATAGCGCGCTAGCATGTGTGTGTGTCTGTCTGATTACGTTTTAAGTAAAATGGCGCTTATGTCCATATATGTTGCATTACAATAGTTTAGTTAACTCCACCCAGTATCACCTCGCTACCAACGCCGCTTGAAATGTCAAGGTCAGTTCACGGATAAGGTTAAGGACAATAGATGTCAAACGGGATAAGCCTCTGCCGTCTTCTATCGGGACAAATAGCATCTCCTGCAGTGGCGCAAAGTGCACAATTTGTTAAAACTGCGCAGTTGGCTACTTATCTCTCCTGCAGCGAAATACTAAATGCTAATGAGAGATGGCTATGTTAACATTGGAAATATCCATGAAAACGGAAATTGAGGCTATTTAAAGTGTCTTCAGTTTAACAGCATTAAGAATAAGCTGCGCATTAGTCATTACGTTTTTGCCTGAACTAACGTTCTTGAAGTCGTCGATAGGGAAAAGAAAAACACAACAAAATTTGCTGTGGGAGTGAGCTAAATCATAGCTACGCACGTTACATGTGTATAACATTATCTGTTCCTAAATGGTTACAACAGTTTTAAATGACATTAAGCAGCAGCTAAAGATGTGTAATCCTAATTGAAAGACCAAGCATATGAACAAAATAATACACATTACACAACATTACACAATGTTGTCTTTCTGGAGGAACGGGCCAAGCCACCGTCTTTCGCTTCGGCGGAACGAGCCAATTGCCGAAATTAAGATCCAATTACTGTGTCTGGCTCCAAATTGAATGAGTTTAGGCTAGCAGCGAGGAGAACACCGAGGAGCTGAGATACTGGTGTTAATCACTGGAAACTTTCTACAGATATTCTTGGAGCCGTAATACACGTAGATACGGACGACGAAACAGAAAAGCTATCAACAGCTACATTCAGTTGTCACATTAATCCGTTAAGCAACTAAGTATCAGAAAAGTGATATGAAGATAAAAATAAACTTTGGGAACAACGGACACAGTTGAAACAAGCGTTAGAAAACTCACATAGTATAAAACTACTTACGCAGTGGAAACATAGCGATATCAGAAAGTCTAAATTGAACCCTCAAATGAAAGGAATTTCGCAGATGAACCGTAGTCCAAGTTAAAAGAAACTGGAACTAAGTGTCGCTTTTCGAAAATTCTGTTTCTTACTAAAAGACAACTGCAAAATAGCTATATATGCGTTACATACAGCAGACTGCTCAGAACTTTAAAAAACATGGACATAAAACCACATAAGTAGATGCATAGTAGAGGTAAGGAAAAATAAAATAGTGGTTGAGGGAGCTTCGGAGAGAAAAGAGATGTTTTAGCTTGTATTTGCAGCAGCTCAGAAAATCAAATAAAATTAGTTTCGTTTAATGACTGAGAAGTTTTGATTCAGCTGTAGCTCTTTTTGTTCGGTTTCCGTTTCTTAACGTGGTTTCTTCGTCCTTAAAATGCAATGTTGCTACCCAGTGTGACAATTTCTTTTTAAATCTCATGAATCACGTGCTATTTCTGTACAAGATACGCCTTTGTGCGAAGTTTCTGCAGGCCACTGTTCTGTCACAAGTAACTTTTCATGTACGGTAAGAGTGACTTGCCAGTTATATTTGTTCAGATACGTACGTAAGTGTCTCATTGTTGATTTGGAGTGTCGAACAACGTGATTAAATATCTTAAGATACGACAGATGCGATGCTTATCAGTCTTTCTAGATACTGTCCTTCCGAGCTTATGTGGCCTTAAAATTAAGTTTCGCGCTTACTTGTTCTTGTCATCCACGACGTAGTTCCATGACGAAACATCGTAAATGCAATATTCTTGGAAGAAAGGCTAAATCTCTAGTCTACTCCAGAAAGCTTTATTTCATGTGCTCTTCTTTTGTATTACACCACAAATTATTTCAAATATGTTTGAGATGCAGTAACGAATGACAAATTTGAGTACTTTATTCACAGAACTTGATCTACCATAAAAAAAACGCAATTGAAAATGGAGATACATACGGACACTTGGGAGAAATAACTAAACAATTTAAATGTAAATGATGTGTGTGTGCACACACGCACACACGCACACACACGCGCGCGCTATTGAAACAAATATACTGATTTATTACCTGAACGCGAACAAAGTAACTGGTGGACACTAACAATTCAGTTGGTGTTTTAATCTCATATAGAAATAAGTGTTCCCTTTATACACATACGTAGTTGTTAGCATCATACCTATCTCCTTTTTTATGCAATGGGTTAGCATCAGACCTAGCCCCTTTTTTATGCAATGGGTTAACAACAATAGCGTATGTCTATCTGGAAAAATTCCTTGTTTCAGTGAGCCTACTACATATGTTGCTGAGACTCCTACTTATTTGTTGGGAACAAGCTTTTAGTACTTTGTAGGAAATACTATCAATTCCATATGAGCTTTTACTTTTGAGTGAGTTTATTATTTTTCTAATTTAAGTAGGAGAGGTGGGTTGAATTTCAATTTTATCAAATTGCGTAGGTATTGCCTCTTCCATACACTGCCTTGTATTTTCTAATGAATAGCTGGATCCTATTTTCTCTACAACACTTAAAAGATGATTAAAATGTTTCCTACTTCTGTATTCCTGTTAAACGTTTCACTGAGTTTGGTAGAAAGTCTTCCTGTGCTCTCGGTTGACCTGTTTCCTTTTAACGATATTCCAAATTTTTGCAATTCTATTATCAGATGTGCTAATCTCAGACATAATGCACATACTACATGTAAGTAGTCTTAGATAACTCTCTAGCCAGCTACCGAAATAGCTCATGGGCCGCAGTACAGCAAATGAAACATTAAGCCATAGCCAACAACTAAATTTGTTTCCTTTTCGTGAAACAGTTTTTAATAAGAACTGTAGCAAATATTAATTTAGGGAGAAATAGTTCACTATGTCACACTCGTGATGACACGAAATCATACTTTCTCTGCATTATTGTCATACGTAAAATATACCTCGGGTCTCTCTTAGTTATGTCGTAGTATTACAGCATTTAAGATACAGCTTTCGCTCTGAATGGTACATTTAAAAGGGCCAGTTACACGTTTAAATCAGGAAATTGGTTAAAGGCAAGTTAGCTACGTAGGTTTAAAATATTTGTTTCTTTGGGGAAACTGTTTTGTGATCTTTAGATTGATTTAAAAATTTATATGACAAAGTAAATAAATTTTTGTTTTTGTCGCAAACCCTGTTTTTATTGTGTTCAAAATATGTGAAATGTGCGTTTTCGTTTCATATTTCTCTTGAACCGGAAAACTTCACCGTGAAGTTTCCGTATCCTCGGCGTCTTGCTTCATTGTTTACAGTAAGTAAATTCCAAATGCCGCGCTCTGTTTGTTTCCATTGTCCTATCCGAGAAGACTCGGCAGATATCCCAGTTACACACAACAGACGGAACGCGAGGAATGAAAACAGAGCTATATCGGGAAGTTGGGCATTAGCTAGAGGGGGCCTTTGTCGGTAGTGACTAAGCCCCTTCGCTACTACTATCTCTCAGCAAAGCATGCATCAGGAGTTGTTGAGGCAACGTGCCAGCTGACATGTGAACTTCTGGTGCCTTATCAGCAGCTCATGTCTGCGCACGTGACCAACGGCAGCATCACGTTTCCGTTTACATTCGATGCGAACAAAAGGATTAGCGCTCTTGCACAATGTAAAGATGTAAGAGTGGCGTGATGCCATTATCGAGGATAAGGCGCTGTTTCGGCGTCAGAGGTAGAGCTTATCTCGCAAAAAGACAGTCGTGTTGGCGTGCGTTAATGATAAGCATCTCGGGAGCGTTTTATGCGTATTTGAAGCTCCCGCTTCCTGGTAACGGAATGTTACAGTAGCGACGGATATCTACCCTTATTGTGGAAAGCTTATATTCATATTTCTTGCAAAGAAGCGTTGAACTGCGCTGTTCTGATTTTGCTATTTCTAAATAATGATTTTACTAAGAAAGTAGGTAATTTTCAAGAATGATTGCCTATCGAAGTCGCGGGGCCCAAAAAATACGTATCGAATGTGCGCTCGAATTCGATCATGCGACCCCGGTGGCGGGCGTTGTGATCGTCATTGTTTTCCGTTGTTCCCTTACTTGCTCTAAATTACATGCCTCCGCGAACTATTTGTGAGTTGCTAGGGAAACCCAGACGATTCGTCGTTAGTGAGTGGGATGTGTGGTGTTCTTGACATTTCTTCGGGGGATTCTCTCACATGGAAGAATATAATTCCATGTTTATGCAGCGTAGAAAATTGTTCTACTTTTTGTAGCAAATATGGAGTACTACCGGATGAGAAGGAACTGTGTAGACTGTGGTGGTGCGAAATACGTAAAGCTTCGTAAGAACAGTTTCGACACTGAATTACCGTTACAATTTCATTGCGGACAGTGCGAAAAACGAACGAGTATCAGGAAGAATACATGGTTCGTCTCTTCCAAATTATCCATCCACACCACCGTAACGGACTTTCCCATAACAACACCGACGACGAGTGAGGTAAGTCGTCTCCTTTGCAATTGCAAGTATTTTTGTAACACTCTTCTTTTCTCGTCGCTGTAGTGACCAACGTAAACATGCACATAACGCACGCCACCGGGGTCGCATGAGTGAATTCGATCGCACGTTCGATATGTATCGTTTGGGCCTCGCGAATTCGATAGGCAATCATTCCTGAAAATTACCAAAAAGTATTTCATTCTACTATTAACAGGGTAGTGCATTTGCATTAATTTTGCCTGTAAATGCTAAGACAATTAACGTTCATTCGTATAACACTTATTGCAATTAAAAACTTATTGGCTGACGCAAATTGTATCATTGCTTTTAGGTTTATACAAACGCAACACTTTCAAGAATGAATGTTTACAGTAAGTAGTGATGAAAGAATTATTGAAGACGAGGAAGAAATGTGACAAAACCACTTTTATAAAATTGGGATAAATTTGTATTTTAAGTTGTGGTGGAAATGGAAAGAATAAACGCTGTGGAGTTCGGAACGGAATGAATGTACGTTACTAGGAGTAATTTGAAATGGAAGATCAGGACAGAAGAGTACCTGAAGTAATTAGCGGTGCAGAGAAGGGAGAAAAATAGCAATGAGACAGAAATTGGAAATAATCCCACTTATGGATGGAAGAGAAGACTGTTAAAATTACTGAAATTAATGTTAATTTACTGCTGGAGACTCATTGAGCGTTTTGCTGCGTAGTCTTGCGCGACGAAGTCCTGGGATAAAAAGTTCTGTTAACTTGCCGCGTCAGATTCGGCGAAAAGCACAAGTTTCCGATGACTGCCTTCTGATATATGCGTTTTCGTTGTTAGGTATCTATGCAGTCAGGATATGAGAAAGACTAAATCATTTCTTACAGTAAGTAGTGATCGTACGATATTTCCACGTCTCTTGTCTGATGTTTATTCAGTGCAAGAGACTCTGATTATTTCAATTGACGAATGTTGTAGTTATTTTGCACTGTTGCGACTCTGGCTTTCCTGCAATGAAACAGAAGGAGAATTGCGCTATTCAAAATGGCTGACTTTGTAACAGTTGTCTCAACTCTTGAGTTCCGTCTTATTATTACCATATAAAAATGCGATTAATTTTTGTATTTGCTACATACATTATTCAATTAGATTTTCAGTTTCTTGCGTCAATATACCCGCAAATGTGTTCAACATGTAGATATCATGATATGCATTTTTTTTTTTTTTTGTCACTTTGACTTAGGTGATTGATGTAGTCACAAAGCTGTTTTCTCGAGAGAGTATATTTTATGAAATGGAAAATGTTAAATGTTTCACTTTCATTCGTATCCCAGTATGCGATTTGTTGTTCATGAGAACAGCTGAAACCATGTGTTAAGGAAATGTTTAACTCCATGTGAGTTACACTCCTCCTACAGCTTGGCGTGTCGTTATATGCAAAGATGTGCAAGGGGAAAAGCAGCTCTCGTTGAAAGGATTCAGCATATGCCGAAACTCCTTCCTTGAGATAACTTGCTTGTGAAAGCGTGGAAAAATGCTAACAATTTTCATGAAGTTGGCGCGGCTCTAACAAAAAAAGTGAACTCCTGGTAGGATGAAAACTGTAAGAGTGATACTTGCTGAACATTTGGACATACAATTAATCACTTTAGTTTACATTAACAACGTGTCTATTTAAAAAGTAGACTACAAGAATGTCATTTCAGCCACAAGTGTTTATTCTAGAAATATTTACATCTGATAATCAATTAAGTCCGCTGCTCGTGGTCTCGCGGTAGCTTTCTCGCTTCCTGAGCACGGGGTCCCAGGTTCGATTCCCGGCGGGGTCGGGGATTTTCACCTGCCCCGAGATGACTAGATGTTCTCTCTTCACATCATCAATCATCGTCCTTACGGTCGGGCGGAAGGCAAAGGCAATCCACCTCCACTAGGACCTCGCCTAGTACGGCTGTGCGGGTCTCCCACATACTTCCCCTACGCTCTGTCAAGAAGCATGGGACTTCATTTCAATTTCCAATCAGAATTAAGTTTACCGTTTTATAATTAATCTGTATGTACCTTACAGTTGATACTACAGTAGCGTCTGTTTTATACTTTCCTCTAACGATACTCTGAAACATTCCAAAAAGTTTCAGACTTTAGCTCAAACAGATTTCTTGTGCATTCCATTCAAAGCTGTATATGAAATATTACTAACTTCTGTTCCTCCTATTACGTTTGTTTCATAATCTTCTTGATTTACAGGTTCCTCATTTTCTCTAGTCTTCTCGTCCTGTTGTTTCTTATGAGATTCTGGCGTATTTAGTTGCCTCAAGGACCTACGTTTCGGCTTGGGCCACACACATTTTCACATTAAACTCAGCATATATTCCTAGCAAGTCCAAAACGTACACTCTTAACTGCCTCACATTATAGGCCTAATAGCTTTCCAGAATGGCAAAACAGCAGCATCTCAATGTACAGGAAATTTTATATGGAAAACAACGCTCGCAAATCAAAGACAGACAAGCGGAACATAGGAGCATTGCAAAGCGTATAACAGAGCTATCAACCTGAAAAACATTTGCCAGTATACGTTTCTCGAACAGGAGTCTATTGACAACGTTGGCATGTGAAATCAACGGAAACATGGTCGTGGATGCAAAACTACAGATCTTTAAGTTGTTTAAAGAGAGCTTCCTGATGTCCAATTCAGTTCTTTTAAACACCATTTTGCTCAAAAAACCCCAAAAATCTGTTTAAGATGAGAAAAAATAGATTTTTAGAAAGGGATTCACAGGCAAAGGAGCACAGAACAGAGTAATTGTGAACATACATGGCAATGTTTCTCTTCCCACATTTCATATTCCCACTGTCTACTTCGATCTGAAAACCGCTTTATTTGATATCATTTCTCGACATTTAACCTGCTTACGACAATATCATTGAGGAAAGAGTTAGCAGCTAGAAATGCTGTGCTTTTAGGGATGTAAGGCCTCGACACTTTCTGAAATCATTAAAAGATATGAGGGAAGACTAAACCGGTATTCTCCGTTTTGGAGACAGCTTACTTCACTTTACAGCCCGTGAACTGAGGTTTGTTTTACGTGTCTGATGTGAAAACAGAGGCGTGTATCAGGCTGCCCTTAGAATTTTGAAGCAGGACCTGGAATAGTATTTCTTTGTCCTAAAATGATAAATTTTCCAGCTACTGATAGTATAGTATTAGAAGAGTAGAGGTTGCTTTAATGCGTCGTTGCGTGGAATGAACTTACTCCCCTTTCTAATAGCGAAATTTGTACATTCTACAGTCCTCCATCGTTCCAAAATACTCGTATTTCTTCCAGAATGAGATTTTCACTCTGCAGCGGAGTGTGCGCTGATATGAAACTTCCTGGCAGATTAAAACTGTGTGCCCGATCGAGACTCGAACTCGGGACCTTTGCATTTCGCGGGCAAGTGCTTCGGTAGCTCAGTTGGTAGAGCACTTGCCCGCGAAAGGCAAAGGTCCCGAGCTCGAGTCTCGGTCGGGCACACAGTTTTAATCTGCCAGGAAGTTTAACTCGTATTTCTTGTTAGAAGCTACGTCAGGCGAGTGTTGGCTACTTAACGAGGCCCATCGTGATAATAGGTTCAGCGCTTATCACCCACCAACACGTGTCTGGCGTCATAACTCTCTGCCTACAGAACCTGTTGTCAGGCAGAGACCTTTGTCTTCTCTGCTCACATGTCCGCAATCATGTACGGCCTGTCTTCTGCACTTCTGTCGTTCCATGTTGTTAACAACATAGATGTATTGCTTTCTCAGAAGTGAAAAGTAAAAAAAAGACCAGGTGCGAATAGGATTCGCATTCTGAGGGTTCTGTAAAAAGCTCATCCCGGGAATAGAGAATATCGACAATTTCTTCCTGTTACCGACGTTCATACTGGCAAGATGTCGATCCCTGGAATTAGAAGGCGTGTGATATAAGTTAACAATACTCTTTTTTTTTTCTTTTCTTTCACTTGTACTGTGCAACCTTGCTTTCTGCCATGCGAGTATCAAAATACAAGACGTAAATTGCGTATCTTTTGACTGAATTGATGTAAAAGCTTACGTTTATTACACATTAAAGGGACCTTAGTATGTGACATAAATTTGTACTTCACACTGTTAAATTAAAAAACTAAGGGTATTTCTAAGTCCTTGAATCAAACATTTAGGGGTGAGAGATCCCGTCATGGGGAACTGAAAGGACAACGTTAGCTTAAGCTTTCTGGTTACTCTAGGCGGTCCTTCTTTCTTAAGTTTGTTCCTGAGAGGTGGCAGGGTGTAGGTTATATGCTGCGTGCGTATGAAATGTGTGTTGCCTATAACCCAGTCAGCCCGCTCCGCTTGAATGGGACTGGTTCGAGTGAAGTTGAAGTTCCTGATTCGCTGCTAAACTATCTTTCGCGATTTAGAAACGCTCATTATTACGGTTTTCTCGCTAAAAACCATTCTATCAATGTATTGAGATAGATAGTATACACCATATCTGGTTAGTTGACCTCGTAAAATACTTAAACATCGCCGGCCTGTGTGGCCGAGCGATTCTAGGCGCTTCAGTCTGGAACCGCGCGACCGCTACGGTCGCAGGTTCGAATCCTGCCTCGGGCATGGATGTGTGTAACGTCCTTACTTTAGTTAGGTTTAAGTAGTTCTAAGTTCTAGGGGAATGATGACCTCAGATGTTAAGTCTCAAAGTGCTGAGAGCCATTTGAACCATTTGAACTTATACATCCTGTGTGTATCAGTAATTATGTTCAGTGGCTAGAAGTAAAGTATTTCATATTATGTTCGGCGTTTTGCATAATTACTTTTAGAGAAAAGTTTCTTTATCTCTTAAATAGTTTCTAGAGCAGGCTGTTTCATATTTGTTTTTCCATGAGACAAGGTCACTTTGTTTCCTTCTTTCATATTGAACTGTTCAGATATCAGCTTTTATGCTACCTTTTGACGGTGAAAATGTTTGTTCAGATCGAATTATGTTTCGGTTGGCCCGTATTAAGTTTCTTTTTTTTCCTAAAGAAAGAAACAGTATTGGACGGTAGTGTGTTTACCGGCATAGTATCTTCAGTGGTCCCCGGGCGTCATGTCGGATAATCTTGTGAAAACCTTACAATATTTAAACGAGACAGCTGATCATTTTCAGATGCTTACTCTCGTTAAAATATTGTGTAGCTTTCACATTATCCGACGCAACGCCCATGATTCAGTGAAGCAGAAAGTTTTTTTACACTAATTACTTCAACCGTTTGATAATATTGACTAGACGTGAAAAATTTATTTTTATGGAAACGGCATAGCACCACAATTTCCAGATCACCCACCTTTATAATCGTCAAAATTATCTAATCCCTCTGTTCTTTCTCATTTGTGGCAAAGAAATGTGTATCTGCGCTAAGAACGCCAGCCTTCAATGAAACGCACGTCTTGTGCCGTAGTTACGCCGTTGCATCACGCGTGACACTTACGGATTCACGTTTGCCTTCGTTTATAGCGGAGCGGAATTTACGAGCAGCACTCTTACGGCAGTTTCGGTAGTAACTGGCCAGAAAGCACTGGTAGGTGTAACGATATGAGTGAAATACAGCCACTTTCTCGGTGCAAAGCTTAGGCGTATTTTACGGGCTCTAGCATCCGTTATAGATGGTTCCGGTAACACTTCGTGCTAGGTGCTGTTGGTTAGAAAAGGGTGGAGGATGAGAGGAGGGGGAAGTGGGGAGGAACGGGGACAGCGTAATCGAACTCTCCCAGAGGCCCACTGCGCAGTTTGTGAGACGCCTTGTGCAAGATTCGAGCAAAGGCTGTCACTTTCTGGAGCATAGACACACACTGTTGATAACAATCATAAACGCAAGCTATGCTTAGAGGACATTTTGGCAGACCGTAATATTTTCATTTACTTAGTTAACAACACAGTGTTAGATATTCATTCGATTTCATAAGGGTATATCTACTACACGAATGAAAGATTAAATTACAGCAAAAAGAAGCAACGAGGGTATGTCTTGTAGATGCATGCACACACACAACCTTGAGGTACTTTCCAGCTTTACATTAAGGATAAAAGTTTCCATTTACCTTTCACACGTATTGAAAGTGCACTTCACGGATGCATGACTACTACCTGGACGATAGTCAAACTCGCCCCATCCTTTTGTGTGCATGTCTGCGACGTCGTTGTCATAAGGGGAGACATAAGTGTTCAACAACTCCCATCAAAAAATTAAGCTTGGATCAGGTGACCTCGGAAGCAAATTGTGTAAGGCGAGATCCATACGCCCCTTGCGGCATTACATCATTGAGACAGCTCATTGTTAAGAAAGAAACACCGATGAAACGAAAATATTTTGGGAATACGAAAGATTCAATATAATGTTGAACAGAGATAAATTACAATACGTGAAAGATATTGTTGCAGAATACCAGTGCTAAAATCGGTATTCTATAAAAAGAGGATTTTCTGTAGTTGCGTGGAAATGATCGCGAAACGGTTGTTAATCTGCGCTGTACTAATGTATAGCGGCGAAACTTTAAGAGTGAGGACGACAGAAGGTGGTTGGAGGCTTTTGAGATCTTATGGCTAAGAACAGAAAAAGACAGTGACAAACGAAGAGATCCTGAAGATAATTAGAAAACAAATTTGTGGATGCAATAAGACAAGAAATTGGATTGGAAATTCACTGAGGGAGCATGATAGAATTCTAAAAACTGTTTCAGAAGAGAAGATGGGAAAGAGTCACATCTAGTACGATCGGCTTAGTTCCTATAAATACAACAGTCTGAAGAAACAGCAGAAAAGCGAAGACAAGGACGTCGTTGCTTACAGAGCAGAAAACTGATGTTTCTCTTGCAGAGTTCGGGAACTGTGAGTGTCGTGTGTGGAATAAAAGTTCACTTGCTTTTCCGCGCCGACTTTGTCGGCTTGGTCGGTTTACACTGCGCTATTTTAGGTGGATGCTGGGAAAACGGTCAGCAACTACATTGATCATACCGATCTGGAGACCACATATCCAGACTCACCAAAGGCTTAAATCTGAATTCGCTGCCACCTTTGAGAGGAGTATCTTAAGCTCCTTTTGCGAGCTGTCAGGAGTAATGATAGGCCATATGAACGCATTTATATAACATGGAAGACTTGTACATTCGGTATTTACTGCAGGTAATGATTCCATTACTATGTGTCAAGAGTGCATTAACTTTAATGGAAATGCTTACTAAAACCATTCGAGTTGCTAGTAAATAAGTAGTAAGTAGCAAAGTGCCAATGATATACCGAAGCGATTATCGCTATCTGATTACTCATCAATTCGAGTATCCTTTGTTGCGGGATAAACTCACCACGTCTAGTTCCTCAAATGGTTATCTGTTCAGATACCACTTGTACAAATGCCCTCACTGCGCACTAACATGTGGTTTCATTGACAGATTGTGACTACCCTTCCTCCATGGGGAAATCATCGAAGATTTTATTGAAATGAAATGGCCCGAAGAACCTAGTAAGTCGTCGTCCATATTCTTACACTGCAGCATTCTGCCGCAATGATTATCACTGGAGGGATTAAAATACAGCTTCATGCTGCATTCACAACTTCGTAGTTTCGGCTCTGTATCCAGCCACGTTGGGATTTGGACGATCTAACACACCAACTGGACAATATTTCCACGAAGGACATCCAACAGCGTCAAGCCGAGTAACTAGTGGCGCAAGGGCCAGAGGTGGCCAATGCATTGACTACTTCAGTTTCTTAAGCCCCCTCTTTTAAAAAAAATTCAATTTTCCAGAAACTGTAATTGTCTGTCTGTACATGATCACCTCTGCAGATTTCCGTCCCATTCAGTTAATTCATTCGTTGTGCGTGGTTTTTTATTTTGATTTAATTTTTTTAGAGTGCTATTCAACTTTGTGAGACACGTTTTTCTGAAAGATGGAAGACTTGTAAGCTCTGGTTGTAGAAGTTTGCATTTTAGGCCGTTCAGGAAACCTTGCACTCCAAAATCGCTTCATTATTCTGGAAATGCCTGCCGTACATTCTTCATCGGGGGAAAGAGGAGGAAGGCACTGGATGCCATGTCAGGGGAATATGGAAGTTAAGGCAAAATTTGATAACCAAAAGAATCAAAGTAGTGTATGAGCTAGAGCAAAAAAACCCTTGGATGGCTTCCTGCTGCAGTTCATTTTTACAGCCTCCCGTGACGTAGAGAGATTTCGGTAGTAAGGGTTTGTCCCCTTCAGAGCATAATCCGTTAGCACCACACCATAGCAGTCAAAAAAAACCTCACCACCTTACGTGGTGTTGCCAGCGGCGATGTTCCCTTTAAAATGTAGAAAAGAATTACAGGCCTATATAGGGTGCCCCAGACACGTTGCGACGAACAATTAGGGGCTGTAAAGGGTGTCTTTAGGAACAAATTAGGGATAGGAATCCGTATCCCGAAACGTCATCAGACAACGCTGCAGAGCGTCGAAGTTCCAGGCGCCGGCGCTTGCATTAGGCCAGCCCTTCGGCATCAAACGAGACTTTGTACGCTGAAGGAACATTTCGCAATGTTGTTTGTTATTCAGTGATAGCCACTGATTGTCACGATCACCACTGGAGAAGATGGAGCTAGCTGATGCGTAGAAAGCCCTTCTCTCCTGTGAATGCGATGCTCCATTGCCTCGGTGGATGACGATCTTGGACGCTGGTTTCCATCTGCAGATTATGTTTCTCCTGGAATCCTTTAAATTCTCCAGTGTTTTGTGGTATACGTTTCCTGACACTAGTTCCTATCATCTACAACCCGTCGAAGTTTGTCGCAACGTTTCTGGGACACCCTGTATTCCATTTCAGCAGTCGGCTACACCACTTTGTTCTGACTCCTCTAGTGGAGAAACCAAAGGGAAATTTGGAACGGAATTAAAGTTCAAAAAGAGGAAATAAAAACTTCAGGTTTGGCAATGGCGTTATAATTTTGTCAGACGACAAAGAATTTGGAATAGCAATTAAACGGACTGGGTGGTATCTTGAAAGAAAGATGAACATCTAAAAAACGGAACAAGAGTAATGACATGTAGTCGAATTAAATCAGGAGCTGGTGAAGGAATTAGGTTAGAAAATCAGACACTAAAAGTAGTACGCAGGATAGCCCGTGTTAGTCCCGGTCGGGGCACACATTTTCAACATGTCCCCAATTATGTACACTCCTGGAAATGGAAAAAAGAACACATTCACACCGGTGTGTCAGACCCACCATACTTGCTACGGACACTGCGAGAGGGCTGTACAAGCAATAATCACACGCACGGCACAGCGGACACACCAGGAACCGCGGTGTTGGCCGTCGAATGGCGCTAGCTGCGCAGCATTTGTGCACCGCCGCCGTCAGTGTCAGCCAGTTTGCCGTGGCATACGGAGCTCCATCGCAGTCTTTAACACTGGTAGCATGCCGCGACAGCGTGGACGTGAACCGTATGTGCAGTTGACGGACTTTGAGCGAGGGCGTATAGTGGGCATGCGGGAGGCCGGGTGCACGTACCGCCGAATTGCTCAACACGTGGGGCGTGAGGTCTCCACAGTACATCGATGTTGTCGCCAGTGGTCGGCGGAAGGTGCACGTGCCCGTCGACCTGGGACGACCGCAGCGACGCACGGATGCACGCCAAGACCGTAGGATCCTAGGCAGTGCCGTAGGGGACCGCACCGCCACTTCCCAGCAAATTAGGGACACTGTTGCTCCTGGGGTGTCGGCGAGGACCATTCGCAACCGTCTCCATGAAGCTGGGCTACGGTCCCGCACACCGTTAGGCAGTCTTCCGCTCACGCCCCAACATCGTGCAGCCCGCCTCCAGTGGTGTCGCGACAGGCGTGAATGGAGGGACGAATGGAGACGTGTCGTCTTCAGCGATGAGAGTCGCTTCTGCCTTGGTGCCAATGATGGTCGTATGCGTGTTCGGCGCCGTGCAGGTGAGCGCCACAATCAGGACTGCATACGACCGAGGCACACAGGGCCAACACCCGGCATCATGGTGTGGGGAGCGATCTCCTACACTGGCCGTACACCACTGGTGATCGTCGAGGGGACACTGAATAGTGCACGGTACATCCAAACCGTCATCGAACCCATCGTTCTACCATTCCTAGACCGGCAAGGGAACTTGCTCTTCCAGCAGGACAATGCACGTCCGCATGTATCCCGTGCCACCCAACGTGCTCTAGAAGGTGTAAGTCAACTACCCTGGCCAGCAAGATCTCCGGATCTGTCCCCCATTGAGCATGTTTGGGACTGGATGAAGCGTCGTCTCACGCGGTCTGCACGTCCAGCACGAACGCTGGTCCAACTGAGGCGCCAGGTGGAAATGGCATGGCAAGCCGTTCCACAGGACTACATCCAGCATCTCTACGATCGTCTCCATGGGAGAATAGCAGCCTGCATTGCTGCGAAAGGTGGATATACACTGTACTAGTGCCGACATTGTGCATGCTCTGTTGCCTGTGTCTATGTGCCTGTGGTTTTGTCAGTGTGATCATGTGATGTATCTGACCCCAGGAATGTGTCAATAAAGTTTCCCCTTCCTGGGACAATGAATTCACGGTGTTCTTATTTCAATTTCCAGGAGTGTATATCAACGCCAGTTTGCAGCTAGGGTGTCGATTTATCATTTCATTCTAGAGAAGCTGCACGGTCATCAAAGGTATCTGTTATTTCGGGAACAGATACTACCTTCATATTCTAAAAGTTGTAATAATGTTTGCAGTGTGGGCACTAAAAAAAAAAGTGGCTGAAGTAGGGGATATAAGATGCAGTCTAGCAATAGCAAGAAACGCATTGCTGAAATTTGTTAACACAGAATATAAATGTGTTAGGAAGTCTTTTCTGAAGGCATTTGTCGTAATTATAGCCTTACACAGAAGTGTAAGCAGTTTAGACAAGAATAGAAGCTTTAGAAGTGTTGTGCTATAGGAAATTGTTGAAGATTAGATGGGAAATTCGAATATCAAATGAGGAAGTTCTGAACCAAATTTGGGAAGAAGGCTATTTATGGCACATCTTGACTCAATGAAGGGGTCAGTGGATAGGACATCTTGAGGCACCAAGGAATTGTTAATTTGGGTATGGAAGGAAATGTGTGTGTGTGGGGGGGGGGAGTGAGTTGTAGAAGGTGGCCAAAGGGTGAATACAGATGCAGGTTTCAGTAGGTACGCAGATAGGAAGAGGCTTTCACAGGATAGATTAGCATGGAGAGGTGAATACATCTTCGGACGGACGACGACGCACTGTGGCGCGAGGTTTTTCGTGTGGACAAGAACTGCAGATATATATCTACAAGCAAGTGAAAATTACGTTATTTCCTCGAGTTGATAACTAATACCTTGACTGCCTATCGTAGATGTTCGGTTGCGTGGTTTGCTTCTCTCTGTTAAAGCTAAAATATTCTCGTTATTCAGATTGAGGAGCGGGGGATAATGTTGGTGGGAGGAAGAGATGCCATGTTTTTAACACGCTGATGGAGACATTTGAAGTGTTCTGTACCATTTGGGCAGAGCGCCTCATTAATTTTTCTGTGGCGCAGAGACGGTACGCGTCCCCGAGGAGATCAGAGGGCTGCACTTCTGTGACGTCACTGGTTGCAACCGACAGCGCGGAAACAGGAATAGAACAGATGCCGATCGATGACAACGCCCGAGTGGCCACAGAGAAGCCGACGTTGAGCACTCTCTCTGCTCTGGCCAGCTGAGAGCGCATGCCGGCAAGCTGTTCCGTACGGCTCTTTAGACGGCGGTAGTTTGTGACCCCGTATTTGTTTCAAAAGACGTCTAGAGCGAGACTAAGCTGAAATACGCCTAATGAGGTGCCTTCTGAGCAAAACATTTAGAAGAAAAGCTTATCAGTGTGGCTATGTATGAAACTTTAAGACCTTATTTTGTGATAAGTAGCGCTGGTTATAATGAATTCTCAACCGGAATCAGTCAAGTCATACAAGTACCTGGGTGTAAACCATTGTAGGACTACATAGCCTCAGTATTAACAGGTGAGATTTCATCAGTAAGATACTGCAAAAATGCCGTCAGTCTACAAAGATTATGAAGAAAATACTCAGCTGACCTATTCTAGAATGTTGTTAGCGTGTCATACAGGATATATTGACGTTAAGAAAGAAGGGTAGCACGATTGATCATAGGTTTGTCAGGCCAGAGCGTCACGGAAATTCAGAAAAAAAAAGTGAATCTCAAACTCTGCAAAATATCGTAAGTGTATCCCCATAGGGACAGCGAGGATAGTATAGGATAGGATAAGATTGAGTATAGCGCTCATCAGACGCATTTGAGCACGCTTGCTGCCCGTGATCCCTAGGCGAATAGAACGGGGAGGGAATGTAATATGTACAGTGGGAGCAAATTCCTTACTTAGAAAGCTGACATCTCTTTCATTTGTGAATTTGATGATAAACGCATGAAGTGTTACTCGTGGAATTCCCATACTGCACTGAGCAGTGAAACGAGTGTGTGTGTGTGTGTGTGTGTGTGTGTGTATGTGTGTGTGTGTGTGTGTGTGTGTCCATGATAACGAATTTTTAAAGTTCCGGTAACTCAAAAAGTTAATAAGCTGCTACAGCTTAGGTTTTACCGCTTCCTTAACCTCCGGCAATGTTAATCGAAAAAGTCCCGAGTTGTACCATCGTTTGGAGTTCACGTTAATTTGTAGGTCTCATAATAGTTAACTGGTTTGGTTAAGTCAGTTGAAAGGTCTGAGGAAGGCAAGGGCATGCCTAGTACAGTACTGAGGTGTAAAATGGACCTTCAGGTTGACCATCCTGAAAACATCAGTTCGTTTTGTGCATTCGCTTGCTAAATACTGCACGCCAGTCTGGTTAAACAGCCACCATGTGAAGAAGATTGACACTAAACTGAAGGAGACTATGGGAATAATTAGTGGCTGTATAAAGAGCACTCCCCATGGCTACCTGTTTCGAGCCATATCGACC
Source organism: Schistocerca serialis cubense (assembly GCF_023864345.2). NCBI lineage: Eukaryota > Metazoa > Arthropoda > Insecta > Orthoptera > Acrididae > Schistocerca > Schistocerca serialis. Next base: position 549,783,266 of record NC_064642.1, read on the forward strand.
CTCATATTTGCAGACAAAAACGATTAGTTAAGAAATACAACAAAATTGTAGCCAATCCGCGCCACCTACTGCACAGCGACCTGACGTTGCTCTACAGAGTCTGAAGTCTGGGTTTCCCCCCGCTACCATTAGCAGAACTACAGCTGAAGGGCAGTTTAAATATTAACGACATGTGGAGCGAAAATTGGGAAGCCCTGGAAAAGGTTCAAAGTCCACCCACATCGACCCAGTTTCAGCAGAACCAGGAATCGAACTGCTTTGCCACGCACAGAAAACATTCAACAGAGTAAGAACTTCACATGGCGTCTGTCATGATCCATTTTACAAATGGGGGGTAACCGAATCGTCGGCTTGAGACTGCAGAGAACCTCATCAGGTTGTTCACGAAAATTGTCAACGAAAGACGCCTTAAAGCGCATCCAGGAGAAAAACTCTGCTCTGGACTTACTTAATGGTCGCAAATTTAACACACAAATTTATATATTCAGTACGTTCTGCTTTATCCTTGTGACTGCATTGTGAAATTTTATCACTGTCTGTGTTTATAGACTGAAGAAGAGAGATAAAATTTGTACCAAGGCCGGGAATCGAGCCCAGGTCACCTGCTTGCTAGGCAGGTGTATTAGCCACTAAGCCACTTTGGCTCTGTAGTTAACACGGAGAAGCGGTTGTTGTGTGAACCGCGATAATGCGAATGTGGCTTAGTGGCTAACACACCTGCTTAGCAATCAGGTGACCTGTGTTCGATTCCCAGCCTCGGTACAAATTTTCTGCCGCCGCTTTAGTCTATACATAAAAATATCTGTAAGAGACCAGTAGTGTCTCTGAAATTGTCATTTTATCACTTCGTTTCATACATATTATTTTATATATTATACCACATCCCTGTAAGCCATACGCTGAATAAAATAACGAAAGGGGCGAGCAGAGGATAATGAAACAAGCAAATAATCCTAACAAACATAGCTTCGGAAAAAAAAGCTTTCTCAGTATGAGATATGTGCAATTGCAGTCATGACAATGTTTCAACATTGTTAACATTTTGTAAATGATGCCATTTTAAGTAAATTCTCTGATAGGAAACAAAGGTTGTCATACAGAAAGATATCTGTAGTAAGCTATCAAGTATAATCCAAATGGGAATTGCTTACATGTGGTGTCCCACACGGTTTCAGATCTGCCTTGTTTTCCTATGTTACAAACATTGCAATAAATAGCAGCTAAAGTATTGTCTTAGAAGAATCGCTTACAGAAATTTTCATGGACGTTGTTAAATGGTTCTTAGCCAATTTTGTAACTAAATTATGAAAAACACGCCACATGCAGATCAGAACTTGTAAGAGGTTTCCCATAAGTATGCGCCTAAAATAAGACAGAAGTAGTTGACAGTGTTAAATTTTTGGTATTACAGCTTGATTGTAAAGATATCTGGGAAAAGCATTCCACAGAACTGCTGAAGCGCCTAAACAAATCTGTTTGCAATGCAAATTTTGTTAGACATAAGTGATATAACAGCTAACATACTATGCTTACTTTCGTTTCATGTCGTACGGGATTATTTTTTGGGGTATCTCATACAGCCAAGCCAAAATTTGTAGAGTCTACAAACAAGTGAAAATAATTGTGGTGTGAACTCAAGAACATCCTGTAGAGGCCTGTTTAGGGAATATTAACTACTGTTTGCCAACATATTTATTCGTTAATGAAATTTATCATTAAAAATCTTTTTCAGACCAACAACTCAGTTCATGGAATGAATACTAGAAATAAGAATAATCTTCATAAGGATTTAAAGGCACTTACTTTGGTCTAGAAAGTTGTCCATTATTTAGGAACACATTTTCAATAACTTGCAGCATCCATAAAAAGTTTTAGTAAAGTTGTTTAATAGGAGCCTAAGAATTTTTTGGTGGCGAACTCCTTCTGTTTCATTGACGAATTTCTTACTATAACCAAATGGTGTCTGTGTGTTATTAATAATATGAAATAATGCAAGTATTAGTACAATGTGATTTCTGTACAAATTCAGCGCAGTAATGTGATCATTGTAATAAGTATTGTAAAGTGGATTTTTTTCTACTTGACTATGCATGTTTTGTGATCTTCGAAATGAAAATAAAAAAAAAATCCACAACCGTGATGATCATTTCTATTGGAATCCGTGGAAATTGTAGTAACGTATTTGAACGAAGAGTACATATAAACTGTTCTAAGGCTAAGTACTGCTCAATAGCGCTCAGATAACAAATGTCTCGATCGTAGCTCGCAAATACCATTGTCTCCCAGGTCTCCCTACTTGAACCCATTTGATTTTCTCGTCTGGGGATACTCAAAAGCTTTGTTGTACTCCAGCAGTGTTGATAGTGTCGAACTCTTGGAAAACACTGTGGATGGGTGTCAGTGCATTCGTAACACGCCAGGTTTTTTTTTTTTTTTTTTCTTGAGGGTTTGCGGGCATCGATGCTGAAGCCTGCCTGTGAAGTACGTGAGAACAAGAACATACCTGCAGTCAGAATCCTCCGGGACTCTCAACTGGACCATCAGACCAGTTAATCCCATATTTTGACGAGTCTTGTATGTTGTGGAGGGGCTTTGCCATGACTATCATCTTTCCATTATACGGCCCCAGTTTCCGAGAAAATAGACGTTGAAGTTTTGAGCGTACCTTCTAAACCCACGACTTTAATCATGATACAAGAAAGCGAGTGTAGCGCAACGGCGGGTGCCATGCTGGCGGTAAGGTTTTAAATCCTGCTCCTGTACTTTTTTCAGTGTCATCGTACAGTATATCATTAAATATGTCATGCGTGATAGCCATGTAACGTAGCTGTTGTGCTTAATTCGCTTGGTCGGAATGTCGGAAATCTTATAGGTATGAGATACACATGAAACTTACACAGGGACTGTAGCACGAAAAGCCGCTAACCTATTACAGGTCCCCCGTTCATGTACTCAGTAGTAATACTTGGTTTCGGGGAAACCATTCGTTTCTGGACGTATGTTTATCAGAATTATTTGCTTGTTTCATTTCCCTCTACTCGCTCTATGTCGTTGGTACCTACAACAACCATGTTAGATGATTTATCGTTTGTGTATGACAAGAAACTGAACGCAATTCTATTCCTACGAGACCCCTGTTTTCATAAGTCCCCATACTGAAGATAATGTTCCATTGTCTACACTACCTGGATTTCTTAACGTGGCAATCTGTTCTGCTGGTTGCGAAGTGCTTATTAAAATAAGCTCAACTAGTAGCTCAGTGTACAGCTGTGAATAGTTCAGATTTTGTACTACCAATGTTGTTAAGCAATAAGTGCCTCTAGGTTACGGCGCAACACGTCAGTGTTGTCTGAGAGGACGTTGGCGTTCCCCGTAGCTTGTGTATCCATTATATGCAAAGTGTAGACCTCGCGAAGTAGGCGCGTCGAAGCGTCCTGTTTTGAGGCACACTTGCCGCCGCTTCCTTGTTTGGACACAGGAAGACGGTATGTGCGGAGCTCTCAAAAACGGAGCCGAGTTGTTTTAGATGATGCAGATGGAGGCGCGCTGTGGGAGAACTGCTCTTAAAAAAGCAGCTGTCTAAATGCAGAGGCCTTCCAGAATTTAAGGCTGTTTTGACCATATTTAGTTCACTAGTTGCTTATGTACTGTTTACTTGCGTCCACAGCTCTGCAGTATTTTAGAAATAACATTAAAAAAGACACTATCTTCTAAACCATATTTACGTACTCTATGTATTACCAATCTGCTAACCCGGGGAAAAATTCCAGTTGCAGGTTCCCTATCTAACGGTTTCGAGGACCAACAAAAACTTTATTCATTTAAAATGCTGTTGTAACCGACTAATTAAGAGGTATATTATAATGGCACGCTTGAGTTCTTTGCGAAGTGCCCATTTGGAGTACGCTGCTGAAGCTTCGCTGGTAAGCCCTCACACATACTCCATACAGTTCCGACCTCTTCCCATGCGATTTCAATATTTTTGGAGCACTCTAGACATTCGTGGCTGTCGCTGTGCTTCGGACGAAGAGGTATACGCCAGGGTAAAATTTCAGTTCCGTAGGCAACTGCAAACATGTTTCTGTGAAGGCAGTGCCTGTCTTATCTCATAATGGGTTACTAACCATTACTTTTGATCGTACAGAGGTTACTTACTTTTCCACCTGTCGCGTTTTCATTTGACTGGTCCTAATACGTAAACATTGTAGACAAGCGGACAATGTCCTGTTAAACGGATCGATGATGCACCGACACATTTCGCCAGTAGTTAATTTAGTAAGCACGAGAGCGTCAAGGGGATGCTCATGGAATTCGTGTCCGAAACTACAAGGGAGATGGTGGGCACCGCGGAGAGATTTTCTGTTAAAATTCCGTGAGCGTAAGTTCCAAGAAGAATCGAGCAGCAAATTATAGTCCCACATACATGTCTGTTGGAGTATTAAAGGAAAATTAATGAAATTAGAGCTCGTGCGGAGGCGTCTCAACCAACAATCCCTCCTAACCTTCACGTACCGTTGAACAATGAAACAGGAAAGGTGTAAAATGCTGGAGGTGGTAGAAGTACCCATCGCAACACGCCGTAAGGTGGCTAGCACGCTATAGATGCCACGACTGTGCATTGTTGCAACTCAGATAAAGTGCTTCCTTGGCCACGACGGAGTGAGCGAAATAAGTACATCCAGGACGTAATTATGCATCGAAAATATTTTTGCAAACTAATGTCAAATCACATCAAAGCTACGTAGAGATACATATAAATGTCCATACCACCAGTTTTTAGTTAGTAAGAGATTTTACAAAGCGGGAACACGTAATAAAGTTCTATCCATTCACACACTCGTCTTCTCGCGGACGTCAGATGTGCTAGAGGAACAAATGTGCCTATGACTCCACAAATAAAACTTTGGCTTTTGCCTAGTTCGATTTATAAAAGGAATTTCATCTACGTATGAATGTTGATTGTCTAGATCTACTACCTGGCTCTTCCAAGTTTCCATCTTTGAAAAAACACTAAAAATACAAATAAGAGTGGCAGATAACTTAGTTACTTGAGCGTTCCAGTGATCATTGTGATATCACGCTATGATGTGGGACGAATTAATTAGTTCAGTTATGATGCTTTCCGTAATAGAAGTTTCCACAAGAGCGTGCGCGTAGATACTGAACTGCTCGTCAAGTAACCACAGGCTATGGCGTTGTGTCGTGTAGCGAAACCTGGATCTCCGTAGACAGCCTGCAAAATGCGTTCTTCTTGGTAAGGCGTTTGAAAGTAGGGAAAGTGGGGTACAATCAGTGCATGAACATGTGCTCCAATATTGATAGTACAGTATCAGTCGAATATCTAAGAAACTGAATTCGAACTACATTGAAGATCCGAAGAAACTAATAAACCTGCCTAAATTGTGTAGGGTCCCGCGAGTACGCAGAAGTGCCGCAACACGATATGGCATGGACGCTACTAATGTCTGTAGTGGTGGGGGAATTGACACCATGAATCCTGCAGGGCTGTTCATAAATCCGTAAGAGTACGAAGGGGTGGAGATCTCTTCTGAACAGCACTTTGCAAGGTATCCAAGATATGCTCAATGTTCATGTCTGGGGAGTTTTGGGCCAGTGGGAGTGTTTAAACTCAGAAGAGTGTTCCTGGAGCCACTCTGTAACAATTCTGCATGTGTGGGGTGCCACATTGTCCTGCTGGAATTGCGTAAGTCCGTCGGAATGCACAATGGACAGGAGTGGATGCAGGTGATCAGACAAGTGCTTACGTACGTGTCACTTCTCAAGAGTGGTATCCACACACTTCAGGGTCCCCTATCACTCGAACTGCATACGCCTTATATCATTACAGAGCCTCCACCAGCTTGAACAGTCCCCTGCTGCTGAATGCATGAAGTTGTCTTCATACCCGTATACGTCCATCCACTCAATATAATTTGAAACGAGATTCGTCCGACCAGGCAACAGGTTTCCATTCGAGGGCCTTCATCTCCGAAAGCCCATATAGATGTTGTTTCGTAGAATGGTTCGCACGCTAATACTTGATGTCCCAGCAATAAAATCCGCAGCAATTTACGGAAGGGTTGCACTTCTGTCACCTTGAAGGATTCTCTCCAGTCGTCGTTGTTCCCGTTCTTCGAAGATCTTTTTCGGGCCGTAGCGATGTCGGGGATTTGATGTTTTACCGGATTCTTGATATTCTCGGTACACTCGTGAAATGGTCGTAAAGGAAAATCCCCACTTCATCGCTATCTTGGAGATGCTGTGTCCTATCGCTCGTTGTCAACTATAACACCATGTTCAGACTCACTTAAACCTATATACCTGCTATTGTAGCAGCAGTAAACGATCTAACAACTGTGCCAGGCACTTTTATTTAGTTGTTGCCGACCGTAGTGCCGTATTCTGCCTGTTTACGTATTTGAATACGCATGCCTATACCAGTTTCTTTGGAGCTTCAGTGTATGTCGGTTACAAGCATTAATTGTTCTTTTTTATGCGTTGAATGTAAAGTTACATTAATAAACAGAACACGAGGGATTTTGAACAGAACAAATCAACTACAAAACTCGGGAAGATACAAAAATCAAAGGGTATAAAGCTTCGGCGTTAGTTACTGTTGCGTGGAAGTGTGTTTGGGGAAAGTAAAGACGTCAGCAAAATAAAAGTAGAAGACACATTGGTCTGCCAAGGATTTTGTGGAGCAGATAATCGTTGTAAAGGTAAAATAGGTAGAGGGCCACTCCCTGAATGAAACTGACAACGTTGACGGATTTCCGTACACCTGTTTACATGGCTTTTTCGTTTCAGGTGTGAAGAGTCAGTCTCACAATTGTTTCAAAACTCTTTTTGATGTGTTCATCTCACTGTGCTGATCATGTGGCTTACGTCGTGAGCTATGCACTGTCGGCTTGACATCTAGGTAATAATTAGAAGTCGGATATACCCTAGATTGCAAAAGCGTGGTATTTATTCCTAGTTTAGAAGTGTAGTTAGTTTTCTGTTGGTACGTTCTGTAGGTTCAGTTAATGGCCAGTACAGTATGACCACTGTTAGTTCGAAATATCTTCATGTTACGGCAGCTACGGTGTGCCCGAATACCTCCGCCTGGCTGTGTTCGTGGACGGACGCAAGAACGGCGAAAGCCACACCGCGCCATTCCGTTCTGAGAGTCTGGACTGGTGGTATGCAGCCGTTCTCGGCATTTAGGCTCGCCACTCGTAGAACACGTACAAGCCACGCCAAGATTGGCTGGCGACGACTCGCGGTAGTGGGTCGCAAGCCCGGAAACCTCTCGGGGAATGTTATATCGCTGGGCAGAGATTCCAGTAGACTACGTGGTGCGATCATTGCCGCTATTGTATGGGCTGTACTATTTACGTTAGCTACTGCACAGAATTCCAAACTTTCGGCGTTGCAGTCTGAGACAATTAACCTTAAAATTTTAACTGTATGTAACATGAACACACTTCGATGGATATTGCTAAAAAGTGCGTGGCTATGTTTTCGACGCAGGTCCGCCAACCTGTACACTCGGCTGTACGATCGAAATGGCACCTGAGTTTTTGACAAAGTGACGCCCAACGAAACCCTGCAAAAAGATAAATATGACGCGCACTAATATTTTTTGACAGTCTACAAGGCGTGATAAAAAAGGAATGAGACTTATTTAATTTCTCGGTCTTTATATATCCGATTTTAAATTTTTTGTGTCTTGTTAGTACACATGTTTGTGATTTAGGATTGCATTTTCAGCTATTTTGAATATTTAGTTTATTCTTGACGTCGAAAAGCTTATACTTGTTTTAGTGCCCTGCAGATTTTTCTTTCGAAAAAGATGGATCAAAGAATTTGCATTAAATTTTGCTTTAATATGGAATAAAGTGCAACATCGCGTTCGGAAAGTTGACTGTGGCTTCTGGCGAATCTACCGTGAGTAACACAAGATTATACGAGTGGTATAAACGTTTAAAAGTTGGTCGAGAAGACGTTGAAGCCGACGACCGCGCTGGACGCCCTAGCACATAGATCATTGATGAAAGTACGGAAGAAGTAAAGCAAATGGTTCTGCAAAATTGCTGCGTCACCATCAAAGAGGTTGCTGATGTCAGCATATCCTCTGGCTCATGCCTAGCAATTTCTTCCGAAGTTTTCGGCATTAAACGTATGACAGCAAAATTCGTTCCCAAGTGGCCGAGTTTCGACAAAAAACGACGTTGTGTAGACATCGCTCAGCAATTGCTAATTAGTCAGCATCTATCCAGAACTTGTAAAGAACGTTAGAACAGGTGACGAAACATAGGTATCTTGGTATAACGTTGAAAGCCAGGCGCAGTCTTCCCAGTGGAAACTGCGTGGAGAGCCAAGACCGTAAAAAATTCGGCAAGTTCGATCACATGGTACAGTAGATCATGATTTCTTCCCTTATGATCGTACTGTGAATAAGAAATACTACCTGAAAATTATGCGCCGTTTACATGAAGCAATCCGAACAAAACGACCAGAATTGTGGCAAAACTATTCGTGAAAATTGCATCACGATAATGCTTCCACTCTCACCACAATGCTTGTTCCAGATTTTCTGGAAAAACGAAAGTTACGTTGCATCAGCCACCGTGTTCGCTAGGCATACGACCCTCACCCCCTCCCTTCCCTCTCCCATTGCGACTTCTATTTCCGAGGCTGAAAAGAACCATGAAAGGACGTCGTTTTGCCACTATTGATGAAATAAAAACAATCACAGAAAGACTGAACAGGATAAGGGAAAGTTGGTTCCAGAAGTCCTCCCAAGATTGGAAAAAGCGATGGCACAAGTTTAACATATCTGAGGGGGAAATACTTTGAAGGGGACAAAGTTGATGTTGTGGAATCAATATATATTCTCTAAGAAAAACATTTCCGTTACTTTGCGCGCGCGCATACACACACACACACACACACACACACACACACACACACACACACACACACACACACACACACACACACACACACTGATCCACAGGTGTACGTATTTGTGGAAACGCCACCTGCATAATAACGCTTTGGTAACGCCTGTCAAAGTTAAATGAAACATCAGGCGACCAATAATCGTTATTGCAACCGAAAAAGTGACACACCCAAAAATGAAGAATGCAGCGGTGATGGGAAACTTAAATAACAGAACGTGCAGACTCTCGCTGCAAATAACAATTTGCACATTTAAACTGAATTCATTAAAGAAATCCACACACCGGATCCGAAGAAATATATAGGAAACGGCTCAAACTAAGGCCAAAACAAAGGAAAAAGGGGAAGAGTTGGGATGATGTATAAAGACCAAAGGGAGTGTTAACTTGTACATATTATTAAACAAGTATAAAGCATTTTAATAATAAGAATAAAAAAGTGTACTCTGTTTTCCGCAACCAGAAATTTAGAGCAGCATGTTCTGGAGGCTCATTACAATTATGTAAAAACACTTCGTTCTGTTTAGTTTTCACACTTACAATATTCAATCAGGATGGAGAAAAACTTTGTTTTTAGAATTCGTACGAATGGCGAACTGCCTAGTTTCCAGAGTGATAAGAATACAGCATCAGTTCGAAGAAGATTTAACAGGGATTGTAAGGATAGTCACAGAATAAGGTAACAAAGGAGAGAGAGAGAGAGAGAGAGAGAGAGAGAGAGAGAGAGAGAGAGAGAGGGGGGGGGGTGTAAAGTCTTCTGTACAGTAAGAGTTAAAACCTAAGTCTGTGTTAGTGCTATAATCTACATTGTCGTTGTCCGCGCAGTACAAGCTCTTCAGAATATGTAATGTTTCAGTTACCTAACTGAAGCGATTGATTTCCGATTTCAACTAATTTCATCCGTAGTGTCCTGCTCTTCGTAAGACTGAGGTCAAATGACAGTGCGCGTCGTTTGTGTCTACTTCCTGACATCAGGGATGACATTGTGGCAAAGACTAATGGCGCCGTATTATATACTACTGCTAATTCCAACTACCTTTTAAGGCACGTCACGAGTGTAGAAAGATTAGTAAGTGAATCTCCCCCCCCCCCCCCCCGTCCCTCTGTATTGTAGCAAGTACATTCAAATCCGACTGGACGTCAGCTAGTAAGTTTTCTTCGATAAAAATCACATATAGGCAGAAGATTCTCCTGTTCTACACTAATAAACTTCATCGGTATGATTGTGAAATTTAGAGAATTGTTTAGCCATGTGAAAACGTTCACTCAGCAATATTTAAGTGTCTGGTTCTTATGTTTCATTTACGTTTTGAAACAAAGCAACTTTTAATTTTTAAGTGTGGTCAAACTGCCAAAGGTTGTTCAAAAGGCAACCTAGTTACAGAGCACTTGGTGTAACTTCCATTAAGTGGGTCACTGTTGCGTCTAAGAGCTATTCAGATTTTCCACTGTGTTGCAGAGTATCATCTGCGTTGCTAATAACGAGCAGAACTTCTGAGTAGGGGGAAGCTTAATTGCTGAGAACATATTTCTCGTACATGTCTTTTGTAACGACAAAAGATTTCCCGTAAAACCTTGAAGCATATTCACTGTATTTTCCGTAGCTTTCTTCATCGGTTGACTTAAAAATGCCATTGTTTCTACTCGTTTCACATGTCCAAACCATTTCGATTTCAGTTTGAGCTACCTCTGCTTTTCCCCTTCTTCGTTCTCTCGTAGAGATTACTTATGCTTTGGCAATTTACCCTTTATCTTTTTATGTAGACTGCGCTGTTACCAAAAACGAGACTTCAATTTTGTTCGGCACCATGTGCGTTTTTCTCGATGCTGAGAATGATTGATTGAATGAATGAATAATACGTGACACAATGAACTACGCATTTTTCAGGTCGTGGACAGCAGATTCTTCAGTAACGTCGTTCACACCATATCGCTGCTCCCCGTAAGACATGTTATTAACGTCCATTCGGTGGAATGTGTTGCTAGCTATTCTTTTATTTTAGAAGATTCTTTGAACAATACCCGAAACTAATTCGTCCGAAACGAGGTTAAAACATCTTTTCACGCACATTGAGACATTCTGCAACGAATGACCTGTGAATGTTTGTTAGTCATTGAAAGACATTTTTGACACGAAACAACAGAATTTATACTTCTTCATTTTTTACCCGTTGCAGATTAAACTGTAAGTCAAGTTGCGATTTTCTGTATAACATTATCCACTTGTTTTACTATGTACGCAATACAAGAGAACCTTGGCATCACCTTTATGACTGTAGACCTGTGTGTGAAATGAGAGAACGCTGTCTGATACACCCATCGAGCCGGTCTGGCGTGATCCGGAGAACTAAAAGAAATCAGTAGTGCACAACCCAGGGTAACTCATGACCACCACCATTGCCTAGTCCTATCTTTGACCAGGCGTATTACTATCTGGTCCCCAGTGACCACCCTGGAGTGAGGGGGCGCACTAATTAACACACATGACTCCTATTCGGGGACGACAGTGGTTAAAATCCCGGACAGTCCATCCATTTCTAGGCTTTCCCTGGTTTTCCTAAATAGCGTATGATAAATTCTGGGATGGTTCCTTCGGAAAACGACAGTCAATTTAGTTTCCCCATACAAAGCTTGTGCTATTTTCTAATGGCTTGGTCGACGACAAGAACGTACTTGGAAGCAGTAGTTACTACGAAGTTAATAAGTCGGCGAATGAATTGTCAGTTACTTTGACAAACTCTGGGCAGAACATACACCGTGTAAAGAGAATAGCAACGTATTTCTATCGCTATGAACAAACTGTTTCGTGCTTCTGGTTGGAAATATTATCAACCTAATGTACATTCTCGCTGCTTTCTGTTTACGAAGCTTTTGTCAGTCGAATACATATAATTACTAATTATTCGAAACTGAATGTTACTAGAAGCCTTTCTTTTACATAAACTTGTCTATACGTTCCAGGCGACAAACCTACAACTGTTAATGTCTCGGAGAACAAAATTAAAATACTTTCCTCTACGCATTTGTAAAATCATTTTTATTCTGGTATTCCTACGAAGAGTTCAGGACCATGATCTGACATGGAGATACAAGTATTAGATAATAGTTTTGAACACGGTTTTGTCAGACTTTAACAGTACCTAGATGAAAGAGATTAGTCACTTAGTGTGTTGATCCGAAACTTTATTAGGCGCAGGTAAAAGTTTTAGTGGCGCCTTGAAGCCACAGTTTTTACCCTTCATCGGTAATTTTGTGTAAATTGATACTTCTCCATTAATACTGTTCGTAGCTTTCAACTACTGCAGAGACATTACACACACAATCGCGCCGAAGCAACTTGAAGCTTCTCCAACTGCTATTAAACAATCAACTTGATGTTGCAAATATGCATGTCGAAAAGTGCAGCAGAAACAGCACAACGGAAAAATTGATGTTTATTTTGGTTCAGAAAGCTTTTCGTTAAATAACTCAGTTGTGCCTACAAGCCTAGTGATAAATTTCTTCATATAAACAGAGGGATTGGACAGAGATATGGAAACACCGCGAGAAACGTACGCTTGACCATAAATGCGGATGACAATCAAAAATCTGCAGGTGGCGCTGTTGTTTGTGACTACGAACGGCATCCGTTCAAAGCTCTTACCACGTTGTCAGTAGTGGTCAGAACAGCATTCCGTGCAGTTCTGAGTGCGTTTTGTCATATCTAAGTCAATTCCAACGTGGAAAAATTGGTGGTGCTCGTATGGTAGGTGCTTCCGTAACAAAGGTATTGAATTGGTGTTCCAAGAGGAAAAATGAGACGATAGTCGCAAAAGTCACTGCAGAACTGAATGTCGCACTCGAAAATCAGATCACCGAAACACGAAGAGTGAGTCGGAAGTCCAGGTGAGTAATGCAAATACCCCTAACAGGAAAACATGGCGCCGAAGTCAAAAAACCTGGACTATGGAGCAATGCAACGACGTTATTTAGGTGGATGAGTCTTCGTTCTTACTGTTCAGACTTCTGACAGTTTACGTCCCAAGAATGAGACATGTCGTGAGTTCGGTGATCTGGGCTGTCGCATCGTACTATTTCGGGGCCTCATGGTTAGTCTGCAAGATCGCTTCATTGCCAAAGACTATGTGACCATTTTGGTTGCATAGGTGCATCCAGTGGTACAGTGTTTGTTCCCAAATGGTGATTCCGTGTACTGAGATGACAGGGCCCCCCGTTCACAAAGCTCGCATCGTCCAGGATGGTTTTCACGGAGGACGGGGATGAATTGTCGCATGTCCCTCACGACTCCAGTCGCCATGTCTCAGTATTATTGAGCCATTAAGGTGTACTTTGGAGAGAAGGCTGCGTGATCGGCGCACCCCTCCCCCCCCCCCCCTCCCCCTCTATCAGCGTTATCTGAAAATGCCATTATGATATACGAGGGTGGTTTGAAAAGTTCTCGGAATCAGCGCGAGAGGTCAGTGCTAGCGCAACGAGTTGTTCACGTGATATTCATTGGACTGTTACCTGTAAACACGTGCCACGTCAGTGCTCTTTGAAGAGCGCTGTGGCGGTAACGTGGCTCTGTTGTTGTTGTTCCCGCCTAGTGATTTGCGTATATGGAAAAAATAGAGATTCGAGCAGTAATTAAGTACTTCGTAAGGAAAGGTATGAAAGAAAAGGACATTCATGTCGATTGCCAGAATACACTGGGGGAATCTGCTCCTTCAATTCAACTGTTCCCAAGTAGACAAATGAATTTAAATTTGGAGAAGAGCTTAGATGATCCGCGCAGTGGTCGCCCAAGATGTCACTATTCCAGAAATCATTGCAAAAGCGGACAAAATGGTCATGGTCGATCGCCGTTTGAAAGTGCATGAAATTGCTCTCTTGCTAGATGTCATCTGAAGGGGTATTTTAACTGAAGAATTGGAAATGAAAAAAATATCTGCAAGATGAGTGCCGCGACTCTTCACGCGCGCCCGCACACATGTGACGTCACAAGGGCAAAATTACACGAACTAAGATACGAATTGTTGCCACTCCCGCCTTTTTCGCCTGATATGGCTCCATCAGATTTCCATCTCTACCCAAAACTGAAAATTTTTCTTTGTGGACGAAGTCACTTCAAACGAAGAATTGATAGCCGGTGTTGACAACTATTTTGTAGGTCTGAAGGAAACTCATTCTCGAGATGGGATCAAGGCACTGGAACATCGTTGGACCAAGTGCATTAATCTACAAGGAGACATTGAAAAATAAAAAAAGTTTGATGTAAGTAATTTCAGTGCAGAGAACTTTCCAAACCACCATCGTCAAATTCCCTTCAAAACCGTACGGGACGTGTATCTATGCATTCCGAGACGACTGAAAGCTGTTTTGAACGGTAACGGTTTTCAGACACCGCATTAGGCATGGTATTGTATTTTTTATGTTACCATATGTTTGATCGCCCCCACCCCCTCGCCCCCACTCACATGCCGTGTCAGTCACTCTTACTACATTGGACAGACGGGGAGGTCAATCTGTACCAGGCTTAAAAAAACACCACAGAAGCTGGAGATTGAAGAAGCCAGATCAGCCTTTGCACAACATTGCCTGAACAATAACCACAAATACACAATAGATGTAAAAGTCTTACACAGAGGAAAAGCGGGCCAAACTCAACCAATTAAAAATTTTTGAAATTAAGACAGATGTGTGAATCCGCACACCTGTTATTAAACGAGCAAACCCAATTAAATTATTCACTTCTTTTAGATGAGACCACAAACCCACAGTAGAAGCAAAACTTTGGGCCCTAGTCCATCGTAGTTTAAAAGTTCTTGGCTGATGCATAATTTGTCCAGTCATAGTAGTGTAATTGCTGAAAGTGAAATAATGTACGTAATTTGTTTTAAAAAAGTTATTGACCTAATTATCCATTAGGCTATGGATCGATACCTTAAGAACTTAAGATGATTATCTTCGCCTGGTCATCTTGTGTATCTGTGCATTATCATCTTTGGGCAATCGGTAATGTACTTGAAAATAGGCTAACAACCCGAAACCGAGGTCATGCAATAATAAAATTGTGAAGCAAGGTGAAAAACGGTGTTTGGAAAGATTTTAATCGTTGCCCGATCTCCGGGTTTTTTTTCTTTTTCTTTGGCGGTTGAGGATAGAGAGGCTGATACCGATGTATGGAGACGCTTGACCCTGTGTCTTACTTGTAATCCTCATTCTACTTCGGTCACTGACGATAATAGCAGTCGATTGTGACGGTTCAATGCCGTTTGATGAATGGCACTTCCGACCGGTACGTCGTCTCGTTTTAGATGACGAAATCATATCTACATTCACTTCAGCTAAGCTACCGCCTCCGGGGAAGGAGATAACGCTTTTACCGCCTTTGTAATCCGGACCAAAGTCTAGACCAGCATGCAAAACATGCAAAGAGTCTTAGCACGACTGCAGAGCGAATTTAATTTTCCTTGGTCTGTTGTTTTCCGTGTCGCCTTCTGATCTTACTGCGCTGGCTGGCAGTGCGGGGCGACTAATTTAAAAAACGTTGGCCGTATCGAGGCACTCGTACTGCACTAGACTTCCACGTCAATTTCAAACGTCGCGCAGGCAGCTATTGCACACTTCTCTGCAGCAAAGCGTCAAAAACGAATTCCCTCTGCTGTACACTTCGTCTCGTAATCACGAACCTCTAAAAAGTAGTGGAATGCTGATGGTATAGAACGTTGCCATATCGACTTGTAGAGTCCAAGCTGAGATTTTGAATTGTCGTTGACAGCTGACCGGTATAACACTGCCGATCACGTCACTAGTGATATTAAGTATAGATGAATTCCTTTTTCCAACTAAAATAAAGTGACTAATTCATTGTGCGTTAAAATATACTCAGCTACCCAGAAACAAATTTGTAGGCTATATGCGTTTTGAAAGCTTACTGTGTGATTTCTGCGGCGATTATGGAGTATACCACTAAGGCCTATTTCTTCCTTTTACTCGCCAGAATTGAAGCTTCAGCTCAGTCTGTAAGCGAAGATAAGATATTCATTAAAACAACCGAAGTTATTAAAGAACGTGAAAGGTATTTGGTAAGTGCAGTAAAGACTGCAGCATTTGAGCTAATATCAGCTGTACTCTGTTGGTATGTTATACTGTTAAGACCTCAGCAGTTGATAGTATTTGTGTATTGATAGATTTGAATGTTTTCACTCTTACTGTTATTAACACGTTCCGTGTAAGGGGAATTAAAATCTGACTTTCAGCTTTGTGACGCAATAGTTAACAGTTAAAATCATTAAATATGTATCTAATGTTGTAGATAATCGTACAGTTTTGTTCGTGTGGTGGGAATCTGACCTCTAATAACAGGTAAGATGCACAAATGAGCCGTGTACACTGCCGATACCGGATTCATCAGCAATAGCAAGCAGTTTCCAGTAGCGAATTAAAAAAGAAATTAAGTGGGCAGGAGAGCTATGTACACACCCAGAGACTCTCGTTGCGTCCGGTACATAAAATGACACACACACACACACACACACACACACACACATACACACACATACACACGGCGGAAAAAGATGTGTTAAATGTTAAATATTTGCAGCTCTCTTGACAATAATTATTGATAGTGAATCCCCTTGAGCAATGCACTAAAACTTAGACTGCATAAGCTTATCAATAGAAAAAAAACTACTGCCCACAGTCACTTTCTTGAAATTATTCTGTATTCAGGTAAGATTTAGATTTTTTTGTGTCCATTGCTAACTCGAGTAATCGGACCCATCCTAGAAAACGCAAATCCTGCGATACTGGAGTTCTTTTATGCGTCCTGGAAAAACAGTTCGTACAAATGAATCAGTGTGTCGTGTTTTTTAACGGAGTTTGACGGTCTTTTCTACTGACGTAATAGTATTGCAGGCAAAATTCTCAATCAGTGTTAATATTAGCGTCTATTGCTCTGTGGCCCAAATTACACGTCCAAAGGTGCGCTACTTATCGCTGCTTTGTATCTTGGAAATAATTTTACTGTCAACAACGTGCACCTCTGTGTCCACGTAAACTATGTGCCCTTCCTAAAACTGAGTTAAGTTAGTTCAAAGGTCAGTAAAAAGAAAAGGGATAACACATACTGTAGGAAACGTGGTCCGTGTAAGCTGTATTGCTTGTTATCCATGCAACTGACCTGTTTCAGTCGTAGTTAATTTTCAAGCACATATTGCAAGCTTCATGCTTTACTTCACATTATCAGAATGTGAACTGAAGCATGAAGCTTGTAATGTGTGTTTGAAATTGGCCAATTGCACGAATAATAAACAGAATACACCCTGCTTGGGCCATGTTTTCATGCTCGGAGCATGTTGAGGCTGTGGACCCTACAATTTTTTTTAAAAACTTACAGTAGGGACGTGCCTAATAAATCACCGTAGAATTGAGGGCAGATTTACTATTTTACTGCAACATTATTTCCCCTCCTGTTTTCGAGATCATTCCGGCAACTCTTTAACCCTTGTATAAAGAATGTTTCAGAATTTGTTCAAACTACTCGTAATTTTAGTTTTCTCTTCTTGGGATATAGAAGCGAATGCCGTGTCCTGCATGCTGCAGAGCTGCCTAGTGTCTGAGGAACAGAAGTTGCCTGCAGTTACAGCAAGATAAGATCCTTAACAACAGCGCCTGAGGCAGCACGCTGCACATTTGTGAATAATACCTGCGCGAACACGGAAGAAACGACACGTTCTCGCTTACACCCGTACCAGCCGCGGTCGCCGCCACGAATTTCCGTCGTTATTGTGTGTTTCCGTGCGTATTTGTGTGCAGCAATGCCTCGATTGTCGAGGTGCTATCGGAAATTCTGCTCTCGGGAATACTGTGGGTGTGTCAGAGATGGAAACAGTGAGGAAACT
Source organism: Schistocerca serialis cubense (assembly GCF_023864345.2). NCBI lineage: Eukaryota > Metazoa > Arthropoda > Insecta > Orthoptera > Acrididae > Schistocerca > Schistocerca serialis. The sequence goes on from NC_064642.1 coordinate 549,801,096, forward strand.
TCGTAAGACAGGTATAAACTGATAGTTATGTATTGAAGGGGAAAAATCACGATAATGAAACAGGATTTATGGTCATCTACAAGAAGAGTAGGCAAACGTCATGTACTGACGCACAGGGAACATCGAACACTGCGGAGGGTAAGTATAGTAAATCGCATGATATCAGCGGAACGAATCACTTGGGTGCTACCAGCAGTCCAACTAACACAATGACTTTACGTATGAAGTTAAAAGCAGTGGGGTAAAATGGTCGAGCAGCTCTTCATAAGCGAAAGATTCCTGTAGTCGCCATCAAGCGACTGTTTAGTTGGAGTAAAGAGCAACGCCCCTGGATAGTGGGTGGCTTGAAACGAGTGATGTGGCGTGATGTATTAAGCTATACGTTATGGCTATTGGTGATTGTCTAGAGAACGTTACCTGCTATCATGTGTAGTGCTAACAGTGAAGTGCGGAGAAGGTGTTACGTCATGGGGGTTGTTTCTCATGATTGGGGTGTGGTCCCCTTATTGCACTTAAGAAAACTATAATTAGAGCTTTCCGCTCTGCGTAAAGTAGAGGAATAGTCCGGGGACGATGATGATGTCAGCATTGATGTTTGTTAGGGTATGGTCCTCTTATTGGGCTTAAGAGCTCTCTAAATGCGGAAGGATATGAACAAATCTTGCAGCATTGTCTGCTGCGCACAGCAGAGGAACAGAAAGATTTTTCACTCTGCAGCGGAGTGTGCGCTGATATGAAACTTCCTGGCAGGTTAAAACTGTGTGCCGGACAGAGACTCGAACTCTGGACCTGGCAAAGGTCCCGAGTTAGTCTCGGTCCGGCACACAGTTTCAATCTGCCAGGAAGTTTCAGTTGAGGAACAGTTCGAAGACTATGATTGATTGCATCAGCATGACAATGTATCCTGTCATACAAACGACGGCATCTGGGAGACAATAACATCCCTGAAATGAACTGGGACGCCCGACTTCAGCTCAATGGAACACCTTTGGGATGAGTTAGAACGTAGGCTTCGCTCCGGACCCCAGCATCCAACATAATTGCCTTCTCCAGGTCCAGTTATTGAGGAAGAATGGGCAGCTATTCCTCCACAGTCTTAAAGATATGTCATTGAAAGTGTCCCCAGCATACTTTAAGCTGTCATAAAAGCGAAGGGTGGAGACACCCCATTTTAATGTCCATTAGTAGGTGTCAGATTGTGTACATACGCAAGGGCTATTCGGAAAGTAAGGTCCAATGGGGGTGCGAAATGGAAACCACAGTGAAAATCCGATGACGCTCTGCCTAATGTGTCGGACAGTGTCTCTAGTATGCCCGTCGATCCCGTCACGTCGCTCTTTTCAGTTCTGAGCGCACAGTGAGCATCTAAAGATGCTTCGGACAATAGTGTGTCTCGCCAAGTGTGTGGGCCTGGGGTGAGATACGGCCTGATGTCATGCATCCCACGTAACGTAACTGTAATACGTTCCTTTCTGCATGACAATTCTCGGCCGCTCTCTGAAGGGGCAATGAAGATACTCGTCCACAGTTTTCGATGGGAAGTGTTTGATCACCCACATTAGAGCCTGTAATTGACTCTCCCCGAGTTTCATCTCTGCTATGAAGACAATGCTCTTGCACAGTCAACGAGCTGTACACCAGCGTAGAGAATTGGCAGGAACCACAGGAGGCTTCATTCTATGACTAGGGTATTGGAAACTTAGTACAACGCTACGACATTTGTCTACATCGGAGTGGCGAGTATGTAGAGAAGTTGAACTTTTGCAGTCCTGTCTTCCTCAGTTGCGTGTAATATTACGGTATATTTCCAGAATGAGATTTTCACTTTGCAGCAGAGTGTGCGCTGATATGAAACTTCCTGGCAGATTAAAACTGTGTGCCGGACCGAGACTCGAACTCGGGACCTTTGCCTTTCACGGGCAAATACTCTACGGTATATTGATGATTTTTACTTATGGGCCGTCTAACAACTGAATAAACACAATTTTAGTGCCATACACGTTTCGCCTTCACTTTCTGCAAGGCATCATCAGTTGCAGGTTGCGTGGACTATTTCCTACATATTACGCTCTTGTTGCATTTTTTGGTGTTCTTATAAATGCCAATTTGCGGTTTTTTCCCGCATTTCACAGTACTATGAACTGAACACTTTTCGATGCAAGTGTTCAGTTCATAGTACTGTGAAATGCGGGAAAAAGTAAACATTATGAATATGCCGTAATATAGAGAAGTAGCTAGAAGGTGTAGGTAGCTGACTGTTGCAAATAACATTTTTAATTTTCACAGAGGTTTCCATTTTGCGACCGATCGGGCCTTACTTTCAGAGTAGGCCTCGTATGTGGAAAAGGTGGGACAGTCAGATGAGCGTAATGACTCAAGACTCGATTTATTTGGATGTGGATATGAAGCTCTGAACTGGCCCTCAATGTTGTTAAAAGAGGTACCTTAAAATGTTGGAATGTTGGCTTTCCAATCGTATTGCAAATAAAATTGTGTTCGGCGGGGTGTTTAACTGCAACCTTCCTATTAGGACGATTCCTCCAATGTCACGACAGTAATTCTGTCCCTGTCGAGGCAGTTCTCTGCCCCCGATGACCTCTGAGTTGTGTGGCTCGCTGTCCTCTACGCCCCCAATACGAACGCGCGGTGGCGACACTCCATTGAAGCGCGGCCGCCATTCTAAACATAGCCGCGCGTTGTCCGCGACTCGTGGCTGTACTGCTGGTGCAAACACGCGGCGGCCATTGCCCAGGGCTGAGACACCAGATTCTTTGTCCGGCCGGAATCCCGCTGGCGTGTGCCGGCTCGTCCGTCGCGGAGTTTGGTAACTCTCGTGGCCTGCAGCCACTTCTGTGCCTCATTTCTACCTCACCCGCCGATTCTGCTGCACTGAAATTTCACGGCTCGTTTACTTACAGCCGCATTCGCCGGCTAGTGACTTGGCGTATAATTAAAGCAGAAACTGCGTCACTTTGAATTATAGCTCCAATTTGTTCCCACACAAAAATAAAGTGGCATGTTCTTGGTTGAGTGTTGCTAACAGTTTTTACCCTGTTACCACTAACATCCGTACCTAAATTTCTTATTTGGCCTTTTCGTCCAGACTAATTTAATGCCTTCAGTCATTTGCCGAAAGTACAAATATATATCAGGTGCCACAAAAGCACAGACCACCACCAGCTTTAGAAACAAAATACTTTAGATTAGATAATAGTCGTCAAATAATACAAAGGACGCTTGAGTAATGCAAGTGAAAGTGAAGATACAAAAGACTTTGCCTGAGTCCAAATAAAACTACCTCTTAGTCCCCAACTGGAACACAGCCTTAATTTTTCACAAATGGAGATAGTAATAAAGTTTAAAATTTGGCAGATTATTATTTTTTCGTAGTACCGCGAACCTACAGTGATTCTATAAGGCTCAGAAGCACCAACATACACTAGTTACCTCGTATCGTACGCTTTAGTGTACTCTACATTGCAGTAAACTAGACTCCAGTTCCTAGATGTCAGAAGCAATACAATCACAAAATTTATGTAAGTATTCGGTTCCTTATAAGCTGAAACCCTTCTTTATACACCAAAACCTCCCCACGCCCTCAAGTAGTCAACTTTGTCTTCATATCTCTCTTCCTACATCTACGTGATTACTCTGCTATTCGCAATAAAGTGTCTATCAGAGGGTTCGGTGAACCACCTTCAAGCTGTGTGTCTACCGTACCACTCTCGAACGGCACGCGGGGAAAACGAGCACTCAAAGTTTTCTGTGCGAGCCCCGATTTCTCTTATTTTATCATGATCATCACTTCTTCCTATGTAGGTTGGTGCCAACACAATGTTTCTCTCTCTCTCTCTCTCTCTCTCTCTCTCTCTCTCTCTCTCTCTCTTTCTTTCCCTCCCTAAGAAATGAAAAAGAATCCTGAGTAAAATAGAAAACAAATGGAGACAGTTTGTATTCTGAAACATTTTAAAAATTACAAAATTTTTTTTTAAAATATCAATTTTCCGTCGTAAAAACATATACCATCAAGGAGCTTACTATTACTGTCATCCAAGGAATAAAGTCGTACACAACAGATTTTTCATTCACTCGGAAAAATTTGTTTCACCACTCCTTTTGATAAGGAGGTAAGCGGGAATTAACTTGAGCTAAGATGAGGTAAGATAGGGTATATAGCCTAATTTTGCAGCAGCATGCGCGAAGTGAGGAATTCATTTTTCCTTGCTGTGTGTTGGACAGACTGGAAAATAGTTAACAGGACCTAGCAAAGTAAAAGATGTCTGAGGTAATATGATCTAAAAAAGCGAGGACAACAGTGTTCGCTACATATTTATCGCAACTACACACAACAGCCTAGTGTTCTCCTACACTTCTACAGTTTATCTTTACGAGTAATTGCCACACAACATATTCTAGTACTCTTAAAAGCCGTTCCGTATATGGTTCTGCAGTGAGCATAAAATTTGGCTCTTCGATGTTCCATGTGCAGTCCAATTTATGTAGTTGTTTTCTGACCAGCCGTGCTACTCCGTTACTACTAAAAAATTAGGGGCGCCATAATTGTCAATACGCTATCGTGTATTTACCGGCGATTGGTCGGTATAGTCACTCTAGTTTGCACAATCGGAAGTAGAAAGACGAAGTAACTCATAGTAAAGACGACTTTAGTAAAATTAGGCTCGTACTTCAGCATATTAAATATCTTTGGTGTGCCGTTATAACACGTTAGATACCGTAGTTACACAATATGATTCATCTTGAAAACATATAATTAGGTTATGTGCTTAATATACATCATATGTTGCTCTTTGTAACATACTTTCCCACAGTTCGTACGACGAAACGACATTTGTTTGCATCCTCTTTTTCTCCCATCCTCTCGCTCACGACTCCCGGGTGCCAGATGGCTGGACGAAACTGTCGCGACGACAAACAGAGCCGGATGTAACGAAGGCCATCTGTATGTCGCTGCCAGTGGTGGGAGATGAATCGATGCTGTAATGAGAGAGAAACCGAATCCATTTAAATTCCATCCAGCACTTTCGAAGGAATTTAGGGCTCCGTTGCTGAACACGCCTGGAAATATTGAAAAGGACAACATTAGTAAGCAGCCAATGCATTAATGTCGTAATGAGATTAGTTCACTTACTTGATTTCTCTTACACTGCATTGCAGCTTGGGCAGCTCTAGCAAACAGTCTAATACTGTTAGCAATATATAGATTAATATTTTCGGAAATTTACCTACGACGAATTGTAGAGCTTTTTGATCAGTCTGTATTTCAGAGTTAATAAATAAAGTAACGAATATTTATAGTGACAAGGTTATGTTTGAATCGTACGTTGGTAAACACTGTTGCGGCAATATAGTTGGTCCTCAACAAAGGAATTACACCATAAGCAATCTTTCCTCTGAATTTTTGCTGCATCGTCTCATAAAATAAACATTTGCTCCTTTCTTGATACACGCTGCATAAAATTTGATTAAAACCGTTGTAATCTTTGTGTAACATCTTAAAATTCTATGTATTACTCCGTTACACGTACGACTAGTTGATAACTTCTTAGATTCATTTTTTGCGACTGTTCATCAGTTCGTAGGGACGATGCCGAACGTCATACGCTTCCATACTTTCAGAAAGTCCCCGCACAGTCCATGTCCCCACACTCCTGAACGCAAGGGACTGCTAACATTCTTTATCCTGGAGTTTTTATAAGTTCATCTGTACTATATTGCATGAAGTTAACAGGGAAATTTGAAAGGTTAATTGTTTGCATCCAAAAACAGTTCGGAAACGGGCATTTATCAATAAACCCTTAAAGGGCACTTGCGTTCCTAGTGCATGGTCCTCAAAGGAGTAATCTTACTAAAAAATACGAGCGACTTATGGACTGCTCCGCCTACAGTACTGATTTCAGTCCGATGAAACGTTTCCGGGATATAGCGGCACGTCTAGTTTGTTCCAGAACACAGTCCCATACTGTATTTCACCCTCACTGCAGCTCCACGTGCAGATAAAATCTTTCTTTTCTGTACGAAGTATACTTGTGACAGCCTCTGTTCTTCCCGCAGAAAAGGACCAGTGCAACACTACACACTACTGGGGAGATACTGTTTGACAGTGGCTGCGGAAACCTACAGTGCAGCGAGAGTATAACTAATTCCTTTACGCCCTAGTTCTACCCTCGTTCCAGCTTTCAGCGTACATCGAATGCAACGGGACGTGGCCCCCTGCAGTCCTCCGCATCTGCCTGAAGGATTAGTCTCCGGGCTACCGACCTCGCGCCTCGAGGTCGCGACCGGCGCTGACGCTTTTAGCAGACTTTCTGCCGTCTGTGGTTACCTTGCGGCCGGGTAACGCGCCTTCCGCAGGCGTCTGCCAGGGTCGCGGCAAGCGCTTGGCAGCAGAGGCCGGCACTGCCTCTAATAGCTTCGTCAGTGCGACGTTGGAGGCAAAGAGAGCGAACTTTAGCACGACACTTTTTTCAAATGTTTAGGGCTAATATTAAGAAGCTATATGACATCGAAAGAACACGAAAAAGCTTGAGAGGCGAATGAAACTTTAGATGAAAGGCGACTTTGTACTAAACCTTTATCACTTAATTTAGGGAACCAGAATTCGAAGAACACTGTGAGACCGGTCATTAACTTCCCCTCCGGCTGCTGGGAACATTACTGTTCTGTGAACAACCTCTTCCCCTCCCCCCGCCTCCTGACTAAGACTACGACGAAGTCATCGAAAGCTCGAGACTGACATCTTCTCGTTGCTTTTCTTTTCTCGTTGCTTTTCTTTTCTCGTTGCTTTTCTTTTCTCGTTGCTTTTCTTTTCTCGTTGCTTTTCTTTTCTCGTTGCTTTTCTTTTCTCGTTGCTTTTCTTTTCTCGTTGCTTTTCTTTTCTCGTTGCTTTTCTTTTCTCGTTGCTTTTCTTTTCTCGTTGCTTTTCTTTTCTCGTTGCTTTTCTTTTCTCGTTGCTTTTCTTTTCTCGTTGCTTTTCTTTTCTCGTTGCTTTTCTTTTCTCGTTGCTTTTCTTTTCTCGTTGCTTTTCTTTTCTCGTTGCTTTTCTTTTCTCGTTGCTTTTCTTTTCTCGTTGCTTTTCTTTTCTCGTTGCTTTTCTTTTCTCGTTGCTTTTCTTTTCTCGTTGCTTTTCTTTTCTCGTTGCTTTTCTTTTCTCGTTGCTTTTCTTTTCTCGTTGCTTTTCTTTTCTCGTTGCTTTTCTTTTCTCGTTGCTTTTCTTTTCTCGTTGCTTTTCTTTTCTTTTCTCGTTGCTTTTCTTTTCTTTTCTCGTTGCTTTTCTTTTCTTTTCTCGTTGCTTTTCTTTTCTTTTCTCGTTGCTTTTCTTTTCTTTTCTCGTTGCTTTTCTTTTCTTTTCTCGTTGCTTTTCTTTTCTTTTCTTTTCCTTTCTCGTTGCTTTTCTTTTCTTTTCTCGTTGCTTTTCTTTTCTTTTCTCGTTGCTTTTCTCGTTGCTTTTCTTTTCTTTGCTTTTCTTTTCTTTTCTCGTTGCTTTTCTTTTCTTTGCTTTTCTTTTCTCGTTGCTTTTCTTTTCTTTGCTTTTCTTTTCTTTTCACGTTGCTTTTCTTTTCTTTGCTTTTCTTTTCTCGTTGCTTTTCTTTTCTTTGCTTTTCTTTTCTTTTCACGTTGCTTTTCTTTTCTTTTCTTTTCTTTTCACGTTGCTTTTCTTTTCTTTTCTTTTCTTTTCACGTTGCTTTTCTTTTCTTTTCTTTTCTTTTCACGTTGCTTTTCTTTTCTTTTCTTTTCTTTTCACGTTGCTTTTCTTTTCTTTTCTTTTCTTTTCACGTTGCTTTTCTTTTCTTTTCTTTTCTTTTCACGTTGCTTTTCTTTTCTTTTCTTTTCTTTTCACGTTGCTTTTCTTTTCTCGTTGCTTTTCTTTTCTTTTCTCGTCCTTAGACAGTCAAATATGTAGCTCTTACGATACATTCATATCCTCACAGATGAGAGGGCCATCACCAATGTATGTTTATATCAAATTTAAAATAAAAACTTTTTCGAATCCATGGCGGTGTGATAGAATATCCAGTGGTGACAATATGAGAGAATGGTCAGTCCTCTTTGCAAAACTGTTGTTCAACGTACACGTCTCAAGCGCAATTGTGATGACACTTTCTCTTTCTAAACAGAAAACTGCGGTATTGATATAAGGCATAAAGTTCTGTACTATCATAGCCCAAGTAAGGGGAAATTTCGAATGTCCATCACCATGACACTTCTTTTTTAGCAAGTCACAGGAAGGCGGTGAGGTGGTTTCCGCAAATGATTCCCACGTTAGAAGTAGCCACTGCTTTACAATAACTTCACTCCGTAGAATCCCCCCTGACGCCGATTCCCATTCATTGGTGCGCTCACTCACGGCAGCAGGCCCGTAGGAGAGGCGCCCGCCCGGCCTTCTGGTAGCTCACCAGCCAACTTCACTGCCGAAGGCCGGTGGCGAGGTCACGCCGCCATCTTTAGTGTTGGCCCGGCTCACGCTCTGAATAAATGCTGCTGTGTTGTGTCTGCCGAGATCACTGCGGTTCCTAACAGAAGCCATATTTCTATGGCGCCGGGGCTTTGGCCGAGTCTTCCGACGCCCCTATCCTTGAGGAATGGCTATTTTACCATCAGGCTTGGTCTTGGCACCCGGACTTGTGTGGCTCTTCTCGCATGCCCTGAACAACTAAAACTGAGACAATTTCTACCAGGGCATAAGCTTCTGATTATTTTTGGCCGGAAACTTATTCTGTTTCAGTATATTAGACATTCTAACAGGGAAGCGTACCAATGTTAATAAACTGCTAACGATGTAGAAAGTTTGCTATAATTCATGAATTTACTACTAGAAATGTTAGTTCAATTTTTTCGTGCATTTTGTAACTTAAGTACTTGTTTCTATTAGGAAAAGGTATACTGAATATTGAGCAAACGAATGACTTTGTTGTCTCATATATATATATATATATATATATATATATATATATATATATATATATATATATATATATATATATATATATATATATATATATAATGTGTGTGTGTGTGTGTGTGTGTGTGTGTGTGTGTGTGAATTGTTTGTAGGATACACACTCCTAGCTAGTGAATTAATAATTTAGATTAGTGGAATAAGCTCTAGGGAGGATATACTACGTGATCAAAAGTATATATGCATCTCTATGTAACGCGGAAATCATGATTAGATGTCACGAGAAGTGGACTCGCCAGTGTAAAAGGAGGGTGGAGTGTTTTATTGTCAGTAGCCAAGCAGTAATAGCAAGATCAGGCAGGAGAGATAAGTGACCTCCAATGCGGTCATTGCACGTCACATGTGTAACAAACCCACCAGGGGCACAACAACCCTTCCAAAGCTGCTCAACTCTACTGTTGATGCGATTGTGACGTGCAAACGCAAAGGAAAAAACAGCTAAACAAAGACCAGGTAGAAGTAATGTATTGACGGACAGGTGGCACTGCGGAGTGTGGCGGTAAAAATAAAAAAAAACATACCCGCATGAAATGGGCACTCCAGCTAACGCAATGACTGTGCGTAGTGTGTTAAAAAGAAAGGGGTACAATTATCGAGCAACTCCTTGTAAGAGAAACAGTTCTGTAATAAACGCTAGTAAATGCTCGTGGGTGATGTAAAGACTGGCTCATTTGGAATGGTGAATTACGGTGTACCTGGTGGCAATCAGATGGTTTGGAATTGGCGAATGCCTGCCATCTGTATTGCCAGCAGCTGAGTACAAGAGAGTGGTGTTAAGGTACTGGTGGTGTTTTTTTTTTCGTGTTTATGGAGTGGTTCCCTTATTGTAGTTAAGAAATCGCTAAATGCGGAAGGATATGAATAAAGTTTACATTGTTTACTGTTTAGGAGGGAGATGTTCAGCACCCTCTATCCCAATATCAGTATATAACTGTTAAGTTCTTGACCATCTGTGAAAGTCTTTTAGCACCATTTTGTAAAAAGCCCACATTACGCAATCGGACAAGAGACCGTTCCTAACTCAAGATAGCATAGAAGTATGCCGCAATACGTCCATTAATAAAAAGAGAATTTTATCTTACTGTGACATTTTAACAGTAATTATATAAAAAATGGGTGGCTTATATACTCGTTTCTCGCAGACAATTTTGAGACCTTCTCAATCACGTTTTTATCAGTCAGGAGTTGTAATTAGCGACTGATAATGCACAATACATGTATGATTACTGCTGACAAGGAGAGATCTTTAACAAGTAAGATTGTTTTTTTTATAATTACCGTTGTTTTTTACTTCTTGCCAGGCTACTAAGCAGAAATTGATCGTATCAAGTTCCAGATGCTGGACAATTCAGTTTAAAATGTTGAGCGACAAAGTTTTCCACGACGCTTTCTCAAAGATGTCTCTGACACTGCAATTTCTTGCGTCAGAGGAATACTTTATTCACTACACTGATCTTTTTCTAGATGTTCTCACATGGCTTTCTCTTCTTATATGTAGCTTAGGATACAGGGAGGCTATTAAGCTCATTTCAAGTCCTGTATAACACTACAAGGAACTTCTGAAAAGTCTGTCAGTGTGATAAAATCACAGTATGTTCTTTATGAATACATTACAGTATATAAAGGGTCGAAATTCCTTTACACGAACAAAGTATGAAACACCTGAAGAAGGCAGTAATCAAAATAAAGAAAAATGGTGGGCTGTTCCACCCAGTGTATTTGTGTCAAAATCACAAGCATTTACCACAAGTAAAACTTTTTCGTTCTTCTGCACCCACACACACTTCGTGAAACCATGTAGCACACTGCTGGCCCTTTGTCCAGAGGAACTGCATGTAACACTCGTTACTGCTTGCTTCATGCCTTCCTCGAGCCATAAAGTACGTGGCGTTTTCCATTTGTATGTACGGACCATCAGAAAAGAAACCAAGAAAATGTGTCCTGTAGAATTTCGAAGTAAAACATCAATTAAACTAATAATAGCATCCTGTGATGACTTTTCGAAAGATGCGCCAAGTGAGATCTTTGTGGAAGAAGCCAGCAATATTTGTTGATGCACACACCTTTGTTCTTATACAAATAAGAGTTGAAAACTTCGTTATTGTGCGTGGTACACTGTAATTTTTTTAGGCTGTATTCAACTATGGCAATAATCCATCACAAATCGCTCACCTCTAAAGCAGTGATTCCCAACCTGTGGGGTAGTTACACCCTGGAGAGTAAAATGAAATGTTCTGAGGGGTAAAACTAAACAGATTCTATTCTGTTCCTGTCAGGAAACTAAATTATTTTCAAAAGATCGTTTACTCTTATCACAGTTTTGTAAGACTCTAATATTGATTATTAAGTTACCAGTAATTCAGTAATTACTTTTTCTCAATTAGTAGCATTAATGCAATGAATGTCATAGGTTCCTCATATAGTCCACCCACTAAACACGTCTGTTGTGCTTTGCCCTGTACATCGCTGATGATAAAATTGTGACACATACGTAACAAATGCTAAATATCTCGAGAAAATGTCTTCTCCAACTTGCTGATAGCAGCTGCAGTAGTTCAGAAATTGCATCATTACTCACTTCGGAACATAAATGACAGCACGATGCAGCAGGAACTACATAAGGGCTACTATAGTGTTGTACAGAGTATTATTATTATTATTATCTTTCCTTTCTCAGACCTTAGGTCTGGTTCGGAATGAAAGTGACGCGGACCTTGATCAAGCGTCACTTCCTTTTAACTGTACGGTATATGTTACATTGCGTTTAGGAACTTTCGGGTAATTGAACATGTATCAATAATTACGGATTTCTGAAGTTGTATATATAAGTTTGGATGTAGCTGTATTGCATTGATGTACTGGTGGATATTGCGTGGTATGACTCCTGTAGTTGAAAGTATAATTGGTATAATGTCAACTTTATCCTGATGCCACATGTCCTTGACTTCCTCAGCCAGTTCGATGTATTTTTCAATTTTTTCTCCTGTTTTCTTCTGTATATTTGCTGTATTGGATATGGATATTTCAATTAGTTGTGTTAATTTCTTCTTTTTATTGGTGAGTATGATGTCATGTTTGTTATGTGGCGTTGTTTTATCTGTTATAATGGTTCTGTTCCAGTATAATTTGTATTCATCATTCTCCAGTACATTTTGTGGTGTATACTTGTATGTAGGAACGTGTTGTTTTAAAAGTTTATGTTGTAAGGCAAGCTGTTGATGTATTATTTTTGCGACGTTGTCATGTCTTCTGGGGTATTCTGTATTTGCTAGTATTGTACATCCGCTTGTGATGTGATCTACTGTTTCTATTTGTTGTTTGCAAAGTCTGCATTTATCTGTTGTGGTATTGGGATCTTTAATAATATGCTTGCTGTAATATCTGGTGTTTATTGTTTGATCCTGTATTGCAATCATGAATCCTTCTGTCTCACTGTATATATTGCCTCTTCTTAGCCATCTGTTGGATGCGTCTTGATCGATGTTTGGCTGTGTTAGATGATACGGGTGCTTGCCATGTAGTGTTTTCTTTTTCCAATTTACTTTCTTCGTATCTGTTGATGTTATGTGATCTAAAGGGTTGTAGAAGTGGTTATGAAATTGCAGTGGTGTAGCCGATGTATTTATATGAGTGATTGCTTTGTGTATTTTGCTAGTTTCTGCTCGTTCTAGAAAGAATTTTCTTAAATTGTCTACCTGTCCATAATGTAGGTTTTTTATGTCGATAAATCCCCTTCCTCCTTCCTTTCTGCTTAATGTGAATCTTTCTGTTGCTGAATGTATGTGATGTATTCTATATTTGTGGCATTGTGATCGTGTAAGTGTATGAGTGCTTCTAGGTCTGTGTTACTCCATTTCACTACTCCAAATGAGCAGGTCAATATTGGTATAGCATAGGTATTTATAGCTTTTGTCTTGTTTCTTGCTGTCAATTCTGTTTTCAGTATTTTTGTTAGTCTTTGTCTATATTTTTCTTTTAGCTCTTCCTTAATATTTCTATCATCTATTCCTATTTTTTGTCTGTATCCTAGATATTTATAGGCATCTGTTTTTTCCATCGCTTCTATGCAGTCGCTGTGGTTATCCAATATGTAATCTTCTTGTTTAGTGTGTTTTCCCTTGACTATGCTATTTTTCTTACATTTGTCTGTTCCAAAAGCCATATTTATATCATTGCTTTATTATTATTATTATTATTATTATTATTATTTTTATTATTATTATTATTATTACTACTGTTTGTGCTCAGACACAAAACATTAACAATCTGAAAAGTCGTCAAATTTCTGCCAGTTCAGAAGTAAGGAGTGTAGCAATCAGGTGATGCACGAACGGTATGTATAGTGGACACATTTTAACTTAGCTGATTTTAAATGGAGTTGCAGTGTACAAGTCAAGCAAGTGTCGCAATGGACAGGAGTAATGCAGGGGAAGTATGTTTCGTAACAAGTGTCACCCTTGGTGTGGATAGTTTGTTTAAGAAAGGTTGGTAACTACTGCTTTAAAGTATAATCTTCTGTCCTGTCAACAGCGAAACAGAAAACACCCTTACGACAACCACATGCGGGGACTCAATTACTGACGCATACTGGAGGCGAAACAACCATGCCTCTGTAAGGAGTTAGCGCACCGTTGCAATTTTTGTTATTCAGGCGGAATAGCCCCGCTGTATACTAAGAGACAAAATGTAGTAAGAAGTTCCTATTTTGTTATTAAGGTGAACAACAAAGTCGCTTTTAGATTTTTCGTTTTTTATTCCTGCTTGATCGACGATCACCCGCACAAGTATCGCAGCTAGTTGTAAGGCGCGCAACGTGGCACAGTACCAGTTTAGTCCCCCCCGCAGCTCTCTTCACCTTGACGGCACAAGAACTGCCTTGCAAGAAGCAAACTTGTTGCCAGATATTGGGATCCGCGTGAGCAGTCACCTTCAGCAAGGTTAGGGCTCGTCACGAGGTCGGTAACATGACTCACGACATAGCTGTTCTGTTACTTGTAAACAAGCAGCGGCCTCGCCCTCCATTCTCCTCAATTTCTTCTTGTTATCACGGTGAGCACTTCTTTCCCCTGTAATATCTCTTTATATTCGATGAAGTATTCTGATACAATTCTACCCTTGAATGACGTTTACTAATTTTCTATCTTCATACTCGCAGAAACCACGCGTAAAGTAGTTTCATACAATAGCTATGCATGAGCTCATAATTATTCTTTGTAGTACTCTCTCTGGTGGTTGTTAGAAAAAAGTTTCCGAGATTGTCTTCGTGCCGATTAGCCTGAGCATTGTTTGAAGAATTGTAATCTGAATATTAGATTTATGACAAAAGATAACTGATACGAAATTGTACGATTAAAAGGGATTTATATATAAAATATTGCTCCTTGATACAAAAGGTGCGTAACAATTTACATTATTTGACATTTGAGAATTAATGATATTCATCGATATATTGCGTAGTTGTTAATCAGAAGGGAACTTCCGAAAGACTGAATACGAACCTGCATTTAATAATCCAAGAGCTCCATTACTTCTTCGGAAGGTTAAACTTCATCAAAGCCAAATATCCGCTTGATCTGAGGTTTCCCTACTGTTTATACAACGCTCCCAAAAATACGAGGCATTTTATTTGTACAGATTAGCAGACTGCCGCAAAGCACGAGCTTGCAGAGAAGAAGAATCATCGCCTGATTTCATTCTAACAAGTACAATTTCTGAATCATGTTGAGTGAGTTATGACTGTTTCCTATTATGAATGATTGATTGTTCGAACGAATTGATAACTACATAACTACATAACTACATAATTACATAGATAGGAGAAAAAATTACACCCCTTCCGCTACTGAAATCATAAACTTCATCCAGTCTCCTGTTTACTATTCAGCATTAAAATTGTTAAAGCAGGCATTTAGATTTTAAATATGAGGAAGTCCTTATCGGTCTCATCGTGAAACGCGTCTAGATGTGCTATGAATCAAACAAATCAGATAAATTCGCAAATAGATTTTATCGTCCTTTTCTTCCCGTTGCCACGCGAAGAAAATGATCAAACGAATTTTGTGACTATAGTGAGTATTTATTGGCAGGGAGGACGCTGTGTATGGTACCTTGGATGGACTCATTTCCACATGCTTAAATAATTTCAGACGTGCCGCAGGGAAGTTTGTTAGGACATTCACTGTCCTTGGAGTTTATTAATGAACCGGCAGACAATTTTAAAAGTAGGATTCCTCAGACTTTTCGCAGATATTATCCGTAATGATGTACTGCCTGAAAAAGTCGCAGAAATATTCACTCGGATCTTGATACGATCTCAAAATGTCACGAAAATGTGACAATTTAGTCTGCATGTTCCTAAATTTTTGCACTTCAAAAAACGCAGGAAAGTTGTCCTAGGCTACGATGTCAGTGAGTCACAACTGGAACCTGTCGATTAATAAAAATACTTGACTATAACAATGTCCTTAGGGAGGGGTGGTTTAACAGATTGACGTAGCCTGTCGTAGGTAAAACAGGCAGCAAACTTAGATTCATTGACAGGCAGCTGGGAAGAGACAGTCACTCTGTATAGGCAACTGCTTACAAAACACTCAAGCGATTCACCCTAGAGTGTATAATGTGGCGTCTGTTCTTTCGGACATGTGCGAAGAATGAACAGATATTTCTATCCAGGAACTATTGTGAAAGAAGAGACAAAGGAATGACATTGTATTAGGGTAGTTCATGCAGTTACGATGACTTCTGTATCCGGATGACACACTGGTCAGCGCATCAGTGTAGTAAGCAGGAGATCTGACTGGGTTCGAATCCCAGGCCGGCACGAATTTAAATCAGTGGCTGCTCGCATTCTGTATACATAACTTCTTTTGTATCTCCATCCTAGAGTGTTGAAGTATATGCGACCCATACCGCATGGGGCTAACTTTGGATGTTTAACGAATACATTCAAGGACAACACTAATACTTGTATTTTCAACAGCTAAAGTGCGTCACGGAAAAACTGAACTGGCATGCTCTTGAAAATGACGCCAGGAAGCGAAAGATTACTTAGTGTTTCAAGAATCACTATGAAGTGAAGAATATAGGAATATACTTCACCAGTGCTGCCCCCCACCCCCTCCTCTGCCCCGCCCCGTTATCTCAGCATAACGCTTCCTTAGGATCTACGAAGAGAATATTAGGCTAATAGCAGCGCGGACACACACATTTAATTAAGCAATCATTCCTCACTTTTCTCTCTACCTTTAAAATTATTAAAGCAGTAACTCTTGCCTTAAATTCCAAGCAATCGAAACTTGCAACAAGATCTAAATGCAAGTTCTGAGACAAGTAAAGAACATGAAATTTTAGCAAGGCCCGCCCCCTATCTCTCATAACGCTTCAGGATCTCCTTTCTCCCCATTAGTTCCTTTGTTTGGTCATTAAGGATTGGTTCATAATTCTTCGATTGGTGTTTATTAATGGCCAGAACGTATTAAAAATCCGCAATAATACTTGTTACTTCGTTATGAACCAACTTTCGGCTTCTTACGCCATCGTCAGATAATTTAATGTTGAACAGATAGTCCGCACTACTTCACTCCGAGAATTCATAGCTGTACAAAGAATGCTGTACAAAGATGTCATTTTATGACAATATCGATACAAAACACAAGCATGTTGTAATACCTAAAGAGAGATTGAACACACAAATCTTAAAATATATTCAAATATAAAAACTATGAGTGTATAAAGCAGAAATGTTCTAAAAGTGAGTAATGCCACAGGCTACTATGACATACGGACAGACTGGTGAATGTGATGAACAGACCGAATAAAAGGAGGGGAAGAAAGGCCTGATGGAATGTGGGTGTTGAACAGTTGTAACAAGCTTATTAGCTAATTGCGAGAGGAGCAATAAATGGCTACTACTTTAAGGATGAGTAGTGAAACTATTTGGTCATTAAAGATCGGTTCATGATTCTTCGATTGGTGTATATTAATGGCCAGAATTTCAAGTAATTTCAGTTTTCTGCCCCCCCTTAGTTCTGTTACAGAGGACATCGTTTCACATCACATGAATGACGTTCATATGATGCGAAATGTGTGACATGTAAGTCAGTAATATTTTCCAGACTTATTTTAGTATTGTGAGATGTAACCAACCTGCTGGTTGTATGTGTTTTTCTCATGTTTTCCTACAGATCTGAAAATCATTGCTGACTGAAACTGGCAGTCAGAGTATCTAACAACTTTATCATAAACGGAAATATAGAAATTTGGTTCAAAAAATGGGTCAAATGGCTCTGAGCACTATGGGAATTAACTTCTCAGATCATCAGCCCCCTAGAACTTAGAACTACTTAAATCTAACTAACCTAAGGACATCACACACATCCATGCCCGAGGCAGGATTCGAACCTGCGACCGTAGCGGTCGCGCGGTTCCAGACTGTAGCGCCCAGAACCGCTCGGCCACTCCGGCAGGCAAGAAATTTGGTCTACACTTTTTGGATAACTGTTCTTTTCGCGACCATGTCACAGATTCTAGAACTGCTAAGTTAATGCACATAAGAGTACAGGCATTTTTTGTGCGGGCCGTTGGCATTTTTTGTGCGGCTATTTTTACATCATAGCAGTAGTTAGCGCGATTTTCAGTATTTACTTACTCGAGTCAGTGCTCAGAAAGAACATTAATCCAGAAATAAGTTTTTTCGCTTTCCTCTTTGCTTCTTCCCGCCCCAAAAGAGTTGACGGCCAGGGAAATTTCCGTCCCCTGAGAATTATCAGTGGGTGGCGCGCCGTCATGTTTTGGTGATTACGCAGCGTATAGACCAATTATCGGCGTTGGAGCTATTGTGAGTCTAGGCTCGTCCACCGTAGGCGGCGCGACAGCGCGCTATCTAATCAGCGGCGGGCACAGCAGCTGTTGGCAAAGAGAGGCGGCGACGTGCCGCCTGACCTGGAACGCTGTCAACTGTCCAGTCTTTGTTCTGGTGCAGCCCACGTCAGGGGAACTTCCGGAGCGCCGGATGCTGCTGGCTGCTGGCCGCGTGCCAATTAGCGCCGCTGCTGAGCTCTTATTGACTGCAAGACTTGCCCGTCGCGCGCAGCGCAGTTGCCTTAGCTGTGCGCGCTCTTAATTTCGGTGGCTTACGATGTTTCCAGAGGTGGACAGCAGCCATAAACAATACGCGTAGACTAAGAAAATCATGGTATACCTCCGAACGTGTTGGACATCCTTTTGCCCGGCGTAGTGCAGCAGCTCGACGTGGCGTGGACTCGTCAAGTCGTTTGAAGTCCCCTGCAGAAATATTGAACCATGATTCCTCTATAAGCGTCTACAATTCCGGAAGTGTAGCCGGTGCAGGATTTTCTGCACAAACTGGTACCTCGATTATGTCTCAGAAATGTTCGATGGATTCATGTACACTACTGGCCATTAAAATTGCTACACCAAGAAGAAATGCAGATGATAAACGGGTATTCATTGGACAAATATATTATACTAGAACTGACATGTGATTACATTTGCACGCAGTCTGGGTGCATAGATCCTGAGAAATCAGTACCCAGAACTACCACCTCTGGCTGTATTAACAGCCTTGATACGCCTGGGCGTTGAGTCAAACAGCATGGATGGCGTGTACAGGTAAGCTGCCCATGCAGCTTGAACACGATACCACAGTTCATAAAGAGTAGTGACTGGCCTATTGTGACGAGCCAGTTGCTAGGCCACCATTGACCAGACGTAAGAAATCAAATGAAGTGCAAATAATCTGTAATGCATCACCGGATACAACGCGTCCGTAATACCAGTATGCGCAAAAAGATGTCCCGTGGGCGGGGGAGGGGGGGGGGGGGGAAGAAGAGGAGGAGGAGGAGATAGCGATTTTGACAAGTTTAACCTGTATAACTAGTTAGTGGGTAATACGTTCATCTAAAAAGAATAGTGATACGTGCAATATTAAATGTTTCTTAGGTTAGTAATGTAATACACACGGAGGTGACAAGTCATGGGATAGCGATATGGACACGTGCAGAAGGCGGTAGTATCGCAAACACAAGGTATAGAAGGGCAGTGCGTAGGCGGAACTGTGCATTGTACTCAGGTGATTCATGTGAAAAGGTTTCCGGCGTGACTACGGCCGCACGTCGGCAATTAAAAAACTTTGAACGCGAAATGGTAGTTGGAGTTAGACGCATAGGAAAAGCCATTTCACATATCGTTAGGGAATTCACTGTTCCGAAATCCATAATGTGAAAAGTCTGCCGAGAGTACCAAATCTCAGGCATTACTTCTCACCACGAACAACAGTGGCCGAAGTCCTTCGCTTAACGACCAAGAGCAGCGGTGTTTGAGTTGTGTATGCTGTCAGAAAAGCAGCACTGCGTGAAATAATGGTAGGAATAATGGCAGAGGGAATTTGAATGGATTTGGTCGTACATAATACATACGCCTCTGTCAAGGTAAGATAAGCGAGTACATGGAAGTAACAAGGTGCAGCTACAGAGCAGAGCAGTTGCGCTTAAACCCTTAAGCAAGGCAGAAAATCTCACTCAGTTGTAGCTCTACGTAATTCAGTTATGACTAAAACACATCAGCGTGCTAGTAGCACGACATTGCCTGCAACACCTCTTCTGGGCTTGTGACCATGTCCGTTGGATTCTAAACGACGGAAAAATCCGTGGCCTAGTCAGATGAATCCCGATTTCAGTTGGTAAAGAGCTCATGGCTGCGTTAGTGTGTGGCGCAGCCCACGAAGCCGTGGACCCAGGTTGGCAACAACACACTCCGCAAGCTGTTGGTGGCTCCATAATGATATGGGCTGTGTTTGCATGGAATGACCCGTGTCCTGTGGCCCAACTGAACCGATCATTGATCATTGACTATTGACTTCATGTTCCAAACAATGTTGTAATTTTTATGGATGAGAGCGCGCCATATCACCGGGCCACAGTTGTTAGATTGGTTTGGAAAAACATTCTGAACAGTTCGAGCGAACGGTTTGGCCACCCAGATAGCCCAACATGATTCCCATCGAACATTTATGGGACAGGATCGAGAGGTCGGTTCGTGCACAAAATCCTTCGCCGGCCACACTTGCGTAGTTACGGACGGTTGTAGAGGCAGCATGGCACAATATTCCTGCAGCGGACTTCTTGAGCCCATGCCACGTCGAGCTGCTGCATCACACCAGCAAAAGGAGGTCCGGCACGATACTAGGAAGTATCCCACGACTTTTGTCACCTCAGCGTTAATTTTTTTAAATTTTTTGTTTGTTGGTCGCAATGATCGTGCTTTTCTGACCTAGGAATATCCACGTTTATAGCATTGTTGGTTTTAGAGGAGGAAATAACTAAGAAATCTGCAGTATTTTAAAGTTTTGTATCAGACATGAGACGTAATTAGTCAAGGTAGGCACGTGAATGACTCATTGCACAACGGCTGCTTCCGTAATCGGGTTTTCAAAATGTGTTGCTCTTGGCCCCTCTTGCTATCGCCAAGACCTTGACCAGATTGCGCGCTACTGCGTCACAAAAATACAACTATTGTGCTACGCAGTCTGTCACGTTCACTTGTACGCCCACGCCCCCTTCTCTCTCTCTCTCTCTCTCTCTCTCTCTCTCTGTGTGTGTGTGTGTGTGTGTGTGTGTGTGTGTGTGTGTGTGTGTGTGTGTGTGTGTGTGTGTGTTTTTCTCTTTTTTCAACTCAGATATATGCGTTGATAACTGCTTATAATTTCGCCACTCGCGAAGCAGCGTATTTCAGGGGGAAATAACGCCAAATTGAGACTCACTGCTGTGCTCTGGTAATTAGTAACAGGACATACTTCTGGTGGGTTCATCACCTGAGAGCGGAACTTACAAGCTTGTTACTTTCCTTCCATAACTCTTGAGCGAAGGACATTACTTTTTGCCTTGTAGCGGATGGATCACTGTAAAAGTTACCATATGTTAAAGGGGAGATGATGATGATGATGATGATGATGATGATGATGATGATGATGATGATGATGATGATGATGATGATGATGATGATGATGATGAAAACACCCAGTTCCCGGGCAGAGAAAATCCCCCACCCGGCCGGGAATCGAATCCGGGACCCCGAGATCCAGAGACAGCAACGCTAGCCACTAGACCACGAGCTGCGGACTTAACGGGGAGAGAAAGATGTTACTGTACTTAAACATTGGAACATACAATTATTATAAATATAATCAAAAGTTAAGCTAATTTCTTTGAGTTTATGATGTCTTTTGTGACTTTTTGAGAATAAAATTCCATACTGTCGAAATCTCGCCGAAATTGTTTAGGTTATAATAGTATTTTGTGTCCAGACTCGCAAGGTAATGTTGCTGAAAGAAAATGATCAACTCGTGTATTCATTGCAAATGAAAATATTGTACATACCATATTATTTCCCATTTCGACAAAATAACGGACGTCGTGCGTCCTGCATATCAAGTAGCTCCTCATTGTACCACAGTGTTTAGATACAGTTTGCTTCGCTACCCTGTAACAGAGCTTATCGAATAAGCGAACAGCTCTTCATTTTATGGCAATACTAACGCAGAAACCTGACGTTTTCCAGGTGTTTGTTTATAGCTGTGTGTCCACTCACGCAGCGTGTAGCTATGTGCTTAATGTTTATGACATCATTACTCCTGAACCGTGTGTCGTACAATGATGTAATTTTGTAGGTACGTGTGGATATTGTCTGCAAAATGTGTTGCGAATGGAGTTAGTAGCAACGAAGTAATAAATTTAAGCGTCTGTACGCTATTACAGTTTTTCACGGATCTCACAGTTTGACGTCATTTCTCCTGAACTATGTGTAGTACAATTTACGCTTACATCACTGGTATATGTGCATATTGTTGGTAAAATGTTTTCCGACCACAGTTAGTATTAAAGCAGTAATAAACTGCATCATCATGCCTCATGCGGTGTTTTTGTTGCATGAACAGCGAAAAAGTAGTGACCAATAAACATTTTTCCTTTCATCATTTTGTAGCTGAATCATAAAGGTTTGAAATTACGTGAAGTTTGTTGCAAGTAACGAACTATCATTTTCAGATACTGAGTCAGTGACGTCTCGTAATTAAAGTGTAGCAGGCTATGCTTCTTTCTCAACCCACTCTCCTTTGATTGGTAGATGGATCTTACCGCCACAGCAATTGTCGCCTGACAGTAAGGTATATGTGTATAAATTTTGTTTGAAATCGGACCACTGGTTTAGGAACACACACACACACACACACACACACACACACACACACACACACACACACACACACACTTATTATGTATGTGGATAATGATCCATATTTTCACTATGATGGTATGAAGTATTTTTTAGTGATCATTTTGTCAGACTGTAGAGACTGTATTGCGTTGTCCTAACAAGCCGCACAGTTACTGTTGTCACGCTTTGTAAAAGGTGAGATTCGCTGAATTTGGTGTTCAGCTCTGCGCTTCAGCTGGGCAAGCGGAGAGACAGCTGCCGTGGACGTAAGCGCAAAGCAGTTTGAATGTGGTGTCGCACTCTGTTGTGGGTCAGTGAACCCTGACGCGCGTCTGTGAACTGTCCCGTAATGGAGCGCTCACATCAGCTGAGGAGCCTACTGCGAAGTGTTGTGACCTTGAAGGTGGCACGGGTAGGGATACAGCGCTGCGCGTTTGTTTGTTCTCCCGCGCGTCAGCCGTGTACATTAGCGTTAAAAAGTGACAGTCGCAGTGAGGTTCAGGCGCCGACTCAACCGCGAACAAACACCGAGTTGACGTAGTTAGCATGCTTGAAGCCCGTCTGACACATTAGCTCTCTAATGGTGGAAGTGGTAATTTTCATAGCGTGCAGACAGCTTTCGGGCCAGTTTTTTCTAATTGCGCGTTACTGATACAGTATCTAATGAACTGTTTGCACTGTTTTTGGAATTCCTGTATTGGATGCAAAACATAAGGCAATTGACTCCACACAAAATGAAACAAAAAAATCTACATAAGACTACGAATAAGTCAGACTTTCCTCATTTCGATTTTTATTGCTTACTCGTATTTCAGAGCACGGGTTTCACCAGTAAGAATTTTCACTCGGAAGTTTTTAGATACAGCCTGGGGAAGCAGTTGTGCCTGCGTAATGCGAGAACCTGTTGTTGGTAGCCCATGGCGAAACTGCTGTTTCATTTTTGTGCGACATAGGACGTAAAGTTCCATTGTTGTTACACAACACTTTTCTGACTATGTGTATAATGAAAAACAACGTAAGACAATTTCGCTAGATTCCTGCAATATGCAGGTGGTACTACTTCTCTAGGACTCGACGTAAAGCTTGAAATGATCTTGGAAACCTTTATACTATAGCTTTCGCTACGAAATACGCACAGGAATCGATAATCGAATTACAAATAACATACTTGTATTCTTAAAATGTATACTTTGGCTTTGCCATGCCAATCAATCATGGATTCGTTAAAAAATGTGTTAAGGTAAATCATATAACATACATAGTTACAGACACTATATAAACATTTCAGCTTCACAATTCAGAGCAATATGAGGTGGAACGGCCACACAAATTTTAACCAGTGACTGCAGTATTATTAAATTGCAGCTCACTTGGCGAGAGGTGTAGTTAATTTTGTTGTTATCGGTTGCATTCCCTCTCTCCAGCCCTTGCCGAGTTGAAATGATGTATAAAACTTCACAGAAAATAGAAAAGGAACTGCGCAGTTTTCGGCGAATCTGTTTGGTAGCTGCGCGAGTAAGTTGGCAACGTGGGAAAAGATTCAGTGCAAAAATAAGAGAAATGACGTGCAACACATGCAGCACTATTTATAGAATTCCCAGAACGTCTGAATTAAGTTTACTGCGAAAATAATACTATCTCAACATTTCGCAAACTGCACAGTGATGAAAACTGGACCGAATTACACGTAGAAGCGCACAGGCAGTGTTTTTCTTTACAAAATTTGTGAGTGTAGTAGGAACGAGCAAATGGAAAAGGGGATGCGGGGTGGGGGTGAGGGGGAAGGAAGATGATTTACAAACAGTGGAATTCGAGGGCACCATATTTGACAATGGTTTCCCTATGACTGACAAAAACCTGTATGAGACCACATCATCTCAGACTGCAGTAGTGTACTTATGCCTGAACACTGTCAAAGGATAGGCTATTTCTCTGTGCTTCTTTGAAGTTATTGGGTGAAAATTTTCCGCCTGGTATTGGTGGACCTTCGTCCCCGGATAAATGCTGAAAGTGGGTGACAAAGAGCACGGACGCTCCACACGTTTGAGGCTAAAGGTAAAATCAGAGGTAGCTGAGCACCAAAAATAATTTGACCAGGTTATGGGTTGTAAGATCGTATGAAAGTAAAATTTTAACGGAGGTGATGGCTACAGTCAAGTCATAGGGCTACCTGCTATCGCAGAAGTAAACATCCAGCCACGGCAAACGAGGAACATAAATAGCTACCAGTAAACAGCCGAAGCGGTCCAACAATAATGCCCCCGCTCCTCCCCATCTCAGTCCGTATCAGCATCAGTTAGAAGAGGACTACGACGCGGCCTAACGACATCATCATTGACTGTCGCCACGAAAGCTTACAGACTTACATAAATCCATTACAGCCTGCACGAAGGAATACTCTCTGTTGTAGCCCGGAATCTTTCAGGGTGATGAAGGAAAACTTCAAGGCTGGACCGAGATTTGAAGATCAGTCTACCCCAGCGAGAGCCCAAGGTCTTAATCAGAAGGCCCCGAAGTGGTGACCAGTTGAAAGACAACAGGTCATTGAACTAGACGAAATTACTACCAGTCCGCTACCATGATCGATCACTTTAGCATCGCTCTTCATTCTGATGTGTTCGTCACCTTCTTAATATTCCTGTCCGTATAATTTCCTACCCGTATGATATATACGGTAGGTGACTCCGCACTGTTGAAGCACTGTTCTCTTTAGTCTGTGTGGTATTTATTATGTAATGTATCACACGATAAGAGTTGAGAGAGAGTTGTCGCGCATGTCACATAATGAAAGAAATCGCGTTATTTGAACAGATGCAAGGAGTTAAGTTTGTGCTCTTGAATGCACGCGCACACAATTTCTCATTGCTCCGCAGTTTTCAAGGACGATCTTAGTTTAAATGTGGGGCACTGGGATACGTATAGCCTTGGCACGGAACTTCGCGCCACCCCTTACATCTTTTTAAAGTTTGTCACGTAGCCGCAGGTCCACTTTCCCCCGCGGGGAGCAGTAGCCTTGGAGGAAGTATGTGTAAACAGTGGAGAGCCGCCAGCAAATACTTGTCCGCTCATAGCGCATTAATTTCAAGAGAGGACCAACGAGAGACAGGTGGGAAGGCCGAAGTGCTATTTTGCTGCGTGCTGGACGGCTCAGCAGTCGATGCTTCTGTGCCAAGCTTCAGTTGCAGATTAAAAATCTGATGTTTCGTGTAATTTTATATGTGTTGAAACTGCAGCCTTCATATCAGCAAGACGTGAATAAATCCGATCCTCTCAGACTAAAGCATTTAGATACTATGGTCGCAGGTTCGAATCTTGCCTCGGGCATGGATGTGTTTGAAGTCCTTAGGTTGGTTAGATTTCAGTAGTTCCGAGTTCTAGGGGACCGATGACCTCAGATGTTAAGTCCCATAGTGCTCAGAGCCATTTGAACCAGATATATAGGCGCTGTCTTCAGTACATTTCATCCTTTACTACTTTGTACGAATGTTTTCAAATACAGTTACAGAGGAAAAGTAGAAGATGGAGGATAATTTGCCTTGA
This sequence comes from Schistocerca serialis cubense, assembly GCF_023864345.2. Classification (NCBI taxonomy): domain Eukaryota; kingdom Metazoa; phylum Arthropoda; class Insecta; order Orthoptera; family Acrididae; genus Schistocerca; species Schistocerca serialis. The sequence goes on from NC_064642.1 coordinate 549,826,843, forward strand.
ATCAATGAACTGAAATAGTTTGTGGTCGAAAGTCCTAACCCTCAATTTAGCAACAGTCTGATAACAGTATTTTGTAATGCACCACTTGCTTGTAGCAATCAGACTGTGTGCAAAACCTCAGGCCGAAAGTAACTGTAGCTTGATGCGTCGCTGCGACGTAACATAGCTCCATGAAACTTGGCCCGTACATAGAAAGAACTGCTATAGTATTGTACAGAAGATAACTGAAAGAAACACCAACGAAACGAACAGAAATGACACTTTTATTGAAATACAATAATTACACTGAAGTAACAGGTTTGACGAAATACCCTCAGACTTCAAGAAGAATATGATAATTGCAATCCCAAAGAAAGCAGGTGTTGACAAATGTGAAAATTACCAAACTATCAGTTTAATAAGTCACAGCTGCAAAATACTAACACGAATTCTTTACAGACGAATGGAAACACTGGTAGAAGCCGACCTCGGGGAAGATCAGTTTAGATTCCGTAGAAATGTTGGAATACGTGAGGCAATACTGACCTTACGACTTATCTTAGAAGAAAGATTAAGGAAAGGCAAACCTACGTTTATAGCATTTGTAGACTTGGAGAAAGCTTTTGACAATGTTGACTGGAATACTCTTTCAAATTCTAAAGGTGGCGGGGGTAAAATACAGGGACCGAAAGGCTATTTACAATTTGTACAGAAACCAGATGGCAGCTATAAGAGTCGAGGGGTATGAAAGGGAAGCAGTGGTTGGGAAGGGAGTGAGACAGGGTTGTAGCCTCTCCCCGATGTTATTCAATCTGTATATTGAGCAAGCAGTAAAGGAAACAAAAGAAAAATTCGGAGTAGGTATTAAAATCCATGGAGAAGAAATAAAAACTTTGAGGTTCGCCGATGACATTGTAATTCTGTCAGACAGCTAAGGACTTGGAAGAGCAGTTGAACGGAATGGACAGTGTCTTGAAAGGAGGATATAAGGTGAAAATCAACAGAAGCAAAACGAGGATAATGGAATGTAGTCGAATTAAGTCGTGTGATGCTGAGGGAATTAGATTAGGAAATGAGACACTTAAAGTAGTAAAGGAGTTTTGCTATTTGGGGAGCGAAATAACTGATGGTCGGAGCAGAGAGGATATAAAATGTAGACTGGCAATGGCAAGGTAAGCGTTTCTGAAGAAGAGAAATTTGTTAACATTGAGTATAGATTCAAGTGTCAGGAAGTAGTTATCGAAAGTATTTGTATGGAGTGTAGCCATGTATGGAAGTGAAACATGGACGATAAATAGTTTGGACAAGGAGAGAATAGAAGCTTTCGAAATGTAGTGCTACAGAATAATGCTGAAGATTCAATGGGTAGATCACATAACTAATAAGGAGGTACTGAATAGAATTGGGGAGGATTTGTGGCACAACTTGACAAGAAGAAGGGATCGGTTGGTAGGACATGTATTGAGGCATCAAGGATCACCAATTTAGTATTGGAGGACAATGTGGAGGGTAAAAATCGTAGAGGGAGACCAAGATATGAATACACTAAGCAGATTCAGAAGGATGTAGGCTGCAGTAGGTACTGGGAGATGAAGCAGCTTGCACAGGATAGAGTAGCATGGAGAGCTGCATAAAACCAGTCTCAGGACTGAAGACCACAAAAACAACAACAGATTTGATGGTGCCCAGGACAGTATAAAAACATGATTCTTATTACGGCGTGTGATATCTACGGGCAGCAATGCCTGCTCTGCAACGTGCTCCCATGTTGGCCGCAGGGTTGGTAAGGAGTTCTTGTGGTAAGGCGTTCCATTCGTCCACCAGCGCAGTTGGAAATCGCTGGATGGTCGTTGCTGCATGCGGACGTGTTGCAGTAAGTGTCACCTAAGTATCCCACACGTGTTCGATGCGATTTAAGTCGGGTAATTGGGCAGGCCAGTCCTTTTGAGGGACATCCTCTCGTCCCAGGAGCTGTTCCACCTGCGCAGTTCAATGCGGTCGCGCGGTGCCATCCATAAAAATAGTCAGGTCCGAATGATCCCTGAAAAGATGCATGTGGGGAAGGAGTACAGCGTCACAATAAAGTTGACTGGTGAGTACACCGCGTCCAAAGATTTGGAGGTGATTATGCCCATGCAACATTATACTTCCCCACACAACACAACACCTGGACCACAAAAGATAATCATGGTCGACAGTGCTCGTTGGTGCATTACGTACCCTCCTCTGGCGACAGGTGGGGGATATGTGATGGGGAAAAAATTGTAAGCTCTCGAGCAAAGTCTAGGTAACAAGGCGGATGTTCAAAAGCTTCCCACTCAAACTGCCGAAGCAAATCCTTCAACAGCAGAATGCACGAGATCATTAACCCGAAGAAGCCTAATGCCGCTCGACAACAGTCCAAGGCCTTCGTTTTGAATGGCGTGGCGTGATACTTTAGGAAAGCACAAGCTCAATCCATCAATAGTGAAACATCTGTTGATTTGAAACTTCCTGGCAGATTAAAACTGTGTGCCGGATCGAGACTCTAACTCGGGACCGTTCTCTTTCGCAGAAGAGCTTCTGTGAAGTTTGGAAGGTAGGAGACCGAGGTACTGGCAGAATTGAAGCTGTGAAGACAGGTTGTGAGCCGTGCTTGGTTAGCTCAATGGTGTATATTGCTGGTGTGTGCCTTTTCTACTCCAGAGAGTAGTTTTTGAAATTTTATAAGCTGATGCACGGAACTTGACAGTCATGTTGTGTGTCTAATAGCGTCGAAACACACATTAAAGTTGCATTATTGGTTTATATTAGAAATCTGGAAATTGACAATTTTTATGGAAATGTCCTTATCGATTGTTAAAACCATAAGATTAACATTCAATTAATGTCCAGAAAGTACAGTTGGAAGGCTAATCAACTTTATAATATCTCCTTTCCGCCATTCTCAAGTATTTTTTCTGTGTGGTTTAGTCACAATCGGAGATCGTCCTTAAAGGCTCCTCATCATAAATATCCACCACTGAACATAGTACACTATTTTCTAACTGAAGCTTTATTCGTCACATTTCTACAAACTGACCTAAATTTCGATAGGGCTGACATTTTCGCATTGAGAAACTGTATTATATTAAGAGCTTTACACTTGGTGAGATCGTTAATTTTAAATTTCAAAACTGCACAGATAACTAAGCCATCGTTCCGACTCACTGTTTGCTTCAGTGATGCCACATGTTACGAAGGTCTATAAGACGGCAGTGGGGTTAGGAGAAAAATTGCGCGGTTCTCAGTTCAAAAGGTTATTTACTACTGTAGTAGACGGTACCTGCAAAACCAGCTTCGTATCATAGCAAGTTAACGATAATCAGAGGGCGGATTTTGCGAAAGTTCAGGTTACCTCCCGTAGCCTCGCACGCATATTCTCTACTCACTGCGCTGCACGAGCAGAGTATGCAGTACATAGCGGCACAGTGGAAAGATGCGTGCAGTGTACCAAACAAACACGGCATTGGGCAGTGTACTGTAAATAGCATGGATGAGTAACTGCGAGGGTGATGAGCTAGGCTGCAGAGTATGCGGTGCAGGGGGCGCAACGAGTAGTTGGCGAGCCCCATTAGCAGTCTGGGGGAGCGCAATTGCCCTCCAGGCACCTCTCACGTGACTACAGCTGCCGCAGAGACCGTCTGCTTTGCATTGTGACGCTTTCCGCCTTTCCATTGCGCTCTGACGGGGACAATTTTTCCAAAGTCAGCGTCGGACTCGCGTGTAACTCGCCGGGGCAAAACTCATTGGGACGGCCATGTAGAAAGGCCAGCGCTATAGATTTATCGAGAAGGGACGCACACGGCCACGGCGCGACTAAAACGAAAAGGCTCAGATTGCTGTTATGTTATAGTTCTTGAGGATAGACGTAGGTACTGTTCGACACTGACGCCTAATAAACAAAGTTGGAGCATACAGAATATCAGAGCTGCTTTGTGTTGGTTTGGGGGAGCTTTTGGCAAATACAGCAAGCCATGTCGTTCTTAAAGGAAAGAAATCTTCGGACGAAAAAGTGACTTCGGGTGTACCCCAAAGGAATTTTCAGGACCTTTACTGTTCGCAACACACACGGTGATTCAGCTGCCCCTACTGATGGGTTTTATGCAACCCGCAGCGCCTTCGGATAATATTATCTAGCTTGCTACATGCAAACTATTAGTCCTACAGAATAGGATCTTTTTGTAGGAAATTTAATGTAGTTATATATTGGACTGGTATACGTTTTCCCTAGAGGCCTTGACTTTCGAATTAAAGAAAAAAGTACAAAAGGGCAACCTTCAAACGCGTTTTTCTTGAAAAACTCTCAAACCGTGGCCTCAAGCGAAAGCGTACCCTAGTAAAAATTTAAGGGGCTCCGGAACGCCCTATACTTGCAATGTTAAAATAATGCTTATAAATTACATCTTTCCTCACAAAGTATTTGAGGTAGGAAGTTGAACTTTTTACAGATTATTTATTGGAATATGGGATTTTACAAAATTTTAGTTCAGTTATTAAAGATGATTTTTTTTCAATTGTAATGAAAATTCACATTTTTTTGCAATTTTTTATTTATATATTCAAAAATATAGTTTTTTGGAAAAAGGCTGTGTTAAATTATGCAGAAGGTACTGTGTAACATTTACTGAAAGTTTCCAACATATGTTTGGAAGATCCTTAGAAAACATGTAATTAGTATGAGAAAATAAAAGTTTGGGAATCGAGCGACAAAGATTGGATTAACTTTTTAGTGCATTCCAGGTCCATAGGATGGATTATCTTCATCCTCTGCAAACTCCTCCTCCAGCTTCCTCTTGTTCCTCCTCCTGTTTACTCTTGCTTGTATTTCTAGACTCTTTACAGCCCTGTCTGCAGCCCGAAGGCGTTCCTTGTCTAAAGCAAGCATCGCTCGTTGTTGTGTTCGTAGATTTTGCTACCATTTTCTTCAGTTGCAGTTACTGCAACACTGTTCCAAAAGGTGGTCATGTATGAACACTTATCACATTTCAGTTGTATTTCACTAGCAAGTCCTACGTGCTTTATTATGGAGATTTCCAGACCAACTTCACTACAATGAATACATCTTACACAGTTTGAAAAAATTCCTTTGAGAACCGACATATCAAATATTTCATTCACATCCGATTCGCCCATAAAACATTCATAGTTTTCACTCATTGAACCAAGCTTCTTCTGTGAAGTATTTTCTTTCCCACTTTGACTGCTATGGGCAGGTGTACTTGAGGTTAGGCTCACTCACTTGGTTATCGTCTTTATTGTTTACAGTAACAACACATACCTTTGGCTTTCCAACATTTCTCCTTTTCTTAAAAGCCTTCAGAGGATTTCTAATAACTTTACTTTTACTCATTATTATACTTCAACAAAACAGAGACTCAAGAAACAGAATTAATTACGAATATTTTCGAGATAACGACATAGTAAATAAACATGAAACAATCGACAATCACACCAGCTATATATATTGAACCATCACAGGTTAGCCACAACACATACTTTATCTCACATCACTAAAACGTACCTGATGAACACGGACGTTGATAATAACACCATTTGACAGCAGTTTAACAGCGCCACAGTGGGTCACGCCCATGTAGAACACATTTTAAAAAAAATTTAAAAATAGTTGTAGTCTTCGGAATTGAATAAATTATATATCTATTAAAAGGTAATAGTCTGCAGATTCAGAAAACGCAAAAAAGTAAAAATTGAACTTATAATGATTTTGAGCCTTTCCGGAGCCCCTTAACTACATTAAATTCACGTAGTGAGAGAGAGAGAAAATGTAATGCGCATAAAAAGGGCGGAAATTATCGCTACTTTCTGACAGTTATACAATTGCCAATCACCGGAAGCAGTACGACCCATTAAATTTCATGGAACAGTTAGTGTTGATCACATAACATTAACTGTAGGAAAGACAAACGCCGGATTTATTGGGGGAATCTCAGGAGGTAGCAACTTACAAAACCCTTGTTCCTCCGGTACTTCAGTATTGTTCGTCAGTATAGGATCTCTACCAGACGGGACGGATAGATGGTACGATAACACACACTAACGCTACTAAAACAGTTGTAAAACACAATCCGAATCAGACAGCTGACTGCAGACCACTTAGTGTTTAGACTAGATGTGTTTCTAGCATACTGTGATACAGAAAGACCTGGAAATTTTTTGTTGACGCTGCTGACCGAGCATCAGTGCACGACGGAATTAGTTCAGAGAGAAGAAATAAGTTTCATGTTCACTATTGACGTAATTCTGCCAAAGACCAGGACGTGCAAGATCAGTCGAATGGAATGCACAACGTCTGGAGAATAGGTTATTAGATGCATATCAATGAAAGTAAAACAGTGGTTATGAAAGTAGTCAGATGAAATCGGGCAATACAGAGGGAATAAGGTTAGGAAATAAATCACTATTTGAGCAGAAAAGTGACTGGCGGTGGCCGAAGTAGGGAGAATTTAAAGCATTAGCAAGAAAAGCTTTTCAGAAAACAGTTTTATATCTAATACAAATTTAAATGTTAAATAGTATTTTCTGAAAGTATTTTTGCGGACTGAAGCCTTGTGCGGAAGTGAAGCGTGGACGATAAGCGGTTCAGACTAGAAGAGAATACAGTAGTGGAAGCTAGTATAAAGGTAGGGTTCCTACGACAGTAATAGTAAAATGTCTGTCGCATATTGTTTCTAATTTATTATGAAAGTAGTAGATACATATGACATAAAGTCATGACAGAATTACAATGTTTCATCCGTAACACGAGTAACAAAATAACGTGTTTGTTTCCTGTGTGCAAATTGGTATAACGGTGGTCACTGTCATGTCGTGTTATCGCACTGTTAGTGTTTTGTGCAAGCTCCGTTTTTCCTAATAACCTCAAAAATTCTCTTACATTGATTTTGTTAGTGTTAGTGTTAGTGTTAGAGTTCTCACAGTGAAATAGTCGCCCACTCTTCTCCTATCGCACTTTCCAGCTGACATACAGCCTCAGATTGTCTCCCATTGCGACACACACGCCTCGCAAATACTCTCCAAAGGTTTTCCGTGGATTTCATATCCATGCTATGTGCAGGCCAGGGTTAAACATCAGTATCTTCAAACCACTATTTGGTTGTAGCAGGAACATGCACAGATACTTTATCTTGTTGAAAAGTTAGATTTAGTTTCCTAGGTGCTCATACATTAGAATAAATTCTGTCTCTAGCATCTCAGTCTACATACTAGAGCTCATTGTAGTGTTCAGCCAAGCAACGCATGACTTTCCTTCAGCGCAAAAGGCTGCCCAAATCATAACATTCCCAACAACGAAATTCTGTTCATTCTTGTCAGTTGCTCCGTTCTCAAACATGCCCTTAATATTGAAATCCATGCGGAATATTTAAACTACTACTTATCACTGAAGATCACTTTATCCCTTTCTGAAATCAGTGACATATTTCGTTCAGAAAATTCCATTCTAGCCTGTTTGGCTGCTAGAACAGGTTTCTGCAGCCGTCTCTTGAGTTACAGATGTTTCCGTTTGACCGAATTTGTCATACACGTTTGGCAGTTATTGGCAACTGTAAATCTGCAACAAATTCAGAAGAATAACGGTTTGTGGCCCTTGCTTCGCGCAAAAGAAATCGTTTCGATGCCTCAAATTTTCTGCGTAGCCAGTATTTCAAGTTCTGTCCATATCATGCGCTCTATTAACGAAATTACCAATCACTGTGTTTGAATTGTTCAAAGTCTTGGAGATTTAACAATTTGGGTGTCTCATTTCCTTGTACACACCAGTTTTGGCTCTTTCCTCTTATGATAGCCATTTTCCTCGTGGGACAGTCACAATTGTGGTTTATGTACACGACACGCACCGTCACCAATAGTGTCCGTTTCCTATTTGCAGTAGATTCACATAGGCACACACCAACATTACAGAGCCGATTGCCTTTATACCGAGTTCCACCCTCTACGAGCTGAATCGTAGATGTCTCGTTGTATACTGTACTACTAACATCAAATGCGATTCTATTTCACTGCATTTGTCAGCGTACTGGCTATCATACTATCGCATATACACTGTGCGCAACTATTCCAGCCGACAATGTTAATTTTCCTACAAATATCCATGCCTTTATACTAATTTCCACTATTGTACAAGCTTCAGAAATGGGGTGCTACATAAGAATGCTGAAGATCAGGTGTGTAGATAGAGTAACAAATGAAGAGGTAATGAATCGAACTGGAGAGCAAATAAAGATATGGCCTAACATGACTAAAAGATGGAATCAGTTAGGAGAACCCATCCGGAGGCATCAAAAGAATAGTCAGTTTGTTAATGTAGGGAACCGTGTGGAGTAACAATTAGGCAGAGATGAAGGGGCTTGCGCATGATAGGCTAACATGGAGAGCTGCATTCTATTAAGTTTCATACTGATGATCACAAAAGCAACATCAACAATAAATATTTTCTCATCGCCACCTCTCAGACAGCATCACAGAAGAGAACACAAAGAGAAGAGAGGGAGGCTCGCGCGTGGCAGAACAAAGCCGTGATCTTGGCGTTGAAGCATGCCCGAACAAAACAGAGCACAATGCTGGCAGCCGGGTAAGTTATGTCAAGGAACAAGTGTTCTATTTCTGATGTGCGTTAACTCCGCTCAGTGAAAGTCCTCGCTGGATTTCGTTGTATCTGTCGAGCAATAAAATACTCCCGAAAGCACAACTCTCTCCTCTCTCATACGCCAACGCAACTCCTCTCTCTCTCTCTCTCTCTCTCTCTCTCTCTCTCTCTCTCTCTCTTTCTCTCCCTCCCTCCCTCCCTCCCTCCCCCCCCCCCCCTCTCTCTCTCTCTCTCTCTCTCTCTCTCTCTCTCTCTCTCTCTCTCCCTCCCTCCCCTCCCGCCCCCCCCCCCTCTCTCTCTCTCTCTCTCTCTCTCTCTCTCTCTCTCTCTCTCTCTCTCTCTCTCTCTCCCTCCCTCCCTCCCCCCCCCCGGTCGTGGTCGTACTCTACTCATTGTTCCCCCCCCCCCCTCCCCGTTACGATACTCGTTTCAAACATTCATGAGAGAGAATAATCGACGCCAACCTAAAGAAAATTGGAAATACATGGCAGAGACGTGAAACGTAGCATACGAAACCTTGATGAAGGCGCCACGCTTCTGACAAGGTTATTGTGCAAGCGGCGCACATCCGGGACAAACATTTGCCCTCCGTCACTGTGTTTCCACAGTCGTGCAGCTTAATTGCCCTGACGATGATATCGCGCCTAGATGCCGCTTCCGTTGTCCGTTAAAACGCCATTTGCAGCTAGAGGATTCACACTGGATGTTACCAAGCGATATAACTCAACGCAAACGAGCCAGACAAGAGTGTTCTGGGATTTGTTGTTAGTCTTCTCACACTTGTTCTTCCAATTTTTCATCTGTGGTTATGTTTCTTATATACAGCTGTTATTTCCTCCTGTTCTGTTTGTCTCCATACGATATCTATACTGTTTAAAATTGTGACATACGAAGACCCAGTAGACAAGATAAAGTGAACAAAACCATACCAAATACCGGGAAGCGCAGGTCGGTCGGTTGGCGTCGTGTTGCTACCTTCAGTGTGGTCTTCTGGAAGCTTGTACGTTTTGAACTTCTTGTACAGTAATAACTATGTGCGCTATCTGATCGAAAGTGTCCGGACACCATATTACTGGACATTAATATGGGGTGTGGCCATTCTTCGCCATTATGACGACTTGAACTGTGTTGGGGACGCCTTCAGAGAGTTGTTTGAATGTCTGTGGAGGAGTGTCAGCTTATTCTTCCTCCGGAGCTGAAAGCACAAGATAGTGATGTTGGCCGCTGGGGCCTGGAGCTAAGAGGCCTTTCTAATTAATCTGAAAAGTGTTCCATTGGGTTGAGGTAAGGAGTCCGAACAGACCATTTTCGGAACGTTATTGCCCATAAACCATTGCCTCACAGATGCTGTTTTACGGTAGGGAGCACTGTCCTGCTGACACAAATAATCGCCTGCGAGCTGTTGCTCCGCTGAACACCTACATCATACTTCGCAAGCTACCTAATGGTGTGTGGCGGAGTGTACTTTGGGTACCTCTATCTAATTCCTCGAACACTGTTCTACTTATGAATAGTGCCTGAGAAGAATGATTGTCGGTAAGCCTCTGTATTGGCTCTAATTTCTCACATTTTCTCCTCTTGGCCAATACGCGAGATGTATTTTGGGTGGGGGGGGGGGGGGGGGGGGAGGTGTAATATGTTGTCAGATTCCTCCTAAAAGTGGTGTTCTGAAATTTCAGTAGTAAATCTGTCGGTGATGCACAACGCCTCTCTTGTAACGTCTGCCAGGGGAGTTTGTTTAGCATCTCCGTAACGCTCTCTCTCCAGCTAAATGATCCCGCGACGAAACGCGCCGCTCTTCATTGGATCTTCTGTATCAGTCGTGCCTGATAGGGATCGCAAATAGATGAACAATACTAAATCGAGAACTTTTAACATTGCAGCGCCTCGGGAATCGTGAATAATATGATATTAAGAATCTTCCTCGATTGCAAATAGAAACCGGATGTTGACCTAGCTGTCGGCGCGGATAACCACGCCTACTTCGGAACGCACTAAAACTACAAACTGCCTAAAGGGGCATGGTCCAACATTAGTACAGAACGCCTGAGAGTATTTTGCCCATTTGCAATCGAGGCGGATTCTTTATAATCATTAACACTCAATCGGGCGAACAAACGCCTAATAAGCCACTTCTTTTGTGGACGAGTTACATTTCCTTCAGAGTCTTCTGATGAATCTGAGTGTGGTGTCTGCTTTTCTCACTATCTGTTTTATGTGATCATTCCACTTAAGGCGGCTCTGAATAGTTACGCTTAGATATTTTACGGCAGATGCTGTCTCCAACTGTTTGTCATCAATAGTGTAGCTGTACAGTAGATTTCTTTTCCCATGAATGCGCGTTTCGTTAACTTTATATACGTTAAAGTTCAACTATCCGAGCCTGCACCATTGATCAACTCTCTGCAAGTCGTTCTGCAAATTTTTACTACCTTCTGGCGTTGCTACTTTGGTATTGACAACTGCATCATCTGCGAATAGCCTTAAAGAGCATCCGATGTTTTCTACTAGATCCTTTATATATATTGTAAACAGCAACGGTCCTATCACACTTCCCTGTGGTACTCCGGATATTACCTTTACATCTGTCGATTTTGTTCCGCTAAGAACGACGTGTTGAGTTCTATCTGCAGGAAAGTCTTGAATCCAATCGCAAGTCTGCTCCGATACTCCGTAAGCTCGTATTTTTTTCATTAAACGGCAATGCGGGCCGGTGACAGAGTACACAATGTCGTAAAATGCTACCCTTTTTCATTTCGCATTTTTTAAAAGTGCAATGAGAAGACCATCCTAATGACGAGAAACTGCTCTGTACCGTAACGCCACCACCTCTAATGTATGGTCTCCGGATAGCGTTCTCAACGTATTCGCCAAAGCCAAATCCTTCTATCGAATTGCCCCGGGAAATAGCATGGTTCATTGCACTCGTTACCCGCCATGCACTGCCCAGTGGCATCGCTGTTTACACCACCTGAAGCGTCGCTTAACACTGATTACAGAAAGGTGTGGCTTACGAGGAGTTGCTCGACCATTATACCCCATTTTTTTCGGCAGTCATTGCACTAGCTGGACTGCTGGTATCACTTTGGAATTCGGGATTGATTCCTTCGCCGTTCCACTTAGCTGCTATGAAGCTCGTAGCGCAGCGAGGCTTCATACGAAGACAGAAGTGCTGTGAGAAAGGAAGCCGTATGTTACCTTGTGAAACGACCGCAGCACCTGCTGGCGACTCGTATGAGATCCCGGAAGCGACGTGCTGCGCTGCTATCCGCGTTAACTACGCAATAACGCCTCTTCCTGTCTCCTCATACTGTCTCGTATCAAACTCGATCAGTCTACACGTTGAAAAACTGTGCATATCGCTTTTATTGGACAATGAGACTTTATTAGTCGACTGATGTGACGTAAGAAGTAAGGCAGAAGCCAAACTAAAATTCGAGAACGTTGCTCTAAATTTTCCGCTAGTTTTCGTAAATATCAATACATAACTGGTTTCCTTTGGCTTCTAAGGCCAGAACCAATGTCTTCTTCCACCCATGATAAGTGTTAAGTTTCCTTTAATTTACGTCTATGGTCACAAGCTTTTTGTTAAGTTTACCAGTTTCGGGCTATAATGACCATCAGATCTGCAGCAAAAAATGGGAAAAAACATATACACTTGCAGGTTGTCTGCAGCTTAAAAACAATACGTAGACCATAATGAAAAGCACTACTGACAAATATATACATTTGTGCGCTTTAAGTATGAAGAGGCATACCTGTTTTATAAAAACAAAGTCCTAATGTACTGCAGCCATAGTGGCATCGTCAAGTGTTAAATGCAAAATCAGCACCAACATCGTCAAATATATGTAAATATCATATGCACGGGTCATGTTGTCAGTGCCACTACTGTTCAAAACAAGCTGCCGTACAGTACCCACAAGATGTTTGTGTTGTAAATTCAACAGATGTCGCTAATGTCGGCACACACTAGTTTTCAGTAATTACTTGAACAGCGTAAAATAAAGCGGGATAAAATAGTTGAAGTCTGTAATGAGCTTATAACGTGTAAAAGGCATTACAATAATAAAAAGCGATAAAATAGAACACGACAAAAGTCAGATTGTTAAAAAGAGGAAGAGTACAGACAGTAGTTAACATATGCTCAAGTGCCAATATTCTAGGTGACGACATAAGTAATAAACACCTTTGATAGTGTACAGGATAATATTAAAAACAACAAAACAAACCGCTAAAGAAGACACAATGAAAGAAAACATAGTGCTGTACATAATCAGCGCCCTCTGTTATCGCTAACGCTAGAATACGCAGAGGCGAGAAGTGGTTGTAGGAACGTGACAATCACAGGGCCCCTCGTACCCTGCGGCACTCCGTTGCAAGAAAAGAATGATAAAATTCAGTAACAGTGCATGACCCACATTATCTAGTTAATGCAGCCTATGAAATGGAGAGAAGGAACAAGAAAATAGTAGTCGTGCGTGAAACGTACGAAAAGTGTTAAGTCCTGTCTGCAGCAATCACTCGTCTGTTTCTCCCCGAAACTTCGCACATTTTTCAGAGCATACGAACAAGACCACATGACGAGGAGTGTCGCAAAAGACAGTGACTCTCCATACTGCGAGATTTTAAATAGTTACATGGTTCAACACTTAGCACCGTGATTATCGAGTATTGAGGACTTTGAAAGCTTTGGAGTGCTCCAGATATCATTAGCATAGAAAAGTAGGCTGTATGTCAAATGGCTTGAAAAGAGGCGGTAGATACGCTCTGCGGCTGATGAACAGTCGCTGAACATGTGCTCGTTTACATTTAGTTTGAACCTCCGATTAACGTAGAGACAACCACTTTATGTAATTGCCAAAATGAGCTGGACCCTGAGGCGTGCTTTGGTAGCTATGTAAGAAAGAGCACTAGTCGCGAAATGACCTGTTCCAGATTCTAGAGTTGCTTCGGAAAATAGTTTGCGTCTTTTAGGGAGTTCTGGTGTCGGAAATTTTAATGCTTGTGAGATTCTATTGCCTGACTGTGTCGTGGGACTCGGCATTACATAAACTCTTAGAACTTTGCAGCCAGTGGTTATAACCAGCTGATACTATTTTTCACTATCATGAAAGCTCTAGTGTAGAAATTATTAGTAATCTTTTCTCTCTAATCATCCTGTCAGAGGTGTGACAACGCTTAACCACATGTTCTTTCACTTCGAAAAAATGAACGAGGAGGCTCTGTGGTTAGCCACGTATTAGGAAATACATATCCTGGTCCGAGCACTCGTAATTGTCTTCCGCAGCTTCTTTAAGTTAAAGAATGTGCTGGGATGGTTAATTTGAAAAGTAATGGGCCCGTCTTTCACTGCATTATTTGGTCGTTAATAACACCACTCGACCTGGTGTTGAAAATTTGTTTAGCCCATCAGCAGAACATAATATGAAAACTTGATACACAGTATCATATCATGTGATTTCAGTTTTAACATTGCTGTCGGTTCAGCACCTGTTGCATCATTGCTGCTACTTGAGCACCAGTGTTAAGACAAAAACCATGTGGCACTGTACTGTGTATTACGCCCTTATGTGTGATGATCTGATGGTGGACTGTTGTTATTAGCGACCAAATCGTAAAACAGATGAGCTCGTTATTCACATAGTCGTCACAACCTACCGGAGGGCCTTTGTCGCAAATCGAACTAAGTTGACAAGGATCCGTCTATTTCCGTCCGCATCTATTCCCAATCCGTGCTTGTGCTCAAATCTCTCTTCATCGACGGGACTTTAAATCCTAATCGTTCATATTTCTTTTTCACTTTCGACAAATGTAGGTCGTGTTGGAAGTAATCCGCTGCCTTTCAACTCTCCAAACTAGAGTTGGTATGTTAAACGTCTTTCTCTGTACTACATGGACAAAAATGATATCGAAACAGTAACTTGTCGACTTCTAATTAATCTAAAGGTATATTTTAAAAAACGTAAAGGGTCTAATTATTATTTGTAGTAAAATGTATTCTACCTAAATTTGAATGATTTCACATTGCTAAAATGGACTCCGTTTACTACATGATTTATTGTATGTTCTGCTGCATCATTCGCAGAAATGGGTTTTTCTAGCTAAGAGATCTCCCTTTACATTGTCGCTATATGCGGAGATGAACTCGCTTTCTTATTCCGCTCCGTTCTTGGACGTGTCAGAAGTTAAACACTCCACATCACTGAGATTACTTTTGGAGTGCTACACATGACGACAAAGCAGCTTGTGGTATCTCATTCAGTTCACATTAGAGACAAAGAACATGCTACCATTGTTCGCCGCTTTATCTTTCAGTATCACTTAATGGCCACAGTTTTCCAAGGGCAACACGTCACTTCTCAAAAGATTAATTCTACTGTATATACAACGCACTAGATAGAGGAAATAAACTGACAAGAAGCTTTGTTTATGCCCATCGCGTGTCATAATAAGCCCACCTGATTTCCTGTAATTGTGCTAATTTTCCCGCGGCGATATAGTTGGTTTGTGTAACTTTTCTAACGCCCTGTTTCGTTCTTAATCCCTCAATCAACACACAATCCTTGTAAAGATTATTTTTCCCTTTTCTTTAAGTGTCTGTCGAACTTAACTATTGATATTGAATTTGGGTGCTTAAGCGGGATGTGTAGTCTGCGAAACCCTGGTGGCTGGCAACCCGCTACGCGTGAACTTGCATCGGTAGTACCTGTTGCTTAGAGGCTCCTTATGGGGAATATACTACTGTGCAATTCGCGTGTTGATTCTTATCTGTTCGTTACACGTTCTTGCAGCAAATACGCCAGCTTCAAATGTACCTCTGTCACGAGCAGCTATAGAGAACGTTCGATCACCGTGATAGCAACAACCTGATCTGGACGTGGCTCGTGGTTATACAAAAAGCGTTTAGGCTCCGAAGCGAATTTATTGTAAGACAGCAGATTTCACTTGCATAGGCCAGACCTTTAACAATTATCGCATTTCCGATACTTCAAACTAATGGACACCGCCTTTACGAATTTTCTTCTCCGGTGATAGAGCAGTTCCTCAGATGGTAGTTCAGAGCTTACCCTCTTTCATACAGTCTAGTCCCTACCGGTAGCAGAATCTGGAATTTACACCGGAAAGGTACGCTGAAGATTTCATTTGATAAGTAGCTAGACTACACTGAAATCAGATTACCTCAGAAGCAGAAAGTTCACCACAAGGATAGACGATTTTATAATAGTAATAAATAATATAATAATACATGCAAGTGTCTATACCTACAGGTCCGTCTCCACCAAAGAACCACGTATAATGCCCACGTGAGCGATATACGCGAAAATGCCTCCGATTATGATGCAAAGGCGACCGCGAACTTCCGCTTGATAAAGTACAACCTAAATAAAATACATCATGTTGGAGTGTTGACGGTCGTCATTAGTTAAGCCGTAGGCGTGTAAGAGCACCGAAAAAGTGTACCCGAGAACGTATGAGAAATGTGTAGCAAAGTGTCCTGATAAGCATCAGTGGTGCCTTCAGAAAGATTCCAGCTGAAAGCACTATTGATGATCTTGAATATCTCTATCTATCTATCTCCCTCCCCCTCTCCCCAACAAACTTACAGGTACGGGACGTACTGGTCAATTGTGGCTATGGAAAATACGAATCCACACAAGAAGTGCACAGTAGTATATCTCCCCGTAAGGAGCCTCTTCCCAACGGATACTGTCAATGCAAGTTCAAGCGTAACGGGCTCCCAGTCACCAGGGATTGGCAGATTAGATATGCCACAATTTCTGCTGTAATGTTGTAATGTGGGATGCCTGCATTGTCCCGAAGCGTGTGACGCTGTTGCCATCCTCTAGTCTGCGTATTCGAGAAATCATGAGGTTTAGAAACGAGAAATAAGTTGACCATCACTAATTGTGTGTCTAAGTTTCCATTTCTAAAGGAAAAAACATGTGCCATTTAAGAAATTTAACTTTGTGTTGAAAGGAATGTTTGCTTACATTTATGGATTGTGCTTTCCTGCTCATTGAGTGAGTCCCCGACGTAGGTGCATTCCTGACCAATTGTATTTTTCACATTTTATTTCGTTTCGGATCTAGATGAGGTGGCAGAGTTAGATGGGACACCATGTATAAAGAAAAGCTGTAAATCCAGAACAGTCATGTGAACCTCCCCCCCCCCCCTCCCACCACCACCACCACCACCCACTTTACATGACCCCAGTTAGATCCAAACTCCTGCCCTGCTTGTTGACTCTGGAGAACAGCCTTCTGCTTTTCGCTTTACACACATTACAGATATTTAATAAACTGCTGTTCACCTGTTTCGCTCAATCCATATTGTTCAAACTTAAGCAAAAAGCCATGCGTGGTCCACGCAGTCGTGTGTTTTCGTTAAACTGACAAAAATACGTACTGTTCTGAAGATACCGTTTAGTCCTGGTAGTGCCTCACACACAGGAGAGTAAGTTGCAACTTGGCTTCAGGAAAGGAGTATTCACAGAAAACGAATCTGACACTGAGTTGCGTGATCTGAGATGTTCCTCTACTCTCCTGTGCATTGTTTCAACAAGATTTCAAAACATTAAAGCAAAGAAACTGGTCGGTAATTTTGTGATCTTTCACCCTTTGCATAAAATATGCAGTTTTTCAGTCTGCCATGAGAAACCATGCACAGGTGACTCGGTACAGAACTAATATTTAGTGCACTGATATTAGTCATCCCAGCTGAAATTTCATCATACCCATGGGAGGTTATACTATTTCATTATGTCTAATGCCGTTTAGTGTACACAGTTCAGTTTAAAATTTACAGTTATTTTTACAGTTCCTTGCCATAAATGAAGCGTTAACCGGAAAGCAGACGACACTAATTCTTTACCATCGTTTACCGAAAGTAGATTTTAGATATATGTAACCTTTGGTGGCCGATAAACTACCTTGTAGTAATCGTGGACTGTCTCAAGCAAAATTGTGTCCGGCTGCGAGAGTTCATAGGCGACAGTGGAAAACGAGGGTGCAAATTAGCTACGACTCGCTGCTGGCATGAAGTGTCTTATTACGCGGCGGTCCCTTGGAAGTTGCAGCTGGAGGCAAGGGGGAAAGGGAGGACCAGCGAAGCAGCTGTACAGGCTAAATTCCAGTAGTGGGTAAGTTAGATTAACTTACTTGTAATTGGCATTAAATTCGCAGGGATAATATGTACAGCGTGTTTCAGTTAAGGTGTTCTTCTCTGGAACTTAAAAAATTACGTGTTAAATGAATTGTTATTTATTTTGGTTAGCGTAAATGAGCATAGTTTAGTTACCAGGGAGTCAAGGCAACGTTAAACGTTCATAATTTTGCTATCGTGCTACTGGTGTATTTAAGGGGGATTGGACGTCAAACGTGCCGACTTGGGGCAGGAGAGGCATCACAGGACATTTTTAATTTCCACTGTCTATACTTTCAAATATAAATTCATAAAACTCTATCGGCATGACCAGGAAAGATGCAGGATTAACCATCATAGCAGTGGAAGTTCAAAAACATAACACTTTTTCTTAGATGTGAAATTTCATCATTTTTTTTCTCTTACTACGCGCTGCATTTGTTACTATAGATACAAATTCCTTCATAAGTAGGAGATTCTTACATTAATTTTGCACAGCGCACAAACCATACTTACATGTGTGTGAAACTCCAGAATTTATGAAAAAATGAATGAGCTGTTACATTCTAAACTTCATGTTTAGAAAAAACTCAAATTTTGTAGTTAATTATCTCAATTTTTACCACAACTTCTAATAGATTTGGGGAAATTCTAGAGTTTTGCATTAAGGAGTTTGTGTTTAATAAGCAATGCAAAATTCATCGAAGAATCTCCTATGAAGAAAAATGTACCTATAGCAACAAATGCAGCCAATAGTAAGTGAAAAAATGAAATTTCGCATGTAAAAAATTTTGTTTGTTACGTTTTTGAACTTCCACTGCTACGGCGAATCCTGAATCCTTCCTGGTCATGCTGACAGTTTTATGAATTCATTTGTAAAAGTATAGACAATGGAAATTAAAATGTCATGTGGTGCCTCTCCTGCTCCAAGTAGGCCCGTTTTACGTCCTACCCCCTGTTAAACCAACTATATTTCAAAACTTTTTGTCATACTTTTATCATTCTTATTCAGGAGCTAGAAATGTTAAACTTTCGTGGGTGGATGCAACACTAAACTACTGCATGCCAAGTGTCACCCGCTTCTGAAGAAGGCCAAATTATTTTGGCTGAAACCTGGGTACAGTTTGGTGTCTATCTGCAACTGAGGCTGACATGCTACATGTTCAATTATCACAGTTGCTGACAGGACTACAAAATGTTAGAAAAATTCTTAGCTCATCTTGCGCAGATAAGAGCCTAATTTACACTGGACGTTTTGGAGAAATTTAGTTTCCTTGTGCAGATGTTCGTGTCACAGTTACCATTACTACACTGCCCAAGAGCGTCTCATCTATCCGATGTGATGTCGCCGCAAGAGGTACGCCAACAAATAAGCAGCATCGAAACCGTAGGCTAGCGCGAGCGGTCATCTTCAGTTCGCATTCGCGTGCTCGCTCGCGTTCCACTGATTGTCGGTCTTTTTACCGAACTATCGAAGGAAGTTAGTGTCGTTTCCGCCTCAGCGCTAGCTGTAGTGGGCTTACAGAAAGCTTTCGTTTGATACCCGGTCTACTTTTGTTATGAGGTGCGCGAATGATGAAGTGGTCTGAAGAGAATGTAATGTTGCTGATGGAATAATATGGACTTCATGCGTGTTGCTTGGCTCCGAGATATCCACAGCACAAATCCCGAAGGAAAAGAAATGTGATTGATAGAAAATTGCCAAAGTGTTAAAAAAATCTGCATCAGCTTTGTATTTCTAGGGAAAACATAATATCCTTGGCAGTAAGCTAGTGCGAATATTTAACTATCACTCAAATTCAGATTAAAATGTACTGAAAATATGACCATTCTCGTTGGCTATGTTCGTGGTGTCTGAATAACTTGATAACCTACCATACAGAGCGCGCAGCAGCGATGCTCTGCATCGCGGGCTGCCTACGCATCAGCAGATGTCCTGTGTTTGCCCGTAGTTCAAGGAACGAGTCTTCGCAACCTGTTCTACCTGTCCAGGCCAGACCAGCCTCTCCGACCGGGCTTGTGAAAACTGACCTCGCGCTTCTTACATGAGTCAGCCCCAACTGATCTAACAGTATGCTCAGTTGCCAGCTTCTCCATTGCAACGGCAAGTGTCCCTTATTCGGTTCTGATCTTTACTCTAGAAGAATATCTGACTTTCATGTTGTCAAATGCGAGGCTAGTTTTCGTTATTTACGTCAACGCTGAAATGAACTGAAAGCCAGTCTCAAATATACCACTGATAGAAGCAGCTTAAGTCATGCAAAAAGCCGGCCGCCATAGCCGAGCGGTTCTAGGCGCTTCAGTCCGGAGCCGCGCTGCTGCAACGGTCGCATGTACGAATCCTGCCTCGGGCATGGATGTGTGCGATGTCCTTAAAACTACTTAAACCTAACTAAGTTCTAGGGGACTGATGACCTCAGATGTCAAGTCCCATAGTGCTTAGAGCCATTTGAATCTTCCAAAAATAATCTTCCGTGTTTAGAAACGACTGTAACATTGATTGTAGACAAACACATTTTTAGACAGATTCGATCTGCTTCATTTCGTTGGGTGGTTATTCGCTCCATAGAGCACTTGAGTGTCCGTTATCGAAATGATGTGGAACGAGTCAGTTTACAGAATATGTTAACACGATTAGTGTCAACATTAATGAACACAGAATTTTTTAGTCACACTCATACAACTATACTTTCTTGTACAGCCCACCAGTTTTCAAATAAAATTCGTCCGTGGAATAGAGATAATCACGAGAAATGATTCTAGGTTAGAATTAAAACTTCCTCTACTGCCTGTCAGGCATTTTATGTTGTTGGCCAAATGGCCAAAAATTTTGGTTGCTGCACATTGACTCCTTTCTGAGACATTGACAGCTTTAATAATGGGTAATAAAGGCAATCTTTTCGTAGTTCTGAAGGCGTGGTCATCACTATTCTTCCCAAATTGTGATGGATTATTTGACGAATTTCAGTAACGGATATATGTATAGTGACGGCACAGTTAAAATGCATAGCTTCTTGAAGAGCTACCTGCGTGACGTCTGTGGGAGAACACCATATATTATCCTTACTACTCTTTTTTACAATCAGTAGTTTTAAGTCTGAGTGGTTAGTTATCCCAGAAGATTATTCCATACATTGCCGAGTGGAAATATGCAGAATATGCCAGTCAGGAGGTTAATGCATTTGTTTCAAAGACTAACAATTAAACGGAGCAAAAGGAGCTGAAGTAAATTGTTTGAGAAGCTCAGCAATACGCTTCTTTCAGTTAAAGTTTTCATAAACATGTACACCCAAAACTTTGGAGCAGTCTACTCTGTTTAGTGACTCCTGTTCATGTACTACATCAGTTGTTTGTATAACTATTTGCTGTACAGAACTGCACATAGTCTTTTCTCAAAATTTATCGAGAGTCCATTTGCAGAGACCACTTATTAGGCTTCTGAAAAAGTTAAAAATTTCTTCTGTTTTGTAACGGGATTTGTTATAACAGTAGTATCGTCTGCAGAAAATTAAAATTCTGCTTGATGAACGTTAGTGGATGATCATTCACATATAAGCAATAAGTACATAAAGCAAACAGTCCTGTTGGAGGAACATCCGTAACTCAGCATTATACAGAACTCCATTGCCAGCCGGGGTGGCCGAGCGGTTCTAGGCGCTACAGTCTAGAGCCGCGCGACCGGCACGGTCGGAGGTTCGAATCCTGCCTCGGGCATGGATGTGTGTGATGTCCTTAGGTTAGTTAGGTTTAAGTAGTTCTAAATTCTAGGTGACTGATGACCTTAGAAGTTAAGTCCCATAGTGCTCAGAGCCATTTGAACCA
The DNA here is from genome assembly GCF_023864345.2 of Schistocerca serialis cubense. Classification (NCBI taxonomy): domain Eukaryota; kingdom Metazoa; phylum Arthropoda; class Insecta; order Orthoptera; family Acrididae; genus Schistocerca; species Schistocerca serialis. The sequence goes on from NC_064642.1 coordinate 549,848,414, forward strand.
TTTTTTTGAACTCCCTGTTCTGCGCTCGTAGGTTCAAATGGCTCTGAGCACTATGGGACTCAACATCTATGGTCATCAGTCCCCTAGAACGTAGAACTACTTATACCTAACTAACCTAAGGACAGCACACAACACCCAGCCATCACGAGGCAGAGAAAATCCCTGACCCCGCCGGGAATCGAACCCGGGAACCCGGGCGTGGGAAGCGAGAACGCTACCGCACGACCACGAGATGCGGGCAGCTCGTAGGTAGCACACCGCGCTTTGTACACGTCCACCGCGGCGCTCAGGGGCCACAGCACCAAGTTACGACACCTGAAGATGGGTGTATAAGAGTCCGAAACCGGTCGTGTGATAATAAAAGAACTTCACAACTCTAGCGGTATTTTCAACCTCTGGCAATAAGTGTAGACCAAATATTGAAACTTGTGACTTCGTTTGTGACTGCTCCCCAGTAACTAAAATTTTCTACCCTTCCAGTATTGTATGGATTATTCAGCACAACTTCTTGCGTTCTGTTTGTCAAGTACTATTGAAAGAAGTTCTATGTGAAGCCATAAATTCCATAAGATTTCAGATTTTTGTAAGAGTGTAACGTCTTGGAACGTCAACAAGAATACGAACTGGCTATATTTTATTATTTAATGCTTGTAATATTTGATGAGTGTGAACGTATAAGTAGCATTTTCAATCGCACAGGCCATCTGGAATCCAAACTGTGATACCCAAGTGTCTGACTAACATTAAATCCATTACTTTCTCCAATATTTTGGAAAAAGATATCCGTAAGAAAACAGGACGATAATTCTGTCTCGCCACCTTTCTCATGAGGCTCATTAACTACTGCGTATTTGAATCTGTTTCGAAATATTCCCTGTGCCAAATGTTGCGTTTCATGTATCACTTAGGACATTACTTTTTAAATTACAACTACTTTTCAGAATTCTGTTTGAAATATCATTAACACCATCCGAGTTTCTGTGCTTTAGAATTTTCATAATTCTATTGATATCAGTGAAGGGTGTTGGTGGATAAGTCACGAACCACAACGGAAATGAAAGAAAATTTTCGAAAAGAAACATTTGTTGTACTGAAAGGAAGGTATAGGGTGAATAGTAACCACGTCACATGACAGTCTGTTGCAGTATTTCATTTTTTCAATGGTTTGTGATGCTATCTAGGATGGTATCACCACGTTTGGCAACTTAATATATTTTCCCAGTTTTGTTAATACTTTTTGTACAGGAAAAATTGCTAATCACTCGTAGCTTGACTTTGAACGCGGACATACATCATCTCTCTCAACCTCTCCTCTCACTGCACGTGGTCGAATGAGCTGAGGTGATTTCAAGTCGAGAGGAAAGCAAGGGCATGTGTTATCCAACCGGAGCATGCCTAGTAAAGCACAATCGCGACCAAATCAACCTTGCAGTGACTACTGGTTTACGTAACAGCGGGGCACTGGAGTCTGACAACTTAACTCGGCAAATTCTCGTAACTTGCACAAGATTGCTTCTTCTAGCATGAAGTACATAAACTGGTGAATGAGGCGGAGATGAGCAGTTAACGGCAGCTGATCGTAGTTGAGGCCAGATGAGGTGTGGTGCTGCATTCAGTACGACGGTATCCTTGTCGGGACGCGCCTGTAGCAGAGAACAATGCTCGCAGACTGACTCACTAGAATAAATCACGCTGTTTTGTTCCGCTGCAACCTTGGCCAGGGCATTTCCGCCAGCATAGCTACTGATATTCGCGGATGACGTCCACGTGACTATTACGCTATTGTTTCTCGCGTCAACAACAGTGATTCGGCGATTTACGTGTGATGGACTTCTTGGCAGAAAACTGTCTTTCACGCATACGCTGTGAATAACAGCAGCAGGCTTCGTTTTTTAGTGTCTAGCACCAAGCGAGGTGGCGAATGGATAAGACACCAGTATCCCGAAGGAGAGCTGTCAAAATCCCCATCAAGCCACCAGTTTAGGTTTCCTGTAATTTCCCTAAGTCGGTTAAGGCTAATGCAGGGGTGGTTCGACGAAGATACGTTAACCGTAATATTCCATCCTTGCTGCCAATGACTGGCGCTTCATATGCGGCTTCTCCAAAGCACGAGGCAAGAGGCGGTTGGGAATTGCACTATGTTTCGTCGGATGTCTCCTTCTCCCTGTGTGTTGTATATTCGAGCAGAATGCAGCTGTTAAAAATGGCATGTGCTCTGCCGCTGTCCCTCATTTCGCTTTCACAAACTGTATCTGCTAAATACCTGCGCCAACAAACGACTTACAGCACTACGAGAGGGTTTTCAATAAGTAATGCAACCCATTTTTCTTCTGAAAGTAGGCTGTTTTTATTCAGGATTCCAATACACCTTATTATTCCCTACTCTTTTGCTACAATACTATATTTTCTAACATGATCTTCGTTCAATGTAACAGTATTACGCCGTCTTACTGGGACGGCCTTGTATGCCCGTAAGATATCGCTCTATTCGTCGATGTCTTGTTGCATCAATAAACGCCCCATTAACCATGTTCTGTTTCCAGCAGAGTACATCCTCAATTGGTCTAAACAGATGGAAGCCGGAAAGTGCCAGATCCGGGCAGTAGGGTGGCTGAATAATAGTCCAGCGAAGTTTTGTGGGCTCCTCTCAGATGAGATCTAAATTGTGATCCATCGATCACTTCGATTGTGTGTGTTCGCCCGTTAAAACATGGTAGGAGTCACAGCTGTGTGCGGTCGGCCGGTGCGCTGGAGATCGGACAGTTTTGCGTGACCTTGTTGTGATCATGACAGATGCGCCGCCCAACGACTCACCGTGCTTTTGTTCACTTCCCGGTCTCTGTAGGCATTCTGCAGGCACCTATGAGTATTTGCGATGCTCTCCACCAAAAGGAACTCGATGACTGCCCTCTCCTTGGAACCCACCTCCATTAGACGCCATTTTGAAGGCTATGTATGGCGTTGCCTCCTATCGAAACTATAGGGGCTGAAGCGGGAATCTCTGCCCCGCAAAGTTGGTACTTCTACAACAATCATTACATTTCTGATGTGAAGGCCTGTGAATGTGCCGAATTTAGAGGTCTTCATGGCGTTATCTTCAAACTAGATAGTACAATGCTGCCTATTGCATGTGCTGTACTACACTACTTCGGTTCAGACAGTGTTGGATTGTTGTTGTACTACTCTTCGCCGAGAGACGGGCAGCACTGGCCAGCTACTATAACTGACGAAATCTGCCACAAAGTTTTAGCAGAATGATTGACATACCGGTGTCTTCTATCAAAGCTCATTCAGACTCTATGCGCAACTGTTATTGCTGCCAGAGACGACAGCTCCGTGTATTAACTTCACTCTCGGCATACCCCCAAATTATCAACAGATTTAATCCTGTGTTCTTCCTACAGCGGTTGGACAAAAATGCGGAAACACCACGAGAAATGTATGCTTGAACATTAATGCAGATGGTAGCTAAGCCTATAGATTGTGCATTTGTTTTGACCAGGGACGACGGCTCAGTATGCTGCACGTGTCAGTCGAGGTAAGAACATTGGTCTGTGTAGCTGTGAGGGCATTATATCGGAGCTAAGTGGTGCATGTGTCTGGTGTTGCCTGTGTTGAGTGATCGTGTCGGACAGTCATTGAAGAAGATTGCGACGAACCGTAAGAGGACGACAGCTGCAAAAGTCACTGCAGAACTCGGTGTCGCACTTGGGAAACACACGAACTCAACAAGCATGAAATTGCAGGGCGAGTTGCAGTTCCATTACCACACGTTAGTGACACAAGTGCCCGTATCAGGAACCCGTGTTGCCGAAGCCACGAAAAAGCAACGGACGAAAGGCGTTTGGTCGGATGAGTCTTGCCGCACACAGTTTCCATTTTCTGGCAGAGTTTACGTTCCAAGTGTGAACCATGGCGGGGGTTCGATGACGATTTGGGCAGCCATATTGTGCTAGTCCATGAGCCCTCATGGTTACTCTGCAAGGCTGCATTACTGCCAAGGATTATGTGACCATTTTCGCTGTCCGTCCCATGATACGATGTTTGTTCTCCAATGTTCACACTGTCTTCAAACACGACAGGGAGCGTGTTCAACAGCTCACACCGTGAGCACAAGGACGAACTGTCGCATCTCTTCTGGCCATCACAATCACCAGCTCTCAAGGTTATTGATTCAAAAATGGCTCTGAGCACTATGGGACTTAACTGCTGCGGTCATCAGTCCCCTGGAACTCAGAACTACTTAAACCTAACTAACCTAAGGACATCACACACATCCATGCCCGAGGCAGGATTCAAACCTGCGACCGTAGCGGTCGCGCGGTTCCAGACTGGAGCGCCTAGAACCGCTCGGCCACTCGAGCCGGCTCAAGGTTATGGAGTTTTTCTTGTCTACTTGATAGCTGGGTGATGGCTGTCCACCTCCGTCATCGTTCCCTGAACTTGTCACTGCTTTACAGGGAGAATGGTGTAAGATTCCAGAATGAGATTTTCACTCTGCAGCGGAGTGTGCGCTGATATGAAACTTCCTGGCAGATTAAAACTATGTGCCGTCCCGAGACTCGAACTCGAGACTTTTGCCTTTCGCGGGCAAGTGCTCTACCATCTGAGCTATCCAAGTACGACTCGCGCCCCCGTCCTCACAGCTTTACTTGTGCCAGTACCTTGGTAGAGCACTTGCCCGTGAAAGGCAAAGGTCCCGAGTTCGAGTCTCGGTCCGGTACACAGTTTTAATCTGCCAAGTTGTTTCGGTGTAAGATTCCCTTGAAAAACATACAAGGCCTACATTTGTCCCTTCTGAGAGGACTGGAAGCTGTTTCGTATGCTGACTGTTCTCGTACACCGTTCTAGGCATAGTAAGGTGTTATATCCTTGGAGTTTCCACCACTGTACTGTAGTGTGTACGCACGATAACCCTGTGCACAGTGCATGTTTTTCACTGCAGTGGACAACTTTTAATGGTCAATTACCTGGCGTTTTCAGTCAGTCGTGAGGCTGAAAATGCATGCAGGACACAACACCAGTAGGGAGTGCCCACTAACGTGAACTGTGTGGCATTTTCAATCAGTCCTGAGGCTGCAAATGCAAAGAAACGACCAGTAACAGCTGTCCACTGTAGTGGACGCTATGCGCCACAGGTATAAGTAAAACTTCATCTGATTTCAGTGGCCAGCAGTGTGAATCATTTGGCCGTGCCCCCGTGGCGACCACAGCGTTTTTAGATCACCCAGCTGGGACCCCGCTAAGCAGGCAGTTCAGCTCCAGGTGTGCACCGCAGCTGCTCGCGAAAACGAAATGGGGCCACGCGGCTCATGCCACGGGCCAGGCCCGGCCCTGCCCGCTGCTAACGCCTTTGTTATCCTCTCGCCACACACGCGCAGGGCCGCTTTTGTTTTGAGGTTCCGCCATCGACTATTACACAATCGATATGCGCAGTCTCCCTGGGGGGACCGTTTGACACCAGAGGTTTTCCAGTTCTCTGTCAGTGACGCCCTTGAAACTATGCAGTCACACAAGCTACAAAGAGTTCAGTAGCCTTTCGTCGATACTGACCGTAGTTCCCACCAGAAAATCTCCACTAAAGGCTGATTTGGATGCATTCGGAAAGACACTTAAATGCTGTAAATCACTAAATTCGAATCACACATATAAACAGTATAAAAACGGTGGCTGCTGCAATCATTGGTAGTTTTGAAACTTGATGGTGGATTAAAATTGTTTTTTTACCGGGGCTCGATCGCAGAGCCGGCCGAGGTTGGGGTGGCAGAGAGGTTCTAGGCGCTACAGTCTGGAACCGCGCGACCGCTCCGGTCGCAGGTTCGAATCCTGTCTCGGGCATGGATGTGTGCGGTGTCCTTAGGTTAGTTAGGTTTAAGTAGTTCTAACTTCTAGGGGTCTGACGACCTCAGAAGTTAAGTCCCAAAGTGCTCAGAGCCATTTGAACCATTTTTTCGATCGCAGAAACCTCGCCTTTCACTGTTAGTGCTCTTGCCGACGTTTAAAATGAATAAACAAGGTCCCTCCCGTCTCCCCTTGAAGCTCATCCTGTCTCCCTGCAACCATGCCTTTTATGGGTAGCTTCTCACACTGCATCCCTCAACGTCATGTTAAGGCGTAACAGTCGACTGAGCAATCAAAGCACGATTCACGACCCACCTTCAAAGCTGTACTTCCGTCAACTTTCCAAATTTCTCTGTCCCCGAAATGCGCCAATTTCACTTATTGACGAAAGTGAGCACTGTCTATAAACCAAACCATGCAGCGCATACTAATTCTCGTCATAGCCCGCTGCCAACCATACAGTTTGAACGTTTCAACGCAAACCGCTCCTAAATTATGACGCTATTATTTCTTAGTTCAATAAGTCATCCTGTGTCTTCTCCATGTTCGCTTCAAACACTTACAGAAGTTCTCCTGCATGCCTCGCGGGACTTTTTTTGGTCATCTGTCTTCTGAAAGGTTTGATGCGACGCGCCACGAATTCATCTCCAGTGCCAACCTCACCATTTCATCCTGTGCCAAACTCTTCATCTCAGAGTAGCACTTGCAACCTACGTCCTCAATTATCTGCTGGATGTATTATAATCTTTGTCTTTCTCTGCAATTTTTGCCCTCTACAGCTCCCTCTAGTACCATGGAAGTCAGTCCCTGATATCAGAGGTCCTATCATCCTATCGTGTCTCCTTATCAGTGTTTTCCACATATTCCTTTCCTCTCCGATTCTGCGTAGAACCACCTCTTTCCTTACCTTATCAGTCCAACTAATTTTAAACATTCGTCTGTAGCACCACATCTCAAATGTTTCGATTCTCTTCCGGTCTTCCCCACAGTCCACGTATCACTACCATACAATGCTGTACTCCAAACGTATATTCTCAGAAATTTCTTCTTCAAATTAAGGCCTGTTAGATACTAGTAGACTTCTCTTGGCCAGGAATGCTCTTTTTTTTGTCTGTTTTTGATGTCCTTGTTCCGTGCGTCATTGGTTATTTTGCTGCCTAGGTAGCAGAATTCCTTAACTTCATTGACTTCGTGATCATCAAACCTGATATGTTTCTCGCTGTTCACATTTCTGATACTTCTCATTACTTTAGTCTTTCTTCGATTTACTCTCGGTCCATATTGTGTACTCATTAGACTGTCCATTCCGTTCAGCAGATCACGTAATTCTTCTTCACTTTACTCATGTCATCAGCGAATCGTATCATTCATATGTTTTTGCCTTGAATTTATATTCCACTCCTGAACCTTTTTTATTTCCATCATTGTTTCTTAATTGCGGAACTCACTTCTGAAATTAAGGATATTACGGAGAAATGGCTTAGCAACAGCAAAGTGGATTTATTTCCTGATTATTAAGTGCACTATATTTGGCAAGTTCCTCGCCGATTAAAACTGTATGCTCGACCCGGACTCGAACCTTTGTTTCAGAGGTGCTAGACCCAAAAAATTTACAGAGAAACTTCTGTGAAATTTGAGAGTTAGGGGAAAAGTAGTCGCGAAAGTAATTACGCTGAAGGCAGGTCATGAGTCGTGCTTGCATAGCTCAATCAAGCTATTCCCCCTTCAGCTTTATACAAAGTGTGTAGTGCCAACACGAAACACTTATCTACGCAAGAGAAATTGGGTGAGAGAAAAATTCACTTTTATTACGAGAAATGCCACAAGTATGATAAACGTGACCAAGTTTTGCGACCAGACTGGAAATATTTTGCTTGGCTTGTTGGGCGCTTGAAATTTTCCTCACCAAACCAAAGGGCACTGAAATGCAGCAATTTCTAGACATTGCAACCTTGAGGTCTTTAATTTCCCTAGGAACTAAACACCAAACACTAGTTTCTCTTGCATTCTGGTATGTGGTCTCAAAACAGTCTGCATTTTAAGTCTATTTGTTTGTAACTTGATTTTCCCAACTGTCTTGTTCCATCAGGTGCTTGTGTTATTGTCTACTGCATACTCTTGTCTGCAATCAACAATGAAGAGTATGCTTTAGTCAGTGATACAATCAACTGATGAAACGACAGTTGGCAAAATCGTGTTATGATACAAAGAAATTGTCTTAATATGCAGACCGTTTTGAGACCACAAATCAGAATGCAACAGGAACACGTCAACGTTTGCTGTTACTTCGTGCTTTTTAAAAATGTCTGTTATCATAATTTTTAAATCAACAGAAGGAAAAGTTTTCTGCATATCGTTAGGTTTCGTATTTATACATTTAATAAGCAAGGCTCATATCACTTGCACTTACAAAAATAAACAAATCCGTCATATCGTTAACGGAAATATCGTTTGTTCGTTCTTGTAACACACGTGAAATTCTTATGTTAGGAAAAAACAAGTTAAATCCTATAGCAATAGTTTGCAATTCTGTTGTTAAATTTCTCTAAAGTACCTCTAAAAGCAGTTCAAACAGAATATAACATAGCATAAGGAAAACCTGCTGGAAGAACCAAAAACAAATTGTTAATGTGGATGCACAATGTTCATTGCTATAGTAGATATTTTTATCATGTTGCTATCGTTATTAATTCCTTATGTAATGTAACTATCTTAAAGGATGTAACAGCAGTGCTGATAGTTATCATAAATTTTTGTATACATTTGCAATTAACTGCGTTTCAGTTCAGTAAAATGTTTACATAAAAACTCAATCGATAAGAGCATTACCCGCGAAAGGCAGGGTTACGATTTCGAATCCTAGTCCAGTACACATGTTTAATCTGTTATGTAGTTTCAGAAGAGAGAGACTCCGCTGCGGAGTGAAAGTTGCGGTCTGCAAATATTGGCTGTTTGTATCAGTTCCGCAATAAAACTTCAGAGTTCATTTTTAGTATTCCTCAGAATGATTTCATTTTCGCCAGAAGTTGTTCCTCCGTTTGCCGCATCGGTGCACGCCTCACAGATACAACCAAAGTTTCTAGCAGCAGCTGGCTTCTATACATTGCCCTCTGAACCCGGTGTTGGTTGTAGCGTCCCGACACAGCGCACAGATTCAACTTTGTCAGCATCGTGTACAATAGTATATACAGCTGTCATCGATTAGGAGATAAATTTCCAACGCCGCAGCGCTTTCCTAGATACTGTTCTGTTGAAAGTGGTATTCTCTCGCCGTCTCAGACTTGTGAACTAATTTAACCAGCCAGCTATAAAGGATGGGCAAATCAAAACTACCTCCGAAAATGTCCTGCACCTTCAGAGAGGCACCCGTTACACACACGAAGTGAATCATTTCCAGGTTCAAAAATGTTAGAAAATATATTTGAATCGAACTCTGAACCTTTCGATCATTAGTCTGGCGCTTCTCCACTCTTCCACCGAGCCACACTCAACTCGTGTATATTGCATTAATCAGGACCAAATTTTATATAAAATCTTATTTTAGTACCAACTTTCTGCTGCGTTTATGACATCACAAACTCCAGCTTTGTCATCGAAAGATTCCCAAATATGACTCCTGAAAGGCTTCGTCCTACTTCAGACATCGAATGTGTGGTCGTAGTATTGAGAGCAGAGAATTTTCGTTTGTCCTAAATGGCCGTTAGAAAAACCACTAAGGTTTCAGTTGCACGAGACTGTGCGGTTAAGTTCCCGTGAGCGTAGAATCTGCGACATTCGTCGGTGTTTTGCCAAATCTACGGGGATCATGTGACAAATTTACTACTCAGGGATTTGATTAACCTGCAAAGATGATACATACCGTTGTTTTGCATGTTGGATTTTGCCTCAGATTGGTAGTAATCTGAAGATTCGATCCCATGTTAATAAAGTACTTAGTTTTTCATTGTACCAAAAGTAATCTTGATCTCAAACAGTCAAGCATGTATGCGAAAAATAACAAAACCACTGGCGTCCGGATACCATTTTCAATTGTAGTTCCCCAAACAAAACAGAGCTCTCTCGTCAACCGCAAAAAAATCCATTTCAGACCATACACATAACAGTCGTGTCACTCTTCAGACCAACTTCAGGTTGATGATTTTTATTTATATTTCGTAAAATTGTGTGGGGCCATCGTCTTGCTGTGTAGTGTAACCAGCACATTGTGTAAAAAGCTGTTCAGGTGATGTTTTCTTTATTTGATAATAATTGAACTCCACTTTATTCTTTTCATATGTAAATGAAAGATACAATTTATTTATGAAACACGGGACATATGCATACAAATATCAGGTTCACACAATAAAAAGAGGAAAACTGATACTTGGACAATGTCTGAAAGACCCATGTTACAGTAGAGATTTTTGTCTTCTGCAGGTAATTCTCTACTAGTACGGTAACACCAGGGGTGGCAAGTTAAGTTGTTCAGGGAGAAACAGTGAAGAATCGTCTTGAGGAGCAGAAAATAATCTTCCACTTTAATATTGCTGTTGTCAAATGATTGAAAACTGAAAGCGTATTCCACATTTTGTATTAAGTTATGTGGTATTCGCAAAACTTTGTCAAAATAGTGTGGTATTAAATGTACTTTATATTAAATTAAAATTTTATACATTAATATTCAAAAAAGCTGTCTCCCGCGTTTCCATGTGTCCACAAGACGGGAGTGGGGCGAAAGTAACTTTATCCACTCTGTTTTGGCTCACGTTAATTGGAAGGCAACACCTTTCGATCTGTAATTGCTGGTGATCACAGAACTGTCGGTGACCGTTAGAGAAGCTTCTCGGCTTGGAGGACGCCAGGAAGGCTGGGATACATTCCTGGGAGGTAGCTGGCGCTTCGCCCGTCTCAACCCTACAGGGACTGCATAGACTACTTTCTTTTTCAACTTTTATTTCAACTGTTGTTTGATACAACGTGAACTTGAACATTAGTGCATTTTCCTCCAAATTTCAGTGCTTAATATTAGTTTTCGTTGCCTTGTAAATATTAAATGCCGAATATATAACAATTGAAGAGTGCAATTTCGGTTGTTGGTATTGTTACAATTACGGTACTGCCCTTCTTGTTAATCTACACCCTTATGATTAGCTTAGATTAATCAATGTGGAAAATGACTGCTTGATTCGCACCTACAAATAGGATTCAATAATAGGCTTCCAAAGCCATATGATATTGCACCAACTACGTTGAGTTTCATTTGTTAGCGGAAGGCATGCAAGGTCTTCACCACATTATGACGGACAACAACAATCGGGCTGGCAGCTTAAAAGAAAATTGTTTTTATTGTAGTCGGACACCTGTTACTAGCTGTTTTGACTAACTGAGCATTCTCTCATTTCAGCCCAAAGTCGCCTCCCAACAGCCCGAACACGGAACCTTCGACCGACGACGACCTCAAGGGCGTCTACATAAACTACTGCTACAAGGTAAGGATCACTTTCCAACTTCCAGCTATCTACTTCGTAGGATCCATATGGAAGTGTCCCAGCGAGGGTGAAGCGTAGACCTGTGTTTCTCCTCACTATAAAGAAAAAAAAATTGCTCAATTCGACAATCGTAGCAGTTGGGACCACCCAAAGACTATCGCTAGTAACGAAATCTAACGATGTTTCGGAGGCTCTAAAGTTTGGTTCGGTGTCTAGCAAGCACGGTTCAAGGTTAATAGCAAAAAAATGTAAACTATTATTTGTATCCCCATTCATCAACAGAATAAATACAAAAATATGTAAATAAAGCTGTAGATCAGTTATATTACCGATACTTCCTTTGCAGAACCGTTGCCGTTGGTGTAACCCATTAACGGACTTCGGGAAAAAGTTTTTGCCATCGAACTCCTCAAGAATCACTTAGCCATCACTTGATTAACTTTTCCTCCAGGCACCTTTATTTCCACTTTTGATGTTGTTCATTACTAAAATGGAACAAACATCTTCATAGCACAACTGATATCTTCCAGAGCAATAAAGCGGATACATTAACCGCTATAGAAGTCGCCTTGAACTCAAGATAAAGCATTTCTAAGAATGGATTCAAAGTTGAGATCAGGGATCGCTGACGTTTAAGGGCCATCTAAGTTGAACTCAACATAAATAGCAACTATCCTGTATTTAAGGGAAACATGTTCCTCTCTCGAGTTTTTAAAGGAAAAACAAATTAAGAAATATCAATTTCAGGATATATGGTCGCTGAGCTGAGAGAGAATCCTGACAGACCAGCTACTCATCGGAAGGATACCGTGGGAGGATGGGGACAGGGAGCATCGAAATGTAAAAATATTGGGAAGCTTTGTACACTGAAAAAATTCCATATGAATAACTTTCTGTAGGCTAGCCATGTGTCTACGACAATAATAAAATTGAAACACTTAGTAACGCACCGAAATAGTTGGAACTTTATATGTAGTTAACATTCTTGGTCAGTAATTTAAAATGGGTAACAGTTCCAACTTAAAGTACAATTTGGTCTAAGATTTTATCACGAACACTGATTTCTTATAACTGTATTCTCTCCAAATCGTGAAGTTTTTCGAGAAATTTGTAGATTATTTTTCGCGTTTTTATGTCTTTTGTTGTGATTGTACAGACCATCGCGTGAGAAGTGCAGTACGTAAATTATGCAAAATGCTGCGGGTTTTTTCCCCGAAAAGTTAGGACGCCGCAGGGCGAGTGACTAAGTCACAGTTGCAGGGGAGATGGAGATGGGGATGGTGGGGGGAGTAAGGAGTGTGTGGTGGTGCAGTCACGGGACTGCGGCGAGCTGATGGAGCGAGTAAACAGATTCCTCTTCAGACTGTGACCTCGCATCGTTCTTAGCGTACGTAGCTGGCTGGGTACCCTGGTGGTGAGTCAGCTGCGTAAGTACTGCTCCACCCAGTTCTAAGAATACGCAGTTCTGTCAATGTACTGCAAATGTGGAAATGTCATTAACATTTACCTAATCTGACTCTCTGTACCGAGTAAGTTACTCTGCAATGTTCATTGGTTAATAACGCGTTTCCCACTCTTCGCGCATGAACGGATTAACTGCAAAACGTGACACAGCAATTATTCCATGAAAGTTTTGGTTCACGAACGTATCTTTCGTGCCCACCTTTTGAGAATATCGTAGCCTAATCTGGTACTTTATATTTTAAATTTTTGTGAAAAGTATTTATTTTTAATGATTCCTTATGTTATATCACGTAGCTTTTTAAATTTTTTCAGTAAAAATTCATCCAAAACTTTGTCTTATTTGTGAATGTGACTTTTCACATCAAATGTCATATTCATATTTTCAGGTTTAGGATTCTTTTTACACATCTGTATGACTTTAAAAGGTATGTCGTGAATGAAAATCAACAATAATTAACTAAATTTGTATTTTTTAAATTTTCTGCTCTGGTCATAAAGTAACCCTTCACTCTGTGTAGACATTACTGAAAATACGTTGGTGTCGCTGAAATGGTGCTAAGATATTTTCAGGTTCTGTACCGTACGCACACACCAGTACGTTGCTAAATACAAAGTATACCCTCCAGCCGCCCCCCCCCCCCCCCCCCCCCCCGGCATTACGCGTTATGGAAAATGCGTTGGTATTGCTTGGGTTAAGCTACTTCCTAACGTAAGTTGTAGGCTCAGTATTGCCTTGCATGTTCCTACGTTTATCCGGAAGCGAAACTGATCTTCCCCGAGATCGGCTTCTGCCAGCTTTTCCATTAATCTGCAAATAAGTCGTGTCAGTACGTTGCACCGTGACTGAAATGATGCGGTAATATTCACATCTTTCGGTAAAATACAGGGTTATTACAAATGATTGAAGCGATTTCACAGCTCTACAATAACTTTATTTTTTGAGATATTTTCAGTGCTTTGCACACACATACAAAAACTCGAAGTTTTTTAGGCATTCACAAATGTTCGATATGTGCCCCTTTAGTGATTCGGCAGACATCAAGCCGATAATCAAGTTCGTCCCACATTCGGCGCAGCATGTCCCCATCAATGAGTTCGAAAGCATCGTTGATGCGAGCTCGCAGTTCTGGCACTTTCTTGGTAGAGAAGGTTTAAACACTGAATCCTTCACATAACACCACAGAAAGAAATCACATGGGGTTAAGTCGGGAGAGCGTGGAGGCCATGACATGAATTGCTGATCATGATCTCCACCACGACCGATCCATCGGTTTTCCAATCTCCTGTTTAAGAAATGCCGAACATCATGATGGAAGTGCAGTGGAGCAGCATCCTGTTGAAGGATGAAGTCGGCGCTGTCGGTCTCCAGTTGTGGCATGAGCCAATTCTCCAGCATGTCCAGATACACGTGTCCTGTAACGTTTTTTTTTTTTTTTTTTTTCGCAGAAGAAAAAGGGGCCGTAAACTTTAAACCGTGAGATTGCACAAAACACGTTAACTATTGGTGAATTGCGAATTTGCTGCACGAATGCGTCAGGATTCTCTACCGCCCAGATTCGCACATTGTGTCTGTTCACTTCACCATTAAGAAAAAATATTGCTTCATCACTGAAAACAAGTTTCGCACGGAACGCATCCTCTTCCATGAGCTGTTGCAACCGCGCCGAAAATTCAAAGCGTTTGACTTTGTCATCGGGTGTCAGGGCTTGTAGCAATTGTAAACGGTAAGGCTTCTGCTTTAGCCTTTTCCGTAATATTTTCCAAACCGTCGGCTGTGGTACGTTTAGCTCCCTGCTTGCTTTATTCGTCGACTTCCGCGGGCTACGCGTGAAACTTGCCCGCACGCGTTCAACCGTTTCTTCACTCACTGCACGCCCCTTACAGAGGCATCCAGAAGCTTTAAACTGCGCATACCATCGCCGAATGGAGTTAGCAGTTGGTGGATCTTTGTTGAACTTCGTCCTGAAGTGTCGTTGCACTCTTATGACTGACTGATGTGAGTGCATTTGAAGCACGACATACGCTTTGTCGGCTCCTGTCGCCATTTTGTCTGACTGCGCTCTCGAGCGCTCTGGCGGCAGAAACCTGAAGTGCGGCTTCAGCCGAACAAAACTTTGAGTTATTCTACGTATCTGTAGTGTGTCGTGACCATATGTCAATGAATGGAGCTACAGTGAATTTATGAAATCACTTCAATCATTTGTAATAGCCCTGTACACATCTGTCAACACTTGCAGTCTTCGACACTGATGTTATTTATGATTCTTCTTTAAGTCTGCCGGTATTTCGCCTTTATATCTTCCATAGCAGGTGGAATGTAAGGTTTATAATCGAAGCAGGAACCAGTAAAAGCACTGTTTTAAAAAGTTTATTTAACTCAAACAATTACAGGTTTCAGATTTATTACAAATCCATCTTCAGAAGGCTCTTAAGGCTTCCCTTTCTTTCCTGCTATTGTTTTCTCACTCATGTGAAGTTGGGCCACGTTTCGCAGAATGTTAAACGTATGTGTAGCCATTAAACATAAAATGGTGCGTTTCATAACAGTTTTCATGGAATTAAACAGCACTTTCACGATGCATGGGCAAAAAATGTGTTAACTTAATAAAGCAAAACACAAATACAGGACGAATTCTTCACCAGAAACAACCACCAATGCACCACATTTGTAACGAACAAAAAACGAGGTCCCAGCAGCAAATAAAGGAAAACTACCAGAGCCGTGTGTGTGTGTGTGTGTGTGTGTGTGTGTGTGTGTGTGTGTGTGTGTGTGTGAGAGAGAGAGAGAGAGAGAGAGAGAGAGAGAGAGAGAGAGAGAGAGAGAGAGAGAGAGAAAATTTAAAATTTCATTATAATACTCCTTCAATCTTCAGTTGTACTACCAACACAACTGTTGCTTTCTCTAAATATGTTAAATTAAGCCAGAGGCAAAACCATAATCAGTAATGATGACAGCAGTGCAGCAAAACTATTTTCGTTCCCTCCCCCTTCTGCGCGAGCGCGTGTTTTTCGCGCACGTGCGCACTCTTGACACATCTTGTCTGCCGCGCAGCTCCCCCTCGTCACGCCGCTGTGCGCCTTGGGCAGTTTCATGTTGCCAGCCAAGAAACAAAAGCAGAGAAATGTAAAAAGAGCCAAGTTGCGCTCCTTCTAAAACTGCCAGCAGTCTAATTGCAGAGTGTTTGGCGTGAACTTCAAAGCCTGGCCTGTGGATGCGACGTGATTGTGTTAGACTGAAATGGGACTTTCGACCTCACTTCCATTACATTCCTCCGTGATACGGGAAAAAGGAGGAAAACAGATTTTCTACACGGAAGCCTTCGCGGCGTAGAAATGTTTGTAAATCTTTCCGAGCATAGCGACAGCGTGTGGGGCAGGGATATAAACCACCCTTTTGCTGGACCGTCGATCTGCTACACTGGTCAGCCTGGAAATAGTTTCCGGCGTTTTTTATTTTTTCGATATTATTCTACTCATTTCCAGACTGGTATCCTACGTACACCGTTGCCACCTTTCAGGTAGATACTTATATGAATATGGTGTCTGTTCTTTCAGACACGTGCGAAGGAACAGACATCACTGATAACCTGCGGCCGTCTAGAACGAAATTAGAATTACATTAATACCTTAAGCTGCTGAGGGGCTGCTTACATGGCAGACGCTCTATCCATCCGAGCCAACGAGGGCACAGAGGATAGTCCGACTGCAGGGACTATCTGACGCACGCCTCCCGCGAGACCCACATTCTCACCTTGTATCTCCACACACTACGTCCCTACTCAACACAGTCATTACTCGTGGAAGACATTCTTACCAAGTCACGTAAGAGTTCGGGGAATGTGTGTGCATCCGCAGAGGAGGAGGAGGTCATGGCCGGTATTGTCAGAACTATATACTTACATGGATATGGTGTCTGTTCTTTCGGACATGTTCGGTGTGTGTTGAGGTGGGACACTACAAATGTAGTGTGTGGACATAAAAGTTGAGAATGTGCGTCTCGCGGGAGGCGTGCGTGAGATAGTCCCTGCAGTCGCACTATCCTCTGTGCCCGCGGTGGCTCAGATGGATAGAGCGTCTGCCATGTAAGCAGGAGATCCCGGGTTAGTCTCGGTCGGGGCACACATTTTCACCAGTTCCCGTTGATAAATAACAACGCCCATAAACAGCTGAAGGTATTAATATATTTCTAATTTCAGGTTGTGTGTGTGTGTGTGTGTGTGTGTGTGTGTGTGTGTGTGTGTTATGGAAAATGCGCGCAAATATTAAGATTGTAACATACCTACAGTATAAAGGGACACTTCGCTTTTGACCTTCTCACACGTAGGGTTCATGAATGCGCATTCAACTTCGATTAACCTTATAAAAAAACCAAAAGATTCTTACCAATGTTTTTGACGCATATGGGAGCTTTGGAAGCTGAAATGATTGTAATCTGGGACAGAATAAACTTTGGGTGCCCATACTACAGTATTGTGGCCCAGTACTTTACTAATATATCTCTAACTGTACAAATCGCACCCGAAGGCGTCATAGCAAACCGCTGATCTCGTGCAAGCGAGCGACGACCTATTAGGAAGTTTTCGGAGTCGGGTTAAAGGCCAGATCAGATATGCATTTAACTATTGCGATTTGGGTGCTAACTCCGCTTTTCCTGTGACAGAAATACACCGAAACTATCTACAGTTCACCTTCAGTTTTTAAACTTACTTGAAACCAGCTCACTAGTAACAAGGAAAGAAATAGCGTGCCAATCGTAATGCACAAAATCACAGAATTCATTTCAAAGACAAGGAACAAAGAACATGCAAGCTTTAAGGAAATTCAGAAAATTATCCTACAAATGGAACAGCAAGAGGAAGACTGAGCTACTAAAATGATTTGCTAGTTGAGTTAAAGAAGTAAGAGGTAAGTAAGTCATTTACGAGGGGATAAAGTGGTAGCTGTGCGTAAGAGACTAAAGACGACTGATGCCGAGTAGAAATTTGATGCTACGTTGACACGCTAACTCTGTTGGTAAAACTGGGAAGGACGATAAAAGTTAGTTTCCAGGACCACGGTGGAATTGTGTATTGGTGTGGCGGTATCATCGTAGAAAAATTTTGTGGCAGTGGAGATGAAGAAGACAGAGTATGCGTTGAGAAAAACCGTCAATAACTTGCAAAGCAACTGGATAGCAAACTTTAATCCACCTCCCCTCCCCCTGCTATCCGATGAAGTGTGTCACGAAGAACGTGATATGGTTTCGTGTACTAACACACTGACGAGAGATTGTGTATTTAACCCCGCACACATTCTGTGGCCAGAATATAAATACTACCACCTTTACTTCCCTTCGTGACAAATTCTCGTAGCAACGTACCTCCGCTAACAGAAGTCTAAACGTCTATCTTTGGTCAAAACTACGCCGGATTAAGAGGTTTAGTGACCTCTATCACAGTCCACGAACCAGATTCCAAACTGCGCACTGTCAACATTTGTGACCATACTTTTTTCACCGTCGGCAGTATAATGGCTAGTGTAACAGGAAATAGTATTTCTTTGAGTGAGTTTGACAGTTTTACGTCACTTTATTCGTCGTTGGTGCTACAAATTAGTGCTCAGAGAAGATGTCTAAATGTTTCTCCGCTTAACGCCTGCCGTGTTCAGTTGTATGTTACCACCAGTACTAACCCAAGTTTGCGTGTCCCACTTGCATATATGTAACCCCCTCCCCCCATATGTTGGATTGTTTGTCGTTTATCTCGCCCGAAAAGTAATTACGCTTGTATCAGAACAAACTCTTGTATGTAAAGAGAAATTAACGTAATACTTTAAAGCTATGTGTACTTGATGATAAGGACGAACAGAAAGTTTATGAATGGTAACACTGTTGCGGAGTCTGTTGTACAAAATGTAAACATTCTAAGGATAATGTTGCTACCCACATGTACTGTTGTCTTAATGCTGTTCACGCAACGATTACGCTTCATAACAACCTTTAGACAGTGTAATGCTTGTTTGTGTTTAAAAACGAGTGAACGATCGAACTGCCCCTCCATGAAAATGTTGGCCTGTTGGGAGTAACTGTAAGGTAAACAACTGGTAACAAAAAGTTATTTTTCGTTGCATATGTTCGGCATTGAAAACGTAGCGAAATAGTCTCTGATATAAGAATTGTGTCCTCCTGGAGGTTTTCTTGCACTGAAAAAAAATAAAGAGAACACACTATCGTTCTCCTTCGTTCACCTTGACATAACAAAGCCGTTACTTAAATTGAAGACTTTCGACGGCTATCCTTAGCCACTGCGCTAGGTTGCCCATTGGGTAACTGTACTGCTATTTGCAGTGTGTGTCATTTGGATATAGGCTTTGTTCAGTTCAAAGATATCAGGACGCTAACATATAACCACCTCGCTTTGTTCAGTGTTGTCAAACGTTTTAGAAATTGACATCTTAAAAATTAAGCATAATGTATTTATTTTTTGTCTCGAAACCGTAGAAGCATGTCACTGAAGTTTCTTCATGTGCGAAAAGGGCAGGGTGTTTCCACCAACAGTGCTTAACTTAGGAATTACTTTATTTTTATATTGTCTCCTGAATGATTACTTACCGGTAAATTGTGATGTTAACGTATCGCAATCTCATGTTGTATGGACCTTCTATTTAGTAATGAGTAAAACCGAATACTGACTGCGCGAGACTGGATCCGGATACTATTCACGGTTGTTCTAGCGCTATTTTTGCGCGATTAACACGACTGAACAAGTGTGATTAGAGAATTCTTCATATATTGCAAAGACACACATACTAAAAGAATAATTCGCGTTAATCGAAGAAGTCGCGTTAACCGCGCAAAAATAGCGTTGGAACATCCGTGAATGGTATCCTGGATTTTATGTAAATAATCACACTGTTTACATGTTTCCTTGTAATTTGGTTTGGTTTTGTATCACAGTTTCTGATGATGGCTGTTGGGCTAACTGCGTTAAGTCTTCATTAATAAATTTCGATACATACTGAATTGTTGTAAAAGTGCTTCCATGATGACTAACCTCTTTCCAAATTTCATATTTTTTCTTTGGCTACTAGGTTCGTTGTAGGTAAGATATATTGGAAATTTGAGGACCTTGTATGTCAAGGTGGAAAGTATCGAATCAGTTAGTTTCAAAAATTCGCCTTCTGCAAAAAACTTTTTTGTTCTTTACCGAAACATCTTAAGACACCTGTTATTTTTAGTGGGTCTAGATCCATTACTGTAAAATACAGCACAAAAATTTGATTTACTTTTTTAGTACGAGACTAAGTTACAAATGAATGCTGTCAAGCCATAAAACACACGAAACCAGGCCAGCCTGTATAATTGTCTCTTTAGAGTTAATGTAGTTTCAGCTTAGTAATCACGACAAAATGGGACTGCACACGGTACAGTTGAAGCCTAAACTAGTGTACCAACCACGAATTTTTGTACAATATTTTACAGAAATAGACCCACAGACACTCAGATACTGAAACATAGTGTATTGTGGAAGGCAAATTTTTAGAAGCTCAAAGTAAGCTGCAAACATCGATAACGCTAACGCGAGATTCAAACGGCAACAAGAAGACTAAAACACGCAATTACATGTCTTGAAAAGTCTGCAATTTTCTACATAATCGTTTCCGTAAAGTCGTTAAAGCTTTAACACCTAATTGTTAGATGGCTTTCTCCAAACATTACCTCAAGTTGGGAGGACAGAGATGCCTAACGGGAAGGAGGTCGCTAACATTGAAATAACGCAGGTGGAAAGTTGTCAACGGTGAAGAAGGCTTACCTGCCCACATAGCGGCGATCCTGCGCTCTATCCAACCGCAGCTGCGGCTTGCAGCTGGCGAATCTCATCAAGGCCAGCCGGCCCGCAGGAAGCCTGTCCAATTCGCGGTTCTTTTTTGTGCGGCCGCTGCTGCTGTCCGGAGCAAAAGGCCCACGGGTAGGCACCACTTCCGCCCGACTCACTCAATTTCCTCTGGTCACACCATCTCGCGGTCAACGGTAACGTCCGAGCTACAGAAGTATGTGCAAGGGTCATGTTTCGGATCTAGTACACTAGCGACTTTGTCTCTCTTGACTGTCCTCGGTAGGCAAATCTACTGCAGCGCCACCGGTACAGGTGCGGAAAATAAACGTGGCCTTCAGAACAGATTTCCAGGGTACAAATACACGTCAGGAGAAACGAAATACAAAACTAACCTGGTTAAATTTGATGTTGGAAGTGACCACCAATCCACTCTTGGCAATTTTGGACCCGGGTCAGCAAGTTGTTGCAGGCAGATTGAAACTGAACTGCGGGAATTACTGCACTCTCACCCGAAATACTGTTGCAGTTCTTGAAGACTGAGGGTTGTTGGGATGCACCGTAGACTTGAGGGCTCTACTCATAAAGTAATAGCTCACTGACAGAACAGCTAGGGTTGCAACCACACGGACCTCTGCTAACAACTGTCAGGCATGAAGATTTTTTAAATGTGCTTCGGTCGGCTGTTTGGGAAGTTGCTCCATTCTATTGGAGTGTGGTTATACGCATACATTCATGTACAATTGTATACACTCGTCCGGGTCACTTTTATTTGCCCCACTCTGTATACCCCACGGGGAAGAAATAAGACACGGCCGACCTATTCACCTCATATTTGACAGGTCGCTTGTGTACAAACTAAAATCGGAGGCTTCGGATCCACTATCGGAAAAGAGAGAAAGCAGCCCCGAGGCGGAGGTGCCAGACATAAA
The DNA here is from genome assembly GCF_023864345.2 of Schistocerca serialis cubense. Classification (NCBI taxonomy): domain Eukaryota; kingdom Metazoa; phylum Arthropoda; class Insecta; order Orthoptera; family Acrididae; genus Schistocerca; species Schistocerca serialis. The sequence goes on from NC_064642.1 coordinate 549,869,930, forward strand.
AGAAAATTATATATGAAGATAGTAACTGTTCCCGAAAGAACAGATACCATTGATGATCGACCAGCTTTCTAGAATAAATGATAATTGAAACCCTCAGCTGCCGACAGGTGCTGTTGATATGCCTCGATGGGACAGATGAAAATGTGTGCCCCGACCGGGACTCACCCGGGATCTCCTGCTTACATGGCAGACACTCTATACATTTTTTTTTTTAATTTCGTTCGTTGTTGATCGTTGTTTGGTCGTTGCGGACGTTACGTGACATCCACTAAAGTTCGTGTGTTGATCCTTTCACACTTTTTTTTTTTATTACAGAGGCCAACCAGCTCTGACCGAACACGCTGAGCTACCGTGCCGGCTCCATCTGAGCCACCGAGGACACAGATGGAAAGCGCGACTGCAGGACCTTATCCCTTGCACGCTTCCCGTGAGACCCACATTCCCAACTGTCCACACTCTACATACGTAATGTTCCTAATAGATATTTGCCTATTCACTCATTACTCGCGCCAACTAAGGTGACGATTCCCGTAAGAGTTCAGGCAACGTGTGCGCATTCGCACAGACGAAGGTCAAGGAAGGCCTGCAGTCGCACTTCTCATTTGTGTCCTCGGAGGCTCAGATGGATAGAGCGTCTGCCATGTAAGCAGGAGATCACGGGTTCGAGTCCCGGTCGGAGCACACATTTTCAGCTGTCCCCATCGAGGTATATCAACACCCGCCGGCAGCTGAGGGCTTCAATTATCATTTATAAAAGAAAATTGGTACCTGTGTTTCTACGTATGAAGGATCATACGCTAGTAGCGCCACTATGAGGATGCAAATCAGATTTTACTACTGAGACGGAAGACCAGCGTGTTCCACGTGTGGCTGTGGCATAGCGTAGTGCATCTGCAGTAGCAATTTGAACAGCAGTTGGCACCACAATGACACAATGAACTGCTTAAAATCGGTTACTTAAAGGACAGCTCCGAACCAAATGCCCTGTAGCGTGCATTGCACTAATCCCTGACTACCGCCATTTGCGACTTCAGTGGTGTCAAGCGAGAGTTCATTGGAGGGCAGGGTAGAGTCTGTTGTCTTTTCTGAGGAAAGCTGATTCTGTCTCGGTGTCAGTGATGGCCAGTTGGCCTATAACCAACCTGTCTGCGTGCTTGACAATTTGGACCTACACCTGGAGTTACGAACCAGGGTGTGATTTCTTACGCCAGCAGGAGGAATCTCGTGGTTATCCCACGCACCCTCACTACAAAATTGTACGTCAGTCTGGTGATTTGAACCGTTGTACTGCCAGTCATGACAGCATTCACGGGATGTTTTCCAACAGGATAACGCTCGCCCACATACCGCTGCTGTAACTCAACATGCTCGATATATAGCGTCGACATGTTTTTGCCTGCTCGATCTCTAGATCCGTCTGCAATCTGGCACATATGGGACATAGACAAAAACTCCGGCGTCGTACACGTACGGCATTATCCATATCTGTATTGACCAAGTGGAACAGGCATGGCACTCCATCCCACAAACTGATATCAAGCACTTGCACAACAAAAATTGGCTCAAATAGCTCTGAGCACTATGGGACTCAACTGCTGAGGTCATTAGTCCCCTAGAACTTAGAACTAGTTAAACCTAACTAACCTAAGGACATCAGACATCCATGCCCGAGGCAGGATTCGAACCTGCGACCGTAGCGGTCTTCGCGGTTCCAGACTGCAGCGCCAGAACCGCGCGGCCACTTCGGCCGGCACTTGCACAACACAATGTATGCATGTATGCACGTTTGAATGCTTGCATTCAACATTCTGGCGGTTAGTGTACCAGCGTTTCACATTCGCAATGGCTTATCTCGCGCTTATATTTACCTATGATCTTGCAATGTTAATCGCGTAGCCGGCCGCTGTGACAGAGTGGTTCTAGGCGCTTCAGTCCGGAACTGCGCTGCTGCTTCGGTCGCAGGTTCAGATCCTGCCTCGTGCATGGATATGTGTGATGTCCTTAGGTTACATAGGTTTAAGTAGTTCTAAGTTCTAGGGGACTGATGACCTCAGATGTTGTCCCATAGTGCTTAGAGCCATTTGAACCATTTTAATCGGTTAAATATGTTATCCAGGCAAATGTATGCCCGAAATTTCATTATTATACATTATTTTTTGGTCTAGATTTTTTTCCGTCAGTGTATCATGGCTTAATAAGCCCACGTCTCTCAGAAGACCACCCATGAAACTCGTGATTCACAATATTCAAAATTGATGGAATCGGTAGATACGTAATTGACCGAAAGCGCAGCTTGCGTAGCGACCAAGGCAAGTGGCTGGGGAGCACAATACTGTTAGAATCCCAAATGCATTCTGCTGTTTTTCTTCCATTTGTAATCTTATCCGCATCGAAATTGGTTGCGCTGGTCTCACAGTACGGAGATCAGAGTACTGCCCAAACTTCATAGTAGGCTGTTTGGAATTCGTCACGAGGGGCAGTCAGCAGACCGGGCAATGGCTGTCGATAGCGAGGCGCGGGACAGAATGCAAACAGTGGCAGTCGAGTTATCCTCATTGTCTTGTCCTCATATCGTAGTTCTGAGCCTCGAAGAGTGATGGTTTCCAACTGTAATGGTATATCTGTCAATTGCAAAGAGCTGTTCATCATTAGTCTGTTTACTAATCCATTCTGATAGAGAAATTTGCCTATCTTATTATTCCTTGTTGATTTTCTTAGCTTTTGACCCTTCTATCCCTAGCAACTTAGACTGAAAAAATACAAATATAAGAAATATCAGAATGCATTTTGAAATAGAATACATGTTTTCTGTTGCCAGTCAGATGCCTTAATCGCTACGCCAGCGGTGCTTTCGCTAAACAGCGTTTACGTTACGGGTAAATAAGCAGCAGTCGTGGCAGTTTAACTCCTCGACTTCCCGGAAAATATGCGTTTGCGAATCCCCACATACAGTACTGAAAGTGCTTAATTTTCAGTAATATATCGATCCCGTCAATTTTGGGTCTATTGCGCTTCATGAACTTTAGGGGTAGTGCTCTCAGACGACGACACGGGGGTGACGGTGATATTGAGCCAAAATATCTTGGTTTCATTTTAGGTTGTACACAAGCGACCTGCCAAATATGAACCGGCCGGTTGGCCATGTCACTGCGGAACGAGAGGTCCTTGGTTCAAATCTCCCCTCGAGCGAAAAAAGCCGGCACGGTAGCTCAGCGTGTTCGGTCAGAGGGTTAGCTGCCCTCTGTAATAAAAAAACTGAGTTAAATGAATGTCTTAAGACGTCCGCCCCGAGCAGATGCAACGAACGAAACCGAACAAAATGAGATGAAAAAAAAGGGTTTCCTCTTGACAGACTGACGGCTTTTGTTTACACGACGGCGACAAAACTGTGTATCTGCTGCGTACTGTCAGTTTCAGGGCATTAATTCACGGGGTGCTTGTCTATGTTTTACAGATTTATAGCATTTATATATGGGCAGGCATTTGTTTATAGTAGGGCTATAGCGGCTAGTCTCACAGTACGGAGATAAGAGTACTGCCAAAACTTTATGCGCCTTTGTAATACGTGTACTAAGATTGTCGGTCATCACTTTAGACATATGCTATGAAGTTTAGTTGTTACTGTGAGGTATAAGTTGTTTGTCAATTGAAAACTGATTTCTGCCTTTTAGGATCCACTACCGCCCGTACAATTTTTGACACTAAGGGTTTAGATACACAGTAAGATTACAAGAAGTCTTAAATTCGTTCCGATGGGCTAACATAAATATTCGTAGATACTGTCAGCCTTTGAGATACTGTGGAGCTCTGGAATCCAATTCCAATCAATGGCACGCAATTTTAGAATAGAACTCTGCAATGTTTCGTGCCCTTGCAGTTCCTAGTTGGACCGGTAATTTCTGCTACCAACATGGTTAGAACTACTTGAAAGCGGAGTGACAAAAGCCAACGCACTAGTTTTTGTTGACTTCTGCTGTGAGTTCTCACCATAGGGTCACGATTAACAGAACAGGCGGCAAACCACGCTGAACAGTTTCAGAAATTGTAGTTAAATTGATGTGTTTATTCAGTACCTGTACTGTTCTTGTCATGCAAAAAGTTCCGTGGAATGAAATTTTCGCTCTACAGAGGAGTGTGCGCTGATATGAAGCAACCTGGCAGATTAAAACTGTGTGCCGGACCGAGACTCGAACTCGGGACCTTTGCCTTTCGCAGGCAACTGCTCTACCAACTGAGCTACCCAAGCACGACTAACGCCCGTCCTCAGAGCTTTACTTCTACCAGTACTTCGTCTCCTACCTTCCAAAGTGCTAGAGCACTTGCCCGCGAAAGGCAAAGGTCCCGAGTTCGAGTCTCGGTCCGGCACACAGTTTTAATCTGCCAGGAAGTTTCAAAAAGTTCCGTGTTTGTAACGTTGTATGGCATTGAAGCCACTCCCTAAATTTGATCCCTCTTTTGTCCCTAAACCACTTTTTAGTTAAACACGCAAGAAGACTAATAAGAACCATCGGAATCTTCCGATTCAGTTGAACTGAACTGGTACAGTACCTAACGAAACTAATTCCTGTCCACAATTTACCTCCCAACTACTGATCCATGAAATGGTGTCTTAATAGTGATGAGTTTGCTAGCTGCAAATTGGTGAGCATCGTGCCGCAGATGTAAATGTGTAGTGACGTGCGTGAGAGCCCTAATAGCCCATTTGCTCGCGTGCCGAGGTCGTCGTACGATAGCGTGACCGGGGATAGATATCTCGGCAGAGGCGCCACCCACCACCAGCACTTTGCTAGTCTATCACTGCTCACACGCTATCTACACTACACAACAGAATAACGTATACAGCGTGCTGCAGCATTCGTTATGCGCTAAAACATTTAAAACTTTCACAAGTAGTAGAGTGCTCGCTCCGTTAAACATCAATCACACGTCAAAACTATGTCAGAAACGGACTGTAATCCAGATACATCCCTTTCGACGAATATGCTCTCCCTATTGATTCATCCATCCATGCACGTACATGTCGCGCACCGACCTCGGCTTCAGCCTAAAACTACGTTGTTGCTGTTGTTGTGGTCTTCAGTCCTGAGACTGGTTTGATGCAGCTCTCCATGCTATTCTATCCTGTGCAAGCTTCATCTCCCAATACCTACTGCAGCCTACATCCTTCTGAATCTGCTTAATGTATTCATCTCTTGGTCTCCCTCTACGATTTTTACCCTCCACGCTGCCCTCCAATACTAAACTGGTGATCCCTTGATGTCTCACAACATGTCCTACCAACCGATCCCTTCTTCTGATCAAGTTTCGCCACAAACTCCTCTTCTCCCCAATCCTATTCAACACTTCCTCATTAGTTATGTGATCCACCCATCTAATCTTCAGCATTCTTCTGTAGCACCACATTTCGAAAGCTTCTATTCTCTTCCTGTCCAAACTATTTATCGTCCACGTTTCACTTCCATACATGGCTACACTCCATACAAATACTTTCAGAAACGACTTGCTGACATTTACATCTATACTCGATGTTAACAAATTTCTCTTCTTCAGAAATGCTTTCCTTTCCATTGCCAGTCTACGTTTTATATCCTGTCTTCATCGACCATCATCAGTTATTTTACTCCCCAAATAGCAAAACTCCTTTACTACTTTGTCTCATTTCCTAATCTAATTCCCTCAGCATCACCCGACTTAATTCGACTACATTCCATTTTCCGTTTTGCTTTTGTTGATGTTCATCTTATACCCTCCTTTCAAGACACTATCCATTCCGTTCAACTGCTCTTCCAAGTCCTCTGCTGTCTCTGAAAGAATTACAATGTCATCGGCGAACCTGAAAGTTTTTATTTCTTCTCCATGGATTTTAATACCTACTCCGAATTTTTCTTTTGTTTCCTTCACTTCTTGCTCAATATACAGATTGAATAACATCGAGGAGAGGCTACAACCCTGTCTCACTCCCTTCCCAACCACTGCTTCCCTTTCATGTCCCTCGACTCTTATAACTGCCATCTGGCTTCTGTACAATTTGTAAATAGCCTTTCGCTCCCTGTATTTTACTCCTGCCACCTTCAGAATTTGAAAGAGGATATTCCAGTCAACACTGTCAAAAGCTTTCTCTAAGTCTACAAATGCTAGAAACGTAGGTTTGCCTTTCCTTAATCTTTCTTCTAAGATAAGTCGTAAGGTCAGTATTGCCTCACGTGTTCCAACATTACTGCGGAATCCAAACTGATCTTCCCCGAGGTCGGCTTCTACTAGTTTTTCCATTCGTCTGTAAAGAATTCGCGTTAGTATTTTGCAGCCGTGACTTATTAAACTGATACTTCGGTAATTTTCACATCAGTCAACACCTGCTTTCTTTGGGATTGGAATTATTATTTTCTTCTTAAAGTCTGAGGGTATTTCGCCTGTCTCATAAATCTTGCTCACCAGATGGTACAGTTTTGTCAGGACTGGCTCTCCCAAGGCTGTCAGTAGTTCTAATGGAATGTTGTCTACTCCCAGGGCTTTGTTTCGACTCAGGTCTTTCAGTGCTCTGCCGAACTCTTCTTCGCGCAGTATCATATTTCCCCATTTCATCTTCATCTGCATCCTCTTCCATTTCCAAAATATTGTCCTCAAGTACATCGCCCTTGTATAGACCCTCTATATACTCCTTCCACCTTTCTGCTTTCCCTTCTTTGCTTAGAACTGGGTTTCCATCTGAGCTCCTAATATCCATACAAGTGGTTCTCTTTTCTCCAAAGGTCTCTTTAATTTTCCTGTAGGCAGCATCTATCTTACCCCTAGTGAGATAAGCCTCTAATCCTTACATTTATCCTCTAGCCATCCCTGCTTAGCCATTTTGTACTTCCTGCCGATTTCATTTTTGAGACGTTTGTATTCCTTTTTGTCAGCTTCATTTACTGCATTTTTATATTTTCTCCTTTCATCCATTAAATTCAATATTTCTTCTGTTACCCAACGATTTCTACTAGCCCTCATCTTTTTACCTACTTGATCCCCTGCTGCCTTCACTACTTCATCCCTCAGAGCTACCCATTCTTCTACTGTACTTCTTTCCTCCACTGCTGTCAATTGTTCCCTTATGCTCTCCCTGAAACTGCACAACCTCTGGTGTAGTCAGTGTATCCAAGTCCCATCTCCTTAAATTCCCACCTTTTTGCAGTTTCTTGAATTTTAATCTGTAGTTCATAACCAATAGATTGTGGTCATAGTCCACATCTGCCCCCTGGAAATGTCTTACAATTTAAAACCTGGTTCCTAAATCTCTGTCTTACCATTATGTAATCTATCTGATACCTTTTAGTATCTCCAGGATTCTTCCAGGTATACAACCTTCTTTCATGATTCTTGAACCAAGTGTTAGCTATGATTAAGTTATGCTCTGTGCAAAATTCTACTCGGCGGCTTCCTCTTTCATTTCTTCCCCCCAATCCACATTCACCTACTATGTTTCCTTCTCTCCCTTTTCCTACTGACGAATTCCAGTCACCCATGACTTAAATTTTCGTCTCCCTTCACTACCTGAATAATTTCTTTTATCTCATCATACATTTCATCAACTTCATCACCTGCAGAGCTAGTTGGCATATAAACTTGTACTACTGTGGTAGGCGTGGGCTTCGTATCTATCTTGGCCACAATAATGCGTTCACTATGCTGTTTGTAGTAGCTTACCCGCATTCCCATTTTCCTATTCACTATTAAACCTACTCCTGCATTACCCCTGTCTGATTTTGTGTATATAACTCAAAACTACACTACCTGATCAAATGTAGGTAATGCGAAATTGACCACTAGATGTCACGAGAGGCAAACACGTTAGCATAAAAGGAAGTGGGGCATATTCCGTTGTCAGTAGAGAAAACCAGGAACAGCAGAATGAGTCGGGCACGCGAGATCAGAGCTTGTAAACGATGAGGGATGTAATTTATCGTAGGTCGCTTGAACAACGAAAGGTACCTAACGACTCGAAAAAAGCGCAGGTCATTCCCGTTTTTAAGAAATGGCGTAAGACAGATACACGCAATTACAGACCAGTATCGTTGACTTCAGTCTGTTGTAGAATTATGGAACATCTTTTATGCTCAAGAATTATCTCTATAAAAATCAACATGGATTTCGCAGACAGACATCCTGCGAAACTCGGGTCGCTCTGTTCCTCCATGAGGTCCACAGCACAGCGGGCAACGGCGCTCAGGTTGATGCCGTGTTCCTGGATTTCAGTAAGGCATTTGACACCAGCTCGCATTGACGTTTAATGAAAAAAATACGAGCTTTCGGAGTATCGGAGCAGACTTGCAATTGGATTAAGGACTTTCTTGCAGATAGAACTCAACGGGTCGCTCTTAACGGAACTAAATCGACAGATGTAAAGGTAATGTCCGGAGGGAAGTGTGATAAGATCGTTGTTGTTTACAATATATATAAATTATCTAATAGAAAGCGTCGTATGCTCTTTAAGGCTATTCGCAGATGATGCAGTTGTCTATACAGAAGATAGTGAGAAGTTGCAGAATCACCTGCAGAGAAGTGATGAATGTTGCAGGATCTGGCAGTTGGCATTGAACGTAAATAAATCTAACATATTACGCATACACAGGAAAAGAAATCCTCTACTGAACAGCTACTCTATTGATGACGAACAGTTGGAGACAGCGTCTGCCGTAAAAAGTCTAGGCGTAACTATCCAGAGCGACTTTAAGTGGAATGACCACACAAATCAGATAGTGGGAAAAGCATACACCGGACTCAGATTCATAGGAAGAATCTTAAGGAAATGTGGCTCATCCAAAAAAGAAGTGGCTTAAAAGGCGCTTGTTCGCCCGATTCTTCATCTATCTGGGATCCCTATCAGGTAGGACTGATAGAAGAGATAGAGAAGATCCAACGAAGAGCGGCGCGTTTCATCACGGGATCGTTTAGCTGGTGAGAGAGCCTTACGCAGATGCTAAACAAACTCTGCTGGCAGACGTTACAAGAGAGGCGTTGTGCGTCACGGAAAGATTTACTATTGAAATTTCGAAACAGCACTTTTCAGGAGTGACAATATATTTCTTCCCCCCCCTCGCGTTCCGCCACGCCACGAGGAGAAAATTCGAGAAATTAGAGCCAATGCAGAGGCTTACAATCAATCATTCTTCCCACGCAATACTCGAGAGTAGAACTGGGTTGGAAGCACCAGATACTGGTAGCGAAAGTACTCTGCGTCACGCACCATTAGATGGCTTGCGGAGTATGAGGTAGATATAGATGTCGCCTGAGTAATTAATCCATCAGGACAGTTCATCCCTAAAGCTGCCGAAGTCGGCTGTTGGTAACGTGACTGAGCTCTGGATACGCGAAGAAACACCCACAGCTAAACAAAGACCATCAGACCTCACGTACTGACGGCCAGGGTCCGTCGAGAATTGCGGAGGGTGGCTCTAAAAGTCGCAAGAAATCAGCGCAAGGAACCATTTCTCAGACCCAAAGCGCTACCAGCTGTCCAGCTAGCACAAGAACTGTCAACAAGAAGTTACAAAATAGAGTACAAAGCAGCCATACATTCCGTAATCAGAGCTAAACGACGCTTTAGATATAAAGAGCGATACTACTGGACCGTCGTGGACTGGAAACGAGTGATACGGATTGATGAATCACACGGTATAGCCTGTAGCAATCCGATGGAAGAGTTTGGGTTTGATGAATGCCTGGAGAACATTACGTGCGATCATGTGTAGTGCCAACAGTCGAGTAAGGAGGTGGTTAGCCCGCCCGGCTAGCCGTGCGGTCTAACGCGCAGCCTCCCGAGCGGGAGGCGGATTGGTGTCGAGATCCGGTGTGCCGGCCAGCCTGTGGATAGTTTTTAAGGCGGTTTTCTATCTGCCTCGGCGAAAGCGGGCTGGTTCCCCTCATTCCACCTCAGCTACACTGTGTCGGCGATTGCTGCGCTAACAATGTCTCCATATACACGTACACCATAATTAGTCTACCACGCAAACATTGGGCTTCCACTGGTCTGATATGAGACGTTCCCGGGGGGTCCACTGGGGGCCGAACCGCACAATAACATTGGGTTCGGTGTGTGGGGTGGCGGCGGTGGGGTGGGTGGACTGCTGGGGCCTATTGTGGTGTTGTGAACCACTGAGGACTATCGTGGGACGAAGCGTCTACGTCGTTTCCAGGTCCCTGGCTTAATACACGATACACACAATACAAGGAGGTGGTGGTACGGTATTGGTATTTTTTCGGGTAGGTTTTGGTTCCTTATTGCGGTCAGGAAAACACTATAAGCGAAGGAAATGAACACACATTACAGCATTGTGTACTGTGCACAGTAAAACAACAGTACGAAGACTGCCTCTTTCCACAAAGCAGTATCTGTGAGGCCGTGGTTTGTGGACAGTAAAATTTCTGAAATGAACTTGCTTGAGACCGGCGTCTGTGGCCGAGCGGTTCTAGGCGTTTCAGTCCGGAACTGCGCTGATGCTACAGTCGCAGGTTCGAGTCCTGCCTCAGGCATGGATGTGTGTGTTGTCCTTAGGTTAGTTAGGTTTAAGTAGTTCTAAGTCTAGGGGACTGATGACCTCAGGTGTTAAGTGCCATGGAGCTTAGAGCCATTTGAACTAGCTTGTCTGGAATCCCTTCCTCAGCTCTGTGAAACACCTATGGGACGAGTTAGAACGCCACTTTGCTTCAGACCCCAGCGTCAACATGACTATCTTCTCTGGTCTCGGTGCTTGAGGAATAATGGGCTACCATTCCTCCAAAGATATCCTCACACCTCTTTGTAAGTGACCCAGTGGAGATAAAGTCGGTAGAAAAGCACATTCCATATTAATATCCAGTAAAAGATGCTCTCCCGACTGAGCTACCCAACTCACAGGTCGTGAGTTGTTCTTGAGTAGCTTAGTCGGTGGAGCACTTGCTCGCGAAAGGCAAAGGTCCCGAGTTCGAGTCTCGGTCCGGCACACAGTTTTAATCTGCCAGGAAGTTTCATATCAGCGCACGCTTCGCTACAGAGTGAAAATTCGTTCTGGAAACAATCCCCCAAGCTGTGTGTAAGCTATGTCTCCCGATCTTTTACTTAAAAAAGTGCATCCATTATCGGAAATTTATAAGAGACACCGAAAAAATCGAATAAAAAAAGCCGCAACCAAGAATCTTACACAGACCAGCAGTTTGGTAATCTAACGCGTACGTCGCTCTAGCACGGACCTAGCTCTGATCGACATTCAGGATGACGAGTACCCAAGCTACAGCATGAAAACGCAAAAACGCCAATAATTCTAAAATTATTAACTTTCCAACCTATGTTATAAAAATGTTTGTTTTTAGATATTTCGATGTATAATATCGAAAATACGATTTTCCGTCATCAACTTTGATCTCGATTTTCTGAAGAACTAAGGAGTGTCTAACAATAAACCGAAACATGTGTATCCTTCTTTTCAATCCTTTTAAAACTTCCCAAGTCGGCGGACCGCATGTCCGACCCTCCACGTGTGAGCCCAGCTATTAGATTTGCTTGAACTAAAAATTTATTTCAATCGAAGTGTGAGTGTTTCATAGTTATTGTATATTCTCAGAGAATTCGCAGCCAGACAATCTTATTCGACAACATTTTTTTTTCCTTAATTGGAACGTAACTGTTCGTAAATTTCAGAATAACTAATTTCCCAACCACTGAACAGAACACAACTTCTCAGCCCCCCACCCCCCTCTCCCACACGTTCTCCGAGCGGGACCACTTCTAGGTTCTTATCGTTTATATTTGATTATATTTGCGCAGGGTCAATGGTGGTATACGAAAAAACGTATAGCAATTAATGGATGAGAGACTGATCTAGCCATAAACGGTTCAGAAATGCAGGCGAACCCGAACGCCACCTACAAAATTTTGGCGTTTGGAGCTTGTTTAGGAATATTCTCAGAGCATTTTGGCAGAAGGGACACGTGGTCACCAGTGACATGTTACAGAGTAATTAAGATTTATTCAGAGTACCTCATACACCTTCTATGAAAACACCTGTACTATGCATTCATAAAAACGTACACCACAAATGGACAGTAAATGCAATAAACCCTGAATCAGATGCTAAAGTACTGTGATGTCGTTGCCGTCGCTGTTTAGCATAGCACGTTGTGCTGCTGTCCCATTGCGTTTAGTGAACCTACACACGAAGTGCATATCGGCCAACGCTTCATCAGTAAATTTATCCATACTGCAATGTATCACTGTTAACACAAAAGTAAAATAGTCGAAAACCACACCAAAGACAGGACCGAGCGGTACTGAATGCGAACTTCAGGACGAAGAGTAAAGTCGGCATTACTGTTGTTCACAACTAGTATGGTGAGTGAATGGAATCATTTTGTTTCCAAACAAAATACACAGCGCATACTACCTAGATTTGCACCACTGTCCCGAAATTTTCATTGTTACAGATATACAAAGATGGGGTAGGAGTTGGTGGTAAGAAAACAAATGAAGTGCCCACACTACAGACCTGTCGAGGTGTATTGGAGGCGCAAAATAATTCGTAGAAAGGTTTTTCTCGCATTCTATGAGATTTGACTTCTCTCTCTGTAATAAAGTGGCGTGGTAGAAAGGGACACTAACTTCTTTAGTCATTCTTGGCTCCTATTCTTTTAAATTGACCAAATGTTTTTCTCAAGTAGTGTACATAGATGAGAGGTAACACCAGTTAGTCCAATCCATCTGTATACGCCATGTTCTGAAATCTGCAGTGGGAACTTCGTTCGTGGCGCAGTGCGCCGTACGCAACAATATCATGCCGAGGAGTTTGACACAATGCCGCCTGGCACGGGCGGCGCTAGTGTTTCGTGCCAGCCGCTCCGCGCCAACGGAACCGGAAGTCCTGATTTATCGCTCCCGGTTCCTTTGACGAGGACACCTCACAGGAACGTTTACGTATTTGCTACCATGACGCTGATATCGCCGCCTCCTCACGAGATCGGACAGAGACTGTCTTGCAACGTTTATGGCAGTTTCTCAGGATTTTCATAGACTGCTATTACTGAATCTATGAGGTATAATGGGAAAATGGCGAAATACAGAGATCTGTCGTTTTCTAGCAGATAGGTTTCTTGACTCAAACGCAGATGAAATTGTCACTGGGGCATTGGTAGATAGCGAGGAGCAGATTTTAGATTCTGGATGTTTTTATCAGTTCAGATTGCCTCTTGTCGGCAAGTTTTGATGTAGGGTATTTTCATTTGAGTTTTTGACCTCATCAGAAAGATTATAATCATAAATACAAAAGCAACTTGCTTAATGGGTCCAGTCGTTAATACGAAGAAAGAATCCCCCTTTTTCTTTTTGCTCGTCAAGGACCTAAATGCTAATGGAGGGCAAATGCTGCGTAGATTAACGAGTGAACATCGATCTCTTAAATATTATAGTGTACTTTTGCCGATCGATTATTTCGTACAGCAGACGTAGTAAAAATAAGAGAAATCTGTACAACTTAGTAGTAATACACACAATCAGAATATTTTTGTGTCTCACGGTAGACAATCCTTGCTGAGAAGGTTGAACTAAAACGAATAGTTCCTAGCATCCAAACCCCATCGTTTTGTCTGGTAAGACTAAGATAGTCGCATTGGCAGTGTGCAGTTCTTGCATGGTTTAATAAACGGTATAGGCTTTTTCATTACTTGTTAGTTACCTGAAAAAGGTCGCAGTATATCGTTCACACAACCATCAGAATCTGTTTCTTGGTGTGAAAATAGAATGTTTCAATATTCGGTTGCTCAAATTGCTCATCACACAACTGTTTTCATATCATGGAGAGGATTTTGAGGAGACTTGACAAGGATTTTCTATTTGTCCAATGTAGGCTGTTCTTTAGAGTTCACCTAGCCCATAAACGCCGTAATCCTTAATCACAAAAGCACGATCATTTACTCTAGTGCTGTATAACAACGTTTCAATTAGAATACTGGAGTTTACAAGATCAAAAGTATAAGGATGCCTATTACTCGACATTAATTTTCACCTTTACAACGGCTTGAACTCTGCTCAATCACTTTCAATGATATGTCTGTGGAGGAATGGCAGCCCATTCCTTCCCGAACACCGACACCCAAGAAGGTAGTGATTTTGGATGCTGGGGTCTGGAGTGAAGTCTACGTCCCGCAGGTATTATATTGCGTTCCAGTCGAGACTCTGGGCGAACTAGTCCATTTCAGGAACGTTACTGTCCAAAAGCTCTTGCGTCACAAATGCTGCTTTATGACATGATGGACTCTCATCAGTCATCGTCTCCGAACTGTTCGTCTATTGTACACAATACACAATGCCGTAAGATGAGCTCCTTTCCCTCCGAATTTAGCGCCGTCTTAAGCGCAATAAGGGGACCACATCCTAACCATGAAAGAAACCCTCGTATCATAACACTGTATCATCCTCCGTACTTCAGTGTTCCGAAGACACATGATACAGGTAATGTTCTCCATACATTCACCAAACCGATACCCTTCCATGTGCCACAGGGTATAGCGTGACTCATAATTAAAAATGGCTCGTTTCCGGTCATCCACTGCCCTGTAGCGTCTCTGTTTACACCAGCAAAGCGTAGCCACAAGAACTTGTGGCTTATGAGGAGCTGCTCGATCCTTCTACCCCAGGCATTTTAACTCACTACACACGGTCATTGTGCTAGATGAACTGCAGGTATCACTTCGAAACTCGCTAGTGGTTCCTTCGACTGACTTCATCTGCCTTTTTACAACCACTTTCCGCAGTGTTCGGCGGCCCCTGTTGCTTAGTACATGTTGTGTCTAGTATTGGTTTAGCTATGATGGTTCCTCGTGTTTTCACTTTAGTCATATTACTAACAGTCGAACTGCGTAGATTTAGAAAGGTTGAAATGAAATGTCCCTGATTAACAAGGTGACATCCAATGACTCGTCCTCGCTCGAAGCCACTGAGCTCTCATGACCGACCCATTCTGCAATACATAGGGCTGTCCAGATACTTTGGATCAGATAGTGTATATACACTCCTGCTTATAAATTAAGGATAACTGCAGAATGTGGTGCCACACAACGTGGCAATACACAGAACTGGCGCTAATAGCATAGACACATAGGGAACACACAGTATTGGTTATAAGTTGAGAAAACCGTCCCGATACACGTGTGCTATAAAACGCCACTGTTTCCTGCGAATGTACCCCGACATCAATATGGGATGTGATCACCATCCACACGAACACAAGCCCTACAATGGGTTGGCATACTCTGGATCAGGTGGTCGAGCAGCTGTTGGAGTATAGCCTCCTCCCATTCTTGCACCAGTGTCTGTCGGAGCTCCTGTAGTGTCGTAGGGGTTTGAAGACGTGCAGCGATACGTCGACCGAGAAAATCCCAGACGTGCTCGATGAGGTTTGTTTGGAGAACAGGCAGACCGTTCCATTCGCCTGATATCTTCTGTTTCAAGCTACTCCTCCACGATGGCAGCTCGGTAGGACCGTGCGTTATCAACCATCATGAGGAAGGTGGGACCCACTGCACCCCTGAAAAGGCGGACATACTGGTACAAAATGACATCCCGAGACACCTGACCTGTTACAGTTTCTCTGTCAACGACATACAGGGCTGTACGTGGACCAATCATAATCCCACCCCACACCATCAAACCACGACTTCCACACAGGTCCGTTTCAAGGACATTGCGGGGTTACTATCTGGCTTCTGGTTCACGCCAGATGAAAACCCGGTGAGAATCACTGTTCAGACTATACCTGGATTCGTCCGTGTACATAACCTGGGACCACTGTTCCAGTGACAATGTACTCGACACCAGGCTTTACGGGCTCTCCTGTGACCAGGGGTCAGTGGAATGCACCTTGCAGGTCTCCGGCCGAATAAACCATGTCTGTTCAGTCGTCTGTAGACTGTGTGTCTGTAGAAAACTGTTCCCGTGGCTGCGGTAATGTCCCGAGCAAGGCTACCTGCAGCTCTCCGTGGCCGTCTGCGGCACTGATGGTGAGATATCGGTCTTCTTATGTTGTACACTGTGGACGTCCCGTACTGTAGCGCCTGGACACGTTTCCTGTCTGTGAAATAGTTGCCATAATCTTGAGATCACACTTTGTGGCACACGGAGGGCCCGTGCTACGACCTGCTGTGTTTGACCACCCTCCAGTCGCCCTAGTATTCTACCCCTCATAACGTCATCAATATGTGTTCTTTGAGCCATTTTCGACACACAGTCACGATTAGCACGTCTGAAAACTTCTGCACATTGACTCGCTGCACCATACTCTGACATGTACCAAAACACCTCTGCGTATTGGGACTGCTGCCGGCGCCACCATGCGACGGCCGCAGGTCAAATGCACCGCATGGTCATACCCCGAGGTGATTTAAATCCGCAAACCGCCCACCAGAGCGTTGTTTCACCATGTATCACCATTATACTTAATTTATGAGCATGACTGTAGAATGCAAGCTCTTAACAATGAGCAGCAGAATTGGAATTAAAAAAGTACTCGTCCATAATTCGTAAATCCAGCGTTATCTAAAAAACATCTGATAATGCAAATGTTATGGCGACAATGCAGCAGATGTATATCACAACACTCCTACACTCGTGATAGCTTGCTGCATTAACTACTATAGGTTTAGGGTTCGAACCTCTTAATTTTCAAAAGGGATGTTTAGATATTTTTAATTCTAAGGTTTTTACAACTACAAAATGATGCGACACTGAACAGAGGCTTAATATTCAGCAGCTAATATTCATGACAATTGTGGCGTTCGCTGTGTTATTCGGTGGTTTGGTATTTAACTAATTTGTAAATGGAAATGATAATCTTATTTTATTACATTGAGTAATTACTAAATAATTTTTCTCCCGACTAAAGATTTGATCAAGTTGCTAAAGAACTCCAAGTTATCGTCGTGTTAAAGTGTTGTCTGTAAGTTGTGTAAGTGTCACTAAATCACAGTTCATACAACAGATTCTATACAACTACGGATTATGATGGAAACAGTTATCTTCAGCAAAATGATCATTAAAACCACAGAATATCAGCCGCGCACAACACACGTGTGTTACCTGAAACAATATTCTTCGCAACTAGTGCGTAATTAATTTCGGCTCCATACATCAGCTAGAAAAGTTTGTTATAACGATCGAGCTATGAGCACTGTTTTTAAAGAACCAATCTGATTCGAATTATTTTCATTAAAATGAGTTTGGGGCCACCGGTGCACATTTATTTTTACACATTTGTATTACGTTCAGAATTTATGTCTGCAGAGTTGCGTAATTTGAATTTGCCGCTGAGACAATTGTCAAGATGGCGGCAGACAATTGATAGACTTTCTATTGTTAGACCAAACAAGTAAGTATTTGAAATGATTATTAAATTCTATAAACTATACTTTCATATTGTGCACTATTTAGACCTCATCAAGCAAACATTTGATTTGTTTCTAAGGAAAACACAAACACGCGATACAAATCGCTATCATCAATGGCTGCGCTCGTTGCAGCAGAAAGAAATAATTAACACAGATAATGCTTACTGAGAGAGGAGTTAAAGTTACAAATAATTATTCACTCATATTTATAATAATAATGAACTCTTTTCAAGTAATAATTAACAAATAATTACAATTTCTTAACAGACCACAGTTTGATATGGGTCTTGCGTGCTGAACCTACAAAAGCCAACCAATAAAAGGTAAAAAAACAAAGGAAGACAAACGCAGATCATAAAAGGAATTTACAATTATCATTGTCTTTGTATGATACACATCCATATGTCTAATTACATCATAGAATATTATATAAATAATTAATTCACTATTTTTTCATATGCCGAATAGATAATGTTTATAACTGTTACAGGCATAATTTCCTCTCGTCGCACTGTAGCCAAAAATTTATCACGTGGATGTTACACAATGAATGCAGATTTCGCAAATGAGACCGTCAGCACAGCGCATGCGTCGCCTCGCCGAGTTTAATGACGATCGATTGATGCTGGGCAACACGTGTTCTTGTTTACAGCTACTTGCGTCTTTGGCGCCGCTTTTCTGTTGCATACGTTTAGACAAAAACAAGATTCCCACGTAGCTGCGTGCCTGGCTGCAAGATAGCAGGCGTTTCGAAAGAGTTTCTTTAGTGGGCGTTAGCGCGTATGTAAACACACACTTGGCAGTGACACCACACAAACAAACGTCACACGTCACTCTGTTTCGGAACTGAGTGTTCCACACGTCGGCTGCACTGTCAACAAAGACTTCCCTGCAATGGACCTGGCGGTTACGTTCAGATGTTTTATGCCAATGGCGCGCGTACACTTAGTTTTAGACCGAATTTTTGACAAGGACAAAATATAGGAGAGGGAGAGATGTTCATCCTCCTACCATTCCATTGTTTGCAAGAGGATGCAACAAACAACTGCTTAAATACGCTCGAAGACAAAAAAGACTCATCACAAACGAGTTATGCAAATTAGTCACAAACTGATATTTACACAGATATCGACGGAAAATGCAAAATTGTAAACTTTGGCGGCCTATGGGTGAATGTGTGACGATGCAGCGCAATTTCACCGCGCAGCTTGCAAGGATAGTAAACAGGGGTCATGTCGATGCCAGGGCATCAGGTGTTTGCCAGTTTCATTCCGTCTGTCGTAACTACGCCTCGCAGACAGACGCAAATATCAGCATTTGAGAAAGGACGTGTAGTTGCGCTCAAAACAATCGGTTGGAGTAATTGTTCAGCCATTGAACAGGGACGATGCCACTATTTGACAATGTTGGCAGCAATGGGTGAACAGTTGCCGAACACTCCTTCAAGAAGAAACCAGTCGACCTAGAGAGACGACGGGACGAGCGTACGGAGCAATCGTCAGAGGCACCAAGAGCCCGGGATTCATGATTATCATCGATCTGACTTGCAACTGGCGCTTCAGTGACCACAGCGTCAACACTGAAGAGCCAAAGGAACTGGTACACCTGCCTAAAACCACAACGCCGCGCGACCTGGCGACGGCGTGTGTCGCGTCCCAGTCGCGTCCGCGGTCCCATTTGAACCTGTGATGTTACAAAAACGCGCGCTGCGCTGCGTCGCCCCACACGCGTTATACGCGTCTGTTTGCGCCTAGCCTAATATGGTGTAGGGCCTCCGCGAGCACGCCCAAGTGCCGCAACGCGTGTACGTGGCATGGACTCGACTAATTTCTGAATTAGTGCTGGAGGGAAGTGACACCATGAATCCTGCAGGGCTGTCCAGAAATCTGAGTAAGAGATCTCCTCTGAACAGCACCTTGCAAAGCATGCCAGATATGCTCAATAATGTTCATTTCTGGGGGATTTGTTGGCCAGCGGAAGTGTTTAAACTCAGGAGAGTATTCCTGGAGCCACTCTGTAGCAATTCTGGACGTGCGGGATGTCGCATTGTCCTCTTGGAATTGCCCATGTCCGTCGGCATTCACAATAGACAAGAATGGATGCAGGTGATCAGACAGGATTCTTACGCATGTGTCACCTGTCAGTCGTATCTAGATGTACGAGGGATCCCATATCACTCCAGCTGCACACACTCCACATCATTACAGAGCCTCCACGAGCTTGAACAGTCCCCTGCTGACATGAAGGTTACATGGATTCATGAGGTTGTCTCCATACCAGTACACGTCCATCCGTTCGATACAATTTGAAACGAGAATCGTCCTGCCAGGCAACTTGTTTCCAGTCATGAAAGACCAATGTCTATGTTGACGCGTCCAGGCAAGGCGTAAGGCTTTGTGTCGCGCAGCCATAAAAGGGTACACGAGTGGGCCTTCGGCTCCGAAAGCCCATATCGATTGTTGTTGTTGTTGTGGTCTTCAGTCCTGAGACTGGTTTGATGCAGCTCTCCATGCTATTCTATCCTGTGCAAGCTGCTTCATCTCCCAGTACCTACTGCAGCCTACATCCTTCTGAATCTACTTAGTGTATTCATCTCTTGGTCTCCCTCTACGATTTTTACCCTCCACGCTGCCCTCCAGTACCAAATTGGTGATCCCTTGATGCCTCAGAACATGTCCTACCAACCGATCCCTTCTTCTAGTCAAATTGTGCCACAAACTCCTCTTCTCCCCAATTCTATTCAATACCTCTTCATTAGTTATGTGATCTACCCATCTAATCTTCAGCATTCATCTGTAGCACCACATTTCGAAAGCTTCTATTCTCTTCTTGTCTAAACTATTTATCGTCCATGTTTCACTTCCATAAATGGCTACACTCCATACAAATACTTTCAGAAACAACTTCCTGACACTTAAATCCATACTCGATGTTAACAAATTTCTCTTCTTCAGAAACGCTTTCCTTGCCGTTGCCAGTCTACATTTTATATCCTCTCTACTTCGACCATCATCAGTTATTTTACTCCCCAAATAGCAAAACTCCTTTACTACATTGTCTCATTTCCTAATCTAATTCCCTCAGCATCACCCGATTTAATTCGACTACATTCCATTATACTCGTTTTGCTTTTGTTGATGTTAATCTTAAATCCTCCTTTCAAGACACTGTCCAGTCCGTTCAGCTGCTCTTCCAAGTCCTTTGCTGTCTCTGACAGAATTACAATATCATCGGCGAACCTGAAAGTTTTTATTTTTTCTCCATGGATTTTAAGACCTACTCCGAAATTTTCTTTTGTTTCCTTTACTCAAAAGCCAAAATAGCTTAAATGCTGTTTACTGGATGACCAGTTTCAACACACTAAAGGTGCCATCATCGGATCTGAATGTAGATTAACATTTATAAACCATTCAGATATACCGATACACGAGGCAGACCAGCTGATATAAAATCGTCACCAAAAAATAAAAAACTACTCTCTTGGTCATACTTTTCCATAACATATGTTAAATCAGTCACAAGATCAAACTATTTGGTGCATGACCGCTGCTCGACTAACAACGGTCTGTGTGATGCCGACCGTTGTGGCCCAGTAACGTGACGCATGGTTAACAATAAAAATTACATCGTCGTTTGGAAACATGATGCCCATGAATGGCTGCAAATGGTCTCAGAGTAGCCAATCCATTATGGTTCAGTTGGACCAGAGGACCGTTATGGAGTCACTATCACCCATCGCAGTCTCTTGTTCACAACCTGGACTCATGGCTTCGTGAGGTCTGCGACACACTTACCAACTGAAATCTGGACGCATTTGATCAATTTTCCAGTTCTCTAGGATATGGTCATGAGCCCAGAAGAGGCGGTGCAGGAGAAACACCACATTTCTCCGCACTGTGCTAACGGATACGTTCGCCGTGTGACCCACGTTGCTTTCCGTGTTTATTTCAGGCTGGTCTATTTAGCGCTAACATCTCTAAGCAAACGCAGCTGCTCTCGATCGTTTAAGTGAAAGCCGTCGGTCACTGCGCAGTCAGTGGTGATGGATAGTAACTGAAATTTGGTATTCTCGACACTCTTGACACTATGGATCTATGAATATTGAATTCACTAACGATGGAATGTCCCATGCGTCTAACTCTACCTTTCCGCGTTCAGAGTCTCTTTAATTCCCGTCGAGCGGCCATAGTCACGTTGGTTTCTGCGGATGAGTTACCTTGAATACAAATGACAGTTCCGCCACTGCACTACCCTTTTATACCTTGCATACGCGATACTATCGCCATATATGTGCATAATTGCTGTCCCATGACTTGTCACCTCAAGGTATATTTAGGGGCGGCTCGTTCTCGCAGCCTTTAACACTGAGCCGCGTCTGACAATGACAATGATTGCCTAACTGCGAATGTAGTTCCTCGTACTTATTGAGCCGCGTGGCGCGGTCGCCGTCCGGACGTCTTGTGCCAACCACCTTTGGCTTGAGCGGAGGCAGCAACGGCCGGGTCTTGCTCCGAGAAAGTGTTGTCGCTCGCGCCAGCTCTAAAAAAAAGCTTCTTACCTGCGTGTTTGTCTAGAGACGAATCCGTGTGCCAGACGAAAACAAATTCACGTCTGCAGCTAACTGTTCGCTTCCCATTGTCTCGAGTGGTTGATCTCATTGGTACTTGGCAACGGGGTGCGCCTTGTCGTAATGAAGACGAGTGTCCTGGGCAGGCAGTGGGTGATTCTTAATTTCCAGAATGAAGAGCACTGTAGGCGTGACAGAACGCCAAGAATATGTCGTTACAAAAGGCATCGTTTTCTTGTTCATGGGTGGTACTTTTTTCACGATGAATACAAACTTTATAATTGAGACACACACAAAAATTATGCAATTACGGATTCCTCGTACTTTGCAAGAATCGAAGTTTTCGGTGCCTGAGTCCGCAGCTCATAGTCGTGCGGTAGCGTTCTCGCTTCCCACTCCCGGGTTCCCGGGTTCGATTCCCGGCGGGGTCAGGGATTTTCTCTGCCTCGTGATGACTGGGTGTTGTGTGCTGTCCTTAGGTTAGTTAGGTTTAAGTAGTTCTAAAGTTCTAGGGGACTGATGCCATAGATGTTAAGTCCCATAGTACTCAGATCCATTTGAACCATTTTAGTGCCTGAAAATCGTTTGTAAATGTCATCGCCCTCAACGTATGGATTCACCCATTCCAACGACGAGATTCTTTTTTGCCCGTCACGGTGTGTATAGAATTCAGCTAATTTCGGTGTGAATTTCTTGTTGGGTAAATAAGGCTCTTAGAAGAAGAAAACCAAAAGCGGATATATCTTGTGATCTCTGAGCCTAGAGGATGTCGGCTAATCTGAGTAATATTGTTATGATTTAGGCGTTGTATTAACAATAATGCTCATGTAGAATGAAGAGTGAAAAAACGACTTAACCGCAGTTCAATAGTTATTTGCAGAATGAGGCTCAGTTCAGCAGTAGGATCCTCGTCTTTGAATGAAAATTGCCGACTGTAGGTGAAGGTCGTGGTTAAAGTCCATTTGTGGTGCTCAGTTTTGGTATCCTGAAATTCCACTCTGCACTGGAGTGTACACTATACGAAAGGTTTCATTCTGATCGGTAGAATTCCTCCTAATATAACGCTCAGCATTGCTAAAATATTGTGTATAATCTGAAAGCTAGAAAACGTTGGAGCCAACTTCGTGGTATCGATTACACACATAAGTTTATAGCATTTTTCGTGGAATAAGAGCTGATCAGTAATTTTCTGGTTACTGTCTGTGCCGCAAGATTTGGTTGGAGTTTAACTTCCCGTGCAATAAATTGCTTAAAGTATGTTGTGAACCTGTAGCCAGTAACCCAGACATAGCAGGGTGAGGAAATTGTTCCTTGCTAGAATTATCTCTGTCTCACTCAAAGACATAACTTCTGCAGCAGAGGAAGAGGAAAAACTCGGAGCTATGTCTAAATTCTGAAAAAAGGACTCCTGCAGCATGAGAAATCGTAACTTTCATCCTCTTGCCAGTAGCATGTCAGAGCAATTGCTCCGTCATTTGGAACTTTATAGAGGGATTGGTGGAGTAAACCTTGTGGTTTCTGTATGTTTTTGGTATGTAAATGCGCTATCAGTAATTCAGCTACTATGCTGGAAGCTGGTAGCAACTTTGAGTGATTATCAGGTGGTTAACGTCATAAGATTGTTTGCTATAAAAACTAAGGGAATAATGATTGGGCCACTCTCAGAATATTTGGTCTCGAGTTTTAAATGCCGGTGAAGACAAATATTTATATCACATAAGTTTTAAGATTTGCAGTACAGTAGCCTTCTCTGAAATCAGTAGTTACGTAAAGGCTTAGTACGAAGTAGTAGATAAAAAGCTAGTGTTACGAGGAAGAGCAGTGAGTTTTTTCAAAATAAAGTAGCTGTTTCCCTTCAGTAATATCAATGATTTTTTTACGCCTGAATATCTTGCTACATCGCCCTTGGTAGTACGCCTAGATATAAATACAATTTGAATTTGGACTAAATATTTACCTTCCTATTCTGGACAGGCGACAAGAAGATGATGTGTTTTAGAATTTCGTCCAGCATCCTCAGTACTTAGCCTATTAACTCGCCTCACTACGTCTGTTTCAAATATTTTAATTCCAGCGTATGTTGTAAGGATGTTACAATGGTTCTCTTACTCAAAGATCTAAACATTCCATTCGATGTCTATACAGCGTCTGATTTTAGAGAACATTACGGAACGGTTGGCGCCAACGCGTCACGTTACTCATCTGTAGGCTTACTAATATTAAAAATACGAAAGCAACTCTGTTGCGTTTTCACGACTGAATCGCTGAACAGATTTTGATGAAATTATGTATGGAGATAGTTTGAGCGCCGAGAAAGAACATAGGCAAAACTAGAAAGCGTGCACTTACAGATATTTATTGATTTGAAAGAAATAACACGAAATATAGAATAATGATTACGCTTTGAAAAAAAAAGCGGTTTACTCTTTGATTTTAGAACTTTATCATGCTTGTGAAAATACATTTATTGTTTGATATGTTCTACATGATACGATTCAACGCAATGCATAAAATTAGTATACAATCCTCTACGTGTGTAATCCATAAACCATAGATAACATACTGTGTATGGCGTCATTTTACTGAAACCACCACCTCACGTAACTCGGGGCATGAAGCCGAGCATGTCACTGCGCATTTATAGTGCACAATTTGACATTTTTGTTACAGATCAAATGTGCTTTTTAGTAGATGGGGAAGTAAAAGGCCTTCACATATGCCGAGGTTAGTTGTTTTGTAACATACAGATTAGGTAAAGCGGAGAAAATCTCAGTTGTGTAAGTGAATTACTTCAAAATACTTGCCGAAGTATTTCCATAAGTTCAAAGTTAGTATGAATGAATGTTGGTCCTTTGATGTAAAACGTCGTGAATGACTAAGATTTTGAGACGGCATATCTGTATTGGATTAATCAAAAGTCAGGAAACATAAGTTTTTAATTTCGTGTAAATACCTGACGTTGTGCACCTAAACGAATTTCCTTTCTTACAAATGCTTAATAAAGCATTTCACACATATTCTTGTGGAACAGTAAGAAAACAAATGCTGCGTTCGAAATTGTTATTTTGTCTTCCACTTCTGTGGAAGCGGCGGCTAACTACAAGAATTCACTGTCTACATTTTGCATAATTTGGCCGGTTATAGGGGTGCAGCTTCATGTGGCGCTGTGAACAATAGCCTTTTGCGAGGTACTCGATTCAAAATGGCCATTGCATACATTATTTCTCAATGTTCGGTTGGAAACTGGTTAGGATGGACCTGCATTCGCTGACAGCAGCCGTACCCGTCGGGTTTGACAGACGCGTCACTCGTCTACACTCTGTTTCATAATATTTTTATCACCGCTGTTTTTGTGGCGTGTTACATGGCTGCGTGTAGTACACCATGCCTTCTGGACACGTTGGCTAGTCCGCGTTGATACACGAAGGAATCGGTCAACTTTACTGAGGATGTACTCATGAGCATCCGGCATGATAGCTCCGTTCCGCCACTCTACCACGGTGACCCATCTTACTGGGCTGATTCCGTAAAAGTCACTATCACATACGGGAGTTGGGCAGAAATACTGACACTCCGCGAGAAATGCGTGCTTGAACAAAAATGCAGATGCTAGCCAAGCGTGCAGGTGGCACTGTTGTATTTGACCACGCCTCCTGTTTTTACATATTCATTGCGTGCGCTTGCGGTACTGCCTAGTTTAACGTAATCCAAAAGATGATCACATACGGCCGATTTTTCAACGTTTTTTCGGTATGTGGAGACCCGTTAGCTTACCATACACTGGTACTCCTGGTATCACGAGAGCGTTCTAAGTTGTTTTATGCTGTTTCAAAATTGATATCCACTATATAGCGAAAAATTGTTGAACCTAACCTAGAACGCCAGGTCATTCTACTCTCTCTCTCTCTCTCTCTCTCTCTCTCTCTGTGTCTCTCTCTGTGTCTCTGTCTGTCTCTGTCTCTTTTCTTTTTCTCTCTCTCTTTTCTTTTTTTTCTCTTTTCTTTTTTTCTCTTTTCTTTTTTTCTCTCTTTCTTTTTTTTTCTCTCTCTTTCTTTTTTCTTTTTCTCTCTTTCTTTTTTCTTTTTCTCTCTTTCTTTTTCTCTCTCTTTCTTTTTCTCTCTTTTCTTTTTCTCTTTTTCTCTCTTTTCTTTTTCTCTTTTTCTCTCTTTTCTTTTTCTCTCTCTTTTCTTTTTCTCTCTCTTTTCTTTCTTTCTCTCTCTCTCTCTCTCTCTCTCTCTCTCTCTCTCTCTCTCTCTCTCTCTCTCTCTTTTCTTTTTCTCTTCTTTTCTTTTTCTCTCTCTCTCTTTTTCTCTCTCTTTCTCTTTTCTCTCTCTTTCTCTTTTCTCTCTCTTTCTCTTTTCTCTCTCTTTCTCTTTTCTCTCTCTTTCTCTTTTCTCTCTCTTTCTCTTTTCTCTCTCTTTCTCTTTTCTCTCTCTTTCTCTTTTCTCTCTCTTCTCTTTTCTCTCTCTTTCTCTTTTCTCTCTCTTTCTCTTTTCTCTCTCTTTCTCTTTTCTCTCTCTTTCTCTTTTCTCTCTCTTTCTCTTTTCTCTCTCTTTCTCTTTTCTCTCTCTTTCTCTTTTCTCTCTCTTTCTCTTTTCTCTCTCTTTCTCTTTTCTCTCTCTCTCTCTCTCCCTCTTTCTCTCTTTCTCTCTCTCTCTGTCTCTCTCTCTCTCTCTCTCTCTCTCTCCCTCT